>NC_067479.1:29273690-29919940 GCF_947179515.1 Apodemus sylvaticus | reverse complement strand
GTAAAAATATTCTTAATTTCTCATTGCATATACCCCTGGCCCAGATTTGACATGAATAGACAGTAGCAAATGAAAATGTAAAACACATAATGATTCAAATGTGTACTTGCAGATATTTTTATTTAATCTGACAAATTTGAATATGTTCATAATAATAAATTAACACTAATTAATTTGCAGAGTAATTTTATCAAGGACAACACATACTTTAAAAACTTAGTCTCTGAAACATTACCTGCTGAAATTTAAGGCTCAGCATACAATTCTACATCACGTAACTATCAATAAAACTTCTACATTTGGATGAAAAGTGAGTGTTGATTTCCTTGGGTAGGAAAGAGTAGCAAAATTCTTTTTATAAACTCTTTCAATTAGCTATAACAGTAATGTATTATGTATAATGAATTTAATCACTGACAGTTGTCATAAAATGACAACAGCTTGTGGACACTTAAGCAGAAATAAATGCAAGCGGGAGAAATCCATGGATATAAGGTTCTGATGAGCCATCAGTGATCACCAGAAATTGCCTGAGGAAAAAGCCATTGACCTGTATTTATAGTTCTAAACTATACACACTTACTTCTTCAGTTGGAACACTAAGATAGGAAAATGTTTGTGGTTTATGACTTGTTGAAAAGAAAGTAACAAGCCTACTGAAGACACTGAACATCCATTACATAGAAGCAATAACTATTAACTACAGAGTGTGTAATTCATATAGATATTAAGAATGATAGTCTGGGAAGATATTTCAGTAGTTACAAACATGTATACTTCTTTTCAAGGATCCTAATTCAATTCCTAGCACCCCTATCATGTGACCCTCATACATATGCAATTCTAGATTCAGGTGATACAGTACCCTCTTATGACTTTGATGAGCACCTGCATTAATATTCTCATACTCAAATTTTCACACACAGACACACATGTGAAAAATGATAAAAAATCAAAAAATAATAAATTATTCAGCCATATTACGACTTGTAGCCTGAATGCTATCTACCTAACTAATGCTAACTGAATGCAAGATGCTATCAATTGTAAAAATAAAATTACATTTCATTGTACAGCAATAAAAGTCAATGCAATTAATGCTAACAACTGAGAATATACATTGAATTAAGAATGAGATAGAAATTTATCACAGTTTTACCATGCTAGAGACAAGATAATAAGTCTATAAACATAAATCAATCTGGGGTGCAGACCTAAACAAAGAATTTTCAACTGAGGAAAACCAAATGACTCAGAAGAACCTAAAGAAATGTTCAACATCCTCAATCATCAGAGAAATACAAATCAAATCAACCCTGAGATTCTACCTCATACCAGTCAGAATGACTTAATTGAAAAACTAAGGTGAAAGCAGATACTAGCAAGGATATGGAGAAAGAGGAACATTCCCCCACTGCTGGTGGGAATGTAGGCTGGTACACCCACTCTGAAAATCAGTTTGGTGGTTCCTCAGAAAATTGGACATAGTACTTTCTAAAGACCCAGCTATACCACTCTTGAGTTCAATATGTACCCAGAATATTCTCCAATATGTAATAAGGACACATGCCCTACTACGTCCATAACAGCCTTATTTATAACAGCCAGAAGCTGGAAAGAACCTAGATGTCCTTCAACAGGGGAATGGATACAGAAAATGTGGTACATTTATACAATGTAGTACTACTCAGCCATTAAATATAATAAATTCAAGAAATTCTTAGGCAAATAGATGGAACTAGAAAATATCATTCTGAGTGAGGTAACCCAATCACAAAAGAACACACATGGTATGCACTCACTGATAACTGGATATTAGCACAGAAGCTTGGAATAACAAAGATTCAATTCACAGACCACACAAGGCTCATGAAAAGGAAGACCAAAATGTGGAAAGCTCAATCCTTCTTAGAAGGGGGATCAAAATACCCATGGGAGGAGATACAGAGACAAAGTGTGGAGCAGAGACTGAATGAAAGGACGTCGAGATACTGTCCCAGAAGGATCTATCCCATATACAGTTATGAAACCTAGACACTATTGTGATGCCAACAAGTGTTTGCTGACAGGAGCCTGATATAGCTGTATCGTGAGAGGCTCTGACAAATACAGAAGTGGATGCTGACAGCCATCCAATGGACTGAGCACAGGGTCCCCAATGGAGAGCTAAAGAAAGGACACAAGGAGCCGAAGGGGTTTGCAATCCCTTAGGAGGAACAATAATATGAACCAACCAACCAGTACCCCCCCCAGAGCCCAGGGAGTAAACCAACAACCAAAGAGCACACATGGAGGAACCCTTGGCTCCAGATACATATGTAGCAGAGGAAGGACTTGTAGGACATCAATGAGAGGACAGGAGGCCCTTGGTCCTGTAAAGGCTGGATGCCTCAGTGTAGGGGAATGGCAGGACAGGGAAATGGGAGTGGGTGGGTTGGTAAGCAGGGGGGAGGATAGGATAAGGGGTTTGGGGAGGGAAAATGAAGAAAGGGGATAACATTTGAAATGTTAATAAAGAAAATATCTATTAAAATAGAAAAAAATGAGATGGAAATCTATCACAATTTTACCATGCTAGAGACACTATAGTAAGTCTATAAAGATAAATCAGCATTAATATTCCAACTAAATGTATAATAATTTATGAGAAGCTAACTAATGTTGCCATAATTTCAGTGGATATAACTTTTAATAGAGTAATACCCGTTGTGAGAAACAAGAATATGTAATTAGGGGTTTCTTCTTTAAGAAAATTTTGTATTCTCACCTAGCAGCAATGATTTTTTTTCATAGAAAGATTAATGATATATGGTTAGAAGATAGATAGATGAGAGATAGATAGATAGACAGACAGATAGACAGATAGACAAGCGGCAGATAGAGTATATCCCAGGGAAAAATAGTTCCTGGGAGTAAAATCTAACAAGAATTGCATATAAAGATAGCTATTTAAAATATAACTTGTTTTTTAATATTACACTATTAAAACAGGTTTCTTGTTCACCACTTATGGTTGTGTCTATCTGTCTTTTATTTACTAGTCATCTATGTATGGTCATCTCCATTTCTTCTCATCCATCTTCCTGATCATAGTATTTTCTTTCTCTTCATGAACTTAGAAAATATTGTGCTTACAGATTTGTCTTTAATATATTAAAACCACAGCTGGATAACAGTTGTGACTTTACCTTTTGAGACTATTAAGAATCTATGGCTAAATCATTTAAAGTTTATACCTCACTAATTAGACTAATTTAATTCTTTAATTTTGATATTTGGTTTCAATTCTTATTCCTCTGAGTGTAAATTAATTTTTATTTTATTTTCTTCCATTAGTTTGCCTTAGTTCTTGTCCTTTTCCTTGACATAGATGATAGAACATTCTGGAAGAGTAACTCTGGATCCCAAGATAACCATTTTTGGATTTGTCTGGTGAATGCCAATTTTAAGTAGAAGTAAGAAGTGTGACAAAGATGAAACTTCTGTATTACTTGAACCATCTTTTTATAGGTGTGTCACTTAAAACATGCTCAGGTAAAATTCTCTCTGCATCTATCAATTCCCAGTAGTTCCTTTGGTAGTGATGGTAACTTGGGTTCACCTCCTCAGTCCATATCTTGTGTGAGGTTGTGCAGGTTTTACTCATGTTTTCATCACAGTTATGTAAAAACACTTGTAGCAAATGTTAATTAAAACATAGACTCACAACTATGCGTTGAATAAAATAGAACAAAATGATCAGCCTTAAGTTGGGCATCTGTATCACACTCTCTCTTCTCAATGCTTAGGAGGCATTATGGAGGTAGAAGAGGTAAAGGAGGAGGACAACAAAGAGGAGGGAAGAGGAGGAGAAGAAAAAAGAGGAGGAGGAGGAGAAGGAGAAGGGGGAGGATGAAGTGGTAGGAAAAAAGGTAAGAGCCAGAGTCAGTAGATGAATAAAAGGCTCAGTGCTTTCTGAAGACAGCAGGAAAATTGTATAGGTGAGTACACAATGTCCCTGATAGCTACAATCTGCAATTACAAGCCAGACCAAATGAAATCCAAGCATTGAAAAGGGGAGGTAGGAACAAAGTCACACCTATAGCTGAAGAGCTTGGAGCAATTGATAACATCTTGGAAGGGGGTGGTCAGTTTATGAGTATAGCACCTGGAAGGTCGATCACATTCCATAGATGACCCCTCATACAAAGTTTTATGGGCAATACAAACTGGACTTGATGGGGAAAGATAAGACACAAATTTAAAAGGGTGTATGGGGGTTTGAGAGTCTGTGGCCTCCATTGACTCATATGCTTCTATGCTTTGCCCGTTGCAGGTGGCACTCTTAGGGAATGGTCATATCAAAGCTAGATCACATCTAGCTAGCTTACTGTCCATACATATAATGGCAGGCAGATTTTTAAGTTCAAGATCAGGCTGGGAGAGAGCGCGTTTGGGTCCCAGGCATGGTGAGAATGATAATCTCAGGACAAGATCCCACCCAACTAGTTTATTGTTTTTGCTTAAAAAGACAGACAGATCTGAGTTGACTTGATATGTTACAAAATGTATTTGTTATTATTTTCTAATAATCAAGGGACTAAGGTTATAAAATGCTAATTTGTCAGGTAATTAAAAGGGAACCTAAGGTAAGTGACTGAATTGATACATAAATAAAAAAACTGGGCTTTGGTCTGCAAGAGTTTTGCTGCCTGAAAAACTATTGTAGCTTTCCCTCTGTAATCTACCAGGTGGGCTTTCTGACTTTGGTTGAAGAACCCAAGAATTTTTTTTTCTAGTAGGTTTTCTGACCTTAGTTGGAAAACCCATGAACTATCCAGAGAGCTTTCTGAATTATTTTTTCGAGCCTGAGAGAGCTGTCTTGAGCGAGCTGTCTCTAGTGGAAAGCTATTCTAGCAAGCATCTTGAGCAGAACCTGTCAGCTTGTACCCATCCATGGTTGACATCAAGTCTTTTGTTGTTCTCCAACAACCCTTCCTCAGGAGACCTTCGCCAAGATGAGTCTGCCTGTGAAGAGTTCCTTTTGTCACTACCCGGAAATTTGGCCATAAACTACTTGCTAAGGTATTTTGGTTTTACAGTTGATCTGCCTATCTGAGTTGCTTTGAGGCTGGAAGCTGCAACCTCCTAGTAGCACCTCAAAGTAACAAAATGGGAGGCTAGGAAAAGCAGTCTTTCTCTTACCCAGGTGGGAATTTCTCTGCAGCGCTAAGTGGAAGCCTTGAGGAGAATAGGAAAGGGAGACTTATCTGTGGCCTTTTTGCTCATACTTGTATGACTCTCAGAGTTTGTTGTCACATGACTAAAAATATCACTATCAGTTTGCATATAAATTCAGGCCATAAATTGAATAAGGGATTTATGACAGAGAATGCCTACATGCATACACACTAGAGCAAATATCTGGCTTACCATTCATCATTTGTTTCTAGCTTACAGGTTCATGGAACACTTAATATTGTAACTAATCTATCCATATTTTATATCCAGGTTTTGCACCTGTGGTTCTGTGGTATAATCTTTTTGGTGACCTTCAGTTCATGGTTTTATAACCCGTTGGAATGTGCCATAAGTCTTTTGTTTCAGATGCAATAAAACAGTTCTGTTTTAAAAGGGACTTGGATGTCTTTTATGAAAGTCAACTTGGGGAGTTGCCATTCTGAACAATTGTAGCCCTTGCATGTGGAATGTTTCTGCAGAATATATGTTCTTTGATTTTGCATACCATCTGAGTCTGGGGGCCTCTTTAAAGATTTTCTGACCCTTATACCTACATGCTGCCTTGCTTTCCCCCATGATAATAATGGACTCAAATTCTGAAACCGTAAGTTAGCCCCAATTAACTGTTTGCCTTTATAAGAGTTGCCTTGGCAATGTCGCCTCTTCACCAAATATAAACCAAAGACAGAAATTGGTACCAGAGATTGGGATATTGGTATGACAGGCCTGATCATGCACTTATTTGAAGGAATGTGGATTTGAGGGCTGTGGAAAGCAGTGGAACATTTTAAGTGGGGTTTAATCGGCAATATTAGTAGGAATATGGAAGACAGTGGTGCTTAAGGTGTTTTAAATTGTGTAGGCCTGCCCCAAGAGTTTTCAGAGGAGAAAAATTGTAGTATGTTTCCTAGAGACAGAGTAATCTTGTGATATTTTGGTGAATGCATTATGTCTTTGTCTGAAGAATCTTCCTGAGGTTAAGGTAAAAAGATTTAGATTAATTGCTATATTGGCAAATGAAATCTCAAATATAACTATGGACTAGACATAGATAAATTATAGAAACTGTCACATAGTTCACTCTTATGAAGAGAATATTTTGCAAGTGTAACACTTAAGAAAAAAATACAAAATTATGGTCCACGAATTAAAGATGCACAAGAAGGTAAATGGAATTAAATACTGTGTTCAGGCATATTATATAGAATTAATAGCATGGTGATCTCAGATCAAGATCCCACCTTGTTAAGCATTCATCTCCTGAAAAGGGAATCAAAGAAAGCTTACATCCAGACTTCATGGTACATGCCTTTAATCCCAGCACTCAGGAGACAGAAGCTGGCATATCTATGAGTTCATTCCCAGCCTGGTCTACAGAGCAAGTCTCAGGACAGCTATGCTTAGCCAGTGAAGGAGCAATGGAAAACAGGAAGCTAGTGAAGTTGTAATTGAATAAGAAGTCATGTTTCAGCCTCAGCAACAGCAAACTTTGGAAACTCTGGGCACGTAGTTCTGAATTTAGAATCAAAGATGGATGTTCTCTCTGTTACTGAGGACAGGTGTGTGGTAGAGTGTTCCTTGTTTGGGAATCTAGAGAGGTCAATGTGTGAAGCTGTTAAAGGTCATTGTGAAAAGCTGTGAAGTTAAAGCCTGGATTTCCTTGGAAACCCCAAGGTTTTGGAGATACCAGACTCATGGGATATATGTCCAGGGAAGTTCCCAACTGGGAGTAGAACCATCTCAAGAGGAAGAAACAAGTTGAATTCAATGAAGATGAAGGGGTTGGATATATGAAAAACTCAAACATGAAGATGGAGAGTTTGGAGTTTTCTCTGCTGGTTTTCAGTTTTGCTTTGGAATAGCCTTTCCTTACTGTGCTCCCTTTCCTAATTTATGGAACAGGAATAAATATCCTGAGTCAGGATGCATTGGAAGTATGTGATCTGCCTTTTTGATATTGTATGGGATTCCAGTTAAAAGATTGCAATAATCTCAGAAAAGACTGAACTTTAGACTTTTAAAAATTATTGAACATTTCTTTAGGTGCTTTAGGGCCATTTTAGTTTACTCAGTTGAGAATTCTCTATTTAGCTCTGTGCCCCATTTTTTAATAGGGTTATTTAATTCTCTGGAGACTAACTTCTTGAGTTCTTTGTATAAGTTGGATATTAGCCCTCTATCGGATATAGGGTTAGTAAAGATCTTTTCCCAATTTGTTGTTTGCTGTTTTGTCCTAATTGACTATGTCCTTTGCCTTACAGAAGCTTTGCAGTTTTATGATGCCCCATTTGTTAATTTTTGTTCTTAGAGCATAAGCCATTGGTGTTCTGTTCAGAAACTTTTCCCCTGTGCATATGTGTTCAAGGTTTGTCCCCACTTTCTCCTCTATAAGCTTCAGTGTGTCTGATTTTATGTGTAGATCTTTGATCCACTTGGACTTGAGCTTTGTGCAAAGAGTTAAGAATGGGTCGATTTGCATTTTTCTGCATGCAGACATCCAGTTGATCCAGGACCATTTGTTAAAAAATGATGTCTTTTTTCCACTGGATTTTTTTTAGCTCCTTTGTCAAATATCAAGTGACCATACGTGTGTGGTTTTTTTTTCTAGGTCTTCAATTCTATTCCATTGATCTTCCTGCCTGACTGCATACCAATATCAAACAGTTTTTATCACTATTGCTCTGTAGTAGAGCTTTAGGTCAGGGATGGTGATTCCCCCCAGAATATCTTTTACTGTGGAGAATAGTTTTTGCTATCCTAGGTTTTTTTGTTATTCCAGATGAATTTGAGAATTGCTTTTTCTAGCACTTAAAGAAATGTTCAGCATCCCTAGTTATCAGGGAAATGCAAATCAAAACAACACTGAGATTCCACCTTACACCAGTCAGAATGGCTAAGATGAAAAACTCAGGAGACAGCAGATGCTGGACAGGATGTGGGGAAAGAGGAATACTTCTCCATTGTTGATGGGATTGCAAGCTGGTAAACCACTCTGGAAATCAGTTTGGTGATTCCTCAGAAAATTAGACAGAGTACTACCTGTGGACCCAGCTATACCACTCCTGGGCATATACCCAGAAAGTTCTCCTACATGTAATAAGGACACATGCTCCATTATGTTCATAGCTGTCTTAATTATAATAGCCAGAAGCTGGAAAGAACCCAGATGTCCCTCAACAGAAAAATGCATACAGAAACTGTGGTATATATACACAATGGAGTATTATTCAGCTATTAAAAACAATGAATTCATGAAATTTTTAGGCAAATGGAACTAGAAAGTGTCATCCTGAGCGAGGTAACCCAGTCACAAAAGAACGCACATGGTATGCAGATGCTAGTTCAAAATTTCAAAATAAGCAAGTTGCAATTCACCCAGAACAAGAAGCTCAAGAAGAATGAGGACTTAAGTGAGGGTGCTATGGTTCCTCTGAGAAAGGGAACAAAATGCTCACAGAAGCAACAAGGGAGGCTATGTGTGGAGCAGAGTCTGAAGTAAAGGCTACTCAGTGAGTGCCCTACCTGGTGATTCATCCTATAAATAGTCAGCAAACCCCAACACTACTATGAGATTCGTGCACCAAAAGCAGCATGCCATGGCTGTCACCAGAGGGGCCCTGCCAGAGCCTTACAAATTCATAGGCAGAAACTAGCAACCAGCTATTGGACTGGGCTTGGGGTCCCCAACGGAGGATCTGGAGGGTGGTCTGGAGGAGCTGAAGGAGTATATAGCCCCATGGGAAGAACAATGATTTCGGACACCCAGACACCCCAAGACTCCAAGGGACTAAACCATCAACCAATGGGTATGGTTCCAGCCAAAAATGTGGCAAAGGAATGCCTTTTTGGGCATCAGTGGGAGGAGTGGTCTTTGGTCAGGTAAAGGCTCAATGGAGGCCATAACAAAGGGAAACAGATGCAGGGGAGGAAGTTGGGGGTGAGGTGGGACTGTGTCAGGTAGAGGGGCATATACATGAAGGCAAGGGGTGGGAGGAGGGGTAGGGAGTCCTTGGAGAGGGGACTTTTGGGAGGGGGGAAATTGGGAAAGGATTTACCATTGGCAATGGAAATGAAGATACTCAATAAAAAAAAATGAAAAAAAAAACTGTTGAGACTGGTATAGACTATGGGAAATTTTGTAGTTGCACTAAATGTATTTTAGATTATGTTATGGATACAAGCCCAAGGGACAGTTAGTTGAATGCCACATGGTCATGTGAATAGGTATGACCTCTATAGATTTTTGTGTTTGAATGTTTGCCCCATGGCAAGTGGCACTATTAGGAGGTGTGGCCTTGTTGGGGTAGGTGTGACCTTGGTGGAGGCAGTGTGACAGTGTTGGGGTGTTTGGTGGTCTCCTATGCTCAAGCTCTGTCTAATATGGAATCAATTACCCTTCTGTTGACTTTGGATCAAGATGTATAACTTATAGCTACTCTAGCATCAAGTGTCCCTTGATGCTTCCCACCATGATGATAATGGACTAAACCTCTGTAACTGTAAGATAATCCCAATTCCATGTTTTATTTTATCAGAGTTGCCTTAGTCATGGTGTCTTTTTACAGCACTAAAATTCTGAATAAAACAGGAGGGGTGGATCTAAGGGAAATTTGATCATGATGAAAACACATTGTAAATCATTTATCAAGGGACACATCTTCAATAAGAGACAACACTCAGTACCCACTGACTAAAAGATAGATATTAAGAAAATAATTACTTCATTGGAAAATATACTTTTAGACTTTACCTTTGAACATGAGATCATGAAAACTCATTTTGCTCTCCAGAAAACCTTACAAAATTCTGAAATCATTGTTCACCATTTATCCTACATACAGTGTATTTGTCTGCTAATTTTCACATATATATGAGTAAACAATAAAAATAATAAACAGCAAGAGTGCATAATATTATGAGATAAAATATTAGGGTCAGGACTAAATTGCTTTTTCATTTATATAATGGGAAATGTTATAAGCAACTGCCATTGAATCCTGATTTCTGGTGCTTATTTTTATTATTTGTCATCCACTAAATTCCTCTCTCATACTTGTCTCTCTGATTCTCTAGCATATTTGGAAAAGATAATGGTACTTATGCTGAATTGTGGTAAATTGGGAAATTGTTTAATGGCTCAGAAATTTCTCACAGATGACTGGATTGAGACTAACATACTCATTATTATTTATTACTCTATTTCCAGGTCTTTACTAGCCAGTTTATTGAATTCACTGAATATGCTGCTCTTCTCAGGTTTATGAGGAAAAATCGGAATGCTAACTTGTAGCAGGCAGTCTCCTATAAATGGGAGAGAATAGGATAGCCAATGTTTTAAAATAAAAGATTTATACAACATTTAATTTAAGATAACTTTTCACATTGAAAATATGTTGTTTATAAATTTGTGATTCTTAAAAAGAATGTTCCAATTTAAAAAATAAAGTAACTTCTTCACATTGGCTACCTAAAATATCTGTGTGATTTTCCCTATAAATTTTTTTATTTATCTTAAAAATAATCTTAATAAAAGTCAGGAAGTGGAAGAGTTAGGAGGCAAGAGTCAGAGAGAGAATTTTATTTACAATTTGATTGGTGTGTGTGTGTGTGTGTGTGTGTGTGTGTTTGTGTGTGTGATATGCTTGTGTATGTATAGGCACATACGAGCTACAACATTTGGGTGGAGGTCATGGAAAACATTTTTGGGGTTGAAGTTTTTTTGTTGCTGTTGTTGTTTTCACTTAACTAAAACAGAACTCTCTTGTGTTTACCTTACTTTCCATTCAAGGCTAGACATCATCAAGCATCGGACCATTTTTTGTCTTCATTTCACACCTTTTTATAGGTCTGCCTGAGTGATTAATGCGCATCACTGTGTCTTTACAAGTAGATTCAATGAACTTTACTCAGATCTCCCAAGATGGTCAGGAAAGCACTTTAACCCAAAGAGCAGTCTCACTAAACCAAAGTTTGTTTTTCTTTTATTTATTATGATAATTGGGGGCTGAAGATCAGGATCAAGAGTTAAGAACACAATTGTTCTTTTACAGCACTCCAAGTTAAAGTCTGAGCATCCAGGATAATTAGCAAACAACTACTTTCAATTTAGGGTCCAGGAGATCTGTTGCTTTCTTCTGATATTTGAGAGAACTCACATGGATGCCATACATAAACACACACCACACAAACACACACACATACACACACACACACAAAGAGAGACAGAGAGAGAGAGAAGAGAGAGAGAGAGAGAGAGAGAGAGAGAGAGAGAGGTAAAATGTAAGCTTGTACAATTGTAAATAAAAAAAATGAAAGAAAAAACTGATAGCCAAGGTATTTCACCATAGTAATTTGTACTTCACAGGTTTAAAATCACATTTTGTCATGTTGGTTTCATGGGATTATAAACACACTATTTTGTTTTTTTGGTTTTGGATTTTTTTTCTTTTTTTAATTGGTTGTTTTAATTATTTACATTTCAAGCGTTTTTCCCCTTCCCGGTTTCCCTTCTGCAAATTCCCTATCCTATCCACCCACTCCCCTGCTTCTATGCGGGTGTTCCTCCACCCACTCACTCCTGCCTCACCACCCTACCATTCCCCTATGCTGGGGGATTGAGACTTCACAGGACTAAGGACCTCCCCTTCCATTGATGGAATATAAGGCAATATGTTTTTGAAGAATATTTATAACTGTTAGTATAAAGACCAGACACCTGGAGATGTACATAAAAAATATAATGGAAAACATTTGAGAGACAAGAGAGATGGCTCAGGAATAAACAACATCTCTTGTTCTTCCCCTGGACCCAGGTTCAATACCCAGAATATGCATGGAAGATCACAACTACATGTGATTTCAGCTCAAGGGAATTCAAAGCCCTCTACCATGTGCTACAGGCACTCCTGTGGTACATGGACATGCAATCAGGTAAACATAATACAAAGAATATTTTAAGTAATCACAATGGACTTTTATTCATCTGTAACAAAAATAGCATCATGGAATTTGCAGATAAATGTGTAGAAATAAAAAATATTACACTGAGTAAATCCATTGTGGATACCTACCACATTTCATTGTTCATTCATCGATGCAGGCCTGATCTTTAAGTTGTTTCTCTTCCAGAATTATTAAAAACAAAACATCAATGAATATGGCTGATTATGTCTGTGGGGTAGGGTGTCAATTCCTTTGGACATATACAAAGTAGTGGTACACCTGGATCACAGTATAGATCTACTTGTTTCCCTTAGGAAAAAATATTTTGTTTGATACAAAATGTATTTCTTTAAACAGCAGAGGCAGGAAATGAGAGTTCAGAAAGGAACTAGAGAGAACCGCAGCACTGGAAGTCCTGTGAGTGGAATATGATTAAATTACTCTGTACAATAAACCAGAGACAGAGAGAGGGGGGCGAGAGAGAGAGAGAGAGAGGGGAGAGAGAGAGAGAGAGAGAGAGAGAGAGAGAGAGAGAGAGAGAGAGAGAGAGAGAGAGAGAGAGAATTGTCCACACTGATTTTTTCATTGATTTTTTTGATACTGACTGCACTAATTTGAAATCCCACCAACAGCGAATGAGAGTTTCCTATCAGGAGATGGAAAGAAATGCAGAGACCCACCATCAAACATTAGATGGAGCTTGGGGAGTCACATCTAAGAGTTGGGGGAATGAATGAGGACCCCAAATAGGATAGGAACTGCACAAGAAGACCAACAGAGTCAACTAATCTGGATCCATGGAGCTCCCAAAGACTAAGCCCCCAACCAAAGAATGAACAGGGGTTGGACATAGGACCTCTGCACATGAATAGCTGATGAGCAGCTTGGTCTTCATGCAGGTACCACAATAACAGGAGAGATGGTGTCCCTGAATCTGTTCCCTGCCTGCCTGCCTGTGAATCCCAGTCTCATAAGGGGTTGCCTAGTCAGGCATGAGGGGAAAAGGATGTGCCTAGTCCTGCAGTGAGGGGGAAGGGAAAGGGGAGGAAAGGCAGAGATGGGGATAGGCCTGAGTTAGAGTGTACTGCAAGGAGGAGGGCTGATATTGGTATGTAAAATAAATTTAATATAAAATTAAAAAAACATTTATCTAATCAATTTTTAACATATTATGACAAAGTCCTAAATAAATATTTTACTTTTTGGTTATTATTGAGGTAACATCTTCTAGATGTTATTTACAAGAATAAATTGTAAGAATTTTCCACGTAATTATAATAATAATGTACATTTCTAGTTCTTTTGAGAGTTAGTGGTGGTTTTGATCTTTTTTACCCACTTAGGGTTAACATATATTGGAAATTTGGTGTCTTTTAGGTTGTGAATAATAAATATAATAACTGACTTTAATGGAGGGAATATGCTGAAGAAAGAATTTCACAAAGAATTTTATGGGCTTCCTATCAGCCTGAGCTATATAGTATTTTCTAATTCAGCTTTTGGAACACTGGTTGACTATGAAAGAAAGTGAATTGAATCCATTAGAGCAATTCTTTTACTAAGGGAGACTGCAGTAAGCTCTTTTTTTGGTGGAAAGTAATGGATGAACCTTGACCTGCCTTGAAGATTTTTGTACCTGGTTTAGATGTAACCTCTCCAAGCCCCTATCATCTGTGTGGCTTTCTGTCAACTGCTCTTTACACTGTAGCCAGTGTGCCATAGTGAACAGTAGCTGTTCTGGTTTCCAGAAATTTGGGATATTAACCTTTGAGTTGTGATGGGAGATCCAGTTTTCCATATTGCTACAGTGCTACTACTGTGTTCCTTAGGGTTAACTTTTCAGTTTTCAGTCCTTCCTCATTTCATAATTTAGTAAGTTACAGATAACTATCATTAATGTAAACCTTCCTGGTTGAAATTTCTATCTGCATGCATGCTCTTACTTGTACATTATTTCTTATTGAATGTATAAAGGCTAATATGGATCATTCAGAGGCATTTATGTTCATTCTCTTTGCTAATTTTGTTGGCTGAAGTAATGCTTCAGTCAGCAAAATGCCTGTAGTGCAATTATGAAGACCTTATTTTGAAATCCAGCACACATGTAAAAATAAAAAGCAAGATCCTGTACATTGAAGACATTACAGATGGGAGATACACAGGTCTTTAGAGCTATCTTGTTAGCGAGTAGACAATTGTTGAAGTGTAAATTTATTAAGAGAAAGTAATGTGGAGAGCAAAGGAGATAAACACCTCCAAACTCTGTATCTCACAATATGCATGCACATTTGTACTGACAAACATATATTAAACGACATACACATATACATACATACACATACATGCACACACACACATACACACACACACACACACACACACATACACACACACACATTGTTTTAAGAAAGAATTCATTTTTTCAGAATCCTAACTGAAAGGTCTAAGGATTTTCATGGTTCTTGTTTTATTACAAGTGCTTCACCATTTCTCTTAAATTTCTAAAAATTATTGTATCCTACTTTAATCTAATCATACTATGCATAATATATATGATTAAATATTAAATTCCCTTTAATCTTTAATTGAGAAAAGTAATTGGTCTTGCTCTGTGTGGCCTCTTGGTGTTACTCTAATATTTTAATATGCACAAAAATGCTTATTATACAATTTAAGTTTTAAGCTAATTTGCTTTACATGGACTGAACTTTATTTTGCTGATTTATCACACTAGAAAAGAAAATATTCTTTTTAATCTAGTCAGTTTTCTTAACTGTAGTTGTTCTATTGCTAGAGGTGGCTTTGCACAAAATGAGGAGGTTAATTTCCTGTTGTAGATACTATGTTAGATATTAGGAAAGGGTTGATGAATCTTTGCTTTGTAAGTCATGCAAGTTAGGATGCTATTATGTACAGAAATGACTCCAGATGAGATGGTGTACTAGCACTAGCAGTCTGTGCTATCTTTCATATATATATATATACATACATACATATATATATATAATATTTAGCATATATTTGTGTATATATACATATATTATATATATATATATATGTATATATATATATATAATGTCTTCCGATTTATAAGGACAAATTATGCAGCTGTCATCTTGGCTTTTAATCATTTCAATCTGGTAGCTGGTACAAACGGCATATCAAAGAATACTTCCATATACTCCGCTTATTGGCAAAGTTCAGTGCAGAAAGAGAATATTGAGAATTAGAGAAAAACTAAGTCAAATGAATAAACGGGATAATTTATGCAAAAATTTGTACAAAAATAGTTTTTAGTATTTTAGTCATTTTAAAGCTTGAGTTCAATTGATTTGCAATGGAAACATTCTATCAGATTGATATATGGGAAGTGTGGTTGTTAAAGATGTAGTAAGATAAAAGGTTGGTATATAAGTGTCACAAACATTCCTTTGTGACATGGAAAAGGTAGTGATTTTCCCCATAATAGGGTGGTGAGGAAAATAAAAACAAAGAAGCATATCTAGACTATGGTGTAGAATGGGGCCAGATAGATTTCATAAAAGAATGGATAATCAATATTCTGTGAGAGTAGTTAGGATGGGTGGATGAGTCTTAGATTTATGCATGAGAAACTAGATATTAGGTTGGGTCTTTACTTAGGAAGACAATAAAAGTCTTAAAAGGTTGTATTATTCTATTTCACTTGTGTTAAATCCCAGATGGCTAATGAAGGCAGAGTTGAAGTCTACAGTAGTTGAGAGGACATATAAAGAAAGATAGATAAAAATCTATTCTTTATAGAGCTTAGTGGTAGATATCAAAACTCAAAATGTATGACTAGCTACAATATAGCATTCAGATTTTCTATCTATAAGCTGTGGGGGTCAAAGGAACTGCAACTTTGGGAAGTAGAATGCATTAACATTAAAAAGTAGGCAATTACAAAAAAATGAAAACTTCTGAGAATCCAAGAAAGATGTCAATGAGATTATTTTTGTCATCATTTTGAAAGTCATTTGTTTCTTTTCCATTTGGAAAAAATGTAAAACATGTTGGAGATTGACTATAGGTAGAGTCTAGAGAAGGTACATGCTGATGAATGAGTACATTGTGGAAGTAAAATTACAGAAAGCATAAAAACCGTGTGTGTGTGTATATACATGTGTATGTGTGTATGTGTGTGAGAGATTGTGTGTGTGTGTGTGTTTGTGTGTATGTGTGTGACATTCTCTGTGCTTCTTCCCTGTGATTAACAAATCCTGATTTTGAAGTGACTTGCTTTTTGCCACTTTGTTTCCTTTTCATAAGATATTTTACTGGTGGCCAAAATTTTTACAGAAAACAGACTGCTTATTTCACTGCTATCTGACGAGTTGACATTTTCCCATTTGGGACAAAGGTTTCAGACCCTGCTATCTTTTGCTGCATTGCTCTGACAAACACAAAGAGCCTCTGTTAATATATTTATAACTGCATTTCAAAGCAAGAATTATTTTTAAGATATAAAGGTAATAAATATTTCTTTACATTAAAACTTTAAATGTACCTCAATTCTTACTTTTTTTGTTACTAGATTTAACTATGTTCTTCTAAATAGAGATACTATACAATTTCTGTATTGAAGAAATTCTGGCCATTATATTTTTGGTGAAGGGAGTGAGTTTAATTATATTATGCACACAGAGACAGAGTTATAGCCGCATTATTGTATGTCTTTCTTAAGAATCAATAAACTCCAGTTGAACCAGCACCATTTGTTGAAAATGCTGTCATCTTTCCACTGGATGGTTTTTGTCGAAGATCAAGTGATCATAGGTGTGTGGGTTCATTTCTGGGTCTTCAAATCTATTCCATTGATCTTCCTGTCTGTCTCTGTACCAATACCATGCAGATTTTATCTCTTCTGCTTTGTAGTACAGTTTAAGGTAAAGGATGGCTATTCTTGAGAAATTCTTTTATTATTGAGGATAGTTTTCACTATCCTAGGTTTTTTGTTATTTCAAATGAATTTGAAAATTGTTTTTTCTAACTCTATGAAGAATTGAGTTGGAATTTTGATGGGGATGGCATTGAATCTGTAGATTGCTTTCTACAACATGACCATTTTTACTATATTAATCCTGCCCATCTATGAGCATGGGAGAGCTTTCCATCTTTTGAGATCTTCAATTTCTTTCTTCAGAGACTTGAAGTTCTTGTCATACAAATCTTTCACTTGCTTGGTTAGGGTCACACCAAGATATTTTATATTATTTGGGAATTGTGTGAAGGGTTTCTATCCCCTAATTTCTTTCTCTATTGGTTTATCATTTGATAAACATTCGTATTGAGTTTATATCCAGTCACTTTGGAGAAGTCGTTTATCAGGTTTAGGAGTTCTCTGGTGGCATTTTTGGGATCATTTTAGTATACTATCATTTAATCTGCAATTAGTGATATTTTGACTTCTTCCTTTCTAATTTGTTTCCCTTGACCTCCTTGTGTTTTCTAATTGCTCTGGCAAGGACTTAGAGTAGAATATTGAACAGGTAGGGATAGAGTGGACAGACTTGTCTAGTTTCTGATTTTAGTGAGATTGCTTCATGTTTCTCTCCATTTAGTTTGATGTTGGCTACTGGTTTGCTGTATATTGCTTTTTCTCTGTCTAGGTATGGGCTCAATTGGAGTTCAGCTGGTAGAAGAATGCAAATCAATCCATACTTATCTCCTTGTACAAAGCTCAAGTCCAAGTGGTTCAAGACCATCCACATAAAGCCAGATGCACTGAAACTAATAGAAGAGAAAGTAGGGAAAAGCCTCACATACCTGGACACAGAGAAAAAGTTCCTGAAGGTAACAACAATGGCCAATGCTCTAAGATCAAGAATTGACAAATGGGACCTCATGAAATTGCAAAGCTCCTGCAAGACACAGGACACTGTTGATAGGACAAAAATGGCCTCCAACAGATTGGGAAAAGATATTTACCAATCCTGCATTTGATAGAAGGCTAATATCCAATATATACAAAGAACTCAAGAAATCAGACTCTAGATGATGAAATAACCCTATTAAAAATGGGGTGCAGAGCTAAACAAAGAATTCTCAACTGAGGTATACCAAATGGCTGCGAAGCACCTAAAGAAATGCTCAACATCCTTAGTCATCAGGGGAATGCAAATCAGAACAACCCTGAGATTCCACCTCACACCAGTCAGAATGGCTAAGATCAAAAACTCAGGAGACAGAAGATCTTGGTGAGGATGTGGAGAAAGAGGAACACTCTTTCATTGTTGGTGGGATTGCAACCTGGTGTAGGTCCTTTGGTAATTTTTAGAAGGGGGAACAAAATACTAATGTCAACAAATATGGAGACAAAGTATGGAGCCGAGACTAAAGGAAAAGCCATCCAGAGACTGCCCTACCTGGGGATCCATCCCATATACAGTCACCAAAATCAGATACTAGTGTAGATGCCAAGAAGTATATGCTGAGAGAAGCCTGTTATAGCTGTATCCTGAGAAGCTCTGCCAGAGCCTGACATACGCAGAGATGGATGCTGGAAGCCAGCCATTGAACTGACCCTAGGATTCCCCCATGGAGGGGTTATAGAAAGGACTGGAGGAGCTGAAGGGTTTTGCAACCTCATAGGATGAACAATAATATCAACTAACCAGAGCTCCCATTGTATACATAAAAACAACCAAGGAGTACACTTGGAGGGACCCATGGCTCTAGCCATATATGTAGCAGAGGAAGGCCTTGTCAGGCATCAATGGGAAAAGAGGCCCTTGGTCTTGTGAAGGTTCAAAGCTCCAGAGTAGAGAAATGCAATGGCAGAGAGGTTCAAATGGATGGATAGGTGGGTGGGGTTTTCCCTCATAGAAGTAGGAGGAGGGGGATGGGATGGGGCTTTGGGGGGGAATTGGGAATGAGGATACACTTGAAATGTAAACAAATAAAATATCCAATTTATAAAAAAGAATCAATAAACTCAGGATGATAATTTCTAGTTCAATCTATTTTCTTGCAAAAATCATGATATCCTTGTTCTTAATAGAGGAGTAGTATTCAATTGTGTAAATGAGCCATATTTTCTGTATCCTTTCTTCCACTGTAGGACATCTGGGTTATTTCCAGTTTCTGGCTATCACAAATGTCATCCTGAGTGAGGTAACTCAGAAACAAAAGGACATGCATGCTATGTACTCACTAATAAGTGGATAGTGGCCAAAGAAGAACACAATACTCAGCATACAATCCACAGAACTGGAGAAAGTTAACAAGCTGAAGAGCCCAAGTGAGGATACCTCAATCCCACTTGGGAGAGAAAAGAAAGCAATCACAGGGGGCCGAGGGAGGGAGGGAGCTGGGTGAGAAAGGGGACAGGGAGGGGAAAATGGGAATATGTTCAGGTATTAGGGGTGGGAAATAGGATTGAAGCCCTGAGGGCCAATAGAAAAAATGGAAACAGGCAACACTTGGAGGGAGGAGGTGGGAGGAACCTCTAAAATGTACCAGAGATCTGGGAGGTGAGAGACTCTCAGAAATCAAAGGGACAGGCTTTAGAGGAAATGCCCTACAGTTAGTAGGAAGAAGAAACTTGGAGACTCCACCTCCAGTAGAAAGATAGGACATCAAATTGAGTGCTGGGGTTGCCATCCCACAGTCAAAAATTTTGACCCAGCATTGTTCCTGTCTGAAAGAACTGCAGGGGCAAAATGGAGGGCTGGGGTTGCCATCCCACAGTCAAAAATTCTGACCCAGCATTGTTCTTGTCTGAAAGAACTGCAGGGGTAAAAATGGAGAAGAGACAAAGAGAAAGAAGGTCCAGTGACAGGCCCAACTAGGGATCTATCTCAAGGTGAGACTCCAAGGCCTGACACTATTACTGTTACTATGGTGTGCAAACAGGAGGCTAGCATGAATGCCCTCTGAAAGGCCTAACAAACAGCTGAAAAAGTCTGATGCAGATATTTAAATCCAATCAATGGACAGAAGCTGGGGACTCTTGTGGTTGAATTAGGGAAATACTGGAAGAAGCCAAGGAGGAAGACAAGCAATCTCAACTAACCTGAAACCCAAGATCTCTCAGACACTGAGCCACCAATCAAGCAGCCTACACCAGCAGATATGAGGCCCCTGATACATATACAGCAGTGGACTGCCTGGTCTGGCCTCTGTGAGAGAAGATACACCTAATCCTCTAAAGACTTGTGGCCCCAGGGAGTGAGAAAGTGTGATGGAAGGGTGGTAGTGAGGGGGTAGAGACATCCTCTTGGAGATGGGGATGAGGAAGGAGGTATAGAATTATAGGATGAGCAATTGTCAGAGGTTGAACCAGAAGGGGGATAAAGACTGGCCTGTAAAAAAATGATTAAAGAATAAATAAAAAATAAAAGAAAATGAAAAAGTCAGGTTTATTATGCTTAGCTTGTTTTGCCTTTTTAAGATAAAAATTACTGGGTATCAAACTCTACGTATCTCAAAACTGAAATTAGACAAATTTAATACCCATGATAGGGAAAATTGTGTCACTATACTGAAGTCAAAAGAACAGTATTTTATCTACTGAACATGCTAACAAAGTTGATTCCTATTCACTAATTTACAAATGATTCTGTGGTAGATAATATGCTCACAACATTTAATACTGTGGTCATTATCTAAGGTAACTAATACTAAATCTCTCTCCCGTACATTATTAAAATTTTATTTTACGATATAAAAAAAAAGAATCAGTTAGATTCATTATTAGGAATTTCTGACTAAATGTCTTGAAAAAATAAACATTATGTGATCAATGAAACAAAGCCTGTCTACAGATGCTCAAGCAGTTTAATAATTTTTCGTAACAAGATGAGATTTCGTGATCACTTCTTAGGACACTTCTGTTTGGAAGTATGGTCCCTCCATTTAAGCATCTCTCCTTCTGTTTCCATTAATATTTATGTTGAGTGTTCTTGTATGAGTTTATGTATAGTATCTACATGTGAATGGATGCTCTAGAAGGCCAGGAAGTGGTGTCAGATCACCAGGGACTGTAGCTACAGGTGGTTGTAAGCCACCGCTGTGCATGCTAAGAATGGAACCTGGAACCTCAAAAAGAAGAATTACAGCCTTCTTCTACCACCCTGCATCTCTGGTCCCTATAAATTCACTTTAAGGTCATATAGGAGAAGTACAAACATACACCTACAAGTGCGTATCTCCGTGATATTTTATTGTTTGCCTAGTACTGAGAGTCAAACTAAAGACCCTGAACATGTAAGGCAGTGTTGTGCCACTGGCCTATGCTTCTAGCGCTGTTTGAACTTTTAAATGTACATAGTATAAATGCATATATCTGTGCATATTGTAAACGTGGTGTTGAAGCCAAGTAAAAATCAGTAAGAAATTTGTTAAAGAATATGAAAGTACACTTTTAAATTTCAAACCAACATACTCACTCCATTTTGAAAAAAGAATAAAGCAAAAATAAATAAAATCAAATTTAATTTAATTTAGGGGCTGGAGAGATGACTCAGTGGTTGAGAGTACTGACTGCTCTTCAAAAGGTCCTGAGTTCAAATCCCAGCAACCACATGGTGGCTCACATCTGTAATGAGCTCTGATGCCCTCTTCTGGTGTGTCTGAAAAAAACTACATTTATTATTTTCTGTTTCACAGAACAGTCGACATATTTAGTATTACCTGTGCTATTTCGTTTAATGTAAGGAAATACTGATTAGTCTGCATATTACAAACTTAGTATGACAAAATGTCTTGGTCATTGATAATTCAGAAGTATAATTGTGATTTTCAACTTTTACATGTGGCCTGGCGTTCTAGTAGTTTTGCTAAGGTTTTAACATTTTCTGAACATCCCTTATAGTTTACACTATTTTAATTGTTGCAGTAGCAATTGTAATTGCTTCTCTGGTGAGGCAATTTTCACCAGTGTCATCTGGCATGGACTTTTGTTCTACTTGACTTAGAATCTTAATATTTAAAGCTTTCGCACTAGTCTGAAACTCAACATATTACTACATCTGGGAAAGCTTTTCTCCTGAATGTTCTACTGATGAGCCTTTGTAACCAAGGATGAGGACCTAACTCTCAAAGAAAAATCTGCTTTCTGTTTGTCCTATGCTAGAGAAGGCTGTGATTGATTGCTGTTTAAAACAAAGGTTGTTTTTATGAGGGCACAATCCCCACCAAAAAATTCCTGTGTGGCAGAATAAATGTTGATATGTGGAAAAAATATGAAATCTGTTAAATGTAGCACTTATTTAAAATAATAGAATTCATTCGTGGAAGATAACTATGTATCTTTTTCTTTCATTTTGTTATTTCATATTAGCTTTCCTGTTGTAAAGTTAAATAATTGAGTTTATATCAGTATAAGCTATTGCATTTCATTACCGTATTTTCAACATTTTTGCTGTTTGTGAAACTTACTATATGTTTTCTATTTTTTCTGAAACTCATTTTTACTACTTGTGTTCTCTCTTAAAAGCCATATTGTCTCCAGGAAATTTACATTCTCATTGTATTCTCCATGCCAAATTATAATAACATACTTCATAACAGCACGGGGCCATTCATAATTAATAAAGAATATCAGAATGGATCTTCTCTTGTTCCCATAAAAACTTAGTAAACACAGAAGCATCCAATACATTTAGCAATATAAAAACATGAAAGTGTATACCACTTTCATGGCCAACTTAGGGTGGGTAAGTGCTTTATGAATAAAGAATAATATTTTCAATATAGCTTAACAATTTTATTCGCTAATCTTTAATCACTATTTGTGAAATATAAATCATTGTTTTTGTTAGTGTGTGTTGATTTTAAACAGTGTTTATTTTATTTAATATTAATTATTTTGTTTATTTACATCTAGGCCCTTGTTGCTTTAAGTCTTTTTTACTATAATTACAGATTATACCACCAAGTATAGTGTATTATTGCTTTTCATCATAGAATTTTGAAGGTAGTTGACAAACAGGATTACAGAAACAACCACAAAAGTATTTTAAGGTTGTATGATTTACTCATTACTTAAATAATATTTTCCCATATTTATTTACATTCATAATAAATATCTGTATAAATATCCTATAGATATTTTTACTATTACGTTTATGAAAACTTTGGTGTTTTCCTTCATACAAAATTTGCATACAGTTCAGGATAGTCTTTCAAATGCTATCCAGCTATTCATTTGATATTAACTATTTACATAATACTAACTATATCACAGTTGGATTATTCAAATGCTTCCTCTCCCTTCTTTTAAAAGATAGTTCCTTGAACAACTAATTCAATTACTTTTCAAAGTAATGTTTTTAATTAGAAATATTGGAAATAGACCTACCTGAAGACCTAGCTATACCACTCTTGGACATATAGAAAAAGATGCCATACCATGCCAAAAGGGCCCATGATCTACTACGTTCATAGCACCCTTATTTATGATAGCTAGAAACCAATTGTCCCACAATAGATGGATACAGAAAATGTGGTTCATTTACACAATGGAATACTATACAGCTATTAAGAATGAGGATGCCATGAATTTTCCAGGCAAATGGATGAAAGTAGAAAATATTACCCTGAGTGAGGTATATCAGACTCAAAAGGACATGTGTGGTATGTACTCACTAATAGGTTGATACTAGCTAAAAAAGTACAGAATAGCCAGATACAGTGCACAGAACTGAAGAAGGTTAACAAACTGAGGGAAAGTGAGGATGGCTGAATCCCACTTCGGAGGGAGAAAAAAGCAATCCAATTACAGGGGCAGAGGAATGGAGGGACCTCGGTGGGAGAGGGTATGGGAAGGGGGAAAAGGGGAAGATGACAAGGAATTGTGTGGAATTGGGGGTGGGGTATAGGAGTTAAGTCCGAAGTGCAAGCAGAAAGACTAAAAAGAGGCAAACTTGGGAGGGAGAAGATAGTGAAGTCTCCAGGATGTGCCTGATATCTGGGAGGTTAGAGCCTCTCGGGGATCAAAGGGAGGGACCTTAGATGAAATGCCCTACAGTGGGGAGAGGGAACTTGTACAGCCCACCTCCAGCAGAAAGACAGGGCATCAAGCAGAGGAATGGGATTGCCATCCCACAGTCAAAATCTCTGACCCAGAATTGTTCCTGTCGGAAAGAACTTCAGGGAGAAAAATGGAGAAGACACTGAGGGAAAGGAGGTCCAGTGACTTGCCCAAACTGGGATCCATCTCAAGGGCAGGCTTCAAGGTCTAACACCATTACTGATATTATTTATGGTGTGCTTACAGACAGAAGCCGAGCATGGCTGCCTTTAGTGACGCCAAACAAGTAGCTAACAGAGACAAATAGATAATTACACCCAATTGTTTGAAGTCAGGGACACCTGTTGTCGAAATAGGGAAAGACTGGAAGACAAGGAGGAGGGCGACCTCATAGGAAGAGTAGTAATCTTAACAAACCTGGACCCAGAGATCTCTCTGTCTGAGCCATCAACCATACAGCATATACCAGCTGATACAAGGCCCCAACACAGACACAGCAGAGGATTTCCTGGTCTGGCCTCAGTGAGAGAAAATACACCTAACCCTGGAGAGACTTGAGGCCCCTGGGAATGGAAAGGTCTTGAGGTAAGTGTGGGATGTGTGCGAAGGGGTGGGAACATCCTCTTGGAGAAGGGGAAGGAGGAATGGGATGAGGAACTGTCCGAAGGCAGAATAGGAGAGGGAAAATGACTGAATTGTAAAAAATGATTAAAGATGAAAAAGAAGAGAAGTGCTTTTTCATTTAACATTTTCAATACCATATAATTGTGTGCTTTAATATTGTGTAAACTGTGCAGACTTTATAGACTCATATAATATACATATCAATGAATATTATACATATATGTCTGCACGTATTCAAGCATGTTTGTGTGCAAGTGTGTGTGTGTGTGTGTGGTGTGTGTATGTGTGTGTGTGTGTGTAAGTGTATCTACAAGTCAGGAAAACAAAAATAAGAGTCAAAATGAGACAGAAACAAGTAAAATGGAAATTTTCTAATAGGATTACAATTACTTCAGCATTACTTAGTATTTTGAATCTATTATTATCTTTCTCCTCAGATTGTTGCTAAATAGTTGCAGTGATATGTGGTCCAAACCTTTCTACTATTTTCCGTTAAAGTAGCTTTATATTTATGATTTATGAGATTTTGGTTATTTAGTTTATTTTAATCATCTACCATTACCTATGGAAAATACTACATATCTTAAATTATTAAGGTAGCAGCACACACAAAAATAAATAAATATATATGACACACATGATTAAATACACATAAAATATTTTCAGACATAATTAACATAAAGGCTTGAATTAACATAAAATCTAATATGAACAAACCTGTACACCAAATTGTTAGAAACTAATTCTTTCAGATCATTGTAATAGCTTACAGAAAGGCTTAGACATACTCTTAACCTTTGTAAACTCACAAAGGCTTTAAATCATAGATTCGATTAAAATACTTTCTTTTTCAAATTTGCCCATTGTTAAAGATGAAGTCATCTAGCATTCCACAGCCCATGTTTCCTCTGGTAGAAGAATTCATGTGCCTGCATCATGGATTTTTCAAACAATCCGAGCTCTAGGCCTCCGTCACTTCTCACACAGAAAATCAATGCATATTACACAGAAATGCCACATATATTAAAGTTAATACTTTTTGGAAAGCTTTCAAAATTGTTAGACTCAAAAGTATAGTTCTAATTTTCCAAATTGGGAAACAACATACTTATGGGTATAGTAGTAGATCTCTCTCTCTCTCTCTCTCTCTCTCTGTGTGTGTGTGTGTGTGTGTGTGTGTGTGTGTGTGTGTTTATATCCTACCAGCTTGGGGTTTTACGAAAGCCAGATATTCTTCTAGGTGTGGGAACTCTAACAACTTAACACCATTGAGTTCATTTATCTCTGTGTACTAAGTACTGAAAACTAATGTTTGTGGTTTTATTATCAGAAACATTGTATGTAAAGGACATTTAATGGAATGGTATTAATTCCCAGCAGTAATAGAAATGTAAGTTCCACTTATATTTAGACAAAATAAAAAAAAATGTCCTCTTTCATCTTAAGCATTTGTTGTTAGAAAGAATACATAAAATTATGAACACATTTCTCTTATTTCAAAGATGGGCATTAAAGGATAAACACACAATATGTTTATGCCTACCAGGAATTACAATAGTTAAAAGACTTTGATTAATAACATTAAATAAGGAATACATAATCATTATTTCCCATTATGAGTAATTACAGTTTCACTAAGTAGGAGAAATCTATAGAATGATAAAATGATATTAATTCAAGATACTTATATAGTTTAGGAAGTAAAGACATTTGTCATCAAGAAACGACCTGAGTTAGCTCCCCTGAACTCACATGGTGAGAACAGAGAGTCAATTCCGGCAAATCCTCCTCTGATCTAATGCACACATGTTGTAGTACATGGATAAATATGAACACATGCACACATATTCACATACAAAATAGATTAGTATTAAACACAAAAATATAAACCCTTATGTAATGTGGAGTCCAGAGAACAATCTGCGAGTTGAATTAATGATTTTCTGATATATCAATTTAATGAAAATATATTGGAAAAATGTTTATACATTTCTGATGATAGGAGAGGAGAGGAAAGGAGAGGAAGGGAGAGGAGAGGAGAGGACTAGAAAGAAAAGACATGGTATCCAAAGAAAGCACCTTATCAGAATCTTAGCCATAATCTTCTCTGTTACTCTCCAACCCTTTTCCAATAAATAATATCACAATATAGATGGGGCAGCCTAAAAATAAATGTTAACTTCCCACTGAACTTTAAAATTCTTCCGTTTTTAACCTTCCAAGTCCTGGGATTATAAGAAAGAGCCAAAAAGTCTGGTATATTTTTGATAAGTCTTGAATACCAATTTACCTTCGAAATTCCCACATTTCAACAAATAGTGAAACTGGGTTAGTATTAATGGAAAGCTTAAAAAAACATAATAAATCCATCAATCATTTTCCAATGGTTTCTATCCTCTAACCTATCATTGGTCACTCTTATCATTGTCTTTGACCACCATTACTGGGGATATAGTCCTCCAGAACACCTAGTGTCAAAAGGAAATGCTGATATTTTAGAAATATTCAGTACTAGGTATAACAATATATTCATTGTCTTCTTACCTAAATACACGTCTCCTTTACCTTAAAAAGCTTTGTGTCAAAGCAAACCCTTACAATTTATTGAGAGGAAGTATCCATAAATCAATTGACCCTAATTTTAGACCCTAATTACTGTCAATAGCTAAATGAAAGACAGCTGTTCCCTTATAAACTTCAGTTGCTTTCCAATTTTGGCATAGAAATATTTTAATTTTCCAGTTATAATGTTTGTCATAGACCTCAACTCACTTTTATGAGTTCATAGATTCTTACTTTCCCTGAGTTTTAAAATTTCTTATTTTACACTCTTCCTGCTATGTTTGTATAGTGGTTTGTATCTGCACAAATGTGATGAGTGAATGGTAAAGCCTTGGTCTCCTTTGATAGTATACCTGCACCTACAATTTCACAGAGCATTTCAGCAGTCTATTCTAATTTTAAATTGCTTCTTTAATAATAACAGATATTATACATTCTAGGTAAATATGCTGTGTATAGATCAGTCTTGTACTCTTACAAAGCTAGATTATAGGTTGATCAGGTGAAACTAATGATTTCTCTTCACAAAATCTAACTCAAAGCATTGTGATACTTCCATCTCATTGCTTGAAGTTGCTAAGGTATGTAGTTCGAGTTAAAAATGGTTATTGAATATTGTGTATATTCAATATTGAATATTGTGTATATATATATACCCATCCAAGATGAGATATAGATCTATGATGCTTCACCCATAATTTTTTATGACCTTAACCTAATATAGATATAGTACCTCATTAAACTCCTGAAATGCTATAAAATAATTAAAACCTTGTTGTAATGTTGGGTGAAAATACAGTGGTTTTTTTTTTTTTTTTTAGTATACTGCACATATTGAAATAGCAGCTCTCAAAATCACCTGTGGTGGAAGCAGTGGCAATCTTATGAAGGCAAGGAGCATACTCAGGTCGCTGCATCTCCGCTGCATGTCATACTTGACCCACATCATTAATGCATGGAAAATGGTCTCTTCATCAGGAACATTGACATCATCGCTAGCAAGTAGTTTATGGAGCTCTTCAGCTGGAAGGAGTAAAAACTCTTGGTTTCTGATTACTTCCATTATGTTTTCCTGTGGGGAGAAAAGATCTTGGCATGAATTCTGCTTCACTCCTATGTAGCTGGCAAAGCATCTCAGAGAAAAATGTGAAAAGCAGTCAGTAACCTTTGTTCTCATTATAACATAATCCTTGAGACTCATCCTTT
Source organism: Apodemus sylvaticus (assembly GCF_947179515.1). NCBI lineage: Eukaryota > Metazoa > Chordata > Mammalia > Rodentia > Muridae > Apodemus > Apodemus sylvaticus. The sequence continues at coordinate 29,891,391 of NC_067479.1, read as the reverse complement.
GGAAACAAGAAGCTGTTAAGAAGAAAGCATTGTAATTGTAATTGAAGTGTAAATGTATCTGAGACAGCAGAGATCTTGTAATAACTGGAGGATTATAATGCACAGCTTTGTTATGCAGAATGTACTCAGTGATTAAATGTTAAAAGTTTCAAGTGTACTACTTATGTAAGATTTAGCAAATATGAAAAGAATAACATTTCACCCTTTCAAAGACTCAAATGCACATACACACATCAGAAAATGGCAATACATTACAAAGAGAAATAGAAAACAAGATAGCCTTGTTGTTTATTTGGAAGGAGAAGAAAGACAGCTGTGAAACCATATTTGCCATAAAATCATAGGATCTCTACTCACCATTCTTTCTTATAATTGCTTTCTCTTATTACTTCATTTAATCTTTGGATTAAATGGTTGCTGTTGCTGTTGTTTGTGTTTTTAATTATTAGTTATGATAAAATTAGTTCTTACTTTTATTCAGGTTGCAAAAATATTAAGATTCATAAGCATATAGCAAGACATGGTCTTGGAGTTAATATACTCATTTCAAAGAACCATCTCTAAATAATGGGATCCACCTGAGAAGATGAATAAATGAGATTTGACAGGTTCTACTTAGACCTCCTAACTCAGTAATACAATAGGGCCTTGGATACTTTATTTTAAAAAACCTATTGGCAATGATATTAAAATCCAAACGATAAAATAAATTAAAGAAAAGACTTATACAGATTATACAGAACATTTGAAAGTTAGCAATCTGAATTATCCTTTATTATTTGAGCAACTGTAAAAGATGATAATGTGTTTTGATCAATTCCATCTCTCCATTATTCTTGTTCTCCATTATTGAAGAATAGGCAACATTTCAATATCCCTATCCCTGAAGAAAAATTACTTTCCAAGTACCATTAGCCATTGAGTTTGGCTTAATTTTGATTCCTATTTACTTTCATTCAGCTTCTGTTTTCTCCCAATTTATCTCCCTCTGTCTACTCTGAGCTTCTTAGTTAAATATCCTATAATAAAACAACACGGTTTTAAATGAGTATACCATCTTTGAGGTTTTCTTTTAGGACTCCTTAAAATTTTAGTTTCAATGGTGTGATGCCTTCTAAATATAATTAATTTATTTTCTTACTTCCATTGAAGTTGATAAATTACTTAGTCTTCCTTCTATCATTTTATTTACATGTCATCATATACTCGCTCCAGTATTTAAAATGGCATTCAGTAACCTTGTTTCCCTTGTTCCTGTCGCACATCAAGATTTAATTCAAGAAGTCAAAAGTTGTCATGCTCATACACAGTCCCAATAGTTGGTTTTTGAACTCAGGATGATCAAGAAGTTAGCTACATTGTTTGTAAACTGACTAGGATTGGTTTCATGAGACCCTGTCACAATCCATTCATAAGTAGGTAAACAAGCATGTATGTATGTATCTCTGTGTGTGTGTGTGTGTGTGTGTGTGTGTGTGGTGTTTATCTGAATAAACTCAAAAACTACCTCTCTATCTTTTAGCCAAATATTCAGTCAACTTTGTGGAGCTAACATCCAATAGATCTCACAAAACATGACCCCCTCCAGACATCCCATAGTAGTTGCTAAAGAACAGCCTAAGTTTTGCTGTGGTTGTGCAACTAAACATGTACACGATGGGTGGAGTTTGGGTACAGAGTCTGAGAGTATAGACAAAGCCGCTTTCTTATTTGTACAGCCTGTCGAGCTATTACAAAACCCCAGGTTCAGCCTTCAGTGTAAATGTTTTTACAAATAACAAAATACCTTACAAACGTGCATAATGGTCAGCATCGAAGTGAAGTCATATATGAGGTAATCAAGGAAAGTGAAGCTAGATATTAACAGCTATGACTCCTAACTGATTGTTCTTTTGTGGTTAGCTGTCCTAGAGACTACAAAAGTTGTCCCCTCTATATCAAAATCAATTGTAGTTTGGCATTTGTCTATGAATGAGAAATTAAAAAAAAGTCTTTATCTCATTCTTCTTTTCCACCTTTCTGTATCATGAAAAAACATAAAATAGAGATCTGAGCCATCATGATATAGAAGATAGAAATGGTTATCTAACAAAATAAAGACACAATCTACTCCATCATTGTGAATTAAAACATTGTTTAAATCCACAAAATTAAAAACTGTTCTATCGGTGTTCTGTTCAGAAACTTTCTCCCTGTACCGATGTCCTCAAGGGTCTTCCCCAGTTTCTTTTCTATTAGCTTCAGAGTGTCTGGCTTTATGTGGAGGTCCTTGATCCATTTGGATTTGAGCTTAGTACGAGGAGAGAAGGATGGATCAATTCGCATTCTTCTGCATGCTGACCTCCAGTTGAACCAGCACCATTTGTTGAAAAGGCTATCTTTTTTCCATTGGATGTTTTCAGCCCCTTTGTCGAGGATCAAGTAAGTGGCCATAGATGTGTGGGTTCTAAGAGCAAGAATTGACAAATGGGACCTTATAAAATTACAAAGTTTCTGTAAGGCAAAGGACACCATCAAGAGGACAAATCAGCAACCAACAAATTGGGAAAAGATCTTCACCAATCCTACATCAGATAGAGGGCTAATATCCAATATATATAAAGAACTCAAGAAGTTAGACACCAGAAAACCAAACAACCCTATTAAAAATGGGGTACAGAGTTAAAAAAAGAATTCTCACCTGAAGAACTTCGGATGGCGGAGAAGCATCTTAAAAAATGCTCAACTTCATTAGTCATCAGGGAAATGCAAATCAAAACAACCCTGAGATTTCACCTTACACCAGTCAGAATGGCTAAGATTAAAAATTCAGGAGACAGCAGGTGTTGGAGAGGGTGTGGAGAAAGAGGAACACTCCTCCACTGCTGGTGGGGTTGCAAATTGGTACAACCACTCTGGAAATCAGTTTGGTGGTTCCTCCGAAAACTGGGCACCTCATTCCCAGAAGATCCTGCTATACCACTCCTGGGCATATACCCAGAGGATTCCCCACCATGTAATAAGGATACATGCTCTACTATGTTCATAGCAGCCCTATTTATAATTGCCAGATCCTGGAAAGAACCCAGGTATCCCTCAACAGAAGAGTGGGTGCAAAAAATGTGGTACATCTACACAATGGAGTACTATTCAGCCATTAGAAACAATGAATTCATGAAATTCTTAGGCAAATGGATGGAGCTAGAGAACATCATACTAAGTGAGGTAACCCAGACTCAAAAGGTGAATCATGGTATGCACTCACTAATAAGTGGATATTAACCTAGAAACCTGGAATACCCAAAACATAATCTACACATCAAATGAGGTACAAGAAGAAAGGAAGAGTGGCCCCTTGTACTGGAAAGACTCAGTGAAGCAGTATTCAGCAAAACCAGAACGGGGAAGTGGGAAGGGGTGGGTGGGAGGCCAGGGGGAGAGAAGGGGGCTTACGGGTCTTTCTGGGAGTGGGGGGGGGCTAGGAAAGGGGAAATCACTTGAAATGTAAATAAAAAATATATCGAAGAAAAAAAAAAGAAAAAAGAAGAAAAAAAACTGTTCTATCCACTTTTCCATTTATAAAGCACACTCGAATCTCTCTTTGGAGGAATCTCTGAGTTGTTTTTCTTTGCTATATCCCTTGACCAAATCCTTTTCTTGAAGATGACAAGAACAAAAAATTACCCATTATGTAACTTAGGGGTCTAATCACAGGAGTCTTATTACTGCACAGTGTAATACCTTAACTTATGAAACCCTGGGAGACTGGAAAGATGGCTTAGAGGTTAAAAACATTGACTCCTTCCAGAGGTCCCAAGTTCAATTCCCAGCAACCACGTGGCTGTTGGCTCACAACCATCTGTAATGAGATCTGAAGCCCTCTTCTGGTGTGTCTGAAGACAGCTACAGTGTAGTGTACTCATACATAAAATAAGTAAATCTTAAAAAGGAAAAGTCTGAAGCAGTGCTACGGAGACAGAGGCAGGCTGATTTCTGTGAGTTCAAGGCCAGCTCTGGTCTACAGAGCTAGTTCTTGGATAGTCAAGGCTACACAAACAAACCTGCCCCCGAAAACAAACAACAAACAAACAAAAAACTTATGAAACCCTGGACTTTAGATCATAGCATAGCCCAGGCTGACCATGAACTTGATATCCTACTGATTCTGCCTAGTTCAGCAAATTCTACTGGAATGTGTCACCACACCCGAATGAGATTGCAACCCAATAGGAAGAACAAGAGTGTCAACTAATCTGAACCCCTCAGAACTCCCAGAAAATAAACCAAACACCAAGAGGTCATTTGTGGCCTCGGGTACAGGTGTAGCATAGGACTACCTTATCTGGACTCAGTGGGAGAGGATAAGATTAATCTTGTAGAGACTTGATGCTCCAGGGAAGAAGGATTCTGATAGGGGTGAGATAGACTGGTGGAGGTGTACGCTCTCAGAGGCGTTGGAGGGGGGAGAGGATGGGATGAAGAACTCAGGGAAGAGAGAGGAGGGCAACTTTTGGAATGTAAATAAAATAATTTAATGACAAAATACAAGATCTTGATATTATATATATATATTGAATAGGGCAACTAATGATATATGATGAAAAATACCTGTAGTAGCTGTACAAAGTAGTCAAGAGCTAATGTGCCATACAATTCTTCCATTAAAAGCAGAAAGCCTATGGTGTGTGGTGTACATTTGTGATACAGAGATTCCAAGTTTGCCTTTCTTCTTGCCACCTCCTCCCATAGTTTTTGAGATAAATCCAAAGAGGACAGATGAAACATTTCATAAATAATTGTAAAAAAAAAAAAAAAAAAAAAACATGCTCAAAGTAGAAGTCTCTAAAACGCCAACATGACTCCTGTAGTAAAATGAGACTTAGAGAATAAAAATAGACAAGATACAATAGTAAGGTATTAACCAGACGTGATCATTTATCTGATGAATGTGAATCTTCATATTAGGCTCAAGCCATATATAAATTTGCAAGAACTCTGGATCAGGAATCACTTATATTTCTGTGCTGGAAGTATCTTCAACTTCAACGATATGTTTTTAACCCCTGCTTTCAGGCCATATGCTATTTATTTACACAAACTATATCAAAATAAAAAGTATCAATAAATTAATATATCTCTAATATTGGACATCACAGAATAGCAGATTCAATTTTCTTGAAAATTATTTTACCTTCTTGTCTCTTCTGGAATTTGAAAATATTTTATAAATATTATATAACTATTTACTGGATTAATATATTATGTATTTTGAACATTATTACTACCAGATATCTATGAAGAGGTGAAGAAAGAAAATCACAGTTTAGAGCAATTTAGAAAGCAATTTTGTTCTTTTTGCATTTTCTTTTACTCAAAAATGTCTGCCATTATTAAACTATACCCAAAATTGTATCGTTATACTGTAGGTATAAAATAAAGAACACAATAAAAATCACTCTGTGAAACACTTACTGGTGTCTGTCATAAAGATTTTGTTCGAGGCATATTTCATTATATTTTATAGTGTCCTCTTTATGATGACCCTTGGGGAAATTTCTTACAGGACTTAGTAGCAAGAATAATTGCACTTCTCCTGAGTAAATTGCTTTTCCTTTATCATGGATGCTGTAAATTATGAAATTGATCAGATTTCTCTTTTTATTTAGCCTCTAGGAAACTTAGAGTCAGATTGAAATCCATCTGGCAGGAGGGATACAGCCTTTTATAGTTTGATTTCTTTTCTGACAGATCTGGTAATAGTTTCATTTACTATCACTATAGACACATTTTCTTTTCTCATAGACTTGTTTCTAATTCAGCTAAAATTCATATAATTTTGTATCTTTGTAAATCCTACTAAGATTTTTGCAAACTTAATGCATGACAGAAAATATCCTGTAATATTGGTGGGTTTTGAGACCTCATATTAGGTATTGCAGCTTGTGTTATAAGCCTATATCAATTAATATATATATATATATATTCATATAGAAAGGTTCTAAAATTCACTTTGTTCCCCTGCTCTCTCTACTGAGTCTCCATTCAATCTTATTTTTCCTGAAGTGCTTCTGCAAAAATTGCAATTTATTTCCTGGATGGTTTTAAATAAGGATGTTTGGTTTATCAGGTTATATAAATTTAAAACAAGTTTCCTTATATTTTATACACTAAGATCATATGGAAAGTCATGAAAGACTGTATTTTCTATGGCATCTTTATATTTTATACAAAGCTTTTAGAGTCTTATATCTGGTGCTGGTTAATTGATAAGGAAAGGGGAAAAGTGAATTTTAAACAAAATTGTCATCATTTTATACTTAAAGTTTATTATCTGAAAGTGGTCATAAACAAATGGGCTCAGAAGATATGATAAAATTTTAAACTAGTACATGGCAGATTATGTAATATGAAGTATTGGGCAGCTGATTGACATTATTGTGGAAAAAACACTGAAAATATATTTTACATCAGCTTATTTGATCACGTTAATACTAAAATTTGACATTTGTGTCAAACAAAACCACATACACAAACACATTGTAAATAATGTTCAAATACTTAACGCAAAAATATTTTTGGCATCAGGTATATGATGCTACTGTACCATCAAAGTTAAAATGAACCTGGGGATGTGGTTTCATGTAAGGTCTGCAATTTTCATCCCAATGCTACAAAGAAAAAAAATCACAAAAATAGATAATAAATACCCAGAAATATCTAAACAGTATTTTTGTTTTACATTTTTGCTTATTCTTCATTATACTTTTGTAAACATAAATAAACATCAATAGTATTATGAGTGGAGAAAGAGGAACACTCCTTCACTGCTGGTGGGATTGTAAGATGGTACAACCACTATGGAAATCAGTCTGGCGGTTCCTAAGAAAACTGAACACGACACTTCTGGAGGACCATGCTATACCTCTCCTGGGCATATACCCAGAGAATTTCTCAGCATGCAATAAGGACACATGCTCCACTATGTTCATAGCAGCCTTATTTATAATAGCCAAAAGCTGGAAAGAACCCATATATCCCTCAATGGAGGAACGGATACAGAAAATGTGGTATATATACACAATGGAGTACTATTCAGGAATTAAAAACAATGAATTTATGATTTTTTTTAGGCAAATGGTTGGAACTGGAAAATATCATCCTAAGTGAGATAACGCAATCACAAAAGAATACACATGGAATGCAATCATTGATAAGTGGATATTAATTAGCCCTGAAGCTCTGAATACTGAAGATACAATTAGCATATCAAACGATTCCCATGAAGAAGGAAGAAGAGCGCCCTAATCTTGGAAAGGCTTGATCCAGCATTGTAGGGGAGTACCAGGACAGAGAAAAGGGAGGGGGAAAGATAGGAGAGTGGATCGAGAGAAGAGGACTTATGGGACATATTGGGGGGGGGGACTGGGAAAAGGGAAAGCTTTTGGATTGTAAACAAAGAATGTAGAAAATAAAAATATATATTAAAAAAAAGAGTGTCCTACCTGGGGATTCATCCTATAAACAGTCACCAAACCCCAAAACTACTATGGATGACAAGAAGTGCGTACTGAAGGGACACAATAAAAAAAATAGATTTTTGAAATCACTTTTCTATGCCATCATAAAATATTTGCTGAACATTAGGAATAACATTAGGTTAAGAAGAATAAAGTAGATCCTGAGTGGTAGAGCTGCCTCATTGGTTAATAGCACTGGCTGTTGTGGTAGTGTGCATATATATGGCCTCCACAGACAAATGTGTTTGCCTTCTTAGCCCAATGGGGGTGGTAGTTTTAGGAGAGGTCGCTTTGTTGGAGTGGGTGTGACTTTGTTGGAGGAAGTGTGTCACTTGGGGGTGGCTGTGATGCCTTAGTCAGATGATCAAATTCAGGTTCAGTGACTCATTGTCTTTTCTACTCCCTGCAGATCAAGATGTAAGAACTGGAATCCCTTCTCCAGCTCCATGTCTGCTGCCTGCATGCCCATGCTTCCCACCTAACCTCTGAACTGTAAGCCGGCACCAATTAAATGTTTTCCTTTATAAGAATGCAGATACTTACACCCAGCCATTGAAATGAAGTCAGGGACCCCTATGGCTAAATTAGGGGAAGGATTGAAGAACCTGAAGGGGAGAGTGACCCTGTAGAGAAACCAGCAGTATCAACTAACCCAGACCCCCAGGGAGCTACCAGAGCCTAAGTCTAAAACCAAAAGCATGGATGGACCAGTCTGAGGCCCCTGGCACATATATAGCAGAGGTCTGCCTGTCTGGCCTCAGAAGATAAGCTTTATCCTGGAGAGACTTGATACCCCAGAGAAGGGGGAGGTCTTGTGGGGAGCACCTTCTCAGATTCAAGTAGGGGAGGAATGGGATGAGGATCTGTGGGAGGGCAGATGGGCACAACCACTAAAATGTAAATAAACTAAACTAAACGAAACGAAACTAAAATATGCCATAGTCATGTTGTATGTTCAGAGCAATCAGAAACCCTAATTAAGAAAGCTATAAAGCCTAAGGATTCATGTTTCTTACTTTAAAAATCATCAATTTAATATTAAGAGGTAGTTAAAATATGTAAAGAAATAGTATATATATATATATATATATATATATCTTATTGTTCAAACATTTCCAACTTAAATTTTATTAATAGTTAATCAAGGCTCTGATCCTAAAAATTCAAGCTATACATTATATATTACTGTGATTAACTTAAGATATCATCTCTCCATTGAAAGTTCTACTGCACTCAAACTCAATTTTTTCACATTTCCTATTATTTATTCATACTATTAACACTTTCTAGCCATTGATGCAAATTGTGTCGTAGGGTACTTAATAGTTTTGTAAAAGTGCAGTATATGTATTATAAAGTATAGGAGTATGTAGTATTCATTCACTCAAAATTATTAAAGCTATTTTATCAAAGATGATCTCTTCTGAAGCTTGTACTGCCAAAAAAAAAAAGTACTGTTCTATAGGTGAAGCATAAAATATGACTATTTGTTGAGATTTAATACATATACATGAAAAATGTCAAACATGGGTGTAGTATCATAGTATTTTAAATTCATAATGTTTTTAACCTCTGAGGAAACCTTTAAATGGCTTATATTGGTATGATTCAACATTTCCAAGAGCAAGATTGAACTTTCAATCCCTTTACTTCGAAGCATTACCTTTCTTCTGTACCTTGGAGACAAGGTTTCTCCCTTCTGTGACTGGAGACACAAAAGTAATTATGGGCCAATGTTATAGCTTTTCAGAGGTCACAGGTCACAACTCTTGGTGATTCTCTTGGCATCTCTATCTTTCCTTATAATGAGCCCAATCTATGTTTAAAACATTACTTTAATATTGTTACCATTAAGATTTTGTTATCAAGATTCTAACCTTTTCACATTTTGAAAATGCTTATTTTTCCCCCATGGGATTTGGGTTGTTTGTCATCCTTAACTTTGAATAAAGATGTCAAAGGTCAGTTTTACTAAACTCCTGCACACTGCCTTAGAATTTCAGAGTGACTGGAAATTCAAGATATTTCCACACCTTGTCCCTTTGATGGCATTCTGAGCTCAGAGGAGCTCAGATATATTCATGCTGTTGTTCAAGTCAGGACTTGAATGAAAGTTGCATTTCATCCATCCTGTAACCTCACACTTTATTAAGTAAACTACACAACCTTTATCTATCTAACTGTTGGGTGCTTCTCCTCTGTAACTATAATTCCAGGTACTGCCTTGATCTGATTTGTGCAGCAGCCATACACTTCAGTCTGGACTGCTGACCTTAGTAAGTTCTTGGTGCTTCTGAGTCCCACAGTGTGCTCTGATGATTGTGGCCATTTTCCTCTGGAGATCTGTGCAATCCGTAGATCTCAGCATTGCCACTCATTGACAAAATAACCTTAAGTATATGTGCTTCTGATATGAAGAAGAGACTTTAAAACAAACTATCCAATGACGTTGTTGGCCTTCCTGTGGAATCCATATCATCTTTGGTTACCCATTCCCTCAATTCTTTCCCCAACTCTTCTACAAGACTCCCACAGCTCCATCTAAGGTTTGGCTATGGGTCTCTGCATCTGTTTCCATTTTCCTTCTTGGTGGAGCCTCTCAGAAAATATTTCTGCTAGGATCCTGTCTGAAAGCAGAACAGTATCATTTAATAGTGTCAGCAATTAATTCTTGCCATGGAATGGGTCTCGATTTGGGCCAGCCATTGCGTGGATATTCCCTCAATCTCTGCTCTGTCTTTGTTTCTGCATGTTTTGTAGGTGGAACATGTTCTGAGTCTAAGGCTTTGTGGGTGAGTGGCTATGTCCTTCCATCCACTGGGAGCCCTGCCTGGCTACATAAAGTGGCCTCTTCAGACTCTGTATCCCCCAGTGCTGAGTCACCCACATAGATTTCTTGGAGACCCTGCACTCCTCCTAGGTCTCTGTCAGTCCTTGAGATTTCACCCCAACTACAATTCTGTTTCTTTGTCTGCTGCTTTCCCTAATCCCAATCCCCACCACCACTATGATCCCCCCTCTGCATCTACTTTCACACCCAGTTCCTTCCCTCCATCCACCTCTGATATCTATTTCATTTCGACTTTTGAGACACATTCAGACATCCTTTCTTGGGCCCTCCTTGTTATCGGGTTTCTTTGTGTCAGTAGATTGTAGCATTGCTATTCTATATTTTATGGCTAATATTCACTTACAAGTGAGAACATACCATTCATGTCCCTTTGGGTCTCAGATACCTCACTCAGGATGACATTTTTTTTCTAGTTCCATCCATTTGCCTGCAAAATTCATGATGTCTTTTTTTAAACTTGTATTTCTTTTCTTTCCCCCTTTTATTTGACATTTTCTTTATTTATATTTCAAATGTTATCCCATTTCCAGGTCTCCCCTCCAGAAACCCCCTATCCCATTCCCCCTGACCCTGCCACTATGAGTGTGCTACCCAGTATTCTGCTAACAGTATTCAAATGAAGATATATAACTCTCAGTTTCTCCTGCACTATGTCTGCCTGGATGCTGCCATGCTCCTCCCATGATGATGATAGATTGAATTTATGAACCTCTAAGCCAGCCTCAATTAAATGTCCTTTATAAACCTTGTGTTTGTCATGGTGTCCCTTCACAGCAGTAAAACCCTAACTAAGACCCAGGAGTGATATAACTGGGTCTTGAGGTAGAATTCTTCTAAATTTTCTGAGATGCTGTCAAATTTATTTCCAGAGTGGTTGTACAAATTTGCAGGTCACCATCAATGGAGGAGAGTTTCCTTTGTTTTACTTCCTCACTAGCACATTCTGCTCCTTGATATATTGATGTTAGCCATTCAGATGGGTATAAGGTAAAATCTCAGAGAAGATTTTGTTTGAATTTCCTGATGACAAAGGCTGTTGAAAATTTCTCTAAATTTTTATCTGCCATTAGAAATTCCTCTATTGACAATTCTGTTTACTTCTGTACACAGATTTTAATTGGGTTATTTGGGATGTTGGTATCTAACTTCTTGAGTTCTTTATATATTTTGGATATTAGGATTATGTAATATGTAGGGTTAGAGATACCTTTTTCCAGTCAGTAGGCTGTTCTTTTGTTCTATTGCTGATGTCTTTTGCCTTACAGAAGCTTTTCAGTTTCATAAGATCCCATTTGCTAATTATTGATCTTAGTTCCTGAGCTAAAGGTGTCTTATTCAGGAAGTTATATCTTGTACCAATGAGGCACAGGATATTTTGTAATATCTATTTTATTAGATTCACTTTATCTGGTCTTAAAGTCTTTGATCCACTTGGACTTTACTTTTCTTCAGGATAATAAATATGAATCTATTTTCATTCTTTTACCTGCAGACATCCAGTTAGAGCAGAAACATTTGTTGAAGATGCTCTCCCTTTTCCACTGTATAGTTTTTGCTTCTTTGTCAAAAATCAAATGTTCACAGGTGTGTGAGTTTATTTCTGGGTCTTTGATTTGTTTCCATAATCAACCTGTCTGTTTCTATTATAATACCATGCATCTTTTCTTGCTATTGCACTATATACAGCCTGAAATCAGAGATGGTGATTCCTCCAGAAGTTCTTTTATTATACAGGAATGTTTTAGCTATTTGTGGTGTTGGTTTTGCAATTGAAATTGAGAATTTTTCTTTATGGTCTGTAAAGATTTGTATTGAAATTTTAATGAGATTTCAATTTAATTTGTGTAATTTTTGGTATGATGGCCATTTTCAATATGTTAATCCTACTGATCCATTAGCATGGGATATCTTTCCATCTTCTAACGTCTTCTTCAATTTCTTTCTTCAGAGACTTGAAGTTCTTATCATATAGGACTTTCATTTGCTTGTTTGGAGCTACATCAAGATATTTTATATTATGTGTAACTATTGTGAAGGGTATATTATTCATAATTTCATTTGCATCCCATTTTTATATAAAGGAAGGCTGCTGATAAAAAACAATATTTATTTAGTATCAGTAAAAATCATGATGGCCATTATGCTTGATTTTTGTGTTGTGAAAAGATGATTGCTTTAAGCCTTTTGAAATATATACAGCTTTGGTTCTGGGAAATTCCCCTAACAAATATGTAGCTTAAGCTATAAGATATGTTAGAAATATCAGAAAAACAGTGGCTTATTATTTAAAGGTATAAACCAAGAACAGTGGAAACTCCCTGGAATTTATATGGCTGACTCTAATTAGGACTCCTAGTACTGGGGGATAGAGAGTCTGAACTGGACATCTTTTGTAAGCAGGCAAGGCTTCTCATTGTAGGACTGTGTCATAGTTGCAGCAAGAACACCATAAAAAAACTTTTGACTTTTAATATATTCTGCCTGAGGTATTTGTTGGAGCTATGGTGGCATAGAGCTTTGGGACAAGCTAACCAACTACTGGTCTATTTTGAATCCCCAGAAAAGGAAGAGTCAATGCCCAATACTGTCTGTCTGGCCAGTAGTATGGCCAGACTGTATGGGGCTGTATGGCCCAGAGACCTAGGATAGAACAAAACATGACTATAAAAAAGTCATTAAAATGATTTCTAATGATACTATACTGTACAGATAGATTGGTGCCTAGCCCAATCACCATCCAAGAGGCTTTATCCAGCAAACTGATGGAAACAGATGCGGAGACCAACAGTCAAACATTCAGGAGAAGAGGAACACAGAATCAACTAAGCAGGGACCTTGGGGTCTCAAAGAGATTGAAGTAACAATCATGGAGCATGCTTGGGTCCTGTGTATTTATATTATATTTATATAGTTTGGGGTTCTTGTGAGACTCCTAACAATGGGAATGAGAGGTGTCTCTTCTGCTTGTGGAAACATTTCCTTCTATTGGATTGCCTTTTCAAGCCTTGATATGAGGGTTTGTGTCTCATCTTACTGTAATTTTTATGTAACTTCATATTCATGGGAGAACCTGCACTTTTACAAATGGAAATAGAGGGAGAGTGGATCGGAGGGAGAGAGGAGATGAAGAAGGATGGAAAAACCTACAGAAGTGAAGAGAGGTGAAATTATGGAAGGGATTATTATAAGAGAAAAGAATAAATAATTGTTCTCTCTTTTGTGGATTCATAATTATGACTTGGAAAGCAAAATAATGCATATTTTAAAATATCAGAAATTTCTATTGAAGTAGAACTAGCAAGCACAAAATATATATAAGCTTTTGTTCTGATTTACCATCTATTAATATAAAAAGTATCAAAAACTTAATAATATTATATAAAATGTGTGCAATTATCTTAGAGAAATACTTTAACCCTTTAAGTTACTTGCTTTTCTTTCACAATTGTGTATGCATTGTTCAAATATTTAATACATAACTTTTTTACCTGCTAATGTCAGAGAAATTAGTGGATAAAATTAGTCTATAAATTGTGTAAATTAAAATATCCCAGGTTGCTAAATAGTAGCATATTCATTTTTTTATTTATTAGAAAAGCACATATTCTTAAATGAGTAGATTGGTTTTTAAAATCTACACTTTCATGTATACTTCATATATTAATCACATGCAAAATATAAATCAAATAATGAATTTGTTTTTGTATCTATTGATATTTAACACATTTAACTCACACTAAAACCAATATTCCAATATTCTATTTCTTCACTATGGTTAAACAGTGTTCCACATCAGTAATTGCAAACTCTTTTTGTTGTTGTTGTTGTTGTTTAAGAGAAATCATTGAAAATGGCAATTCTTGGACGTATATTGAAAGTGAAACTCCCTTACTAATATTTATTAAATTCATATGTTTGTGCCAACTCAAAAAGAAATTGTATTATTACCTATTTAATCACAGAATAGTGTACCATTTTCTTTTAACTGCAGCAAAGTATTTAAGAGATAATAACCTTTTTTTTTCTTAAATTACTCCGGATCTTTATGCTAGCATAAAAATAATCATCCTGTAAAACCTGGCTGGAAAAAGAAAAATTTGATGCAACAAAATTCTATTTTCCCTACTGGGAGATCTTGTAGAAAACTGTAAGATTCTACTTATCTGTATTTAATCATTTTAACTTAATGAAACTGAATTTTATTCCTTTTCATACCTGTAAATATTTTTTTCTAGAACCAGAAAGAATTGTGTGATCAAATGAAATTTATATTCTCTTTTGTACTTATTTCATGAACACACAAATAATTCTTTATGGAAACCATTAGGTATAAAAATTATGTATGATATGCACTATAAAAATGAGGTTGAAAAGTATGTATAGTAAAGAAAGATAATACCTATATGGATAATGACATTGATTATTTTGAAGTTAGAAGAAGCAGTATTATTTAATAAGTATATATTACAACAATTTTGCAGACTATGGTCTGTATAGTTCCTGAAGACACATGAGTATATTTTTTTTTTACTTAAGGAAAGGATTTAAACTCTGTTCTGGTTTGGATTAATTTACTATGTTAAGCAACCTAAATTTAAACCCTACTGCATAGACTATATACTTACATTCAACTTATTTTTTTAAATTACAGCTGAAATAAGTATAATTTTAAGAAAATTTGTTAAAATAAAAGTCATGCTATAAAATTTAAAAATCATGAAATTTTATCATAAAATGAATTTTGACCAGTTTTCCATACCACTTCTTCAGAATATACTGATTTTCAATCCATGTCTAATTTCTTGGATGTGTGACATTCCACTGGTATATGTTCTAACTACATATGAGAAAGCCCTTAAACAAACCCAATAACCATCTCCCGGAAATTGTCAGTAGCTCCTCAGCAAGATGTGAAACACTGTGCCCATGTCTCTGCACACTGGGATTTTATCAGGGTTGAGTTTATACAGGACTTGCTTATGCAATCCAAATCCTGTGAGTTTCAATGTGCAACTGTTTTGCTTTATCTGAAAAACATTGTTTCTGTATAGTCATCCACTACTTTACAGTAGATGGTAGTTAGCTTGGGTGCCCATAACTGGTCACTGCTTAGTGAAAAGGAGATTACAAAATGCTCAGATAGAAATAGGACAGCTATGACACACTTCCTCCTTCAAGGCACATGGGTCATTCTACAGAGTGGCAAAATTTTAAGAGACATATTCACAAAATGGTTTTAAAAGTCATAAAATAAAAACTGATAAAATGCTATATTTTGAGAAAAATAATTGAAATAAAGAGAAATAATCTTCATAAAAGTTCAATAATTCTAATTTTAAACTTCATGAAAAATTGATTCAGTATATGCCATTAATTTAGCCACCAGAAAAATGAAGAATCCCCATTGTATTATGTGTAACACATTGAAAATATATAATAGAAAGGCATTAAATATAAACATTGATATGAAAAATGGATTCTGGATATAGTTTTAAGCTGTAGTAGATAGAAATGAAGTCATATATGAAAAAAATAGGATACTAGGTCTCAAATTGTTGCTGCACAGAGCTTCAATAAACAAGTTGTCTCTATAAAATACCCCCTATGTAGAAGAGTAAGAAGAAAGAATGTAAGAAGCAGAGGTGGAGAATAGGAAGAAAGCAATGCCTTCTAACCAGAACATGACTTAAGCACCTATAAACTCATAGCATGCACAGGGTCTGCATAAGTCTGCATTTGATGGACTTCAAGAACTGAGAATTGTACACACACACACACACACACACACACACACACGCACACGCACACACACACACACACGCACACGCACACGCACACGCACACGCACATGCACACGCACACGCACACGCGCACACACACATACACACACACACACACACACACACTAATCTCTAACCAAGAAGATAACTCCAATTCCCAATACTTGCAAATACAAATCTTATTCACTGAGGAAGTATCATTTTGGAAACAAAGCTCTATTAAGGGTAGGCTTCACATCCTGCAGATGATGGCTAACACAATACAAAATATGTCCATTGGAACCATTGGAGTTTCCTTTTCTTATAATGTTCCAGGACCCTCTAATAACACAAAACCAAACCTTACAGGTCCTTTGCAAATGGGATGGCTTCCAGTTTTGTGCTTTTATGTTTATGTATTCATGCATATGCATCACCCTTAGGAGAGACAGAAAAGGTATGGACTGGAGAGAGAGAGAGAGTGAGGAAGAACTGGGAAGAGATAGGAAAAGAAAAACCAAACTCAGAATATATTTTATGACGAAAAATTTTAATAAAAGAAAAATCCAACATGGATGCTATTGCATTTATTTCTCTTTTTTGAGAGCTCCCGTTGTTTTATATTGGTATCTTCCGCACAGCATGAAACATAGCCTTAATAGAGCTGTTTCCCAGTGACATTTACCCCAGATAAAACTAACTTTAGATGTAAGACTGATGTCAACACTAACTTCATGGCTACTTCTTGTGGTCCCTATTAAGCCTTGAGATGCTTTCTCTATTACATCAATTGTGCTACTTCTTTCACCATGTTCACATACGGGGGTGTCCTATTGCATCTTCCTCACACATTGATTTTCTGTTGCATCTCATTCTGCCTCATCCATCTTCTCTGTTCTGCTATGTCTCTAGAAGGCTGCTCTGGCTTCCTCTTGTGGCTTTAGAGGCTCAGAGTCGGATTTAATAATCATGCAAGATTGCTCTCTATTAAACTCGGTTCATTGATGATCTGTCACTGCATCTCTGTCTATAGAGGACTTGTACAGTTAGAGCAAGATTAATCATTTGGTCAAGTGTCCAAAATAATGTGTGGAAAATTTCAAAAACTGATGATTATAATTTGCCTCTCTTTTAAGATATTTAGTTTATCATATTTGTGGTTGAAAATTTTATTCTGTGAAACTGGGCACAACAGCCATCACTAAGTTTCATTAATTCAAATGAAAAATTTCAATCCTCTACATATGCTAAACTCTCTCATGGAGAATATGATTTAAAAATAAAGAAGCACAGCTCAACAATCTATCAAAGGTTGTATTTAATGAATTAAATTAAGAAGACTATTCTCTTATAGTTTATAAAATACTATTCTTCATGAGCTGAGTTACTGTGACAGTATCCTTCTGTGGATATTATCAATTTTGCCATGAATTCATACTTCTACCCTGGCCATAGTACTAAATTTCAAAGCATTCAAAGCATGCTCCACTATCACCAGCTGTAGCAGCCTAATGCCACCTTCTCTATTGAAGCTCTTGAAAGTATATTATCTCGATATGTTATTTAGAATGAAACAACACAATATTATTTAAGAAATTATGTATAGAGAAATTCCAATTCCCAGGGAAATGTAAGTTCTGCTTTGTTATAACCTCATCTGATTTATTGGAATGACTGAGCATCTAGATCAAATAAAACATAAAATGGATTACTTAAAATGAAATAAAGACATTTTCTATTGTTCATGGTTCTGTAGCCATGAGATTTAACATTTTTGGAAACCACATGCAATAAGCAAGTCAAATAATATTCCAACTTTGTTCAAGCAAATCTCTGACCATACCAAGCCTCCGACAATATAACAAGAAACTGAGACTAAGGATTAAATAAAAAACAACAAAAAAACCACAAAGCAAAAACAAAAGACAGTATATTTATTACCATGATTGCTTGTCCAATAACCTGAAGAGACCTTTGAGTTTTAGTTAAGTTTTTCTCCAATTAAATGAAGCAAAATTAGTGAAGGTTAGTAGTACTTTATTGGACATTTCACTGCATAACCCTATTTCTAGAATACTTTAATTATTTAAGGGTTAGGGATTATGTTTAGAAGTTATGATTAGCTATTCTAATCATGAAAATATGTTTGGATATTCTCTAGGACATTAGTGAAATCATGAGATCAGTAAATAACTTCATTAAAAAGACTTAGATTTCTAGGTTACATCACTCAGTAAGCATCAATTATTGAATCCATTTAAAATCCCTTATGCAGTTATGCAATCAGATCTAGTGACAATATACAACCCATGAAAAAAAATGACCTATGGTTGAATAAGCAAAGAATGACAGAAGATGAGTTTAATAACTGTAACAAGTACTCAATCCTAGATAAACAGGATAAAGACATTTGCTGAGTAGTTTCTCCAGCAAGTGTTATGTGTCCAAGGGTGAAATAAATGTTCTTTTCACGAAATCTTACAGAAATATGACCAAAGTTAGAATCTTTACTACTGTCCTGTTCAATGGATTAGGTGCTAGCTTCTTCTCTGCCTTAGGGAGTCTAAACAAAACTTAGAGTGTCTGGTAAGAATTTATCCTGACATTTGGGTTTGGTTTCAAAAAAAACAAGACTACAGATAATGCATATGGAAACTTCCATTGATGGAAACAGAGGTTATATGTCTGGATCTTATAGGGATTTTGATAATAATTGAACTTCTTTGAGTTTACTGAGACAGGATACTCAGGTGCTTTTGATGTCATCACTCGTCAGTATCTGGCATCAGGCAAGGGGAGAAATAGATAATATCTCTTGTTTGTCATCTCAAGGCATCACAAGTAGGATTGATACTCAGACCCAAGTTATAAATGAGTTTTACAGTGTCTCCAAAGCTTGATATTAATGTCTCTTGTCTTAGGGTTTTGTTGCTGTGAAGAGACAAATGGCCAATGCAACCTTTATAAAGGCAAAGATTTAATTAATTAGATTAGAGTTTCAAAGGTTTAAGTCCATCATCATAATGGTGAAAGCATGGTCACATGCAGGCAATCATGGTGCTGAAAAAGCTAATATGTTGAGGTTGATTTTGTTCATTGTGTATTCAGATTCTGAGTTCTGTACCACAAGAACAAGTTGCAGTTGGACATGGGCATTGCATGTAAATTGCACATTTCCACTGTGCTGTAAAGAATGTTCCCCAGTAATCTTTATTTGATGAGTAAAAGACTAGAGCCTGTGACTGGGTATGGAAGATAAAAAGGTGGCACCTGATTTAAATGAGTGGATAGGGGCCAGGAGGTGAAGAAAGTAGAAGGCTAGACCATGAGGTAGGCTAGGCCATGAGGGTGGACCACAATTGTTCTTCTATCTCTAATTTTTGGGTTTTGGTCTCTGCCTGTTTCATTTTTGGAGATTTTCCGCATGGTTTCTTTTATGTCTTTTCCTGAAACTATCATGTCTGAAGCTTTAAAAAAAACCCTAAAATTAATCTTATCTGGCCAATGTTTGGAAGCCTTTCGTAAGCTCCAGAGATCTTTTAGCACAGATAAGCACATAGTTAGATGAGGCCAATACTGTATTAATATTCTTGGGGTATCCTCCCCTAAGAAAACTCAAACAGCAGATTAAACAGAGAAAATTGACAAACTCTGAGCTGCCAAAAAATAATAATAAGTTACAGATTTAAGGTCTCCTTTTATTATAGGCTTAGAGCTCTTTGAAGCTGGGGATCATACAGAATACACCCTTGGAGGAATAAATAAGATAGATTGACTAAAATAAATTTTTCCTACTATATAGCATAGATGATAAAAAATGTAGTAAAAGAAGTCATGTATTAGTATTTGCTATTTATAAGATACCAGCTCAGATATTTTCTGGTTTTTTGGAGTACTTTGAAACAGCAAGCATTGACAACCTAAAAGCTGGAGGTTATATAAGAAATGTGTCTGCTTTGGAGCAGACAATATTTTAGATTCTTGAAATTGGAATAATAAGAATAGCATCTGTTCTGTTTGTATTTTCTAATTGTAACTAAACTTGTAACCCTGTACATACAATAAAAAGTCAAGCTTGTATCCTGCACCACTTGGATACACATTACTCTCTTTGTTCTGTGAAACTTGTATAAATAAAGAAGCACGTGGATGATAGTCAGAGCAGTAGAAATGGCCTGGTTGCTAGGCAGAGCCAAAGAAACAACTCGATTGTTAAAGAATCAGAGCTTCTAAATTCCCCTGACCACAACTTGACTCCATACTCTCTTTTCTGACTACTTTATCTCTTCTGTGGGCCACTCTGTCAGCAATTACCCTAAGTATATGAAGAACTTACCCTGGGGAAATGGCCCTGCCTGGAAAGACCCCAGGGTGCTTTTCAATATAATTTTATTTTAATCTTGGTCAGTCTGCTTTATGATCTGTTTTAAAGAAGTATGTTGATCTGGATCAAAAGTATATGTCATCTCATCTCAAGATCCAGATTAAAAAGCCTGTGTCTTTTTTTTTTTTTAATAGAGCTGAGGACCGAACCCAGGGCCTTGCGCTTTCTAGGCAAGTGCTCTACCACTGAGCTAAATCCCCAACCCCAAAGCCTGTGTCTTCTAGTCTCAAGATTTTGACCAATGGTCTGGATAAAAGATCAAATGTTATATTCCTGCTTCAAATTTCAGATCAGGCTTGCCCTCGACTTTTAGTTCATTCCAGTTATAGTTAAGCTGATAACTGAGAGTAGTAGTTGATGTGACACATAGGCATATCTCTTTATATCCGAAGGAAAAGAGTAGCCAGGTCAGAATAATACCTAGTATGTTATAAATTTTCCTTCAGACAATTGCAAATGCATTGAAAATTTAGAATAGGTGGCAATATCCATTGGGTAATGTCCCTTAAACAAGATGGAACCTTAGCTGGGTTGAATCTTGCCTCAAGTTAACCACTTCTTTAATTGTATATAATATCTTTAATCTGCCTATCTTCTTGAACATGGGATTTAGTTCCATTCTACTTCTGGGTACCCGTTTAATCTTTGAACCATATGTTTTGTATTCCTTCTTTTTCAGCTTGTTATGTTGGATCAACATGCTCTTCATAAGAATGCATCACACACAGAGCAGAGTCTATGCTAGACTCTTGAGATTCTGTTTGCCAATGCAATTGATCTAAATCTTATCTTCAGGCAGACTCTAGAAGGGCAAATGGCAGCCAATTTTTTATGAAAATATCACAAGAATCATCTCTAGACAATTGTACTATAATTCTTCTCCTCTGAAATATCTTGACTCAGGACCCCACAGTTCAAATCACCATTGTCTTCCATATTCCTACTAGTATGGCCCATTAAGCTCTACTTAAAATATTCCACTGATTTCCCAATACAAAGTCCCCAAATCCACATTCCAGTAAGCAAAATCATGGTCAGGACTATCATAGCAGTACACCACTCCTGGTACCAACTTTGGGCTTAGGGTTTTATTGCTGTGAAGAGACCCTATGAACCAAACAGCTCTTATAAAGGCAAACATTTAATTGGGTCTGGCCTATAGTTTTAGAGGTTTAGTCCATTATTATTATGGCAGAAAGCATGGCAGTGTGCAGGCAGACCTGATACTCAGGAGCTGAGAGGTCTACATCTTTTTCTGAAAGCAGTCAAAATGATACTGAATGTGTTTTATATTGGGCATAGCTTGAACATTTAAGACCTCAAAGCCTTACTCCCACAGTAATAAACTTCCTCTAATAAAAAAACACTCCCTCCAATAAGGCTACACCTCCTAATAGTAATACTCCATATGAAACAAACATTCCAACACATGAATCACTTCGGTACACACTTATTCAAACCACCTCTTATTAGTGAATGAAGTAACAGTATGATCTGTGGCATTGATATTGATCTTACTGTATTCTTGCTTCATTTTGTTCCCATAGAGAATACCTATAGTCAAGAACAGTTCAGTGGATTATGTGGAAAACCCTGAGGCCATATAACTTGCCTTTGAAGGTATTATTGCTTCCTCATACAACAGCAGATGGTTTTAGATAAAAATAAGTAACTTCCTAATTGTCCAAATCCTCCCCAGTAAGGTCATTCTCTTTTGTGCATTTATTCATTCATTTATTCATTCATTCATTCATTCATTCATTTATGTCCTATAATATATTTTCTCCTTATGTTTCCACTCTCCTAACTCCTTGCATAAAACATTATTATCCTTTAATATTTTTTACAGTAGAGTCCTTATCTGTCTGTCCTCTGACTGTTCATCATCCTATACTTCCTCCCCATTTCCAAGAGAATGCCTCCACCCCACCTCTGCCCTACCTGACCTCCTTACTCCCTGGGGCCTCAGGTTTCTTAAGGGTTAGGTGAGTCTTCTCTCACTGAGGCCAAAGCAGGAAGTCCTCTGCTGTATGTGCCATGGGCCACATATCAGCTGGTGTATGCTGCTTGGTAGATGGTTTAGTGTGTGAGAGATCTCATGGGTCCAGTTTAGTTGAGACTCTATACAAAGCCATAGTAATAAAAATATCATGATATTGATACAAAACAGACATGATTATTGATGTAATATAATTGAAGTCTCTGAAATTAATTCACATATCTACAGATATTTGGTTTTTGATTAAATATACAGAAAGATACATTGAAAAAAAGAACATCTTTAAAAACTCTTCCTGGTAAAACAAGATAACTGCATGTAGAAGAATCCAAATATGTTCATATTCATCACTGTGAATAAGAATCAACTTTAAAAACTGGTCAAAAACTTCAGTGTCTAGAAAAAATACTTTGAACAAGTTAAAAGAAAAAATGAGGAAGAGCTTTGAACTCATTTGTGCAGAAGACTTTCTGAACAGAACACCATTAGCATAGGCAATAAGACAAACAATTAATAAATGTGTTCTTAATAAACTGAGAAATTTCTTCATGGCAAAGAACACTATCATTTCAAGAAAGAGGCAGACTATGGACTGGAATAGGATTTATACCATTTATTCCTCTAATATCCAAACTATGTAAAGAATCTAAGAAACAAGATATCAAGAAATAAAATATCTATTTTACTGGATTACATATCTAAACAGAGAATTCTCAGTAGAAAAAACAAAAATGGCTAAGCAACAGTTAAAGGAATATTAATACCAAGAAAGACATATACTCTTTATATATGAAGTCATAATGCCTACAGATTGCACAATGGTGGACCATAGCCTGGGTAACTAACCAGGAACTGATTTCACACCATGGGAAGGAATCTATTCCATACGATGATTGAATAACTGAGGTCCAAATACTAGATAGTTTTCTTAGTCAGGGTTTCTATTCCTGCACAAAACATCAAGACCAAGTAGCAAGTTGGGGAGGAAAGGGTTTATTCAGCTTATACCTCCACATTGCTGTTCATCACCAAAGGAAGTCAGGAACTCAAGGAGGTCAAGAAGGAGGAGATGATGCAGAGGCCATGGAGGCATGTTACTTACTGGCTTGCTCAGCTTGCTTTCTTATAGAACCAAAGACTACCAGCCCAGAGATGGCACCCCTCACAGTGGGCCCTCCCTTCCTGAATCACTAATTGAGAAAATGCCTTACATGTCAATCTCATGGAGGCATTTCCTTAAGGGAGGCTCCTTTATCTATGGTAACTCCCGCTTGGGTCAAGTTGACACTTACTCCTTGTTCAGTGCTTTATTCATCCATCAGAGAACCTCTAACTGGGAACAAATATAGAGACCCAAATCCAGACATTATAGAGAGAGTGGGGTGCCTTAGAAAACCTAGCTCTAAATTTCAGGTCTTTGTCTACTCTCTCCTTCAGAACTGTGAGGACTCTAAAGAGTAGGCAGAGTAGAAGAGTCAGACAGAGACTGGAAGAGTTGGTGGGGGAGGGAATGAAGAACACCATGAGAATAAGGACCTCTAAATAAACATGATCAAAGCTCATCTGAACACAGAGAGACTGAAGAAGCAGGCATACGGCCTACTGGGTTCACATGAGCTGCTTTGTGTGTATATTATGGGTCCTGACAGGATTCCTCAGTGTTCAAATGAGTCTATCTATTACTCGTGTGCCTACTCTTGGGAGTGTTTCCTTCTCTAGATTTGCTATGTCCAGCTTAGATGTCATAGTTTTTCTTTCATTTCATTATAGTTTTGTGTTGTTATATTTTATTATTATCCATTAGAGGCTTCTGAATTTTTAAGTGAGAGATAGAAAGGAAGTGCATCTGGATAGGAGGGAAGTAGAATGAACTGGGATAAGGAGATGGAGGGGACGCCATAATCAGGATACATTATGTGCAGAAAGATTTCATAGCTAATATAATGCAATAGAAGACTTTCATTTTTTATGTTTTTTTTAAATTCGATATATTCTTTATTTACATTTCAAGTGATTTCCCTTTTCCTGGATTCCCATCTCCAAAAACCCATAAGCCCTCTTCCTTCCCCTTGTTCCCCAATCTACTCCTTCCCACTTCCTTGTCCTGGTATTCCCCTACACTGCTGCACTGAGGCTTTCCAGGAACAGGGGCCTCTCCTTCCTTCTTCTTGGGCATCATTTGATATGTGAATTGTGTCTTGGGTGTTCCAGGATTCTAGCCTAATACCCGTTTATCAGTGAGTACATTCCATGAGTGTTCTTTTGAGACTGGGTTACTTCACTTTGGGCAATATTCTCCAGTTCCATCCATTTGTCTAAGAATTTCATGAATTCATTGGAATGCATCTAAATCAATATAGTGTCTTTGAGAGTTTATGAAAGAACTATACAAAACACTACATGGGAAATGCATCGATACTGGAGATTCTAACAGTATTGAAACAATATGTGTATCTGACAAAAAGTAGAGGGAAAAATAAATGGGGAAAAGAGGGAAAAGAGAAGAGAGAGATTGTTCTTCATCATGAGAAATGGTCAGTAAGTATCATGCTTTACATAGATTATGATTTTAAATATTCACATAAAAATAGAAAATATGCTTGGCTAAAGTCAGTGTCTTATGCCCCAAAACTATAATTTTGGATAAATTATTAAAAAATTTATTTAGTTTAAAGAAAATAACTTATACTGGAAAGAGTATAATCTTAATATGGGAATATGGAAGATAATTTAACTATTCCATTGTATATTAAAATAAAACCTTTCATGTTACAAAGAAAACCAATGAATGAATGATGAATAAGGAATATATTAAACAAAATATAAAACTAGAAATACCTGACATAAAACTTCAGTTTTTCTCCAGAGTGACATCTCAGTATCACTTGAAGAACCAGAAACGTGATATAAAATAAATAGGCATTATTTACTTTAACATATTACAGTTTTGTCAAAGGGCTCTCTGGCATCTAAGTTCATTGGAATTACTGATTTCACAACAACACAACACAACAAAAACTTTAGATTACACACCAATTAACTGTGACAAGCAAGAAATAAAAATAAAGAGAACTGCATTTTGACAACCACTTTTATATTCCTTAGACTGATAAAAATCTCTGAGATCGTCTTGAGAAACCATGAGTTGTCCAATTTTTACTCAGGACCACTTTGAATACTATGAAGAGAAAAATTGAGAAGTGGTAATTTAAAAGGTGATATTTATGATGTAATATGAAAAAATGAAATAAGCTTGTTCAATTTTTTTTAAACAAGCCTGGTAGTGGTGGCGCACGCCTGTAATCCCAGCACTTTGGGAGGCAGAGGCAGGCAGATTTCTGAGTTCTAGGCCAGCCTGGTCTACAGAGTGAGTTCCAGAACACCCAGAGCTACATAGAGAAACCCTGTCTTCGAAAAAACTTTTTAAAACAATGTGATTATTAACTTATTCAATTGCAAATTTTACAGATCCAAACAATTTTCTGATAAAAATAACTACATAGCCTAAAAATCCAATTTATTGTGAATGTAGTTTGCATAAAAAGTAAACAAATCCAGTAATGTTATAACTAGCTTTCTGATCTCACCAAAAGACCTACAGCTTTTCATCACATAAATTTTTACTGAAAACTGAAAAGATGCTTTAATAGATTATTTATGGGATTTATGACAACATTGAAATTTTGTAATTTTATCTGAGTACAGCAGGACATAGAGAAGCTGATAAATGAGATGCCCTGTGGTGTATGCAGTGAACCCATAGACTTTCTCTGGGATACTCATCTTATATGTAAATATACAGTTAATGATACACTGATGTGCAGATCTCTGATTCATTTCTTGATGTATTAAGAGAGCTGCTCTCTATTATATTTCATTCATGAGAATACCCTAGATATAAAAATTTCATCTAATAACTTGTGAGCACAATGAATAACGAAACTACATAAAGTGAGATGAACAATTTTGTTAATGCATGTTTATTCTTAGACTATTATTTATTTTGGTGTTTGTGATTTACCATTTAATTCCATTATAAAAATGGAAAATTAAAATTCACCCTAATACTTTTCTGTTAAAATGTACAAAGGTGTTCCTAAATAGCAGTATTAGAAAATTTAAGTCAAAAAGCCTGGCAGTGTTGGTGATACTTGCATCAATGATTCCTGATCTTTTATCTAGGTTTTCTATCTCCAGGGTTGTCTCTCTTAGTGATTTCTTAGTTGTTTCTCTTTCCATTTTTAGATGCTGGATGTTTTTGCTCAGTTCCTTTACCTGTGTGGCTGTTTTCTCCTGTAATTCTTTAAGGGATCTTTGTGTTTCCTCTTTAAGAGCTTCTACCTGTTTACCTGTGTTCTCCTGTATTTCATTAAGGGATTTATGCGTGTCCTTCTTAAAGTCCTCTATCATCATCATGACAAGTCATTTTTAAATTTATATCTTGATTTTCCAGTTTGATGGTATATCTAGGACTTGCAATGGTGGGAGAATTGTGTTCTGATGGTGCCAAGTGACCTTGGTTTCTGTTGCTTATGTTCTTGTGCTTACTACCTCTTGCCATCTTGTTATCTCTAGTACTACCTGCCCTTACTTTCTTGAACTGGAAGCTGTCCCCACTGTGATCTTGGTAGTTTCAGATCTCCTCAGAGTCTAGATATCTATGTGATTCTGGGATCCTGGGATCCTGAGATCCTGGGTGTGTCAGAGCTCCTGGGAGTCAAGCTGTCTCTGGAAACCTGAAATCCTCTTGTGATCAAGCTCCTAAGATCTTGTGATCCTGGGCATGTTAGAACATCTTGGAGTGGAGATTCCTCTGTGTAGTATGGGACTGGATGCAGAGCTAGCACACCAGGTCTGTTCAGGGCGCTGCCTCAGACTGGAAGAAACACTTATCCCTGGCCAGGCAGGGTGCCTGTGTCCCAGGGTCCTATGGGTCCCAGTTTCACCTGGTGGTGGGGCAGATGTTGTGGGCTCCTTGCCTGTGATTCTGGGTGTATTAGAATACCCGGAAGAAAGATTTCCTCCATTTGTTTTTTTTTGGGGGGTGGGTTGGGGGTGTGCGGAGCCAGAGGCCAAGGTCTGTTCAGGGAACAGGCTCAGACCAAAAGGGATGTTCTCATTTTTAATTGGTTATTTTATTTATTTACATTTCCAATGTTATTCCCCTTCACATTTCCTCTTCACAAATACCCTATCTGTTCTCCCTCCCCTGCCTCATTGTTCTCATTTTAAATGAAGAGATTAATTAGCAATCAAATTATAATTAATAACCATAAAGAAGAATCTCCTGCAATAATACCTAAAGAACTTGCCTTGCAAATAGAGTTAAATGGAAATAAAATTTCCTCATATCCAGAGTCATTTTTGGCCATTTCATCTTATAGTGTTTTACAGGCTGAAGTTATGGTTTTGGGAGCTGTTCTGTGGGTGCTAGGAAATACACTCAGGATTTCTCTGAGAGCAACCCTGAGGATTCTTAAACACTGAGCAATCTCTCTATCCCTCTGGAGTTTAGGAACTAATTGAGAAACAAAATCAGTTTGGCAGTTCCTCCGAAAACTGGGCACCTCGCTTCCAGAAGATCCTGCTATACCACTCCTGGGCATATACCCAGAAGATTCCCCGGCCTGTAATAAGGATACATGTTCCATGATGTTCATAGCAGCCCTATTTATAATTGCCAGAAGCTGGAAAGAACCCAGGTATCCCTCAACAGAAGAGTGGATGCAAAAAATGTGGTATATCTACACAATGGAGTAGTATTCAGCCATTAGAAACAATGAATTCATGAAATTCTTAGGCAAATGGATGGAGCTGGAGAACATCATACTGAGTGAGGTAACCCAGACTCAAAAGATGAATCATGGTATGTACTCACTAATAAGTGGATATTAACCTAGAAAACTGGAATACCCAAAACATAATCCACACATCAAATGAGGTACAAGAAGAACGGAGGAGTGGCCCCTTGTTATGGAAAGACTCAGTGAAGCAGTATAGTGCAAAACCAGAACAGGGAAGTGAGAAGGGTTGGGTGGGAAAACAGGGGGAGGGAAGGGGGCTGATGGGACTTTCGGGGAGTGGGAGTCTAGAAAAGGGGAAATCATTTGAAATGTAAATAATAAATATATTGAAAAAAAAAAAGAAATGCTCCTTTCCAAAGGAAAAACAGTGACAAAAATTGGAACAGTGACTGAAGGAAAGGCCATCCAGGGACAGCCCAACCTAGGGATCCATCCCTTCTGCAGACACCAAATCCCCACACTCTTTCTCATGCTAAGAAGTTTGTGTTTACAGGAGTCTCATATAGCTGTTCTTCAGAGACTTTCTACCAGCACCTGATCAATACAGATGCAGATACTTGCAGCCAACCATCAGACTGAGCCCGGGGATCCCAATGGAATACCTAGGGAATGGACTGAAGGAGCTGAAGAGGATTGCAGCCCCATAGGAAGTAACTGGATCACCCAGAGCTATCAGGGACTAAATCAGCAATGAAAGAATATACATGGAGAAAACAGGACTCCAGATACATATGTAGTTGAGGATGTCTTTATCTGGCATCCATGGGAAGGGAAGAAGTCTTGATGACCCAGAATAGGGGGATGCTAGAGGAGTGAGGCAGGAGTGGATTAATGGGTGGAAGAGAACCTTCATTGAGGCAAAGGGAAGGGGTGAATAGGGGGATTGGTGGAGGAATAATCTGGAAGGGGGATATCCTTTGAAATGTACATGAATAAAATGATTGGTAAATAAATAAATAGAAAGAATGAAAGATAGATAGATAGATAGATAGATAGATAGATAGATAGATAAAAAGTGGAAGAGAGAGTTAAACAGAATTCTCAACAGAGAAATATTTAATGGTCAGGAAGCCCTCAAATAAATGTTCAACATCTTCAGTCATCAGGGACATGAAAATCAAAAGACTCTGAGATTCACACCCATCAGAATGGCTAAGATCAGAAAATTAAGTAACACCACATGCTTGTGAGGCTGTGGAACAAGGTGAAAACTTGCTGGTGGAAGTGCAAACTAGTACATCCATTTTGTAAGTCCATTTTGTTGGTTTCTCAGAAAATGAAATAATTTTAACCCAAGACCCAGGTCCACCACTCCTGGACATATGTGCAAAAAAAATGCTCTATTATATCACAAGGACGTTTGTACAAATATGCTCATAGACACATTATGTGTAACATCCCAAAACTGAAAACAAACAAAACTGAAAACTGAAAAAAACTGAAATCAACTGAAGAATGGATAAAGAAAATGTGTTACATCTAAACAATAGAATTCTACTCAGTTATTAAAATCAAGGGCATCCTGAAGTCTTAGGCAAAGAGAGCTTGAGAATATCATCCTGAGTGAAGTAACTTAGACCCAGAATGGCACTCATGGTAGGTCCTCATTTAGAAGTGGACATTAGCCATCAAATACAGGATAACTATGCTATAATACACAGACTGAAAGAAACATAATAAAGAGGGCATAAGGGAGAGAACATGAATCTATCTCAGAAGGGGAAATAAAATAGACATTAAAGGTGGATGGAGGGAGAGAATTGGGTGGAAGAAGAGATTAGGAGGGGAGCAGGGATGAGGACAATGTTTGGGGATAGAAGGGGAAGGAATGATATAGGAGTGAGAATGGAATACTGTGGGAGGCATCTCTGGAACCAACTGGAGCTATGGGATGTGGACAGCTATGGGTGTCTATTGTAGTCATCCTAGCTGAGACTCTTAGCAGCTAGGGATATTGAGACTGAACTGGCCACCCACTCTAGCTAGGAGGGACTTTCAGAGTAGAGAAAGACACATCGCCCAACCCACAATATCTTTGACCCAATTTTTTTCTGTCTACAAGATACACAAGAATAAAGAGGGAGAAAAAATTGATAGACCAGCCAAGTAATAACTGGCCCAACTTGAGATACATCCAATAGGAGAGAGCTTGACACTATTAATGATACTTTCCTGTTTGTAGACAGGAGCACAGCCTAACTGTCTCCTGAGAGTCTTCATCCCACAGCAGATGAAAAAAATGCAGAGACCCATAATTAAACATTAAGTAGAGTTTGAGGAGTCCTGTGGGAGAGTTGGGGATAGGATTGAAGGAGTTGGAGGGGTCAAGGACACCACACAAAGACCTAAAAAGTCAAAACCTGGGCCCATGGGGACTCACAGAGACTGAAACTCCAACCAAAGGGCAGGCAGGGGCTGGACCGAGGCCATCTACACATTTGTACTGGATATTTGACTTGGGCTTCATATAGTTCCTGTAAAATTTGGATCTGAACTGTCTGTATCTGTTGCCTGTCATTGGACCCTTTTTTCTAGTTGTGCTTAGTTCTGCTTTGAATTCATGTCCCAGGGCAGGCTGGTACATACCCTGGGGCTTTCTCTTCAATGTGGAGAAGGGAAAGGGGTAAGAGGGGTGGGAATTGTGAGGGTGTGACTGAAAGCAATAGAGAGTGGGGGGTGCTACTGGGATATAAAATGAATGAATGAATGAATGAATAAATAAATAAATAAATAAATAAATAAATAAATAAATAAACTAAAATAAAGCAAGGCAGTAGAGTTCCACTTAATTATTATGTTATATTGACTGTTACTGTGCCTTAAATGAAGTGAGCAGAACCATATGAGATGGGAATAAGTGAACTTGATGTGACGCTTTAATATTTGCGGGTACTTCATGATCAATGGTTTCTAACTTGTCTGTTCTCTTTAGCATCTCCTATACCAAATACTTCTGCAATAAATTAATGCCTTTCTAAAATAATTACAGAAATGAAAGTTGATTATATTATGGTCACCTAAAAATTAGAAGATAGGAAAACTTTCAGTCCACATGCTGGCAAATGATTATAGCCCCACACTGAAGAGATTGGGGCAGGATGGAGGTGAATTCAAGGCAAGCATAGGTAACAGAAGAAGATCAGAGAGAGTATGAGGGGAATGAGGATAGAGGAGACAGTGTGAGAGAGAGAAGAAAAAGAATATTTTAAAATACTGTGTGTACTATTTTAACTAAAGCAGATTACATTTCTCCATTCAAATCATTCAAAACCATATGAACACATATGAACACTGATTCCAAGGTTAGCAACAACTTATTCTTGGAAGTCTTCAGTTACAGTTTCTATCTAATTCAATGGAAAGCCAATGTAATCTAATTGTTGGACTTAGTCATAAGTAGGCTGTGTTTACATGCACTAAAAGACTGAAAACACAGGAATGTGGGGTACCTTTCACATCTTATTTCATTGTCTTTGACAGTGTTATTCAAAACCACAAGTGGATAAGAGCATTGTATAGTCTGACCTGGAACTGTTCTCTCCCTTATTTGTACTCTGAATTGAGTGGATACTCGCCCTAAGGAAATATAATTTGTAAATAGCAAAGTTTATTGTAACAATTTATATCTCTCATGCTATATTTAATGCTAAATTGAGAGTGATAAGGAACAAAAGCAAGCATCAATTAGGTTTGCCAGTTATAAAAGTCTTAAAATCCTGCTAACTCAAAATATATATGTAGTTTTTAATATCACAAATGTCTTTTCATAACTTGAGTATAATGTTTGATAGTACTTAATATCATATGTATATGAAGCACATGATCAGGCTATTTGTTTTCATAAATGAAATAGTGAGATCAAACATGGTTTTATGCCTTGAACAACTTATCCAATTTTTTTATGTTAAAAATCTTGACAATCTCTCTCCAGAGTCCATTCTTATACTAACATACCTCACTGTTTCCTTGACGACCACAATTACTTATAAATGGAAGGGTGTAAAAATACTGAATAAATAAGTAAAAGTTTGATAAATTTCTACTTGAGAGACTCTTTTTAAACTATCACAGCAACCCGGGAGATCATTTAGCATGATGACTTCACTAATCAATTGATGCCCTACATTAACCCAGTTTGCCAAAATCTCCCAGGGAAATAAAGTAACTAGCATAAAAATGTTGATTAGCAGAGTGGTCTCACACTGAGATATTTTAAGCAGGTAGCCCCACAATGTGTTTGCTTTATGGGATGTCTTCTCAATATCCCATGGGAACTATGCACTTATTAAGCAATCAGTGAAGTTCTACCAGATTTATCTAATACATGTCAGATAAGGCTGAGCATTTTAATTCAGAAGTTAGGCATTTATGTGACTCAATAATCGTTGGAATTATTCTATTAAACATAAGTCATCAGAAGCACTAAGGTGTCTATGACTTCATTCAGTGAAGAAAAAAATCTATGTCATTTAAAATACCATCATAGAGAAAAAATTAAGAATAATCCCTATAAGGCTCACTTCATAACATTTGATAAAGGTTTGAGCTAGAGGCATAAAACAAAAATAAAGGAGACAAAATAATGGGTATTTTAAAGTATCTTTTTCATTTCTGATTTATTTCTGCTTGATTGGCTTTGAATTCTCTACTTCTTCTGAAATGAATATTTAAATGATGGAAATGCATAATAATCTTAATAAGTTTGCATACAAGAGCCTTACAAATTTAAATATTCCTGTATGGAACACTTGCATGTTAATAAAACAGATAAATGATTAAAGTCTATTGTGACTTTCCTTCTTATATTCTAAAATTATGATTCAAATTCACTTCTGAAATTATTGTGTATACTTTAACATATTTCCTATCAGGTATACCGAAAATAGTAATAATACTCAAGAAAGCAGAAAGTTATTTAATTTAAATTATGTGTTATAGTAGCTATTATATCAGAATATTTTATTTTTCATAGTTTTGCAATACTGTGTTATTTTACAAAAGAGTGCCTCATTTTTATGTAAAATATTTTCATAATAATACAATCTGTGACAAACTTTCTTCATGTCTAGAAGTATTAGCTAGCTTAATCATCTCTGCCATCCATTTTTTCACAAAGAGTGGGTTGAAATGGTATCCCACGTCTGCTCAGGGCTTGGGCAGTCCAGGAAGGTAGGATGGGGGAATTTTTAACTTCTAGTTCCCTATGCTGCTGACTGGGTGGGCTTTGGGCTGTGTGAAGTCACAGGGGTGTGTAAATACAGTCTGAGGTCCCTAGGGAACCACCAGAAGCTGGCTTGTAGGTTGGGCAGTACAGAGGCCTGGGACAATAGGTTCTAGCTCTTGGGCACTGTAGATGCCACTTGATACCATAGAAGAGCTGAGAACAGAGAAACAAAGTATGGACCTGAGGGAAAAGAGTGGGGAGGAGAGCTCTGAACTCTGGCTGGTTCTCTCAAGGACAAGAGATTCCTTGGCTTGGTGGAGATATGGCTAGGAGCACAGAGAGGTCTTTTGCAAGAGATTAGACACAGCTCTTTAGAGGAACCTCTTTCCAGCACAGCAGATCCAGATGAGGAGATGCACTCCATGGTTTTAAAGTGTTATGGCAGAAAGTTGTGATAAGCAAAACCCTACCCCACTTTCTCACAGCGGGCCTGAAGTTAGATACCTTTTGCAGGGAGGAGTGTCTGGGAAGGAGAGCCCAATTGGCTAAGCCTCTCAGGCCTTTATTTACTTCTTTAAAATGGAGATCTGTCTTGAGGCTACCTGATCTATGATCATGTCCTCTACAAGTAAAGGGACTTGGGGCATGGCCCTATCTGACTGATGGTCACAGAATTATGGAGAGCTGAGGACTTGTGTCAGGAGCCTAGTGTTACCCTTTAATAGAATTACTTATGTTTTGGTAACCCTACTATAAGGATATTTTGTTGCTCCTTCACAACTATGCTTTTTACTTCATAACTGTACTTTTGTAACTGCTGTGTATAGTATTCTAAATATTTGACAGGCAGGATATATGATATGCCACCCCCAAAGCCAATGCTTGAAAGCATTAAATTATGGAAACATTGATAATGATAAATTCATAGTAGATAAATTGCTCTAACAGAAATCAAAAATTACAATAAATACGTATTGGCTATTCAAACACATCAGTAAAGTTAAACTTGATTCCTCAAGATTCCAAACTGGTAAATGATTTTCAAAAAAATAAATAAATGTTTCATCTTGTAAACAAATAATTATAGGAAAATTTAGACTTAATTCGAGACAATTTCAGATAGGTGTTCCTTTACATGAAATGTTGGACTGGACATTGAAAACCATGGATAAGCATGTTTGCTATAGCAAGAAAATCATTTGAAGTATGGACAATGCATATTCTGTGAAAATGGGGAAGAGGATATTTTTTTAATGCAGTGTACTTCAGCAGTTTCATACATTGAATTCTAGCCCTCTAGGTGGTATTCCCAGGCATTAAGATAATTGATCACATGAACATGAATTTCCCAGCAGGTAAACACATTAATTAGCAGAGAGCTTGATAGTCTATTAGTACTTGAAGCCTAGCTGTACACCCTGCCTGTCTTGAAGTTCATAATTTATCACTACTCATCCCATCTCTGCTCCATTGTCATAATAAAGCCAACCACGATTTATATGATATAGTTTTGGGTAGAGAGGTGTGGCATATCTCTATATTTGTTAGTATCTATGTATACAAGTGCATATGTATGTATATATGTGTGTACATGTGGCATATATGTGAGGAACAGATATAATGTTAGGTATCTTCATCTATTACTGTTAAATTAAATTTTGAGACATAATCTCTCACTGTGACTGGATCTTACACACTCAAGAAGAAGGATAGCCAGCCACCACAGGAATTTCTTCTCTGCAACTATTTTGTGAAGTTATCTGACATTAGATGTGGATAGAGAGGTTCTGAACTCAGCTCTTTGCGCTTGTTCAACAAGAATTTAAGGGATCTGTGTTTAAGTGATGTGAGGCCCTGCTCCTCATGTTTTGCCACATCTCATGCTAAAATCAATAGCATCAGTTGACCATGACTTGAAACATTTTAAATTTTAAAGCAAATTTAATACTTCCTATCTTAAGTTTTTCATGGAAATGGAAGGCAGGAAATTTTCATGTAAATTTTATAGCAAATTAGGAGCCATCATGGATACCAGAAATACTATCATGCTATCATGTGCATTTTTCCCCAAAGCATTGCTTTGTTTATTAATAATACCCCTCCCCTTATAGTCTAACAGGGATTATTGAAATAAAGAGAAATTACAGTTTTGGTAGCATGAAGGTATGCTGCTAGGAAAGAGCATGTGTATGACTATTTGGCAGTGTAAGGCATCCACTGAAAATTTTAGAAAGTATGATTAATGAGTAAATGCAGTATGTTGTATTGATCATCACTACACAGAGAGACCAAGAAACAAACTCAAGATCAGACATGAGACTTCAGATTGAAATTCAGCTTGAGAATAGTCATTGAAGTCACGTGACTAGGGCATAGCAAAAAAGTATAGAAAGCTTGGATGGTCACATAATGCTAAAGGGTCAGTCAGAAAGGTTACTATGAATTTGAATACAACTTCCAGACTAGTTAGAACTGTATAATGTAAGACTGCCTAACAAAAAATGAGAAAGCACCGATTAGTATGTAAACAAAATGAAGACCATATCACCGCAGGAATCAGCTAGGAGGATTATGGTGGGTCATGAGAGCACACACATATTAAAAGCACTGAGAATTATTTTTAAAAGATTTAAAGTTCAATTGTGCTCCAGAATGTAAAGGATAAAAATAATAGACACTTTATGATGCAGGAAATTCATTTATGACAAAACTATAAACTATAAATTAATACATAATTTTCTAAGGTATATAAAATGAAGTTCAACATTGACCATAAGTTCAGGACAGGGGAAGAGAAGGGGGCTTGCGGGATTTTCGGGGAGTGGGGGGGCTAGAAAAGGGGAAATCATTTGAAATGTAAATAAATTATATCGAATAAAAAAAAAAGAGAGCATAGATTGCCATACATTCGCTAAATTGTAAATATAAGTTTACATTATTTTTAATCATTTTGAGAAATTAAAACTGTACTATTATATATATATATATATATGTATATATATATTGCACTTATAAATGCATATATACATATCTACCTAACAACAATTAATCAGAAAAGAGGCTATAAATCTAAAAGAGAACAAGAACAGGTATCTGAGAGTATTTAAAAAGAGGAAAAGAAAGGGGATCTTTATGTAGTATGTACTATGATCTAAAATAATAAAAGAAGTAATATAAAATAATAGGTATCTTATACTTTAGGGCAAATCCTGTTTCCTAAATAGTGTTTTCTTTGCATTGATAACACCAGTCTGATTTACTTATTACATGCATCATTTATTCAAAACAAATATCTATAGTTTTACATAAATATACATTTAATGTTTTGTAAAAAGAATGCACAAGAGGAGAATAATTCCCTCAATGATTATATTGTACGATAGGTAGGAAAAATTTGTAATGGCCAATGGTGGTGTACAATCACAAGGAAGTAGTGTTTTCTATATATGTTAGGTGAGTTACACAAAAAATTCATAGAGTTAACAAAAGTTTTTACCAAACTTTTGAAGGTTCAGGCCAGGCAAAATTCTAGCTCTGGAGTGAAGGTAGTAACAAAATCTCACCACAAACTAATGAGCTACCAGCAGTTGATAGCATGTGGATGGAGATGACTGTTTTTATTAAGGGTGAAACCCAACATGTGTATGTGTGTGTGTGTGTGTGTGTGTGTATATATGAGATGTATAGCCTGCACATGATCAGTCTAAAAGAGGCAACCAATTTGCATAACATATTAGTTGGTTTCTTGCTGCTGTGGTTGTTGTTGTCATGAATTAAACAAACACCACAGCAAGGCCAGTGTAGCAAAGGGTTCAATTAGGCTTACAGTTCCAGAAGAATAAGGGTCCATGATGGCAGAGCAGAGGCATGGAAAAGACAGCAGGCATGGATGGAATGAGAAGAGAGGTATATAATCAAATATAATGTAGAAAATTCTAACACACCTAATTGAAAACAAAAATCCACAAAGAAACAAAACTTACATCTATGTGAGATGACAAAACAAACAATAAACATGCAACACCCAAAACAAAAACAAAATAAAAAAGCAACCAAACAGACAAACAAAACCAGTATAGTCATTTGGCATCAGTTTCTTTCTTTATTTTTTTAATATTATTATTTTCTATATTCTTTGTTTACATTCCAAATGATTTTCCCTTTCCCGGATCCCCCCTCCCCATATGTCCCATAAACCTTTTCTCCATCCCTTCTCCAATCACCTCCCTCCTTTTTCTCTGTCCTGATATTCACCTCCAATGCTAGATCAATCCTTTCCAGGATCAGGACCCTCTCCATACTTCTTCATGGGAGTCATTTGTTATGCAATTTATGCCTTGGGTATTCAGGGCTTCTGAGCTAGAGATTGCATTCCATGTGTATTCTTTTGTGATTGGGTTACCTCACTTAGGATAATATTTTCCAGATCAAACCATTTGCCTAAAAATTTTGTGAATTCATTGTTTCTAATTGCTGAGTAGTATTCCATTGTGTAAATATACCACATTTTCTGTATCCATTCCTCCATTGAGGGGCATCTGGGTTCTTTCCAGCTTCTGGCTATTATAAATAAGGCTGCTATGAACATAGTAGAGCATGTGTCTTTATTGCATGCCGGGGAATCCTTTGGGTATATGCCCAGGAGAGGTATAGCAGGGTCCTCTGGAAGTCTCATGTCCAGTGTATAAATCTACATATCAATAATGTATTTATGTTATTTCCACCCAATTCTATTCTCACTCTAACTCCTTCTATGTTGCTCACTTCAAACATGTTATGATCTTCCTTCTTTAACTACTATTGCTACAGAGAGAGAGAGACCATGAAAGATAGAGAAAGATGGTGAGAGAAATACGGAGTGATATACCCATGCACACCGAGAGAGAGAGAGAGAAAGAGAGAGAGAGAGAGAGAGAGAGAGAGAGAGAGAGAGAGAGAGAGAGAGAGAGAGAGAGATTACTACTACCATAGAATTTATGGGATGCATGTGTGTTTAGAACTGAATACCTGGGATTAGCTAACCTATATTGTACTCATCAGTGGAGCATAATGATAACCCCCTTGTAGCAGTCATTATTTGCCTGATTTTTTTAAATCTATGGTTGGGATCTAATCATTTTCTTCCATCCATGGTGACATTCCAACTGGTGTTCTAATTGTTCAGTTATTAAGATGACAGTATACTTAAGGTTACACTGTGTGATAAAAGCAACAATTTCACATCTGGCTTCCAGTATTCTGGAACTTATATTCATTTTATTTCTTCTTTTATAACATTCTCTGATCCTTAGGTGTAGAGATGGTTGTAGTACTTTAATACTTTGGTCTTGGAACATCATGATCACTAGTTTGCTTACTTGACCAGTTGTAGATTTCAGTCATACTGCAAAAAGAAGCTTCTTTGGTGAGGGGTGAGAATGGCCTGTATCTGTGGGCATAATTCTGTACAACTGTCAGTAAAAATTAAATCATGAATCTTTCAGATGATGGGGGAAACTTGAAAATACAATACTGAGTGAAGTCGCCCAGACACAGAAAGACAAATAGTGCATGTTCTTTCTTATTTCAGGATTTCAACTCTGACATTTTAGATGTAAGTACACAGCCAGGATTAAGTAAAGAAAATAGGAATGTAAAGGATATCAGGCTGCTAAAGAATTCTAAGGAAAATAGTGAGATATGAATGTTATATAAGCAAAATATATATACACATATATATGTACACACACACACAGAGAGAGAGAGAGAGAGAGAGAGAGAGAGAGAGAGACCTCCTGAGAGGCCGTGGCAGAGCCTTACAAATACAGAGGCAGATGGTCACAGCCAACCATTGGACTGAGTGTGGGGTCCCCAATGGAGGAGTTAGAAAAAGGACTATAGGATCTGAAGAGATTTGCAATCTCAGAGATAGAACAATATCAACCAACTAGACCCCAACTCAGAGCTCTCAGGAACTAAGCCATTTACCAAGGAGTACATATGGCTCTAGCTGCATATGTAGCAGAGGATGGCCTTGTCAGGCATCAGTGGGAGGAGAGGTTCTTTGTCACTATGAAGGCTTGAGAGATGCCCCAGTGTAGGGGAATCGAGGGTGGTGAGGTGGGAGTGGGGTGGATGGAGGAACACTCTCATAGAAGTAGGTGTAAGGAGGCAATCCTGGAGCAGGGGCACTTGGAAAGGTGATAACATTTGAAATGTAAATAAAGAATATATCCAATAAAAAACGCAGGGCAAAAAAGTGACTATGAATGAACAAATTCTGCTTCATTGGATTTTTTAGTTTCAAATATTGAGGAAAAAATTAAAAAGTCAGCAAAAATATTTGTTCACATATTTCTGACACAAATATCTCTTAAGCATTAATTCCCCTTGGTGTGCAGCCATAAGGACTGTATATGAAATATTTGCATATTAAATATACAAATGCACAAACAGTCATAAATGTTACAGACTTCCTGGCTTTAACGTATCTATAAAGCCTATTTCTGAATAACAATTAACCAAGTCATTCTGTTTCAGCACCAAATGGGCAGATAAAATGGGTAGATGCCTTGGTATGTTAAAATATAAATGATCTTACTGACCAAGTAACAAGGGACTTATTTTTTGTTCCAACAGTAAACCCTGGCAATAAAGGAAAAAAATGCAAACTTATGTTTGAATGACAATACAGATTCCTTTGCAATTGAAATATCCTCTTTTAGAAAAACAGCATTTTCATCTTAAGAGAAATCAATAGGATAATGTTGCATGGTATAGACAACAGGGCAAATCATTCTTGTCTGCAGCATGATTCATAATGCAGGCTTTGTGTCCAAAATCTATTAATGCAGACATAATCCTGCCTTCCACTGGGAATACAATTATTGCATTTTCCCCCAGCTGCCTTGTTGTCCACTGCAATAACTCAGGTATTTCAAATTTCCATTTACTTAATAAATTTTTCAACATAGAGATTGAGAATTGGCATAACCTAAATAATCCAGGTTGTCATTAGTTATAAAAAAAACTTCCTAATATTCTGGCTATGTGTAATGAATTCCTTTTAAACTCATGTGAAGACAATCCCCATACTGCTTCCTCTCTTCTACTGTTAGTATTTTTATTGCTATTTCCATCATGAATGCAATGATTCTTTTATTTGTTTACTCAAACAAAGCAGGACATATATATTTTAAATAATGTAGATCAATAGCCTTTAACATTTACTAAACTATTGTCAAATAGATATGTAAGGATTGGTTCTGAGGCTAAAGTCCTGTTCCCCAATGGATTTTTTTTTAGATATATTCTTTATTTACATTTCAAATGTTGTCCTTTTTCTTGGTTCTCCCCTCCCCAGAAAATCCCATAAGCCATCTCACCTTCCCCAATCTACAGTCCCCTGCTTCCCTGACCTGGTATTCCTCTACATTATAGCTTCTGATCCATCAATCCACCATTGAACAATGACTGAGGAGGGAGTGGGACATTTAGAGTTCCTCAGGAAAACTCAGGCAGGAACCAGAACACAGGAAAAGCAGAAGCTGCCAAGTAGCTGCAGGAGATAAAGCCAAACAGCCAGCCATGTGAGTTTTTCAGCTTTGAGTGGCCAATGGCAACTCTCTTCCATTATGCCTGGAATACCAGGAGAGGTTTACAAGTGCTTAGTCACTGAGCCAGCAAAGACATTTTAAGATTAACCGGCATGTTTGTCTGTGTTTTTCATCTATGAATCCAATATTCTCTGGATGGAACCTAGCAGCATCCACTCCAGGTGCTTAGGCAGGGAAACAAAAGCTACAGGCAACATAGATATTTCTAATACTAACACACAGAAGAAAAATAAAACAAGAACGTAAACCACCTCAGCGATAATTGTGTGGACAAAACTAGATGAAAATGCAGGAAATAGTCTTTCAGGGATAACAGTGGGCTTTTTAAAAGTTCTTTACTTAGGATGCCATATTTTAGGGATAAATGTTAAGAGCAAATATAAACTGAAAAGATCAAACAGTTCTATAAGAGGAAATACATATTAGATATTCTAAAGCTTACTAAAAAAATCTATTAATGTGGAGATAATAGTCCCCAAGAGTAATTCTACTACTATTATTCTGTCAAATTGATATAATATTTTTCCTAAGTATTGAATACATGTCTACTCACCCCAAGAAGAGGGAAGATACTGCAAAAAGTATTTTTGTTGGTGTTAACTTCTGGGGTATGACTTAGATGATATTTACAGGAGCAGAAATGAGTCAAAGATGACTTCATCAGCAAAACCCATGCCTATACGAGGAATGTCACAGAAAGAATGAAATCTGGAGCACACTACCAAGTCACAGGTATCTTACTGAATTGGTTAGCTGTTTCAAAAGCAGAAGTTGGTCTGAAGTATTTCCATGTAGCTCAACTGGCTTAATTTTCCAGGCAGGCCTGTTGGCCTTTGCTTCTTTTAGGCATCTCTGCTGGTCTGATAGTGTCTTACAGTCCTTGGTACATATTGTAGCTTTGAGGGAGTGAGGTCTAGTGATTCTATTCACTTTCAGGAAATTCCTGACACTACTGAATTATTTTCAATTCTGTTCAATTGTTTCTTCCTGGAAATTAACACACTTCCCTTCAAATGGATTTTTCTCCACCACTTAGAACACAGTGAGTCTTCATGAGTATCCACCAAAGATGGAATGTATTTTTCTTAGAGAAAAGTTTTCTGTAATTCTCAAAATCCTCTCAGAATTTTTGTACAAATTCCTATAGATAGATGGAGTTCTTCAACCTCATCAGAAAAGTATCTTTGTACAGAGAATTAAAAATTTAACACAGAAACTCACATATGATCTAAGAGAAGAGAGTGTCATTGAAATATTCTGCCACAAACAAGATGCCTAAATCACACTCATAAAAATATTTA
Source organism: Apodemus sylvaticus (assembly GCF_947179515.1). NCBI lineage: Eukaryota > Metazoa > Chordata > Mammalia > Rodentia > Muridae > Apodemus > Apodemus sylvaticus. The sequence goes on along the minus strand of NC_067479.1, from coordinate 29,849,038 downwards.
TATTGCAAATAAAATCTGACAATATAAAATAAATTTCATCAAATGAACTAGAGAAGATAGATGGATGATGGGTGCTTTATGGATAACTTTTATGATAGAAATTAAGAAAAAAAATAAAGTATTTGGGAAGAACAATGAAGAGTCAGATGCAGTAAATAGTAAGTCTTACTGAACAAAAGTTGATGCCAAATTCAAGGACAAAGGGGCTCTCCAATACAAAGTACATTCAGGCTGAAAACTGTTATAGATTGTTGAGAAATTATATTTGGATTCATAAAATGTGAACTCACTGGTAAATTTTGCCATAGAATATTTTTGACTTGACGGAGACCAACTCTACAAGTTAATGGGTATTTGCAAAAATCTATTTTGGAATTGGCTAGAAGTGATATCTAGATTGAAGTGCAGCATCTCAGATGTTTCATTGTCAGGAAAGTAAATCATGTAAGCATCTTTTAATATTAATAAGAAATTTATATATTCAAAATATATTCATTGTATTTAATATTTGTTTATGTGTGTAGCATGCACATGCAGATACCACGGTCTGAAATAGTTTTAGTTTTAAGCAATATGGGTTTTTGTTTTCCACAAGAAAAATTATTTTTATATTTATCAACTTTTAGCACAATAATATTTAACTTCAACAAGAAAACTCTATACAGTATATATATGTATACTGCTTAGTATGCATATATATGATGGATATATGCATGTAGCACAATAATATTTAGCAATAAAAATAACCACTGATACTTTCTTTAAGTTGATTGAGTCTTCATATATCATGTTTAATAACTCAAACCCAAATACCCATATGTTTTTGTATTTGATTTTTATAAGAAAATTCTAAAAAGCAAAACATTTATGGATATTCAAAATATATTCTGAGTTGAATAATGTTAAAAATCATGAGAGGAAATGGAGGCCTAGTAGCTTCCTTATTGAAGTAAAAAAATTGTTATAAGACTGCAACAATGTAAAAATACTAAAAACATTTGAGTTCTAGATTTGTAGCTTTGAGTTAAATTTCAATAACTCCTCATTCTTTTATATATTTATGAGGCAAAATATTGGAAAAATAAATCTTCACAAACATTTGCTGATTTATTCTAATTAGGAGATACTCAGGAGAGTATATCACATTTTAACGTCAGTGTTATTAGCTTGGTCATGGAATGCATTGATATTTTATAGAATTAAATATTTAACAAAACATTTACAGACCTTCAGAGTGGACAATGTAAGACCATCCAAGCTGATTATCAGTTTGTGTTCCTTTACAGAGTGACCTCCCAACAGATATGATGAAAGAATGGTAGTTGTGTTAAATAATGTTTAAAAAGTCTATTTTCCAGTTTGTACTTCATTGCTGACTTTGAATTTACTTATATTCTGTTGAAAGTTGGTAGAAGAATCTCCATGCTTTAATTCTCAGAAAAATAGCTAAACATTTTAAAAACACCAGATAAACATACCAAAGCCATTATCATTCTTTTAAGTACAAGTGTCAAAGGTTGACTGATTGATAATAGATGATCTATATAATTGCTCATCTCTACAAAGAAATGGTTTTCTTTCACTTAACCAAATGTGGCTCTTCATCTAGGGGGTAGGATTGTATTGAATTTTTCCTGCCAACATTGGCATATTAACTAGTATTATACAAATCAGTAAAATTCTTTGCCTTATGGAATGTTAAAATTTAGGGGTATGCTTGCTGTATCGTAGTTAACAAATCCAGATTTTGATACTGTCTCCTCACTGTTGTCTGGATATATAGTAAGATTCTCAAAGACCCTCTTCAAAAGGCAGCAATCCTACCCTCTGCTCCAGCAGCAGATTGGTTTCCCTCAGGCAACAATTGATTTCTGCTTTTTCTTTTGACCATAATCATTTTTTTCTGCTTCCTTTCACTTTAACTATCACTGTTAAAGATACTAAGAACAAGTATATTCCTTAATATAGAAATCAAATATTAATATAAAAATCACTTCTATGACTTATCAGAAGACCAACCAATTCTAAAACATTTATTAAGATAAAATCTTGCAAAATGAAATTTTTCAATATATGAATACAATTGGATTGTTCTTTTTATTCAGACAGAAAGCAAATTCTTATTCCCATTTTGTTGAAGTACCCTAGTAAAATCAAAGGGTCCTGAAAGTAAAAGTTTTACATTTCTTTCTTCTGACATATTTGAAAAGATCCTTTCAATGTACTCTAATATTAAAGGTATATTTCTTAGTGTAGATATCAATTCTCCCAATAGAATGATCTCATATCATATAGTGGCTAATACAGAGTTTTACAAAGTTAATTTTAATATGTTTGCAAGATACTTTTAAAGTGTTTTTAAAATTCTATTAACTCTACTTCTACCAACAATCTGAAACTACAGCCTTGCAAACATTTAACTCTTCTTTACAATAAGCAAAGTGTATGTTTTGTAGTTGGTTGTATATATTTTGAATGGTTTGCTTTAATATTAGTGACAATAAATGCTACAGGTAGGTAGTGTCACTTTTTTTTTATTTTTTTATTTTTTTATTTTTTTTAGGATATCGCCACTAGAAAGAGAATCCTACCTCAAAGTATGACCCTATCCATGTAAAAACAACAGCATTAAGCATTGAGTTCAGTATGTTAAAAACATGTTACTTCAACTTAAAAACACAGCTGCCCTTACTAGAAGCACCAATAGGACATGAAATTTGGTGTCTGATACTGTGGTAGTGAGTATGACAAATCTTGTTGTACATATGAAGTGAATTTTCTAGAGAATACATCTAATTTTTTAAAGGAAAAAACTGAAAAGGAAGACACAGTTTTTGGAAGATATAACAATGGGTCTTGGAGGGTTTGGCAATGGGGAGAGAGGATGAATATGACAAAGATACAGTCTATATATGGGGAGTATCATACGGCCTCCAGTCTAAATTAAGAGCTAGAAGCAATAAATGACTGCTAGGAAAATGAAAATTATGGATAAGTCCATGAAAGCTTATCCAATCACAAGTGATTGTCACTAAACACCCCCCCATACACAAAACCACTAAATGTACTCAGAAGATTGTGTTAATATATACATATATGCATATGTGTGCATGATAGTCAGAATTGAAGGACAATTAAGAATTTGAGAGGAAATGAGATATGTGAGAAAGTTTGGAGGGAGGAACAATGTTGGGTAGAAATTATGATGATCTAGTATTCATGTATAAAATTCTCAAATAAAATGAAATAAAATGAAGTAAATGACATATCTTATACAGATGACGGGAATTTTAAAAAATTAAATAAAACAAAATTAATAGTAGAGTACATTTTAAGGAAATTAATATTATCATCTTCATACTAGTCATGGCAATTAAAGCATCCAGGAATGTTTGCATCATCCCTTTGCAGATCAACTCTAGGACCTTGCTCATGCTACATGAGTACTCTATCTCTAAACTGAATCTCTAGCACTGCTTTTTCAGCTCTGGTATTTCCACACTTCTAAGAATTTCACTGTAATCCCTGTGTAGTTTAGCCAGGTATTACACTCATAATCCTCCTGCCTCATCCTCTTTATTGTTTAGATTGTAACTTTGTACCAAAATGATAAGCAGAGACAATTTTTAATGGAGTGTTCTTTGTATGTTAAAAAAAATCAGGATAATGAATCTTACATGAATAATATCTGGAAAAGGGAAATTAAATTTCTTCAGAAATTTGGGGAGTCATTGATTTGAACCTTTCTTTTAACATACTTAACTAGTGCTATTTTACAAAATTCTAATAATTTCAGTGAAAAATATTTATTTATAATTATATTAGTTAATTATTTATTTTTAATACTATTTTAAATAACTCAGAACAATAATCAAGGACCTCTAAAACATCACTAAAGTGTAATTTGACCTTTACTAGATAGATTGATTTTCTTGGTTTGAATGTTAAAGATTTCCCTTGGCTTTTGTTTTGAATGTTTAATCTCTGAACTTAGTTCCTCCTTCAGGAATTGAAACCTAGTTTGTAGAAGTGGATCACTGAGAATGGGCCTTGAAGGTCATATCTGGCCTTGCCCCAGGTGCTGGTCATACTCGTTGCTTCTTGAATTCTGAAGATTTGAGAACCCTATACTACATTCTCCTACTCTATGATGTCTTCATCATGACATGGTAAAATTTTGAGACCATGAGCTGAAATAAACCTCTCAGCATCGCAAAAAACAACTAATTCACTGATGGTCCCAAAGATCTAGCAAGCTGTGGGGTCTAATACATAACATGGTTGTTTTTAGATTTGTCATTAATGTAACCTGGAAATCATACTTTTTAAAAAATGATTGCCAATGTAATTTAAGGACAAAACAATCTGTAAATATCACAGAGAAAAAACATAGGAGAAATAGGAAGGTCATTAATGCTCAGGCTGCCCATGCCTCCAAGAATTTGTCATTATTACATATCAGTAGCAGAAATAGTCCAAATTACTCACTATACTGATTTTTGAATGACTGGTTACGAATAGATAATAAAATGCTAATTTTATTAATTTTTATTTTAAATTCTAGCTTACACTTGTGCATATATACACATGAAATACTAAAATTTGGCAATACTGAATATTGAATAATAGGGATATTTTTAAATATTTGGTATTGATAATATACTAACTTGTATATAGTTATAAGTAAAATGCAAATCAAATATTTTACATTGGAAATTTGGGAAAGACATAAACTCAAAGCTAAAATCCATTTGTTCTCCAAAAGAAACTAATTCAGGATTTATTATCAGAGTTATGGGTAATGGTAAAAAAAGTGTGTTTTTAAGCCAGTAACTATGAGCACTGTCATGTATTAGGATACCGTGGACAGAAACAACATTAATAAAGTTGGTTCTCTGCCCAGACACTCCTCTAATGGCTGATAGGGGCAAGAGAGCAATGAGGAGTGTCTTGAATGTTACTAGACTGAAGAGCAGAGATGCTTGACAGATTCCGATGGCTTCATGCTCCAGTTATTACCCTTCTGCCTTTCAAAGTCTCTGATGAACAAAGTAGTTTCTCATTAGTCATGTTTGCACTGTTTCTGCCTCCAGCCTGAATCTAGTGACATCCTGAAGGTCAGGCTAGTCACCTCGAGTGGAACGTGAGCACAAATCAGAGAAATGACAGTAAGCAGTTTAGAAGAAAATATAAAACAAACATAACTGAGTAACAAAGCTTCTTTCAGTTATTCCAGTTGCTCCTATATCTGCAGAATTTAACACCAATTTGTCTGAAAGAATTCATACTTTGCTTCTTGGGTATCAGCAATCTAATCTGACAAATTAGGTAAATTGTAACCACCACACAGCGTTATCATATTGAATGAATAAGGATCTTTGTATAATACAATGTGTACTACATTTAATACTCTATTCCATTAAAATTTAACAATAATTTTCTAGTAAATTATTTAATGTCCTAAACCACAACTTACCCTTTTTATAATTGTCATAATACATGGCTTACAAGTATCATAAGGTAGTAAATAAATATAGTTATTAGTAAAATCATTCTCAGTGAAACTTGAATATATTATGTGTGTAGCTGTTACAGGGCCATGGTTTCAATCTTACCAATGGAAATATATCACAATCCCTGCATGTACATATGCTTGTAAATATATAATCAACATTGTACAAATAATCAACATGGACAGTGGTAATTTACTTTCATTCAACATATTGAAACATGAAATTATGGACAATATATAGCCTGTTTAATTCATTCCTATACTCCCATTATCACTGCCTTCAGGAGCTGGGGCATAGTAAGAAAGAGTTAATGCAGGTATTCATCCTTCCATTCAATGATGAATAGAATATATGGATATTTATTAAAGCATGGTTAAATAAAAGACATCTTGCTAAAAAACCAACTATATAAACAGACATGTAGAGAACTACAACAAAAATAAGACTATAGTATAAGGCAATTAAGAAATAAATCCTATAAGGATTATAGAGTAACATATTGTATGAAATAGTGAAAACAGAGATGCCAGTCGGAAAAAAATGGAGATGTGTTTGCAATGATTCAGGGTAGAAGATAATGTTAATATTTCATAGAAGAATTTTTGGCAAAGTAAAGGAAGAAAGGAAATCACAAAGATCCTCCTCTAACAATGTGTGTACTAAAAGAAAAGAACAGTAAGAATGATGACATCACTGGCCCTCTAAAAGACATAGAAGGATGTAGTAACAAAGAACATCAAATTCACATGTATGCACTGTTATTGAATGATAGGACACACAAATTGTGAGTGCCACAATCACTTTTGCTTTTAAAAATAATTTTGAAATTAAAATATGCTTATACTATTTTCTATTTCATTTATCCTGCTCAAACACAGGAATCTTTCATTCACTTAATAGTATTTTAAAGCACCTGGGAAATTGTTAATTAATTGACTTATTCTAATATCCAAGCTAGACACTGGAGAAATAGAAAGTAACAGATGCAGCTTTACATCCATTAAAGTGTTTGCAATATATTAAGTCAGATCAGTTACAGAAACATGACAATGAATAGCTAGGAACATACCTGTAATGAAGCCCTTGTGAGACAGAAACTAAGTAGCAGGGCGTAAGAACAAACATTAGACCACATCTAATAAATGAATACCCCGAGATGCTGTGGAACAGGAAAATGCTTTTCAGCAAGTGAGAGCTCTTAGATTCCACACCAGCACAACAATTAACTAATTGTAAGCTTACAATAAACACATACAGAGAGAGAGAGAGAGAGAGAGAGAGAGAGAGAGACCACAAACAACAATTCAAAGGGTAAGAAACTTTCATAAAATGTGTAATGTATTGTCTTAGTCAGGGTTTCTATTTCTGCACAAAACATCATGACCAAGAAGCAAATTGGGGAGGAAAGGATTTATTCAGCTTCCACCTTCCACATTGCTGTTCATCACCAAAGGAAGTCAGAACTGGAACTCAAGCAGGTCAGGAAGCAGAAGCTGATGCAGAGGGATGTTGCTACTGGCTTGCTTCCCCTGGCTTGCTCAACCTGCTAATAGAACCCAAGACTACCAGGCCAGGGATAGCACCACACACAATGGGCCCTCTACCCTTGATCACTATTTGAGAAAAAGCCCCACAGCTGGATCTCATGGAGGCACTTTCACAACTGAAGCTACTTCCCTTGTGATAACTCTAGCCTGTGTCAAGTTGACACACAAAAACTGGCCAGTACAAATATTTATTTTGTGTTGATACATTTTATCTAAAAAGGAAGGCTAATTTAGAATTGAATGATATTGATAGTGGCAATATAAATATCTGTAGAATTTACTAGTGCATGGAATACAAAGTATATGTTGATATAATGCAAAGTCCATTACTTTAAAGCATAATATCAACACAGCAGTTTCAAAGTTGTATTCAGGAGGTCATATTAACAAAATATATAATCTTTGAGCTTACAATTTGTGGTTGTTTGAATAGGTATGGTCCCTAGAGACTCATGTATTTGAATTCATGGTCATAGTAAATGTCACTATTAAGAGGTATGGTCTTGTTTGATGGAGTTGGTGTGGCCTTGTTGGAGGAATTGTGTCACTGAAGAGGTGGGCTTTAAAGTCTGTTATGCTCAGGCTCTGCCCAGTGTTGCAAGCAGTTTCCCCTTGATACCTAGAGATCAAGATGTAGAACTCAGATACAGGCCTGTATCTCTGCCAGGGCAGATCAGAGTGTCTGCCCCTCTCCCCAACCCACAGCCTTTAGGTCTCTCAGAAGATTTGTTCTAACCAGGGACACATGTGAGACAACTGCCTAAGTAATGGCCCAGACCTGGAACAGTGTGGGGTGTATGATGGAGAGAACATCTAGAATGTTCCAGATACCAGGGATGTGAGAGTCCCCCAGGACCCAATAGAGATGATCTTATGGAAAATGTCCAAGAGTGGGGAAATGGATTTTGAAGCAGACACTTCCAGTAGATAGACATGGCTCTCAGTTGACAGATGGGGCCACCCTGGTCATTTTTGACACAGAAATGTTCCCCTCTAAAGGAAATGCAGGGATAAAGATGGAGCATAGACTGAAGGAAAGACCATCCAGAGACTGTCCCAACTTGAGATCCATTCCATGCACAGGTACCAAACCTCAACACTATAGCTCGTACCATATTATGCTTGCAGACATAAGCCTGCCATGAATGCACTGTCATGCTCTACCAGCACCTGACTGAGACAGATGTAGATATGTACATCCAACCCTTGGACTGAGCTCAGGGTCTCCCATGGAAGAAATAGGGGAAGGACTGAAGGAGCTGAAGAGGATTAAAACTCCATAGGAAGAACCACAGTATCAATTAACAGGACCCCTCAGACCTCCCAGGGACTAGTCATATTGGCTTGTCCTTGGCCCCTGCTACATGTAGTAGAGGACTGATTTTTCTGGTCTCAGTGAGAGGAGATGCAATTGTTCCTGTGGAAGTTTGATTCCCCAGAGGAGGGGATGCTAGAGGGGTGAGGTGGGAATAGGTGGGTGGGATAGCACCTTCTTAAAGTTAAAGGGGAGGGGGAGTAGGGTGGGGGCTCATGGAAGGAAGAGTGGGAAGGGAGATAGCACTTGAAATGTAAATAAATAAAATAATTAAACAAACAAACAGAAAAAAATAGAGCTCTCAGCTCGGTCTCCAGCACCATGTTAGACTGTATGCTACCATGCTTCCTGCAATGATAATTACTAAACTTCTGAAATTGTTCAGAATTCAATTAAATGCTGTTCTTTATGAGTGTCCTTGGTGGTGGTGTCTCTTCACAGCAATATACCCCTATCTAAGACACAGCTTGAATAATATGAAGCATACACTATTAGATTAAGGAAACAGCCAAATCACACTATATGGTTAAAAATTAGGTAGGTAAATGGAGTCTTGAATAGTCATGAAGATGTCTAAGAAGGCTCAGGAAAGCATCTACTAATGATTTCAAGCCTCACTATAATGTAAGTTTTTCTCAGAAACACTATGTAAGAAGATACTGTCTTCTACAAGAATCTACCAAAAGCTGCAATTTATTGTTTATAACACTAATAGTAAGAGGCATAGCTTTTAAGGACTCACATGGAACTTATGCCATTTTAATATATTCCTAAAATTATACCTCTAATTGCCTATGTGTTTTAAGACTGTAAAAATACATATTTATCTTTCAATTTCCCTACATATGCACTTTCAATCACCTGTGTGGGATAATGGCTCTTGTTCTGCTTTTTTTTTCAGTATATGACTTTCACTGAGAAAGAATAACCTTAAGCAATTTGGTGAAAGGATTTTTAGGTTGTGACATTTGTAGCTTATTCAAAAGCAGAACTAGCCTTGAGGCCAAGTCAGAGTTATGATGGTAGTGAGTCATCCCATAATGGAAAGATCCCAACTCTCAATATCCATTGACAAAGCCATCCATCTTTAAACCCTGATGCACAAATACATGTTCTTTTATTATTTATGTGCAGGTGTAAACATCTGTGAAGATGTGCATTTGTTTACAGGTGCTCTAAATAACAATGGTGGAATAAACCCCCTCCAGCTGAAATAATAGGTTGGTATAAACCATTATATATTGTAGATGTGTACCAAACTCTGGTTGTTCACAAGAGCAATAGGTACTCTTAACTGCTGAGCTGCCTGTTTAGCCCCTGAGTTATGTTTCATATACTATTTAATATGAAAATTTGCCTTGCTACTAAAATTAAAAATGAAGAATGACAAATGCAAATCCTACTGCATTTAATACAACTTCTTCACATCAAGTACATATATCCAGTTATTTTCATGGCCTATTTTCATCCAACGAAGAAAAATCACATTGTTATATTTTGGTTTTCAATGCATCTTCAAATTATGTAAAAATATTTTCCTTCTTGTGATTCACATGTTACACTTTACTCTTTTTGAAATATGGCATTCATAATTACCTAATGTTTATTAATGAAAGACAATAGAGCATACTGTGACTTTCCCTCAGTGATTTTAGTGCTGCTGTCTCTACATGCATAAGCCAAAGATTAAATTACTATTGGAGAATCCATTTCACATTGCTGTCTAATATTGGGTTTTCAGTCAAAAGTTTCCACTGCTTTACACATGACACACTCACCTGGGTCACACAATTGCAATAAACAAACAAAAAAATGTCTCGACTGTGAAAAGTTCTTAGGAACTAAATAAAACTAGGTTACTCAGGTGTTAACAAAATTTGAGAGAGCCTACATTAATGACATTATAGATATAGTAGAAAAATGAGCATTTAGTTGTTACTGATTGCATTTTTAAAAAGTATAAATAAAAAATAAATATACTTTCCTTCAAAGCATAGATGATATAGATTGACTAATAATATGCTTCTGATTAGACAGGGTCAAGAGGCAAATTTGTGATGAGAAATTGCAACATCAAATGCAAACCACTAATTTTCAAGTGTTAGTTAGATACAAAGGAAGAAAGACTACAAAGGACAAATGGGTAGTAACTTCTTTTTTCTCTTAAATATTCACTATGAACAACAAACAGGAGGATACTGTAGCTTCATAGTACTGAAGTGTTAGACATAATTTAAATTTCAGTAGATATAGCATTACACATAATTTATTCACCATCACAAAGATGAATTTGCATGGAGGCATCAGACCACACAGTATCCTACTCAGAACTCTCTTATTGTTTTATGTATGCTTTCATAAATAATATACACTTTAAGATGGCAAAAAAATAGTGTTACTTTGTCAAATCAACTAGGTACAGTCCAAGCAGCTGCAAAGGAAACATTTTTTATTACTGAATTAATAATTTCCCACCAGACCAGAAGGGACCATTATCCCTCTTGATAAGGCAGCATATTGTTATTTGGCTAAGCTAAGCCAGGGGCTCTAAATTGTAATGAAATGTGCCCAATTAAATGACAGCATTTGGACCTTGATATTTTGCTTGATAAAGAAATTGTTTACAGTGATTTTGAATGGCTCATATAATTTCAGAAATAGCGCTATGTCCTGTCATGGAATATTTCCAAGACGACAACAGAATAACATAAACTGTGCTTCTGCTTTTATCGATGACTTTTATCAAACTTTCAACCCATTTAAAATTTTAAATTATAAAGGTTAGAAGACACTGAAAATCTAAGATTAATGAGTTGAATACTTTTAAATATTGATTACATTAGTGACTTAAAAATGATTTTCTTGTTTTACTTTCTAAATAAAAAAGGATCAAAATTTTTTACTTTTGCTTATGATGGGCAATTTTATCTTGAGTTTCTAATGAAATATTCTATAACTTCTTATTTATTTATTTCAATAATCAGAATCAAAGTTTGTTATATAAAATATATTAGTAATCTAGAGCATACTCTTTATTGTGTGTGTGAGTATGACATTACAATAATTTTACTTAGCAAGTTATCTGCAACAAATATTGAGTTTTGTATGAATGTGTACTTTCTTTACTGGAAATAATATGAAAAACAATTCTATCAAGATCAAAGAGTCACATTTATAGTCTACAACTCATGGCTTTAGGGATGGCTAAAGAGCACTGTTTTTCGTTTATAAAATAATTTATTTTATTTTCAATGTTCATTGGTTTTTGGCTGCAGGTATGTCTTTGTGAAGGTGTCAGATCTCTGGAACTAGAGGTAACACAGGTGTGAGCTGCCATGGTAGGGCATTAAACCATGATCCTCTGGGAGAGCAGCTGGGGCTCTTGACTGCTAAGCTATCTCTCTAGTCCCTGCATTGATAATTTTGAAGAGGACTTGTAGAGGCTAGTGTTCTCATGCTAATTATGCTAGCCAAAAACTTGTTTGCAGTATCCTGCACATGGAGCTAAAAGAAGCCTGTCCCTAGTTGGTTTTTGACTGATAAATCAAGTCAATGGAGGTAGGACTTGTAGGATTCCTGGGAATGGATTGAGGAAAGGGGAAGAGGGGATTCTGCATGACAAGGGCATAGGAGAAGATTCACTTGTGAAAGGTGCAGGAGGGCAAGATAGCCAACATGTAGGTGCAGGTAGAAAGTTGCCCCAGGAGGGCTGCCTAGTAGGGTCCAGGGCAGTAATGATAAAATATAGATTTAGTAAGTATTAACTCAGGTATATCGGATAGGAGTGTGAGTTAGGGAGTGGTTCAGTCATTGAGCTGCTTAAGGTATTTAAAATATAATGCTGTGTATTCGTGCCTTTTTCGGGAATCCAGAACATTGGGGCGGTTGCAATAAGTATGCATATGCACCCATTGGGAAGTATAGAGCAGATTAACACAATCTTTCATAATGTAGATTAGCATAATACCAAAACAGCAACACAGGTTCAGTTTCCCGCAGCCTTCCTGAAGCCTGTTATCATCTGCAATTACAGTTCCAGGCGGCCTTGTGCCATCCTTACCTTTCTCAACACTATGTAAGCAGAAGGTGTGAATACATACACATAGACAGACCAAACAACAATATAAATAAAATAAAATTAATAAGTATTTAAAAAGTTAAAAATATAAAAATAAGGCATACAGTTAAGAGGACATTTATAATCTTTATAATTCTGACAATAGCATTACCATAGAATGAAAATTGTTGAAAGCCAACCAAATTTTAAACTATTTCGAGAATATTTGTTGATTGCTATGTATGTCACTTATATATTTGAATTACAAAAACATTTTTGAAAGTTCACTTTATAAAATGCATAACAAATGTTGTCTATTTTAAAATATTGCCTTGAAAAAAATTACAAGTGTGTATACCAGACAGGCATAAGAACTGTTGAGGTGGGTATGCTCAAACTCTGCTATCTCAGAGACCTGAGACAGCAGGAGTGGAACCGCCTTCTTCTCACTTTCTCTGAAAAATTAACCACAATGCCCAATCGAGAGGTCCTCAGACAGTCAGTCACATAATGCAGCACCTAGAATGCCTCTCCATGCTAACAGAGCATCTCAGTAACCTTAGCCTTCAGCTGATGACCTTCCCTTCCTGGATATTCTCATGCCCTTCCCCCAGATTTTATAATCACTGGTACATCCCAAAAGTGTATGTATTCACATTGAGAACCAGTAAAGAACCAGGAACCAACTAAGATCATCTCAGAGAGCTGCTTTATTAGAGATGGCCAACTGGAAGGCTTTGCATAGATGAGAATACAGAAGAAGGCTTTTTTTCTTCTTCCACAAATGAAGCACTCAGCACTGGCTCGCTATTGGATTGGATCCTGTTCATCTGGAGTGTTACTTTCCCCTTCAGGTCTAGAATGCAATGGTATTCTCAGGCCATGAAAGGGGATGGGGATGCTCTGCTGCCTGGTCTTCCTGACTTCCTTTCTAGGCATTTGTTGGAGGTGCCCATATATGCCAAGTTTGGTCTGAGATACAGCAGTGCTCTGTTACCCTGAAGGGGGCTTCACCTTTGCCTACTCTGTGAACTGGTATATTGGCAGTACCCAAACACAGCTGGCTAAGAGAGGCTGAAACAGGGTCCTACATCAATGACACAAATAAATATTGTACACTACCCATTACAGCTGCAAGATTGAGCTGCCCCATATATAATCTTGTATGATAGATTTTTTTTGAAAGAAGATACTGTTTTATCAACACTTAGAATCCTACATAGTCAAGACCCATATGTCAATATTGACTATAAAAATGACATCATAAAATTAACAAAATGCCACTATTATTATTTACCTTGAGATTTTAAAATATCATGTCATAATAACAGTCAAAATTGAAAATATATTAATCATATGATACATTTTAATCATCAAATAATTATTGAAAGCCATCATAACAGCTACTGTATCATTTGATAGTAGAATGGAATAATCGACTATTTAACATTAAATCTTCTTACCATGGTGTAGCTGTGTGCTACCTTCATTAACTCAATACATCCTTGAGCATCTGCAAATGCCCGTATTCCTAAACAGTTGGATGGATGCAGAAGTTTCATGAGGAAGTGACAACACACTTCAACCACTTGTGGGAGCTGGAGAAGGCATGCAGCTGCAAGAAGGTTTTCAATAGTATCTTCTTTTAATTCCAAGCAACCTAAAGTGCAACCAAGAAAAACATATGTAACTTGTTTTTTTAGCATTTCTAAATGCTAGTTGATAATGTAGTCACTAGCTGAGTCTTTTCCTCACTGAAGTTGGAATGTCTGAATGTCCTGATAAGGTACAGTCTTGTACAGGCAGCATAGTAACTCTGGATTGATATGTGAAACAGTATGTGAACAATTAACGTTCTTTATGAGGTATTTTAATCATTTTTCTCTAAGGATTGATGATATTTTATCTAATATATGGAAGATATTTGAAGTTCTTGTCATTGGGCTGTCAACTAAAGGGATCTAACACACTTAACCCGTCCTTCATCCATGTATGCCCTCTTCTCCTAGCTGTTGAAAATGGTAAGTGAACCCACCTAGATGGGATATATATGAAATACAAGACAGACATCTACCATGAATCAAAACATGGGCAGTATGATACACATTGGAATCTCCATCTTAAAAAATGTTATCAATTATCACATCTAATAAAATAAATAATTAAATATGCATCTATGACAATTCATGAAATATATACCTATATTTATAAAAATAATTTTAAAATAGAGAAAATAGTAAGGACATCTTGAAATCTATAAAAATGTACTAATAATTGAGTCTAGTGTTCTAAAAATAAATTCTAAGTCAAACTTTAAAGTTGCATGCACTTCTAAAAACTGTCAGTATATAATATCTTTGGAGAAATATTTTCTAAATTATTTAATAAAATCAAAAAGTGGAAGCATATTTTCTAAACAAAGATGTTCAAATCAGATAAATGTTGATATGATTTGAAATAGCAAAGAGATAAATATCTTTAATTTTACATTCTCCCAGTAGAATTGGTACACAATCAATAAGTACAGCAGGCTTGGCTAGCTGTTTGTGAGAAGTACTTTCCAGAATTATTCTTGGCTGGAGTCACAGAACTTTGGCTCACAGGAATAGAAACTACTGAACTTTCACACATAGGCAGAATACACATTTCCTTCTGCATGTCTGGAACATTTGTACATTGTCATTAGAGGTTGCCTAGGTGACCAGACTCTAGTATAAAATTTCTAGCTACTGAGTAAGTGATGATCCTGAATTGATACTGAGACCTTAAGGCTTAAACTGGATGAGAGCTTCAGGGAGTGTGCTCCTCAAGGCCTCTGAATTTATCTGATGGGTCTTTGTTTCTTTCTCAGTGTGCTTTATATTCTTGTTCTCATAATAAATTATGGGCATTGATTGGTGCAACAATAAGCAAGATCTGTTAAGTTATCTCATGAGACACTGTATTTTGGAAATTTCCACCTATAATATTCTGACCATAAAAGTTGGAGTTTTGAGCTTAAAAGACAATGTGTTAGTGATCCATTAATCACAAATTTAAATTAATATGCATTCTAATTAAAGTCAACATTCTAGAAACAGTTTAATGGAAATGTAACATGTAAATCTATTATTGTTATGGGTATATAATGAGCCCAGACAATCCAAAAAATTAAAAAAACAGCAACATACAAATAAAAAACACTTATAGACTTAGTACAAAGCAAGTATAAATAAAATGAATAAGATGACTCCTAACAAAAACAAACAGAACAAAGGAAATGAACAAAATATCTGTAAATAAGACATATAAAATCACATAAAATTAAATAGGAAGCAATGGAAAAAAGTAAATTGAAAGGAAGACTGGACAAGTCAAATAATCCTGAACAAACAATGTAGTGCACTTCATAAACCTTGTATAAAATTTACTCAAGAAAGATTATAGGCATAAAAGTTAAACCCTGATTATAAATCTTCTTTGAAAATAAGAGAAAATCCTTGTGACCTTAAGTCAATGAAATATGTTAGATAAATATCAAAGTATAATCTTATAAGAACAGAATAATTTGACTACATGAAATTCATTTCAAGAGACATGATCTGAGAAGCAAAGAGGTGAGCCTAGTATTTGGAAGGTCCCTACAAATCATATATCTGATAAATGATTGTCCAGATTGTACTAAGATCTCATATATCCAATAATCAGAATAAAACAGTACAAAGGCTTTTAAGTTTCCTTTTTGCAGATGTGCTAGGGATCACTATGGCCCTAAAGGACAAAGATGACAAAGTCAGTCTACAACAGAACTGAACCAGGAAACCCATTACCTCTAAAGTGACTGTGCTTCCTATACAATAGGGCCCAGGAGTCCGGTGTGTAGGAAGTAAAAAGTTTCCGAAAGTGCATAATTTCAGAGACAAAAGCTCATGAGGAAACCTAGAGTGGAGGAAGGTGACCACCTGGACAGTCTGAGCATAAATTAACTATTTGTGGAGTGAAATTAACTCCATATGGTAGCATGAGATAATTTTATAAGAAATAAAAGATAAGGGCCTCAAAGAAACAAAGGAATTACATGTATTGAAATGATCTCAGGATAGCAAAAAAGTACACACAATAAAATAACCGCTGAATATGACAATGAGAACAATAAACACAGATGAAAGTGAATGGCATCAAGGAAGAGAAATATAAAGAGCAATAAAGGTTCATGGAGAATTAATTAAAAGACACTAACATCTACTTCGTAACAGTTGACTAAAAGAAAGAAAGAAAGAAAGAAAGGAAAAAGAAAAGAAAGGAAGGAAGGAAGAATGACACAAGTGAATGTCAGAGAACTTCCCCACTTATAAGTCTTTTTTATTTTTATTTTTTATTTTTATTAAAAATACTTAACTGGCAATAAAATTAGTAAATTCCCTAACTCAAGAAATGGAGGTGTTTTGCTAACCAAATGAGCACGAGCAAACTCTCTCATTAGTCTGTCACAGTCACTTCTGGTGTCTATCCCTGGAGTCCAGTAGGTCATCTTTCAGTGACTTTCTTTTCTCTTCCTCCTCCTCCCCTCCTCCTCCCCTCCTCCTCCTCCTTCTCCTCCTCCTCCTCCTCCTCCTCCTCCTCCTCCTCCTCCCCCTCCCCCTCCTCCTCCTCCTCCTCTTCTATTTGCCAAGCAAAAGAATTTTCAATAGCTTTTCTCTTTTAAAACATCAGGATTTTGCCTGGCTGGCTCCCTGGGGTCTGTAGTAGAGGCTGCTGGTCTTGCTATGGGGTTGCCCTTCCATTCAGCTTTGTCAATACTTCCTGTAATTCATCCAGAGGGGTCCTCAGTCCAATGGTTGGGTGTGTATCTGCATCTGTCTCAGTCTGCTGCTGGTAGGGCCCCTCAGAGGACAGCCCTGCTAGGCTCCTGTTTATGTGCACACCATAGCATAAGGGTGTCAGGTTCTGGCGCTACTCCCCACCATGAGATGGATCCTAAATTGGACAGCTCATTTGATGATGACTGCCTTTCTATCAGTCTCTTCTTTTTTGTTCCTGCTGTTGTTTTAGACAGGAACAATTCTGGGTCAGAAATTTCCACTGTGGCTTAGTAACCCTGCCCCTCCACTCGAGGCCCTCCATGTCTATCTACTGGAATGGCTTTTTAAGTACACTTGCTCTATTGTTTTCTGGGTACTGTGTTCTCATTGCTGAATATATTGTCCTGTTTTGTTTTAATTCCAATAATTAGGCAAGAATGTTAAAATATTAAGATTAAATGGTTTGTCGGAAGCTGCATGGTTAACCAGGGGCTGGTCTCACATTTCAGTAGATATTCATTTTTTTTACATTAGATATATTCCTTATTTACATTTCAAATGATTTCCCCTTTCCTGGTCCCCCTCTCCCCAGAAAATCCCATAAGCCATCTCCCCTCCACCTGTTCCCCAATCAACCACCTCCTCCTTCCCTGTCCTACTATTCCCCCATACTGCTGCATTGAGCCTTTCCAGAACCAGGGACCTCTCCTCCCTTTGATGTCCAACAAGGCCATCCTCTGCTGCCTATGTAATGGGAGCCATGGGCAGCACCATGTGTACTCTCTGGTTGATGTTTTTGTCCCTGGGAACTGTGGGAACAGTGGGTGGCTCATATTGTTGTTCCTCCTATAGCGCTGCAAACCCCTTCAGCTCCTTGGGTCCTTTCTCTAGCTCCCCCATTGAGGACCCTGTGCTCAATTCAATGGCTGGCTGACTGGTATCTACTGTGTTTGGACTTTTAGTTTTTTCAATTTACAGTTTAAGGCAGAATACTTTTCTCTCTAAGTGAATTACAATATGAAACTCTAAGTAAAAGGACCTGAGTTCTGAACATGAATTAGGAACTTTTTATCTTTATTAAGGGTTGCAGGATTCTCGTGTTTTGTGTAACAGTTTCCTTTGAGATTGAAGCATTGCATCCAGCAGGGAAGCTCCTTAAGCAGAAAGATAAACAATTCAAAGCAGCCGTAGGAAGTCCCTGAAACTGGCCAATTCACAAGACCTGTGCAAACAAGAAAAGCTTTCACACAGAGGAGCTGAGCTGGAAAGAAGTCTCTGAGACCCAACCAGCTGCCTGAAAGAAATAGAAACCAGCTGAGCTGTTGCTACGAATCTCCTATCAGAGTTACTTGGAAAAGACAGTCTCCAGTGTTTTGACTGCTCGCAGGCTGTGTAGGTTTCACAGCAGCTGTTGTAAGCTGGGATGGACCTAGGTGATGCTGCTCTCTTGGAGTCATTTCTGCTCCTGTTAGTGACCCCTTACTCATATCCCTGTAAGTAACTCCATTAAAATGTATTGGCTTGTCAAGTTGAAAAAAGAAAACTGAAAAAAAAAAAAAAAAGAAAAAAAAAGGCAAGAAAAAAATTAAGCAAGAGAGGGTTTTGTTTGCTGGCTTGTTTTTCCAGCTGAGGTGTATGAGTGAAAATTGGTCGATATGATCAACATTTCTGTAGATACTCAACACGATCACCATGAAACAACATGAAACAACATGAAACATGGTTAGCAGCAGAGCTGCTCCTGGGTTTCTGAACCTCCACAGATACCAAGGGAAATGGTTTTGCACT
Organism: Apodemus sylvaticus; assembly: GCF_947179515.1. Lineage (NCBI taxonomy): Eukaryota > Metazoa > Chordata > Mammalia > Rodentia > Muridae > Apodemus > Apodemus sylvaticus. Next base: position 29,830,037 of record NC_067479.1, on the reverse strand, counting down.
GTGACTTCTTCTAACACTCAGTTATTCTACTAAGATTGAGTTGAGGCTAAATCAAAAAATCTATTATTACACACCAGTAATCGATCATATGCATATTGACAAGCCTTAGAATGAGTGGAACTATATTCAAGAAAACACATCACAATAACAAGGAAGATGTTATTAAAGCATGCAGAAACAAGATTATAATAAATAATGGTGATTAATAGAAAGAAATTTTCCTGAAAAGTAATACGAATTTTGCAAGCCACTAAAACTCTTTAAAAGTTCTCAAAAATATTGTACTTATGCATTTATGTAAAAAAGATATAAACACATGTACAGTTTGGGTTGGAAATAGAGGAAACTTATTTCACAAACAGAACGTTAAAAATGAAGGGTTTTTTTTTTTTTTTTTTTTTTTTTTTTGGTTTGTTTGGTTTTTTGGTTTTTTTGTTTGTTTTTGCTTTTTTGTTGTTTTTTTCTGAGCACTCAGGGAAGTGGCCAGTTCCGGACCTGAACTGTGTTCCTGAAGGGAGATTGTATAATATATTTAAAGGATTGGGGAGCTGCAGTGTCATACAATTATATTTTATATTTTGTATTATTTTGCATTTTGGCATTATGGGTTAAACAAAGGATCCCAGTTGGAGACTTGACCATAGCCAGAGCAACAGGCTTCAAGAGTCCTTAATTCATTCTCCTAGACATTAGGTCTGGAGCTCAGGGTGATAAGGGGACAAAGGAGCAGGTCAGCATTGTGTAATTAATCAGAGTATAATGATCAATTGGATATATATTTTTATAACTTAGATACCTTAGTTCAAATAGCAGTGCTTATAATCTTTACTGGTTAAAAGACAATTAAGAAAACCTTTGCAGAAGTGGGGCAGATGTTCGTTTCTAAGCCTGGGAACATGAACTTGTTTGACCCTGACAACCAGACAAGAGAATATCCTTGAGATGTCTGCACTCCACCCAACTGGACAACAGGAGCTATTCAGATACTGGGAAGTCCTCAGGTTGCCTAGGGCCTGAGACCTTTTGTTTCATCTCTATGATTAAACAAAATCTGAAAACAAAACAATACTACTTAGAATAAGTTGACTTTGCTTGTTCCCAACACATATATTTGCTTAGAAATATATGTAATATATAAAAATGTATGTAACAAAAAATAATAAAAATGGAAGCCATGAACTTTGAGCAAGTAGGGGTTTGTATAGAATGATGGAACAGGGCTGTGGAAAAAAATGTATTTTTATAATCTCAAAGGAGAAGAAAAAGAGGAGAGGGAAGATCAGAAAGAAGAAGAAAAGGAGGAGGAAAAGGAGGAGGAAAGGGTGATAGTGGTGGTGGAGGAGGAGAAGGAGGACGAGGAGCAGGAGGAGGAGGAGGAGAAGAAGGAGGTCAAGGAAAAATCCAAGGAAAGGTCTTGCAGCAAAAATGAGATATTCCAAGCTATATATGTTTTCGGAACAAAAAGTGACAAGACGACACCAAAGGGCATAAGAAAATTTTGGTGTCGATAGATATATTCATTGCTTTGACAGTTGTTACAGTTTTATGGCTGTATACAAACAACTGTCAAATTGAACAAATTATTTACTTAGTATTATACTAATTATTTTTTGAGCTTTTATTTAGACTTTCCAGGCTCCACCTTACTATTTATCCAAGGCTAAAATCAAGTAATTTATCTCCCTATTCCATCTTGAGAGGGGGTAAGACTGCAGTAGTACAGTGAAGTTTATGCAATTTATCTAATAAATACTTATGTATTTTTAAAGGTGACATAATATAAAGATGCAACAATGATACAGTTTCTATGATTCCTGTAAATATTTTATGAATAAATACATGTTATTTTATTAAAACTGGTTAAAAGATCTATGACTTAAACAACTCATATATGAGGTAAATTTATTCATACAACTTTTTAATGTTTTTGAGTGTGTAGCCTATGGTGATCTTTTTCTACAATCCTATACTGAATAATCTTATGGAAAATCATTGTTAATTTTAGTGATGAAATTAAACTATGATCATTACCTGTCTCAAAGAGCTAAAATGTTTTATTCTTTTCAACTTAGAATATATCCAGTGGTAGAGAATATTTTTAGAAGCCAGGAGGCACCAATGGAATAACAGCCAATGTAGAGCCTGAATACACACAAATTGAGCTAGCTCATGCATGATATATTTCTTTATATATCTATAACTTGACCATTTATTTAACATACTTATGTGCTAAAAAGGCAAAACTTGGCCAAGTATTTCACTTCAAAGTTGTCTAAAAATATGTGAATAGGGTTAATGTGGAGAAAATGCAATTTTATGCTGTTATTTAAAGTTTACCTTGGAGGCACAGTATTTCTGAATAGGTTTTGTAAAAGGGAAATTCTATAAGTTAGCACTTAGCTTCTGTTAGAGTTTGAATTATAAATGTTCCCCCACAGGCTTAGGTTTACATTCTTCATTCCCAGCATGTAGCATTATTTTGAAAGCTGAGAGAACATTTAGAAGGTGAGTTGACTTGCAGAGGTAAGTCACTATTGTGCTCTATTGCTGGCTATATTTCACTTTTTTCTCTTTTCTCAGCTTCCTGCTATAGGCCAGGTTCTTTTTTTTTTTAATTTTCTATATTCTTTGTTTGCATTCCAAATGATTATTCCTTTCCCGGTTCCCCCCTCTCCATAAGTCCCATAAGCCCTCTTCCCTCCACCCATTCCCCAATCAACCCCCTCCCACTTCTCTGCCCTGGCAAGCTCCTTTTTATTGGGGAATTGACTCCACTGATGTTAAGAGATATTAAGGAATAGTGTTTATTACTTCCTGTTATTTTTGATGTTATTTTTATGTTTGTGTGGTTATCTTCTTTTGGGTTTGATGAAAGAAGGAGTTCTTAGATTTCTGTCTTCAGAGATTTGAACTTCTTGTCATTAAAACCTTTTCCTTATTTAGTAAGACTTACACCAAGATATTTTATGCTATTTGTGGCTGTTGTAAAAGGTGTTGTTCCCTTAAGTTCTTTCTCAGTCCGTATAAAGGGTAGCTATTAATTTTTTTAGTTAATTGTATATACACTTTACTGAAGTTTTTTATCAGCTGTGAGAGTTCTATTGTAGAATTTTTGGGGTTGCTCATGGATACAATCATATCATCCATAAATAGTGATATCTTGACTTCTTTTTTTTCTGATTTGTAACCCCTTGATCTCTGTGTGTTATCTTATTGCTCTACCTAGAACTTTGAGTACTATATTGAACAATGTGGGAAGAGTGAGCAGCCTTGTCTTTTCCCGGATTTTAGCGGGATTGCTTTGTGCTTTCTTCTTGATATAATTGGATATTGGCTGGTGGTTTGCTTTTTCACATTCTGATGAAATGCAACCCTTAGGATTAATGCTTATTTGGCCAAATAAGCATTTTTCCCTTTAATTTTTTTAGGTATGTCTTCATTAATATTTTTATAAAAGATTGTATAAAATATATGCAAAATTATAAAAGTAGATACTCTGAAGAATCAGTTAGATTGTACATAATGTAAATTTGGTTAATTTTAATGCCTTACTCATTCTTAAAATAATCTTCTAACTCAATTAAGGTCTTTGCCTCTGAAAGATAAAGACTTAATATTCTATAAATCACAGTAGAGTAGGATTTATAAGTGTAAAATAGATTAAAAATATTCAAAATACTAAACTGGAAGCAATGTATATATTTAGAACAACACTAAAAAATGTATCAATTTGAGTATTGGGCTCTTTACATTTCTAAGACACATTTGACTTTCCTGTTCTAGGGACTAACTAGAAGCTAGAATTATTAATTAACACTAGATAATCAATGTTTAATTTTTTTAGTTACACTTCAATTCTAATATAAGATAATGAATAAAAATATAGAAAATACATGAATAGTGAAAATATAAACAAAAATATAAGCAAATCAAAGTTAGCACAGAAAAGTATTTGAAAGGCATTGAGACACTTGATAGAATGACATGTGATTCTGTCTAGCTCTTCTAATATGTAAGGCAGAAAAATATAAAAAGTTATAAAACTCAGAGCAACATTAAGATTAATTCAGTCCAAAGACTTTAATGAATCAAGCTTGCAAGAAGGAAAGGCCTGGGCTAACCCACTACAAATTTAGAAAGTATATATGTGTTGTACTGTTGTTATTGTTAGAACTTTCAAATAAAAGACACATATGTACACTGAATCATCAACCTGTCAAATGTCTTAGATTTTTCAATAACAATAAAACTCCATACAGTGCCTCAAAATATAAAACAAAATTTTATTGTTTTCGGAAATTAGTCTTGTAAAATTCAATTTTACATGAACAGGTAGATTGCTAAACATGTACACAAAAGTGCTAAAACAAATAAGGCTGACTGATTTGCTTGATTATTTTTATTTTTACAGTTAATATACATATTGTTCAAACATTCTAGGAAAATTAACTCAATTTTTAATCAATGGACAATGATAAAGCACAAAACCAGTCTTTGAAGTGTCAGTATGTTATAGTGAGTCTGAGTCTAGAGTTTACTGTCTATTAAATTCTCTAAGATTAAAAAGAGTATTCTGCTAATGTGCTTGCATAATTCATGCTACTTGAATTAAACCAGTTATAAAAATGAAGCAATGATTTACTTTTAATTATCGTAAACAAGTCTGGGGGGAATTTAGTGGGTGAAGTCCAGGAAAAACATACATTTTTTCACATTAAAAGAATATTAAATATCTTAGTGCCTTTGTGCAGATATTTATTTCACTGAAATGTTGATAGTAAGCATAAACTTTCTTAACATTCCCTATTTACGTACAAACATTTTCACTTCACTAGCACAGAAGCATCTTTTACAAACATGTTAACTCTTCTGTATGATTAAAGTTTGCTCTTAGGCAGTTTAATTTCCTAACTCTCTTTTTTAAATTACTACTCTTAGATGGACAGCTTCCTGTATTTGAACTTTGTCCTTATCAGTCATCCACAGGACCTGACACTGTATGGGTAACCTTGCATTTCCACCAACTTTATTTGTTAGAACTCTATTTCCTTAATCATCAATGAGCACAGTTCATTTTCATTGTTGCAGGGATTATGTAGGAGATGAAGTTTCTAGAAGAGAAAAATTTCTAGAAGTGTGAATGAAGACAGTATTTCAGTACAATGATACTATGGACATTCTTTAAAAATGTTATTTTATTTAAATTTTCATCTGTGATTAAAATTTGAGGACTGACATGTATATGTTTGTAGGTACCTGTAAATTATACATCTCTATATAGCAAAAAGGTTCATACAAAAATTATTATGGGTTGTAAGATTCCAACTTAATTAAACATTGGTTCCATTTGCAATTCAGCATGTTGTTATTAAGAGTTTAGCAAAGGGTACAAAATAGTAGATATATAATAAAATAAGGTATTTGAGTATAATTGCAGGAAAGGGGACATCACACATTAACCTGCTCAAACATCATTACTATCTATAAGCCACTATAGTGGCTTATAGTCATGGAGATGATGAACAGTGCTTAGAACAAGCCACTATAGAGCCATTAGGGTGTCAATTTAAGTGACCTATTTTATTTTGAGAGCAAGAGAGGGTTATAAGTCACTCTAATGATCTCCTGTCATAACATACTCTGCAAACCTTAAGTATGATAGAAAATGAAACATTCAGTCTGTGTTCTGCCATTCATATTGTAGTAACAGGCTTATTGCATTATTATTGATCTACCAGATTATATATCTGGTAGATATATACCTGACTGGGCTGCATTTCAATAACATTAGAGGTATTCCATTTATATAAAAAGAATGTTCCAAAATAGTAATTACAGGACCATTTAGATTTATCTCAAGATGAGCTTCTCAATACATTTTTGTAATAACAACTTGTTATTCTTCAAATACTTTTGTAATTTAAGCTTTAAATAGTCTTAGCATCTACAACTACTCATCTGAATAATTTCTAATAGTCAGAGTATGATATCTAAATATCTAATCATCACTAACTAGTTTCTAAGTGATTTAAAATTGGTGTAATGCTATCTTTAATGTTCAAATTTTTCTTCCTTGACTCTATGATATTTTTAGATAATTTATGGGATATTTCCATAACATCTTTTGCATCATTATAACTAATCAAAGATTTTACTGTACATAAAACAGATCCTATCAAAGTTAATATATATGAGTAAGTAAAGCTATAATAGGAGTATTTTACTCCTGTAGAGTAAAATATTTTCCATAATAGTAAGTTTATTTTATCCTGTGCTCCTAAGACTATCAATTATTATATAGTAACTCATATATTTCACATCCTGTTGAACTATTAGCAAATAGCATCCTGTGCATACCACCAGGCTATCCAGTTTCCTGCCAAAGCTATTGTTATCTTTTCATTAAGCAATGGTAAAGCCCTTTTGCTGAATATACAATGTAGATAACACATTGAACATTGATAATTTGAACTAGTACCTACCAAGAACTATCATACCTATTGACTAGTGATCATGGTATTGAAAATCACTCTTTGTGCTACCAGATATGTAGGTAATCAATTGCCCAACTACAAATGATTTATTTATTAGAAGACCTGCCTGTGAGATTCACTGGTGCAATAGTGGCTCAGAGGTTCTAGAAATAACCACGAAATACATGATTGGATTTAAGGCCCACTTTATGATACTGAGCAGCTGGCTGAAACTTCATAGAAGAAAATTCATGGAAGTAGAAGAAATGCAAATATTTCTGTTCTGTTAAATATATGTAGCAATAAAACAACTCTTATCAACATTTTACTATACACGTAGATCAGTGCCTTGCTAAGGAATCACCAGAGAACCTTCCTCCTCTAATATATGAGAACTGATAGAGGAACAAACCTGAGGCAATGTGCAGAGTGAGAGATGTTTGAGTACTCAGGTCAAAGTGGAATAACTTCATTAAATAATTCCCCTCTGGGACCAGGGAACTATAATGAAGTAGAGACAGAAAGATGGTAAGAGAACACAGGGGGTGCATGACATGAAGGAAAGAAGGCCTGTTTTAGACTCGATAAGAATGGCACAGATATGAACACACAGAGAGTCTGGCCCGTTCATAGAGTCTGCACAGGTCTAAGCCAGATGGAATCCCAGTGCTGAAGGAAAGTGGACACAAATGCCCACCACTAACCTAGCAACTATCTCCATTTGAAAACCACTCTTCTTATGTGTTCTAGTGTGTTCTTTGTGTTTGTCCTTTGGTCCTGTTTTGTATGTTTGTTAGGCTATATTTTAATGCTTGCTTTTCAACATTTTATTTTATTATCACTAGTTTTAGTTTTGTGTGTGTATTTGTGTTCTAGTTTTAAAAGGGTTAATACTTTGATTGGGTAGGGAATTAAGGAGACTCTGGGAAAAGACAGGAGGGAAAATATAATCAGCATATATTTATATGAGCAAAACATCTATTTTGAAAAATGAAAATAAAAGTAGAAACAGAAGAAAAGGGGAAAATAGAAAAGTATTTTTGACTTGCATATGAGTTGATTCACTAAAAATCACCAGTATTATAGGCAGAATTTTTAAAGATAAATGGAAAATATAAATAAATGGAAAATTTTAAGGACAAATTTTGAATATCCTTTGTTGTATACTCAACAGAGTGTTATTAACCTTATGACTAACGTAATTGTTTTAATGAATATAAATTGTCTGTTAATATCTCTACTATATTAGGGGCTGTGAGAAGATAATTGTAAGGTATGTTCTCGTAACCAGAGAAACAATTTCTATTTTCATATTTAAGTTACCATCTTATATACAACCAATTCTTTAGTTTTACAAACACACAAATGATAACAAATTTTTATTTCATTTCATTTCATTTCATTTCATATTCTGAGAGGACAGTGTTAGTGAGAGCCAGGCTCACCCTATGACAGGCTATAGACTGGGAGATGATGCCCTTTGGGAGATAATGCCTAAATTTCTTCTTCCTAAAACTGGAAAAATCCAAAACAAGTCAATTCCAAGAAAACACACCTCTCATAGGCAGCCAGTCTGGAATCTGCTCCACCACCTATCCTGAACCAACCTCGAAGGCACCCAGTTAGGAAGCTATAGCACCCAGCTATAGAAGCTGCCCTGCCACCTAGCTTCAACCAAATACAGTTAATCAACAAAAGTCCTCCAAGTCCCCGAGGACCTTAACCAATCAAAAAGGCACCTATATTGGTGATAGAACTAACCAATCAAGGGAAAGAAAGGTAAGCATCACCTACTCCTATAATAACAAGGTTTTAATTGACCGTGAAAAGTCCACACCTGTCTTTTATCCTGAAGATCCCGGCAGGCTGGTTCTCCCCCGAATAAATGAACTTTGCTGTGGCATACTATTTGAGTCTATGGTATCATTCATCACCAGTCACACACATATTCATAAAATATTATATAATATAATTTATATATGCAAAATATTTACAAATATAATATATCACAATTTATGTATAAAATTTTATAAAATATATATTTCATTTTTATATATTCCAATTTCTGATTTTGTTTATAACAGTTTTCTGCATGTACATAGGGTGAGTTTCAATGTCTTTATGTGTTCTTGTGCTATTCCTTTGGCTCTATCTTTTCTGTCATTTTGCCTTATTGTATTCTGTTTTTCCTTTACCTCATTTTATCATTTTTCCATTATTTTTGTATGCTTATTTGTATTCTAATGAAAGAAAGGGTGTTATTTTAATGTGTGGGGAAGTGGAGAAGATCTAGCAAGAGGTCCTTGAGGGGAAAACATAATCAGAATACATTTTATGAGAAAAAAATCTTTTTTTAAAAAACTGGCATAAAAAGAGAAAGGGGAGATTCTTGTGTGTATATATTTTTCCTCATTAAAAACAAACAAAATCTTATTAAGATTATCTTTTCATATATCTTTCCTTAAAGTAACTCATTTTATTTGAGCTGGTAAAACTTCTGAACTTCTTGGCTCATAGCAGATAGAACAAATCATATCATTGCTGTTTATTTACTTCTTGCTGATGTTTTCTATCTTTTGAATCAATTGTTTCTCATTTATGTCCTTAATATAGGAAACAAGTAGGGAAGGTGTTTCCCACACTTTGCAATGCATCAACTTCTGTCAGCAGAATACCACTTAGAAGATAGCGTTTCTTTCTCTATATTTAAGTTTCTCAAACTCCACAATCATTAAAGACTATATTATTCAAAGACAATGGTATATAGGGAGAGGGGTTATAATTAGGAAATAAAGTTGATAAACTTCTAAGACTCTTGGTTTTTTCATATTCTGTACATGGGATTAAAAACTTCAAAGTTGCAGTTATTAAAAAATTTTTTAAAAAGATATTGTGGTAATTTGCCAACAAAGCCTTTGCTGATAGACTGACCAACAAGTTCAAGGCCTGATCAGGACATACTGACCCAACAGTTGTTGGCCAACCAGCATCTTATCTTTCTGTTTGTTTGTTTGTTTGTTTGTGATTGGGTTTCTCTGTATAGCCCTGGCTGTCCTGGAACTCACTCCATAGACCAGGCTGACCTCGAACTCAGAAATCTGCCTGCCTCTGCCTCCCAGAGTGCTGAGATTAAAAGCATGTGCCACCACTGCCTGGTGCATCCTTTCTTAAAATTGGCTAAGAAATGCTTGCTGATAGAAGCCTGATATGGATGTCTCCTGAAAGGCTCTGCTACAGTCTTAAAGAAACAAAAGTGGACCCTTGCAGCCGACCATAAGACTGAGCATGGAATCCCGGACTGAAGGAGCTTAATGGGTTTTCAACCCCATAGGAAGAACAATGTCAACCAACCTGATCCCCCTCTCCCACTGCCCAGAGCTCCCTAGGTCTAAACCACCAACAAAAGAGTAGACATGGCAGGATCTGTAGCTCCAGCTGCATATGCAGCAGAGGATGGGCAGTCCTGTGAAGAGTCGATGCCCCAGCATAGGAGGATGCTAGGGCGGTGAGGCAGAAGTGGATAGGCAGGTGGGGGAATACCTTCACAGAAGTGGGAGCGGCTGCTAGGGGGTTTTCACAGCAGAAACTGGAAAGAGTAGTAACATTTGAAATGTAAATAAATAAAATAACCAATAAAAAATTTAAAAATTGGCCAAATCTAAATTAGATGAGGAAAACCCTCTAAGAGATTAAAAAGACCGCTAGCACTTAAGAGGAATCTAGGATTAGAGTTCAGGGTTTCCGATCTGCTGGGTGGAGGGCCTTCATCTTTCCTTTCTGCCATATGTCTTTCCACACCCCTAGTGTGTGAAGCCTTTCTTCAACTGATGATTCTGTCAGTTTCAATTGACTTTTTCTCTATGGCTATCTGTCATGCTCCAGACTTTGTCTGCCCTTTAATTTCTTAACTGGCAAACAAAATGAACCAGCTCAAGAACCCCTTTGGGTAACAGACAGTGGGGAGGAAAGGGTTAAAGAAAAGATTCACAGAGGCCCTTGGTCCTGGAAATGCTCGATGCTAATGCTGCAGTGTAGGGGAATACCAGGACAGGGAAGCTCAAGAGGGTTGATTGGGGAAGAGGGGCGGGGAGAGGGGTTACGGGATATTTTTGGGGGGAGGCAGACCACCAAGAAAGGGAACAACATTTGAAATGTAAATAAAGAATATATCTAATTTTTAAAAAAGAATCTCAAGTAACAACATTTTACTTTCCTACTTGTTTATTCTTTTGGAAGAATGTAATTATTTTAGGTAGTTTCAAAGTAGTCTTCTAGATTATGGAGATAGCCTGCTAATTAGACACATGCAAAATCTTGTATTCTCTCCTATTTGTAGAAATGAATACTTGCCTTCTCCTGTTGTTATAAGTTTCGCATTGTAGGTAATAAAGCCAAGTCTATTGATATAATTCCTACAAGTTCTGTATTATTACCATGTAAATTCATTGTGAGTCTAGAAAACCTATGTAAACGTACAATGGGAAATACATCAATACCCTAATATAACCGATTATAGGCAGAGGCCCCAGTACAAATATGCTCAGAGGGCAAATCCATAGTATCAGTGCAACTGGGAGGCAGATTTCTATTCTTACCTTCTTCTAAAAGTAGAGCCATATTTGGGTCATTACTCTCAGCAGGAAACCTTGAAACAACATCTAACCTTGTATATCAAGAGAGTGAATGTCTTTGGCCTAGTTTTGCTCTATGCAAAGGTAAGTTTGCCAGGGCATGGAAACTGGATACAGGCACTGTGCTTTTCTCAGGAAGGATTCCTAAAATATTAGCTATGTAACCCTTCCCCCATTCATGACAAAAATATGAATTTTAAATTAACATTTATTCATTTTCTTATTTAAAAAATTATATACTTATAACATTAATTAAACCTTTACATGCCTGTCTTCCATCTCCATTGTTAACACTCCCTTCTAATATCCATCGTTCTTTGTAACTCAGTGACTTTAAAGTGAACCATATTTGGGACCATCAGTTTTTAAAGCATAGACAGGAGACTGATGAGTTCATGTTATTGTAAGAGTGGTGACAGTGCCCCCCCCAGCAATCCACCAGTAGCCCAACATCCATGGGGTTTGAGATGGTTTTGTGAGTCACTCTGTATCCATGCTTTACTGAGAAGATTGTTGTCTATGACTGACTAGTTTAGACATTTAAACAGATTGTCATTAAATTGTGAAGCTCTGAATAGTTCCCTCTATTCGAAAATAAAGTTTAGACAGGTGTTTTAATGTTCATAGACCTTAATTTTCCTAAATTCATTTGTTTCAGAATATTTAGCATTGTACATAAATTTTCTCTATTTCTTTGAGATGTGTTTTCAAAACCTTTTTTTCTTTCCAGTTTTATATTTCAAAAGCTTTTCTTTTCTCAGTGCCTTGAAATATAGCCTTCAGGGAATTGGTAAGTTTTGAGAGTAACCCCTACAACAAAGATATGCAAAGATGACTTTTTCTCTGCTAACCTAAGTAGACAATACAAAGAGTTGGTGTGCTTTCTTCCTCATTTCAAGGCTTAAAAGCCTGCTATCTTAATTCAATCCAGTTAGAGTCTGGCCGAATCAAGGTCTTTTTCCTCTATTGCAATAGCTTTCAAAAAACTCTTAGAATTTTATAGTGAAAAGTTTGCTTTGTTTAACCATATTTTAAAATTATTGAGATGAGAAATGTTTGATTTCACATCACATAGCTGAAACTGATATTAAATTCTATATGCAAGGCTCTTGTATCTCATCATTTCTTTATATATTTCCTTTAACACATTAACCCCTTTTTTCTCCTTCTAATTCTATGTGTATTAAAAAAATAAAAGATCTTCTGGAGAGGAAAGAGCAGGCTGATCTGTTAAATCATTCTCCTTTGGTATAGCTCACAATTCCAAATGCTTGAAGAACAAAATTTAAAACACTATGTATTTTCAAGTAATGCAATATCCAGAAGAATATATATAGTAAATCAGAAAAACATTTTAAATATCCAAAGCTAGTGATTCTCCAAATTTTACCTATCATTATTGTACCTTTCAGCTCAGTTGTCATATCAATATGTAAAGGTTATGAAATTTTAGCATTGAATTAGCACAATAATCAAAATGAGAAATATCTTAACTGATATTTCTAAAGAGAATATATTCAAATGATTAATGCCCTGGCCAACTATGAAGATAAGCAGCATTGTATTTACTGATTAACTCTCTATTTCTTTTTAACTTCATTCCATCCTGAATACTAATTTTATTCATGTATTTAATTCTGTATAAACATTCTGTGAAAAATATAAAAACAAATATGTTTATGCACTTGTGATTTCACTAAATACAAAGAAGAACTTTTTCCCATTGTGTAGCCTACAACTAAAATTTTAATGATAAAAGTTCAGCTGGTTCTCTTAGATTTTAAAAACCTAAAGCCAGTTGTGAAAATGATCATAGTATCAATATTATCTTATATATATTTAACTGTACCTGTATATGCGAATTGAACAAGATCCCAGAGTGCATTTGGGTCTATGCCTTCCATCTTGATCTCTTCTTGCTTGGCTTCACAGACATCACTTGTAAACATGGCCGCAAAATAGTCAGAGACAGAACTCAGAACAAGCCTGAAAGAGACACAGGATCTACTTTAAACCAAACTCATACAGCACACAACACTGAGCTCAGCACACACAGTGTAGAACCATGAATCAACCATCAGAAATTTGATCAAGTGCTAAATTTATAACTTAAATTTAAAAGATAATAATGATAATGATAATAATGATGACGATGAAAGAGTTTTAAACAGGGGTGCCCTGCATGGCTTGACACTCCAGGCAGTCACAGGTTTTCAAAACCGTTGGCAGGTTGTGCATTATCTGCCAGAGATTTTCAGAAGCATCAGGAAAAAAAAATGTTCTCTGTTGCCATTATCCTAATTTAAGCATCAAAATTAGGTGTTCTAACCCTAATGCAGAAACAAACCAACAAACAACAAAACAAAAATAAAAATATGAATTTTGGATACAGGACACGGAGTCTGATCCTGGAACTGACAGGAACTTTTTGTTTTTATACTAGCTAGTATCCATCCTTCCAAATATTTACATTTTTCAAAGCAAACAGTCATTTTTTTATACTTCTTGGATTCTGAATACTATAACACTGTTCTATTGGAAAATACATATTCCCTTATGAAAACACCATGCAGTTAGTTTGACTGCTTTTGAGATATTCACAGATTGTAGTTGATGCTTGTTCCACAAGGAGTAAAACGCTTTCTATTGTAAACCTAGTCAAAGGCCTGTCCCTGTCCACGACACAGACTAAATCAATGACTCTTATTTTGCAAAGTGAACATGTACCCAATCATTCTTTTAAACATTCAGGATTACACCTAGGGACTAGCACTATTATTTATTCCTGGTCAGAGATGCTTCTTCTTTATATTGGGCTGGACAGTGGGTAATGAAGAAACTTGATGTGTTGAAAATAAGCAAGATGTAAGTGTTTAATGCTAAATAAGATGTATCTATAACTTCTTCTGAGGATATTGAAATGACTTAGAAGAGGGAGAGGAAAGAATATAAATATACACTGGGTGATAGTTTGACTTCTTCCATTCCAATTTGTATCCCTTTGACCTCCTTATGTTGTCTAATTGCCCGAGCTAGTGCCTCAAGTACAATATTGAAGAGATAAGGAATAAGGGGGAAGCCCTGTCTAGTCCCTGATTTTAGTGGGATTGCTTCAAGTTTCTCTCCATTTAGTTTGATGCTGGCTACCAGTTTGCTGTAAATTACTTTTACTATGTTTAGGTATGGGCCTTGAATTCCTGTTCTTTCCAAGACTTTAAGCATGAAAGGATGCTGAATTTTGTCAAATGCTTTTTCAGCATCCAATGGAACGACCATGTGGTTTTTTTCTTTGAGTTTGTTTCTGTAGTGGATTGCATTGTGTTCCTCAGAAAACTGGGCACATCACTTCTGGAAGATCCTGCTATACCACTCCTGGGCATATACCCAGAGGATTCCCCAGCATATAATAAGGATACATGCTCCACTATGTTCATAGCAGCCCTATTTATAATTGCCAGATGCTGGAAAGAACCCAGGTATCCCTCAACAGAAGACTGGATGCAAAAAATGTGGTATATATACACAATGGAGTACTATTCAGCCATTAGAAACAATGAATTCATGAAATTCTTAGGCAAATGGATGGAGCTGGAGGACATCATACTAAGTGAGGTAACCCACTTAGTATTAGATTAAAAGATTAATCACGGTATGCACTCACTAATAAGTGGATATTAGCCTGGAAAACTGGAATACCCAAAACATAATCCACACATCAAATTAGGTACAAGAAGAACGGAGGAATGGCCCCTTGTTCTGGAAAGACTCAGTGTAGCAGTATAGGGCAAAACCAGAACAGGGAAGTGGGAAGGGGTGGGTGGGATAACAGGGGGAGGGAAGGGGGCTTATGGGACTTTCGGGGAGTGGGGGGCCACAGAAGGGGAAATCATTTAAAATGTAAATAAAAAATATATCGAATAAAGAATTTATTAAAAAAAGATACACTGAGTGACATACTGTGACACACGGAAGCTTATGTAGCAATATGTTTTGGTTTTATTGTTTGGTTGGCTTTGTTTGTTTTCTTTAGTCCGGGAGGAGAAGGTTGGATATGAAGAGCCAAGGAGATAAGTGTCACTCAGAGACTTGGGAAAATCACAAATAATCAATAAAGTAATTAAAACAGAAAGAGCTTACAGAGGAGAGTAATATTATGAAAGGCTTTCTTTTATATATGACAATGCTGTTGCAATCAAAAATACACAGCAGCTACAATCCCTAAACTGGTCTTGAAAAAAAGAAAAGAAAAGAAAAGAAAAGAAAAGAAAAGAAAAGAAAAGAAAAGAAAAGAAAAGAAAAGAAAAGAAAAGAAAAGAAAAGAAAAGAAAAGAAAAGAAAAGAAAAGAAAGAAAAGAAAAGAAAAGAAAAGAGTACAGAACATGACAGGACAGGACAGAACAGGACAGAAAAAGAAGGAATGGGTCCTTTATATTTTTTAACATTGATTTATGATGGTGAGAACTTGAGGAAGTACTGGCAGTTAATTGTTTCTTGGGAAGGGCCATATTTATCATTTCATTCATTGATGGAGTTATTGATAAGCCTCCATAATCTAGTTTTCTTAATCATGCTCATATATGCAACTTTAAATTATCTTTAATGTGTCAAAACAAAACAAACACATGTGAATGTGGGAGAAGAACATGATCAAAAGAAGAACAAATGAACTGCAGGGACAAAAATAGAGAAGATCCTGAGGGAAAGGAGGTCCAGCAAAAGACCCAAATTGGGATTTAGCTCAAGGGGAGTGTCCAATGCTTGACACTATCACTGAAGCTATGGTGTGCTAATAGGCAGCATACTAGCATGGTTGCCTTCAGAGAGGTCTAAGAAGCAGCTGAAAGAGTCAGATGCAGGTAATTACACCCACCCAAAGGTTAGAATTTGGGAACCCCTGTTGTTAAATTAGGTAAAAGCTGGTAGAAGCTGAGGATGACAGCAGCCCCAGAGCAATACCAGGAGTCTCAACTAATCAAGAACCCTGAGATCTTTCAGACACTGAGGCACCAACAGGTAGCATATACAGCTGATATGAGGCCCCTAACACATATAAAGCACTGGACTGCCGGATCTGGCCTCAGTGAGAGAAGATTCAGCTAACCCTGAAGAGACTTGAAGCCTCAGGGAGTGGGGAGGTTTGGTGGGATGGGGGGAGGGCAATGGAGACATCCTCTTAGAGATGGGAGAGGAGGAATGGGATGAAGACAGAAAGAGGGTGGACCTGGACCTGGAAGGTAATAATGCCTGGATTGTAAAAAAAAAGATTAAATAATAATAATAATAATAACAAGAAGAAGAAGAAGAAGAAGAAGAAGAAGAAGAAGAAGAAGAAGAAGAAGAAGAAGAAGAAGAAGAAGAAGAAGAAGAGAGTACGCAAGTGTGGGAAAGGAAAAACACAAGGATATGAAGAATGAATAGTGGTGATACAGTGCATATATTCAAACATTCTTGCATAGGATTAAATTAAAAATAAACTAAAGAATGAAGTAGACATTTTGAAAGCGTAATAGAAATAGCACCCAATGAACTATTAAAAATTAAGCTACACATTACTCTTGGCTATTTTATGACTTCATGTTTTCCTGCTTTAACCAACACTAATCGGTCATCAAACACATTTGTACCATTTAATGAACATTATTTAAAATTATAGAATGATAATTTCTTGTTCCATTCCATTCCACTTCAACAATGATTTAAATATATGATATGTATTTGGTAAAAAATATTTCCTCTTTTTTTGTAATATTTTTGTCATTATGAATAATTTTCCAATCAGTTGTAGAAAATGTTTTTATTCTTTTCTTTTCTATTTTTTGTTTTTGTTTTTCAGTAGTAGCAAATGCTTTTATTCTTTTCTTTTCTATTTTTTATTTTTGTTTTTTCTAGACAGGGTTTCTCTGTATAACTTTGGATGTTCTGGAACTCACTCTGTAGACCAGGCTGGCCTTGAACTTAGAACTCTGCCATCCTCTGCCTCCAAGTGCTGGGATTAAAGGCATGTGCCACCACTGCTCCACAGAAACTATTTTCTTCAGGCTTATTTTAATGTAGCTCTGAGGATAATGTAGGGATTCCTAGGATTCATTTATTATAATTTTTTCCAGTTTCATCTGTAATAAACCATAAAATATTTTTACCTAATGGAGGGTAGTAAATTTATTTCATTTATCTATGAAGACATTACCTAATTATCATCTAGACTCTATTAATTTAATAGAAAATTGGTTTTTAAACTTTTTTTCTGTTTTACCATTTATTTACAGTTATTTTAGTTTTTTCTTAGGCTTTGTATTACTTTTACAGTGCTACACACACACACACACACACACACACATTTTTCATTTGCCCTTGAAGAAAACGTGTGTGTGTGTGTGTGTGTGTGTGTGTGTGTGTGTTTGTGTTTTAACCAATAGTTACTTTCACTTTGATTTCCTGAACTTTTGCAATAGTGAGGTTGAGCATTTTAAGCCAAAGATCACAAACTGTTTGCATTCATATTCTCTCCTTTTCATCCAACTCATTCCCCACTAATAAAATGTGCTTTTAAAATTCAGAGTATGTCATAGTTTATGCTGTCATTTCCTTCATGCACAGCCCCTCATTTTCCAGTTAATGAAAATTTATCATTTGCTATTTTTATATATCAATATAACAAAACATATTTTGAATGTTTTTCATTGTTACTTTTACAAACATTAAGACAGGCCAAGTGTCTTATACCTGCCTTCTTATCATTTGGGATGCTAACCCAGGGTGATCACTAGATTGACTTAGTTACAAAATATTAACAAATAATAAATAGAAATATCAGCTAGAGAAATGGCTCAGCAGTTAAAAGTACTGCTCTTTCAGAGAAAATGGGTTTGATTTCTACCATTCCCTCAACAACTCAATTATCTTTAAAGCATTTTGGGGGAATATGATGTCCTCTTCTGAGCTATGAAGATATCAAGCATATATGTAGTACACAGTCATACATGTACACAAAATGCATGTATTATAGTAATTATTAATTTTTTTAAAAAAGCACAGAAAATATTTGCATATGTCAAAATATTTACTGCAACTCAAAGAAATAAATGAATGTGAAATGATCAGTTTTATCCAAGTGTTAAACTATAAATGTCTCCATAAACATCAGGTGATAAATAGTAATCATCTCCATAAACATTAGGTTGGGCATCTCTCCAGGAACAAGTATTTCAACATAAATTAAATCACCATGTTCTTATACACTACATTTGTATTACAGGCAGGTCACATTTTGAAGAACAAAATATTTTGTGACCTACATTTTGCAAGTTTGAATCATTAAATACCATTGGTATCAACTCTAGGAAAATGCTGCCAGTTCAGTCATAGTAGTGTGAAAAGATTAATTGTGCATTTAGACTTAGTGACACAAAAGATTTGAATTAGAACCTAGATTTAACATTTGGAAAAAATTAACATTTTTATACGTGGATATATAGCTTCAGTTAACTATCAGTTAGGAAAACTGGACCAAAAGCTGATTCAGTGAGTAAATGTAGCCACTTAGGAATATCTCTATTTGGGGGTCACTGAAATGTAGTTCTAAATATATTAAAGATTCTTTTATTCCTTTTCAATTTATGATGGTGTTAGACACTGTCAACCTCCCACTTTTTAAAACCACTTTTTTTAAGTTACCTAAGTGTAGACTTTCTTATCTCAGCTTTTCCTCTTATTCAGTGACTTTTCTTTTACTCCTTGACCTGCCCTTTGCTGTAGCCTAATGTGGATTTCTGTGATTTGCTTTAATATTCATTTTTGCAAAATCACTTTTTTAGCATTGCCTTAATAATTTGTATGATAAGTTTAAATTTTACTGTGCTACTGCAATGCCTCTAAAAAAGAAAAGACCTTTGGCCAAACTTTCTTTCAGCATTTGAAAGTTTTTATTCAGTGTACTGCCTGTAATTTTCTACATTTGATCTTAGCCAAAAAGCCAAGAGGCTATTGTAATTTTCTTACAGTAACAATATCTTATTTCCAATCTCTGTTGTGTCATTAGACTTCATCCAGATGACATGAAAGTTTCCTTGTACTTCTTTCCCTATGTTAAATACAACACAAACCTATCTTTTAGTTTGTTCTAGGGTTATGTCTTCCTTATAAGGCCCAGACATCCTGATTCAGAATTAACATAAGGCAAAGGTAAAAGAATGCTTCTTCCAAAAAGATTCATTGGTCTAAGAAAGCCCTTGTACTCAAAGGTCCCACTCTCTTTACCTGCCAACATGATTCTTACCTCTAGACAAGTAATGGACTCAATAATAACCAATTCTACTACATCATGGCCTAAAATGCTACCTCTGTGAAACACAGCATGTCTATGTGCATCAAATAAATCTTCTGTCTCCCTAGGAGGCTGAAGAAGACATGGTTTAATCATTGATTCATTTGTTCCTCTGCTCTTGTAAATTTTCATTCCTTCTAATACATTTTCATTTCTTCTAAGAACACGCCTTCTTCCTGTACTCGGTGTTACTAAGACATTCTATATAATATCTCTCCCCTTTCCTCTTTATCATTCACACAGTTTTCATTTCTGGCATAGGGTAATTCTCTGGCTTCAGAGAGCATGTGATACTTTCTTCTGTGCATATCTTTTGTGCTCTTCTTGATCAGTATTATAACATTTCAAAGATAGTGTTCTGGGTTATGGTAATCCTGTGTGTTTTGAATATAGATAATATTCATATTTTTGGAGTCTGTATTCTACTGTTACCAATTATTGATTATATATCAGGTGCAATTAAAACCTTCCGTGCCTTTGGTCTTTACTTTATAAAGATTTCCTTTACCACTTAGAAATACTCAAACTGTGTCAGAAACCCAACCAATACCATGAATTTTAAATAGCTTCTGCTACCTGCAATTATTTTTACTGTTATTTGATTTTTTAATACTATAACTCCCCTCAAAAACATGCATTAACTTTTAATTAATTATTAATAGTATTTCAAATCCAAATTATCTTATTGTTATTCAAAATCTCTTAGACAAATCATTTTCTCTCTTTTATGCCTAGATGTGTTTCAAAATCTCTTAGACAAATCATTTTCTCTCTTTTATGCCTAGATGTGTTTAAAGAAAACACATCTTGATACATCTAGAAAATTAAGATTTCTGACCATAGAATTATTTTTTTAAATCCTGGAATACATTATCATTGTAGTCATTCATCATGTAAATTTTACGTCACCTGATAATTGCAAATTATTTCAAACTATGACACCTAAATTATATACCATTATAGACATGACATTTAATGTTGCATTTTTGCTTTCTGTCCCTGTTCTCTCTGAATAAACTTTACGACTGTATGGTGCTCAACCAATCATTCTATTTCTAATAAACAATAAATATAAAATCATAAATTACTTCAATTGACACAATGGATTTCCATAAACTATATATTTACTGTATATTCCCCATAATCATTTTAGGATTTTGAATAATACCTAACCAATACCTATAAAATGACTATTTTTAAAATAATTTTTGAAATTTAAATATAACAATATATTCCCCTTTCATTTTATCCCAATTTCTCCCTTTCATTTTATCCCTCAAAATCCTCCCATATATACACACTTTCACTAATTCAAAGACACAATTCTCCACTCACCTCTTCACCCACCATCATTAGACCTGCAGAGCCTGAATCATATAGGTTATCCTCCATTCCCCAAATATCTCCCCTGCTCACTGGGTCTTCTGGGGCACCCTCAAGCTTCCCTGAGCAACCTGCTATCTCTTGTGAACTTCTATTTCACAGTCACCTCTCTGCCAAATTTATCATACTTGAAGATCCTGAAATATACAGACATGTTGATCCAGAACCACACAGCACAAAAGTAACTATCAGAGGCTCACCACATCAGGACTACTGAATTTAGCTCCCTCGCAATACCTATACAATAGGAACATACAGGGATAAAAGCCAACCAAATGCCCAAAGGACCTCTTTAAAAACAAAATCAATAAAAGCCAGGGCAAGATGACATTTGAGAGTACACTACCACAGTAAGCCTTGAATATCTTAAAACAACGAAAGGACAGGAAAATGACCTTAAATCTAATCTTATATAGGCTATAGAGGCCTTTAAAGAGGAAATGAGTTAATCCCTTAAATATATAAAGAAAGATACAATTAAGCAAGTGAATGAAATAAACTAACCCATGCAATACATGAAAATAGAAAGAGTAAAAATAAAGAAAAGGCAAAGTGAAGGAATCCTAGATAAGGAAAACCTATGGAAGAGAGTGGAAACAAAGGAACAGAATCAGCTAAAAGCATCACTTACATAATTCAAAAAAATGAATGAGAATCTCAGGCATAGAAGCTGAAATAAAAGAAATTAATACTTCACTCAAAGAAACTGTTGAATCTAAAAAAAAACAATCTGACACAAACATGGAGGAAATGTGAAATTCCATCATTTCTGGGCATATAAGCAAAAGATGCCCCAACATAAAACAAGGGCACATGCTGCTCTATGTTCATAGCAGCCTATTTATAATAGAAGCTGGAAAGAACCCAGATTTCCCTCAACCTAGAAATGGATATAGAAAATGTGGTACATTTTCACAATGGAGTAGTACTCTGTTATTAGAAACAATGACATCGTGAAATTCACAGGCAAATGAAAAAATCTAGAAAATATCCTGAGTAAAGTAAACCAGTAACAAAAGAACACACATGGTATTTACTCATTGATAATTGGATATTAGCAAAAAAGAAGCTCAGAATAGCAACAAAACAACACAGAAGCCATACAAAACCCAAGAAGAAAGAAGACAACAGAAAATTGGGATGAGACAGTCCTACTCAGATGGGGAAAGAAAAGGGATCTGGAGAAAGTAGAGGGAGAAAGGGATCTGGGAGGGACAGAGGAGGGGGAAGGGAAAAGGGGATCGGGTTGAGATATGAGTAGAGATGGTGAAAAAGTACAGAGCATCAGGATTTGGAAAGGAAGTGTGTAGCAATGAGAGGGGGGAAACTGGAGGTAGCCACTAGAAAGTCTGAGATGTCAGGGACCCAAGAGGATCCAACAGGGAGGACATTAGTGGAAATATCTAACAAAAGAGAGAGAGAACTTGTAGAGACCATATCCAGTGGACAGACACGACCCGGTTGAAAGACGAGGCCCCCCACCCACCTCAAAAATATTAATCCAAAATTTCTCCTGTCAAAAGAAAATGCAGGGAGAAAGAGTGGAGCAGAGATTGAAGGAAAGGACATCCAAAGACTGCCCCACCTAGGGATCCATCCCATCTGCAGACACTAAACCAGACACTATTGCTGAGGCCAAGGAGAGCTTGCTGACCTGGTATAGCTGTCCCCTGAGAGGCTCTGCAAGAACCTGACCAATACAGATGTGGATGCATGCAGCTAAACCTAAGACTGAGCACAGGGACCCCAATGGAGGAGTTAGGGCAAGGACTGGGGTGCTGAAGGGGTTGGCAATCCCACAGGACGTAAAAACAATATCCACCAATAAGACACGCCAAAGCTCCCAGGGACTAAACCACCAACCAGTGTTCACATGGTTGGACCAATGGCTCTAGCTGGGTATGTAGCTGAAAATTGCCTTATTGGGCATCACTGGGAAGGGAGCTAGTAGAAATTTGGTAACCCAGAGTAGAGGAATGCTAGGCCAGGGAGGCAGAGGTGGGTGGATGGGTAGGGGAGTACCCACATAGTGGCAGGTGGGGGGAGGAGATGGGGGTTTATGGAGGAGAAACGGGGAAGGCAGATAAGATGTGAAATGTAAATAAACAAAATAACTAATTAAAATAATAAAAAGAGTAATTGGAATAAAAGAATTGAAAAGTCCCAGCTTTAAAGCCCTGAAAATATTCCCAACAAATTCATAGAAGAAAATGTTCCTTACTTTAAGTAAGATATTCCAATAAGCACACAAGAAGCTTATACAACATCAATTAGACTGAACGAGAAAAGGAAATCCTCCATCTACATAATAATCAGAAACACAAGAAAGAATATTAACAGTGGCATGGAGGAAAAGCTAGGCAACATATAAAGGCAGATATATCAGAATTATACATGGCTTCTCAACAGAGACTCTAAGTGCTATAAGGGCCAGGTCAGAAAAAAACCACAGATGCCAACCTAGACTATTATAACCACCAGAAGGCTCAATCACCATAGATGGAGAAAAAGATATTTCAAGGCAATTCTCAACTCAAGCATGTATATATTCCAGCCTGATAGAAAACAATAGAAGGAAAACTGCAACCTAAGGAGGATAAGTACATACAAGAAAAAAGAAATATTTAATTATATCTGAGGCAAAACAACGGAAGAACACACAGGCATGCAAGCATAAATTCATGGACACACATGTGCGTGTAAACACACACACACACACACACTAATGTCACCAATGTCAAAATAACAGGAATTAACTATCACTGTTCAGAAAAGTCTGATGATATGAATGGATTCAATTTCACAATTGTACAGAGCCATATTGGGGCAGTCTTGCACTTGGTCAGAGTTTGACTTTGGTCAAGGTTAACTTCTCCCAGTTAGCCAGGATCCTGCTCCACCTAGGGTGGAGCGCACATAGTAAAGGTTGAGTTCATTGTTCCTCCAGGTATAGGGATTCCTGAATTAAACAGGTGACCCACCCAGCTGCCGGAGCAGTCAAGACGAAGACCTCCAAGAGAAGCTAGACAACTTCCACCGGAACTCAGCCTGGAGTCTGGGGGGAGGGTTTGCCCAAACTGTTAAAAGGTCCGGCGCCATTAAAGTTTACGGCTTTGATCAGTGAACATTGACTTGGCCGTACGTTCTTTTCGCTGCTCTTCCCTATGACCCCAAAATTCTCTCAACAGGTAACCCGGTTTACATGTAGCTGCTGGCGGCTACATAGTGGCGCCTGAACGTGGGACGACCTGGCACGAGAGAATTTCTTGAGGTAGCCCTATCCAGCGAAGCTTCGCGGAAAAGGTGAAAATTAATGGTGTCCGCACGGTAAGCAACATAGAGGGCAAAACTAGCGCTAGTGAATTCGTGTCTATTGTTGTGAGTGCAGGAATGGATACAGTTTTTCAAGCATACTGCGTGGACCCAGCGCAGGACTGCTTGGGTTGATAAGATAGGGAAATATGGGGAAGGAATTTGGTAGGCATTTGCCCAAAGCTCGTAAGAGCTGATTTCGGCGAAAAGAAAGGGGTTTTTAAAAATAGGCATATGTCCACAGCTTCTAAGAGCTGTTTAAAGAGGAAAATGGATGCAATTGCTTAACAAGCACGCTTAACTTTCTGTGTATCTTTCTGTGTTTGTCCCGGTGCACCGACTGTCTGTCTATGTGTATGTTTATGTCCTCTCTGTGTCTTTGTGTGAATGACTGTTTCATGTTAAAAAGAAAAAATTGGTAAAGATTACATCTGCTGGTAACCTCTTGAGCTAGCCACAGTTTGTGTGGGGATTGATTCAAAGCCACGCTGCAGCAGCGTAGCTCACTCACCCAAGAGGCAAGCATGGCTGGGGAAAAAGCCGCTCTTAAAGCCCAGAAACCTCGAGATTTGGGAAGACTTTGGTTTGGCTAGTGAAATTCATGTAGTCGCTTTATACTTGTTTCTAATTGGTTTTAATGATATAAGGCTTTACATTTCTTGACTAAAGAGTTATAAATTAATTGGTTATTATGTAAAAGGTATAGTGTTATTAAGAAAAGGTTAGTTTAAAACTGGTGATTCAGTGTTAGAGCTATCTTAACTAACTACACGTGGCCTAACGCCACTCATGCTTTGTTCTTGTTTATAATTGGATTTAAAGGTATATTTTGCATGTCTTGACTATAGAGTATTGGCTTAAGTCACTGCACATGATTTAAAAGGTATAATGTTATTAACAAAAGTTAGGTTAAGGCTGGTAGTTTAGGGTAGTCGCCATTTTGAACACGTGGCATGATGGTTAAGGCTGGTAGTTTAGGGTAGTCGCCATTTTGAACACGTGGCATGACGATTAAGGCTGGTAGTTTAGGGTAGTCGCCATTTTGAACACCACGTGGCATGACGCAATCCAGGAAATACAGGCCTTTGGGACGCTCCTAAATTGGCATGGTGTTTCATGTGAATCTTGGCCTGGAGATTAGACTTAATGAAGATTAAGATTTAAAATATTGTCTCTTTAATAAGTTACACTGTTATACACTTGAACATAAGAACTGGCATACAAACCTTGTGCTGTAAATATGTGTTTGCCATTAATTTTAAAGAAAATAGATTGTTTAAAATTGAGATTTGCTTCCAAAATTACAATTGTGCTCTAATATTGCAAGAAAACATTGAGTTACAATAAAAATCAGTGTGTCATTGGCTACAGTTTTCAGTTTGCAGGCTCGTAATTTTGTAATTAAGATAATTTTGAGAGTGATACAGCTATGGGTTTTAGAGGCCCATTGCCACTTTTCCACAAGTTTATAGGCTACAATGGTAGGAGCAAAATTTAACCCTCCAAGATTAAAAAGGATATCTCTGTAGAAATGTATTTGATATCAAGTAGGTTCCCTTGACCATGGAATTACTGGTTTCTTTTGTTTAATCCTTAAATTGTCCTTGTAGGTTTGGGTCTGGTCTTAGATAAAAGGCTCAGATTAGAAGATATTTACATTTGAGGAATCTCATACAATGTCCTTGCCAAGGACTCAAGGTGGATCCTAGGGCAGATAAAAAAATTTACATTTGAGTTAATGCAAAGCTTAGAGTTGCCTCAGGGGAAGCTAGTGAGGAAGTTTTGAGAAATTGTTTCTGCCTTACAGGCCCCACCTAGGGAGTGTTTGGCTTAAAAAAAAAAAAAAAGGTTTTTGACTTATCCAGGTGTGGGTTAAAATGCAGTTCAAATCTATGAAAGGTCAAGGAGGCTATAAAAGCATTAACATTTGGCCTGTCTACTCCCTATAAAATTATTGTAAATTTAAAGGGTTGGTTTTTTGCTTTACATTCTGATAATTATAAAAGCATTTGCTTCTAATTTTAAAGAGACAACAAAACAATTTCATTAGAAAGTTTTGCCTCAAGGAATGGCTAACAGCCTTATGTCTTGTGAGAAAAAGTGTTTT
Source organism: Apodemus sylvaticus (assembly GCF_947179515.1). Lineage (NCBI taxonomy): Eukaryota > Metazoa > Chordata > Mammalia > Rodentia > Muridae > Apodemus > Apodemus sylvaticus. The sequence continues at coordinate 29,803,808 of NC_067479.1, read as the reverse complement.
GTCTCTGTTTCAATACTAGAAGTTAAGATCTTAAAATTTTCAGTGTATAATGTTCATAGAATGTTTGTTACAGGCCCTTGCTCCTATAGACTTTTAGAATTTTTAGGTAAATGGCTTTCAAAGGTTGTTAAGATATATTAATTGGCTTTATCTTATTTACCTCATTTTAAGCTTGCCACAGAAGGTCTTAAACCTCTGTTTTCAAGGTAGGAAACGTTTGTTCCTTGCTTCAAGCAACAATCAAATTTATTATTAATGGTTGGTCTATTACATGGTAAGCATTTTTAGGCAAAATTAATAATTGTTATCCAAAAGATAATTTGTACTATCAGATCACATGTTTATTCCTTTAAGTTTCTCCCTGCTTCAACACAGATACCTGAATTGGGTGCTATAGCAGCTATTTTTAAGATGTTAAAGGTCAAGCTTTTAATAATAGTAGATATACATAGCTCATGGTTTATAATTGCTTAAAATTGGTCCATTTTTAATACTGCTAATTCTTAATTTCTACAGTTTATACAAATGTGATTCAAATTTCTAAGAACAAAGGATATGTTCTCTAAATGACTGTCCTTTAGGTATTTGAAATAATTTTATATTTTGTGCACATCAAATTATAAAGATTTGTTCTTGATGTCCTCAATTTCTACCTCTACCACGTAATGGTGTTAATCCTAGAGGACTTAGTTATTACAGATAAATGATATTCATATTTCTAATTTAAAAGATTAAAAAAAATATGTACATGTGACTAATGATTCATTTTTAGGCTGTCTAGTTGCAACTGCTCTAACAGAAAAAGCAACTATATTTTATATAATTACATAGTTATTGCCTATGTTATGGTTTATACTTTGTGTTCCAACTTAAATTAATAAAACAATATCTTGGAAGAAAGAAGAGAGGGGAAATCGTGTCCCTGTACATATCATTTATATTATGCTTGCATGTTTTTAAGAAAATTTTAAAATTTAGATGCCAAGAAACTCCTTGCTAAATGTATATGACATCTTGTAATTAGGCATATTGATGTCTAGGTGAAATGAAGGAATTCACTTACTAACATATGCCATGATCCTGATTTAATATTGGGGGAGAAGGCATGTCCTCTGTTTTTTCCACAGAATGCTGCAGAAGATATGCTGATTGTGCTTGCTGAATGCCCAGACCATGGTAACATAAGAGCTATATTGGGTATATGTTCTTGACTTACCTCAATTGTTAAATGTCCCAGGTTAGATAAATTGCCTAGCTTCAAGCTTTTAGACTTTGTGGGACAGAACATGGAGACTGTTAAGCTAGCTTAGGAAAAATTAATTAGAAGAGTTAAAATGACTCTTCTCCTTATTGTGTTCAGCTGACTCAACCATAGACTGGTCTAGAAATAATTCCAATATTGAAGATTCCAATTTTGAAGATGGCTAACAATCTTCAGCCAGCTGTGTTAATTTAACATATAGTCTCCTCTTTTCCTGAGAAGTAACAGCTTATTTCTTGATACACAAGGCTACCTCTCCCACCTCAGAGGCCAAGCCTTGGGTCCTCAAAGTTGTTAATTTACAACTGAATTGGATACTTCTGGGACAAGTTAATCCTATTCCACCTTTAACTCTTGACCTTGTCTGTTAAGCAGACTGGCTGTCTCCACCCAGGCTCACCTGGATGGAGAGATTACATGTCTGTTAAAGACACTTGCAGACCCCCCTGGCTTCAAAACTTACACAAGTGGATCTCCAAAGAGGGAGCCACATAGAACTCAGATCTATGTGTGTTTGTTTATGAACAAACATGGGTACCAGCGAGACGTGCGAGGCAAAGCACTGCATGGGGAGGTGAATTTCTGCTTCTGAGTCCCCAGGAAGTACACCTAATTGCATAGGGGTTAACGTCGAGAGGCTGTACTTAAAATAATAAGGGAGCCTATTACCCCTCCTCTGAAAAAGACGTTATACAATATTTAAGAGGAATTACGGTCAATGCTTCCCCTCCTGGTTAAGGCCCGCCTTCTTATGAAGGATATTTATCCACTTGTTTTCTACCTCCTCGTGTTCAAATTAATAAAAAAAGGGAGGACATGTACAGAGCCATATTGGGGCAGTCTTGCACTTGGTCAGAGTTTGACTTTGGTCAAGGTTAACTTCTCCCAGTTAGCCAGGATCCTGCTCCACCTAGGGTGGAGCGCACGTAGTAAAGGTTGAGTTCATTGTTCCTCCAGGTATAGGGATTCCTGAATTAAACAGGTGACCCACCCAGCTGCCAGAGCAGTCAAGACGAAGACCTCCAAGAGAAGCTAGACAACTTCCACCGGAACTCAGCCTGGAGTCTGGGGGGAGGGTTTGCCCAAACTGTTAAAAGGTCTGGCGCCATTAAAGTTTACGGCTTTGATCAGTGAACATTGACTTGGCCGTACGTTCTTTTCGCTGCTCTTCCCTATGACCCCAAAATTCTCTCAACAGGTAACCCGGTTTACATGTAGCTGCTGGCGGCTACACACAATAAAAAGATACAGGTTAGCATAATGGACACAAAACAGGATCCATCTTTCTGTTGCATAAAAGAAACACATTTCAACAATATAGACATTACATAAGAAAAAAGGGTTGGAAAAAAGTTTTCCAAGCAAATAGAGCTAGCTACAATGGCCATTCTAATATCAAATAAAATAGATTTTCAACCAAAATTAATCAAAAGAGACAGACAGGGAAGAACACTTTATACTCCTCAAAGGAAAATGTATGAGGATGATATCTCAATTCTGAACATCTATGCACTGAAAAGGTGTAGCCACATTTGTAAAAAAAAAAAAAAAACAAAAAAAACAAAAAAAAAAAAACCAAACATTGCTAAAGCTTAGAATACACATCAAACCCACACATTTATAGTGAGAGATTTTAACATTGTACTCTCACCAATTGATAGCTCATCTCAACAAATCTAAACAGAGATATAATGAAACTAACAAATATCATGAATCAAATGAACCTAACAGACAACTATAAAATACATCCCCCGAAACAAAAAAAGCATGTACCTTTTTCTCAACACCTCATGGATCCTTCTCCAAAATTGACTATATAGTAGGTCATGAAACAAGCTTCCACAGATACAAGAAAATTGACATAATCCCTTCTATTTTATCATACCACCATGCATTAAAGCTGAATGTCAATGGCAACAGAAACACCAGAAAGCCAACACACTCATGGAAATTTACCAACTCTCTACTCAATGATCACTGGGACAGAGAAGAAATAAAGAAATAAATTAAAGACTTTGTAGAATTCAATGAAAATGAAAGCAGAACACACCAAATTTATGGGACATAATGAAAATAGTGCTAAGAGGAAAGTAGCTCATACCACTAAATGCCTCCATGAAGAAAGTTCTCATAGCCCAACTTAAAAATTCACCTGAATGATGCTGGATGGAAGAAGGAGGAGGCCATGGCAGAAGAGGAAGGGGCAGAGAGGAGGAAGAGGAGGAGCAGAGAAGGTGAAGGAGAAGATGGAGAAGGAGGAGGAGGAGCAGGTGGAGGAGGAGGAGCAGGAAGAGGAGCAGGAGGAGGAGGAGGAGAAGGAAGAGGAAGAGGAGGAGGAGGAGCAGGAGGAGGAGGAGCAGGAGGGGGAGAAAGAGGAGCAGGAGGAGGAGGAGCAGGAGGAGGAGAAGGAGGAGCAGGAGTAGGAGGAGCAGGAGGAGGAGCAGGAGGAGGAGAAGGAGGAGGAGGAGGAGGAGAAGGAAGAGCAGGAGGAGGAGAAGGAGGAGGAGGAGAAGGAAGAGCAGGAGGAGGAGGAGGAGCAGGAGGATAAAAAGCAGCAGCAAAGATAATAAAGAGGCATAAAAGGCAGTAAATAAGTAATTAATAAATTACAAACAAAGAGAATGATACAAAAATCAATGAAACCAAGAGCTAGTTCTTTGAAAAAATAAACAAGATAGACAAATCCTTTGTCAAACTAACAAAAAGACAGGAAGACAGTATCCAAATGAACAAAATTAGAAATGAAAAGGGAGACATAATAGGGAACAGTGAGGGAATACAAAGAATCATTGGGTCTAACTTCAAAAGCATTCACTCCAGCTTGCTACGTAAATCAGTAAATCACACAGACTCAACAAAGAGAACTTCAGTTCATTTCTCTTCTGAACATTGAAACAAAAATACTCGGTAAAATACTTGCCAGCTGAACTCAGACAAACATCCAAAACACCATCTACCATGATCAAGTAGGCTTCATCACAGGGATGCAGTGATGGGTCAATATACAAAATCCATCAACATTAACTACATAAACAAACTAAAAGAAAAACTCACATGATAATCTCATTAAATGCTGAAAAAGCCTGTGAGAAATATAACATAGCTTTATGGAAAAATATACGATCAGGGATACAAGTCACATTCCTAAACATATTCAAAGCAATATACAGCATTCTACTAGACAACAACTGACTAAATGCAGAGAACCTTAAAGCTACTCCACTAAAATCAGGGACAAGAGGAAACTACACATATCTCCCTATTCTATATCATAACAGAAGATCCAGTGCGAGCAATAAGATAATGAAAAAAGATTAACAGGATACAAATTTGAAAGGAAGACATCAAGGTATTGCTAATTGCAGATTGTATAATCCAAAAATTTCTATCAGAGTACTCCTATAGCTGACAAACACCTTCAGCAAAATGGATGGATACAAAATTAATTTTAAAAAAATCAGCAGCTCTACTTTATGCAACTGATAAGCAGGCAGAAAAGAAATTAGAGAAATAACATGCTTTACAAGAGCCATGAAGAATATAAAATATGTTGGTGTAACTCTAACCAAAAAAGTTGAAGATCTGTATGACAAGAACTTTTTTTTTTATTTTACTTATTTTATTTCATTTTATTTATTATTTTCTATATTCTTTGTTTACATTCCAAATGATATTCCCTTTCCTGGTTGCCCCTTCCCCATAAGATCCAAAAGCCTTCTTCCCTCTACCCATTCCCCAGTCAACCCCCTCCCACTTCTCTGTCCTGGTAATCCCCTACAATGCTGAATCAAGCCTTTCCAGGACCAGGCCCTCTCCTTCCTTCTTCTTGGGAATCATTTGATATGTGAATTGTGTCTTGGGTATTCAGAGCTTTTGGGATAATATCCACTTATGAGTGACTGCATTCCATGTGTGTTCTTTGTGAATGAGTTACCTCACTTAGGATGATACTTTCCAGCGCCAACCATTTGCCTAAGAATTTCATGAATTCATTGTTTTTAATTGCTGAGTAGAATTCCATTGTGTAAATATACCACATTTTCTGTATCCATTCCTCCATTGAGGTATATCTGGGTTATTTCCAGCTTCTGGCTATTATAAATAAGGCTGCTATGAACACAGAGGAGCATGTGTCCATATTGCATGCTGGGGAATCCTCTGGGTATATGCCCAGGAGTGGTATAGCAGGGTCCTCCAGAAGTGTCATGCCCAGTTTTGTGAGGAACCACCAGACTGATTTCCAGAGTGGTTTTAACAGCTTGCAATCCCAGCAGCAGTGGAGGAGTGTTCCTCTTTCTCCACATCCATGCCAACACCTGCTGTCTCCTGAGTTTTAACCTTAGCCATTCTGACTGGTGTGAGGTGAAATCTTAGGGTTGATTTAATTTGCATTTCCCTAATGACTAATGATGTTGAACATTTCTTAAGGTGCTTCTCAGCCATCCGAATTTCTTCAGGTCAAAATTCTTTGTTTAGCTCTGTACCCCATTTTTAATAGGGTTATTTCATTCTCTGGGGTATAACTTCTTGAGTTCTTTGTACATATTGGATTCTTTGCACATATTGGATATTAGCCCTTTGTCAGATGTGTGGTTGGTGAAGATTTTTTCCCAATTGGTTGGTTGCCATTTTGTCTTTTTGATGGTGTCCTTTGCCTTACAGAAACTGTAATTTCATGAGGTCCCATTTGTCAATTCTTGACGTTAGCGCATAAGCGATTGGTGTTCTGTTCAGGAATTTTTCCCCTGTGCCCATGTCCTCAAGGGTCTTCCCCAGTTTCTTTTCTATTATTATGTTTCTATTGAGTGTGTCTGGTTTTATATGGAGGTCCTTGATCCACTTGGAGTTGAGCTTAGTACAAAGAGATAAGAATGGATCAATTGGCATTCTTCTGCATGCTGCCCTCCATTTGAACCAGCACCATTTTTGAAAAGGATATCTTTTTTTCCCACTGGATGTTTTCAGCTCCTTTTTCAAAGATCAAGTGACCATAGGTTTGTGGATTCATTTCTGGGTCTTCAGTCCTATTCCATTGATCTTCCTGCCTGTCACTGTACCAATACCATGCAGTTTTTAGCACTATTGCTCTGCAGTATTGCTTGAGGTCTGGGATACTGATTCCCCCAGAAGTTCTTTTACTGTGGAGAATAGTTTTAGCTATCCTGGGTTTTTTATTATTCCAGATGAATTTGAGAATTGCTCTTTCTAACTCTATGAAGAACCGAGTTGGGATTTTGATGGGGATTACGGTGAATCTGTATATCGCTATTGGCAAGATGGCATTTTAACCATATTAATCCTGCCAATCCATGAGAATGGATGATTTTTCCATTTTCTGAGGTCTTCTTCAATTTCCTTCTTCAAAGATCATACAGATCTTTCAGTTCTTTGGTTAGAGTCACACCAAGATACTTTATATTTGTGGCTATTATGAAGGGTGTCATTTCACTAATTTGTTTCTCAGCCTGCTTATTCTTTAAGTATAGGAAAGCTACTGATTTGCTTGAGTTGATTTTATAACCAGGCACTTTGCTAAAGTTGCTGATACCAAAACCACCCAAAGATCCAACAAAGAAAAAGAACTTCAGGCCAATTTCCCTTATGAATATCGATGTAATAATACTCAATAAAATTCTTGCTAACTGAATCCAAGAACACATCAATATTATCCTTCACCATGATCAAGTAGGATTCATCCCAGGGATGAAGGGATGGTTCAATACGTGGAAATCCATTAATACAATCCAGTACATAAACAAACTAAAATTAAAAAACCACATGGTCATTTCCTTAGATGCCGAAAAAGCATTTGACAAAATTCAGCATCCTTTCATACTAAAAGTTTTGGAAAGAATAGGAATTTAAGGTCCATACCTAAACATATTAAAAGCAATATATAGCAACCAGGTAGCCAACATCAAACTAAATGGAGAGAAACTTGAATCAGTCCCACTAAAATCAGGGACTAGACAAGGCTGACCCTTTTCTCCATATCTTTTCAATATAGTAGTTGAAGTCCTAGCTAGAGCAATTCGACATCATAATGAGGTCAAAGGGATACAAATTGGAAAGGAAGAAGTCAAACTATGGCTATTTACTGATGATATGATCGTATACTTAAGTGAGAAGAACTTTAAGACCCTGAAAAAAGAAATTGAAGAGGGTATCAGAAGACGCAAATATTGATCATGCTCATGGATTTGAAGGATTAAAATAGTGTAAATGGCAATATGACTGAGGCTAATATTCAAATTTTATAAAGAATTCAACAAGTGAAACACCAACAACACAAATAGCCCAATTTTAAAATGGGGTACAACCACTCTGGAAATCAATTTGGCAGTTTTTCAGAAAAACGGGAATAGTTCTACCTCAAGACCCATCTATACCTCTTTTCAGCATATACCCAAAAGTATTTCCACCATTCCACAAGACACTCACTCAACTATATTCATAATAGCTTTATTCATAATAGCCTGAATCTGTAAGCAACCTGTATGTCCCTCAACTGAAGATGGATAACGAAGATGTTGTACATCTATACAATAGTATAGTATTTGAAAACAAAGACATCATGAATTTAACAGGCAAAAGGACATGCATAGCATGTACTCACTTATAAGTGGATATTAGCCTAAAAATAGAGGAAATTCATGAAGCTAGACAAGAAGGAAAGTGCAAGTAAGGATAATTGAATCTCAGCTAGAACAGTGAATAGAATTATAGGAAACAGATGGAGGAAGTGAACGGGAAGGGAGAGAGGATGAAGGGCGTGGGAAAGGTTAAGGCATGGGGAGGGAAAGTAGAGATGGCTAGATGGCTATGGGAATAAATGGAAATCTGCAACTGATGGGCATACAGACATATGGGGGCATTTCCAGGATATGACCAAGACCTTAGATAAGGGAGGTAACAAAGAATCAATGGGATGACATTAGCTATGACTCACAGCAGTAAGGATACAGAACCTGAAGAGGCCACCTCCTGTAGCCAGGCAGGAACCCCAGTGGAACTATAGGGACACCAACTCAGCCATAAAACATTTGACCCATAATTTATCCTCTAGAAGAAATGCAGGAACTGGGGATGAAACGTAGGCTGAAGGAATGGGCAACCAATGACTGGCGCAACTTGTAACTCATCCCCTGGGCAAGCACCAATCCCTGACACTATTAATGATACTCTTATACTTGCAGAAAAGAGTCTAGCATGGCTGTCCTCTGAAAGGCTCTATCCAGCCTTCAAAGGACTCAAAAGGATGCAGAGGCCAAATGGTGGATGGAGTTCTTGGAGTCTTCTGAAAGAATTGGGGGAGGTATTTTAGGCTGAAGGAGATAGAAATGCCACAGGAACACCAAAAAAGGTAAGAGGAGTGGATTGATGGATCTTGGGAAGGGGTGACCAGTGGAGAGTAAGAAGAATGTAAAATGAATAAAAAGAAATTCAAAAACTGTTTACATTTACTTAGTATCTGTCTGTCTGCCTGCCTGAATACCTATCTATCTATCTACCTATCTATCTATCTATCTATCTATCTATCTATCTATCTATCTATCTATCTATCTATCTATCTATCTATCTGTATGAGGGGTTTGTATGTGATTGTGTGAGTATAGATCTATGATATAAATACAGTCTGCTTAGTTTGCTTAATTACTTTTCCAAATGCATTTTTAGCCCTTCAGAGTTTTCCACTTAAAGACAATAAGACTAGTAATGATTCTGTTCACACAAAGACATGACATTTTAGATCTGGATTAAAATTGTGACCACAAAGTAAGAAACTTTCATACAGATCATTGTTCTTGGTTGTGTCCTACACCTTGAAGGTAAATTCCTGTTGCTGTAGATAACATAGCCTTCAGTCACAATAATAAGAATAATACATTCATAATGTCTCTAGAAATCTGCTCCCTGAGTGCTACCACCCACAAGATGCTTTATTCTCTTGCTATCTATATGGAATTATATCCAGTTTCCCCAGTAATACTAAGATTTAATTATGTATTATTTGCATATAATACATGTATATTATACTTACTGTATACTTAAGATTACCCAAAATTTTATAATACAATGTGATAGGATACAAATTAGTATAGTATAATTTACAAAGTTTTATGAAGAAAAAGCTTGTATATGTTCGATTATTGCAATTTTTAATTATTTTAATTGTTTCAATTTTAAAATTATTTTAATTATTGTAATTTTAAATGTGAACTTACAGTTAGTCTATCTGTACCAATATAATAACATGTATAGTTTATCTGAAGTATTAGTCTGAATTATGCAATCAATGTATGGAGATATTCTCCTTTAAATATATTTGACAGTAAAATAAGTATTGTCTTATGAATTGATGTTTTATGAATGTAAGTATAAAATGTCATTGTTAATTTCAGAACTTAAAGTAATGAATTGTTTCCAGAATGATCTGAGTTATTTATTTTAGAATGAAATATCTAATTTCAGGTTTTAGGTATATTTCCTGAATTATAATTTCTTTAGTATCAGTAGAAGTCAGATGAAAATAATTAATATTGTCAAATGTTATTTGTGATGATGCAATATTTTAAGAATTGCTACAAATTCTAAGAGACTGGCACTCTTCTAACTTTACTATCCACAGTTAAAAATATATCTTAAAGTTAGTATTCACAAACATTATTCTCCTCTGTCCTGTTTAATGTGGCTTTTAGAAAACAATGGAACAACCAAGAATCCCATGTAGTCAGCTTTTACAACATAAGCTAATGTATAGCTGTAATCTTAATTTATGTACTCTTCCATGCCTATAAACCAGAAAATAGATGTGTACTTTTTGCTGAAAATAGCAAATATAGATGTTGAAAAGCAACTTTCTAGTATTCACCATAATAATTTATGCAGTATTTATGAATACTGGTTGATAATAGTTGATGTTTGTCACCTTGGTCAGGTGGAATGAATGGGAGACAGTGACTTAATCCTTGTAAAACTCTGTAAAGATTCCTAGAAAATATTCCATTCCTTCCTTATAGGACACTATAAGGAATATTTTATGCTGTTTTGTATAGTTAGAGTAAAACCCTTTGTGAGGGGAAAAGACGCAGTCACACAGTAAATACACACTGGAGAAGACAAGACACAGGTGCAGAAAGACTCACAACACAACCTTTTTTTGGTGGTAAGCACAGATTCAGACTAATGCAATGGAGAGAGGATAGACAACACTGGTATCATGAAGCAGAGAATTCAAATCTGGACTGGCTCTTGGTTAAATCACATTTGAGAGTGCTTCAATTTGTTCTCTTGATGTGACAATAATAAATTATTGGTAACTCAAAATTAATTACTAAAGCATGTCATATATGTAGTTATTGAATGAGTTATAAGAATAAGTATTTTAAATCTTTAAATATTTTATTAGTATTTAACTAATTAAAATGATATGTTAATTTTCTCCTAAATGTTACATAGCAAAGCAGCAACTCAAAATGTCAAGAAATTATAATTTTTACTTATAATGCTAACAAATTCTTTACTCTAAAAACTAGTCTATTACTTTTATAAATATGGATACACAAATGAAATATTGGCACTCCCATACCTATGAGCAGGTATCTTTCGATTCCCAACTATCAGGATGACATCACAGAGCTGCTGTTGTTTTAAATAATTCTCCATCTTTCTAAATGATTGCTCAGCATGGTGAACAGCTTGGTAGAATTCTTCAGAGCTACTGGGATCCAAATCACTTTGAGGTGTCAGTGAATGACTGGTCGCTGTCAACCTGTAAATCACACACACACAGCAGAAAAGCAATGTTTATAAAGTGTCAGTAATGGTCCAGAAATGTATGTATTTCACAAATTTAGGTCAGAAATTTATGGAGCTCTTTTTTTACAGACATTATCATAGAAAACAAGTATACAAAAATTATATATTTATATATTCACATCCCAAATCCCAAATGCTATCCCACTTCCTGGTTCCCTGCTCACAGTGTCCTTCCTGCATACTTCTTCTCTTCCCTAAGAGGGTGGGTCTCCTATTCTGGCTCATATCCTCTCCCTTGGAGGCCAGACACATCAGCTCTGTTGAGGAATGGATACCAAAGTCAAGTTCCAACTTTAGAGAGAGCATCTGCTTCACTTGTTGGGCTACTCACATGGAGATTGAGCTGCATGTCTTCTACATATGAGCCAGGACCTTGCACCAGTCCCTGTATATTCTTTAGTTGGTGCTTCAGTTTCTGAGAGCTCCCAGGCATTCAGATTAGTAAACTTTGCAGAGTTATTCATAATAGCCACAATCTGGAAATAGCCCAGATGTCCCTCAAGCAACGAATTGGTACAGAAATTGTTCATATACACAATGGAATACTATTCAGCTATTAAAAACAAGAACATTATGAACTGTACAGGTAAATGGGTGGATCTAGAAAATATCATCCTCAGTGAGCTAATCAAATCCCAAACAACATATATGGTATACACTCACTGATTAGTGGACATTAGCCAAAATGTACAGAATACCCATGAAACATGATACATCCCATAGACCCAAATATATAAAACAAGAAAGTTCCAAGTGAGAGGGGTTGATTCCTGCTTTGTAGAGGGAATCAAATAATCACCGGGAGAGGCAACAAATGGTCACAGGGAGAGGCAACAGAGAGAGAAAGAGAGAAAGAGAGAGAGAGAGAGAGACAGAGAGACAGAGAGAGGTAAAGAGAGAGACAGAGAGAGAGAAGGAGGGAGGCATGGAGAGAGAGAGAAAGAGAGAGTAGCTGAGAGAAGGAAGAGGGAAGTAAATAGGGGGCAAGATCAGGTGTGTGGGAAGACACTGAAGAGATGCATGGTAGTCTAGGATAATGAATGGAAATCTGCCATTGCCAGGGGTAGGGGTTGAGTGGAATCTCTAAGATGTCCCAGAGATCTGGATTTACAGAGGCTCCAAGGAGTCAATCTGGGTGACCTTAGCCAGGATGCCTAACAGTGGGGATATAGAACCTTGAAGAGTCTCCCTCCTACAGCCATGCAAGTACCCCAGGAAAGATAATGACACCAACCCATGCACAAAACTTTCAACCCCAAATTATTCCCATCTAAAAGAAAAAGAGATAAAACTAGAGCAGGGATGGAAGGAGTGACCAACCTGCGCAACTTGAAACCCATCCTAGAGGCTAGTACTTATCCCTGACACTATTAATGAAACTCTGTTATGCTGGAAGACAGTAACCTGGCGTGGATGTCCTCTGAGTGGCTCTACCTACCAGCTGACTGAAATAGATGCAGATACCCACAGTCAAACATTGGACAGAGGTCAAGGACTCGACTGAAAGAGTTGGGAGAAAGATTAAAGGCCCTGAAGATGATTGGAAAAAAACTTTTTAAAAATTCAGTTTAATAAAATTTATTTGTTTTGGGAAGCAGGAAATAAATTAGAGAAAAGGTCTTTTCTTGTCTTAAAAGGTAACTTATGTCGAAGACCAAGTGACCATAGGTGTATTGGTTCATTTCTGGGTCTTCAATCCTATTCCATTGACCCGCTTGCCTGATATTGTACCAATACCATACAGTTTTTATCACTATTGCTCTGTAGTAGAGTTTAAAGTCTGGGATATTGAATCCCCCTGAAGTTCTTTTACTGTTGAGAATAGTTTTAGCTATCCTGGGTTTTTTGTTACTCCAGATGAATTTGAGAATTGCTCTTTCTAGCTCTATGAAGAACTGGGAGCACTGAATCTGTAGATGCCTTTGGCAAGATGGCCATTTTCTCAACTCCAAATGGATCAAGGACCTCCACATAAAACCTGACACACTGAAACTAATTGAAAAAAAACTGGGGAAGACCCTGGAGGACATGGGCACAGGGGAAAAGTTCCTGAATAGAACACCAATAGCTTATGCTCTAAGATCAAGAATTGACAAATGGGACCTCATAAAACTACAAAGTTTCTGTAAAGCAAAGGACACCGTCAAAAGGACAAAATGTCAACCAACAGACTGGGAAAGAATCTTCACCAACCCTAAATCCGACAGAGGGCTAATATCTAATATATACAAAGAACTCAAGAAAGTAGAACCCAGAGATCCAAATAACCCCATTAAAAAGTGGGGTATGGAGCTAAACAAAGAATTTTCACATGAAGAACTTCGGAGAGCTGAGAAACACCTTAAGTAATGTTCAACATCATTAATCATTAGGGAAATGCAAATCAAAACAACCCTGAGATTTCACCTCACACCAGTCAGAATGGCTAAGGTCAAAAAATCAGGAGACAGCAGGTGTTGGCGAGGATGTGGAGAAAGAGGAACACTCCTCCACTGCTGGTGGGATTGCAAGATGGTGCAACCACTTTGGAAATCAGTCTGGCGGTTCCTCAGAAAACTGGGCATGTCACTTCCTGAGGACCCTGTTATACCACTACTGGGCATATATCCAGAGGATTCTTCAGCATGCAATAAGGACACATGCTCCACTATGTTCATAGCAGCCCTATTTGTAGTAGCCAGAAGCTGGAAAGAACCTAGATGTCCTTCAACGGAGGAATGGATACAAAAAATGTGGTATATTTATACAATGGAGTACTATTCAGCCATTAGAAACAATGAATTCATGAAATTCTTAGACAAATGGATGGAGCTGGAGAACATCATACTAAGTGAGGTAACCCAGTCTCAAAAGATCAATCATGGTATGCACTCACTGATAAGTGGATATTAGCCTAGAAACTCTGAATACCCAGGACAGAATCCACAAATTAAATGATGTCCAAAAAGAAAGGAGGATTGGGCCCTGGTTCTGGAAAGACTCAGTACAAGAGTATAGGGGAATTCCAGAACAGGGAAGTGGGAAGGGGTAGATGGAAGAATAGGGGGATGGAAGAGGGCTTATGGGACTTGTGGGGAGTGGGGACCCAGAAAAGGGGAAATCATTTGCAATGTAAATAAAAATAAATAAAAAAGGTAACTTATGGTAGATAGATTTTCTATAGCAAAGTATCAAGTTATTAAATCTGAAGAAGTCACAGAAATAGTGTATTCATTTCATATTTATTATGAAATTTATTGACAGTGAAATTTAAAATATATTTAAATTTTTTGTTTTGTACCAAACAAAATGATATCCCTTCATAAATATAAGAATTCTTTTCATCCTATTGGTCAACATACATATACTTGAAAGGTATTACATTAAGAGAACTATCCAAGCTTACAAAGTAAATTATTACTCATATGAAGAATCTAATTCAAAAAAAAAAACTCATACAATATGAAATTAAAATGATAGTGGTCAAAATCTCGGTACATAACAGGGTAGAAAATGATGGGCAAAATCTGTCAGTAAGTATAAAATCAATATAAAAATATAAGACAGAGGGCTGAATTTTTTCATTTTCTATATTCTTTGTTTATATTTCAAATGATTTTCCCTTTCCCAGTTTATGGGACTTATGAGGACTAAATTTTGTAGCTACTTTACACACAGAATGGCTGTTGCTAATGCATCAAATTATCAGATGACTCTTTCTCAAATATATGATAAATGGTTTATAGAATAAAAATGCTTATTCCCATTATTTTCTTAATACATTCACTGTGCATAAGAAAATTTCACATTATGCCTCATAATCTTGTGTGATAATACTTCAATTAAATTAACTTAATATTGAACTTTAAGTTCTGTAATCAATACACATCACACCATGTTAAAACTATTTTAATAATAAATCCAATACAAAACTGCAAAGAATCGTTTTAGAGGTTGATAAAAAAACAAAGAGAGATTATGCTGCCAAAGTTTGTCAACATCGCTAAAGTTCATAAGAATGTTGCAATAGGCCATATTCAATTACATTAAGAGAACTTAATATAGTTAAGACTTCAATATAGTTAGAAAACTGGAGCAAAACATAAATAATGGAAATGAAACATGTTGATCAAAAGTTCCTACATCACAACCAATATTGATTTAATTCATGAATACACTTTAGTGGTAGAAAGCTAGCTGGTACTACCTGAGCAAATGTGATATTAGTTGAAACTTTTCCCTATTGAGATTAAGAAGCAAGTAAATACATTCCTTGCCCATGCAACCTTATTGGAGGTCCTCTATCATACAACATAAAACAAAGTAAAGCTATTTTTGTCAGGTATCAACTAAAGAAAATGTTTATGTGTAGCAAGAAGTTCCAAAAACTCCACAAAACATTTTAAAGCACATAGAGCTATAGTAGTATTATGTGTTGTCTGGTATCAACATTACTCATAGGCACAGTAGATATTTTCAGAGAGTTTTCACATCTCCCTTTGAATATGTGAAAGTGAGCCGGGGGGTGGTGGCGCACGCCTTTAATTCCAGCACTTGGGAGACAGAGGCAGGTGGATTTCTGAGTTCGAGGCCAACCTGGTCTACAGAATGAGTTCCAGGACAGCCAGGGCTACACAGAGAAACCTTGTCTCATAAACGAACAAAAAACAAAACAAAAAAACAACCAAACAAACAAAAAAACCCAAATATTTGAAAGTAGTACACATTTTGCAATGCCATGTTTGTCTTTCAAAATTTTGCCCCAGAGCAGCATCATGATTCAGGACATATGTTGATGATCAGATACATGTAGGTATCTCAGCAATGAACTTCTGCACATAAACACACTGTGTAGATATTCACAAAACTTCTTGTCAGTCTATCAGCTTCATGCCATACGATCACAGGTAGCAAAGAAACCTGATTCAGGAATACATTACAAATGTCTCCAATGACATCCTAATACTTCTAGTAGAGTGTTTACATTTCATGACTAATTCATTTCTAAACTTGAAGATTTTACCCCGCAGAAGAACACCACTTGTGTGTGAAACAAACTGGTAAAATGATTCCACCCCTTATCTTTTGTCAAAACTGATCTACAAGTTTAATGAAATGCTTTAGTGTGAAAGTTGTATGCGTAGTGAAGGTTTCATATTTTTGGGGGAATGCTATCAAGAAACAACTTATTAAGTTGTATCAAGTAACCTGAGTAATGGAGACTGCACTATTAAATAAATTGGGTAACAGATGCTTGAATTTTAGTGAGATTTCAGAATTATCTAAAACATAGGCAGAAACACAGGTTGCATATTTTACACCAAACTGTACAAAATCCAGCTAGCTGCATTATAGGCATAGATCCTAAGATTCTACGCCATACTGATGATCTATTGACAGGTAACATGGTAGAGGAAAAAACAAAATCATGTTTTTGTGTTTGTTGTTGTTGGTTTGTTTCTTCTTTTAAAGGATGACACCACTAGCTAGTGCTGCAATTGATGGTCCCACATCAAGATACTTAAGGACAGAAAAAGTGGAACATTGTGAGTTAATTAAATAAAAAATGAAACAATAGTAATGATTATACTGTGTAGTATTGGAATAATGGAGGAAAATATGGGGTGGAAATAATCAGTTTTCTTTATATACATGTAGGCAGTTCTCTATATTTAGAAAATTTAAAACAATAAAAATAATGACAGAAGAAAAACTGAGTGTTGAGACATTTTTTTTTCCTTTATTAGTTTTCACCTAGACTTTTCTAAAATTTTTCACATTTTGATTTTTTTCTACAGGTTTTGAAATAAGTCATTTTCTTCAAGGTCATTGATGTGTTAGATAAATGGTTCTGTTGGTTCAATATGATTTTCTCTTGTACAATCCTCATAAATCATTTCCTAATCTCAAACTTGGGTAGGATTAGTGCACATCAACCTTTGATCCCGGATGAAATTTAAGAATGAGTTTAGTACACCAGAACAGCTGTTGTTTACAAAATAAGCTTCATAGCTATGGTTGCTTCCCATTCAAAATCAAAGCTTATGATGTGATAAGTAAAAATTTAAACTTTAGAAAATACATATTAAAAGATCTTTAAATATGATTCCTCTAAGTATTAATAAATTATACTCTAGTATAATTAAATATATTATACTCTAGTATTTCAAGTTTAAATCTTTTAGACTTTTATAATGAAATAACACTTTAAGGTATCTTAATAGAATAAATATTTCTGTGTGTTTTTTCTTTTTTATTAAATATATTCTTTATTTACATTTCAAATTATTTTCCCTTTGCGGAATCCCCCTCCTCGAAAGTTCCATAAGCCCTCTTTCCTCCACCTGTTCCCCAATCAACCCCCTCCCACTTCCCTGGTATTCCCGACACTGCTGCAATGAGCCTTTCCAGGAAGAGGGTCCTCTATTTTCTTGTTCTTGGGCATCATTTGATAAGTGAATTGTGTCTTGGGTATTCAGAGCTTCTGGGCTAATATCAGTTATCAGTGAGTGCATACCATGTGAATTCTTCTGTAATTATTACTGTGTGTGTGTGTGTGTGTGTGTGTGTGTGTGAGAGAGAGAGAGAGAGAGAGAGAGAGAGAGAGAGAGAGAGAGAGAGAGGAAGGAGATTATTATATATGTATATGTAATATTGGTCGCATGTAAATATATTTGGGACTGACCACTTGGTTTAAGATTACCTATCAGAGGTCTCATCCCTTAAGTGATTGTCTGTCATTATCAACTGTTTATTACCTGTAGCATGTTGCCTAGGTGTGAGCCTGTGAAATTTCTTCATATGTAAATTGATATAGATATTATGTAGTTCTCATTTATTTGACTTTATTGAAAAGATACATTTGTGCAGGTTCTGAAGATATCAAACTTGCATTTCGATAATTTTCGCTCTCTTTCTTTTACTATTCATGAATAATAGAGTTAGCATGTTCATAGCATGTTGCAACAATATTTTAACTACAATTATGGTAAGGATAGTATTTGAGGAGTTCAGCAACTATTTAAGTGATGATAAATATATGAAATTTTTATATGAGGTTAAGATTTTTCATTCTTTTCCTTTTGGAAATTACAATATAATAAAATGATTTCTCTAATCCCTTCCTCTTATACCTTACCTTATTTACTTTAAAATTGATAGATTTATACATATAATATGTGTACACACACACACACACACACACACACACACACACACATATATATATATATATATATATATATATATATATATATATATATATATATATATATATATATATGTTCTCAAATACATAAAAATAATATACTTAGTCTATAAATGTTATTTGTATGAGTGTTTTCAAGACTGACCTTTTGGTATTTGATAACCAATTTATATACTTTTAATGTGTTGCTTACCAATGTTTGTTTTATTCATTAGGTTTAGATGGTTTATAAATTTTATAAACAATATACTCTTCTGCATATTTACATATATGTTATATATATTTCAATTGTGTACATTTATAGAATGCAAAATTCAGCTATGGGGAAAGTTAATACTAATATAACAATCAACCAAATTCAAATACTAATACTTAATCTAGTCTTTTAATGTGTTTTGTACCAAAATTTTTTTGACTTTGGTTGTTTTATGAATATTATGGAACACAACAATTCACTGTAGGTAAAGTTAATAGTAATATAACAATCAATCAAATTTAAATCCTAATACCTAACCCACTGTTTAGCTTATAGAGAGTATTTTATAAGTAAATGTGTTATGATTCCTCTTGTTTCACATAATACAAAGTTTTAATTCATGGAGAAAAAGAAGATAACTTCATACAATGTAATCTTTTGCATAGTTACATATATGTTAAAAATATTTCCATTGTATGTCTTGAAAATAGTAAATTATCCAAAATCCATTCTCCTCTCTCTCTGTCTCTGTCTCTGTCTCTGTCTCTCTCTTTCTCTATCTCATGTGGTACATCAAAACAGCATTAAAACTTAAAAGTAAGAAGGCTGAGGAAAAATAGAATTTAGGAATATAAATGAACAAGGCACCAAGCATTCTAATATTACTTAGTAAAACATATTCTCATATCATTACTGAAATGTAAAGAATTGTTCAGAATGAATGTTTAGCTATTTTAAGCACACTGATATTTCAAATCTTGTTTTATATACAAGATAAAGTTTAAGAACTTGAAAATTATATTTAATACAGTTTATAGGGAGATAAATTGGTAGATAGATATATAGAAAGATGCCAATAGATACAGAAATTGGCACATATACTAAGAGTAGTAAACAAAAATTCTATAACGACTTACGCTATTTTAGCTATTTAAGTTATTTGAGGTGCATTCATGTGCATGTGGTTATATGCACATGACTGCAGATACTCAGAAAAGGGAGAGAAGTTGCATCCCTATAAACAGAGTTACAGATACTTGTGAGTTGCTATGTCAAAGCTGGAAGCAAAATGTAGGTTATCTAGAAATATAGCAAGCCCTCCTAACTGGTTAACAATCTCTCCAGCTAGGGCAATTGTAATCTTCTTGCAAACAAGATAGCAACAAAACTAGAATAGATATATAAGATAATAATAAAAATCTTGAACTTCAGCAATAAACAGAATAAGATAGCTAATTTATTTGCGAATAATTGTTTTCTATTTTTGTTTGAGTATAATGACAGGTTCTGTACTGAGGAAAATACATCAAACATTAAAGAATAATCTTAAAATATCAAATAATAGGAAAATAAATATTGAAATAGTTCTTGGTGCAACACTTGAATTATTTAGTGAAAAACTTCACTCTACTTAACCCTCCAATTTTAGCATATACACAAAATATTAAAATTCATAAATAAAAAGGTAAACAAAAGCATTGTAATTTAAATGACTCTATGGACAACTCACCTAGCAATGTAATAGGAAAAAGTAAAAGCATCATTTTCGTATCAGTAATGAAATGTAAGGAAGTGTTAAAAATAAATGGTAAGCTGTGCTCTATACACTGATTCAGAAATAGCTTATTAACCCCAAGATAGAAGCTAGAATCTGGAAAAATATAAAGTTCAAGCGCTAGGTGTTGATACTTATATGAGAGAACTGAGAATATTAATTAAATGTGCTTCTGGGTACAATTTTATTTTACATAAAGAAAACATTAAGTCGTGCTTTTTGTCATGTGTGTTAAGATATAAACACATACACATAGGTAGGAGAGAAAAGCTTTTGAATATTTTGAAAGGTAAAAAACATATATGTTGGTTGCTTGAGTAGATTCTGAAGTCTAATTTGTACATCTTTAAAGCCAATTAGGTTTTGACTCACTATAATGCTTCTGAAAATAAGTGATGTATGTATTTTATATTTTTATAGCATAAGCATTAGGCTTACTAAAAACATTGTCTATAAAATTATTGTTTTAGTGAATTAAACACATTTCAATATAGTCATTATCACATTGTATTGGCTATTTTTATTTATCCACTTGATTACCTCTGAATTTAATTAAAAGACAAGTAGCTGTATACCTATGAAAGATTGCTTTTAATTAAATCATTTGAAGTGGAAAGATCCACGTTTTAATCCAGAACTTTTGAGTTCTGAAAATTCACCTTTAATCTGAGCAACAGTCCTAGGCCAGAGCATCTGGCATCAGGCTATGTCAAGGACATTCAAATGAGTTTTTCTATCAGATTACCCTCACTCTGCCTGACAAGTTTCTCCCTTCACAGACATTTCAGATTACCCTTGGGGGATTCTAACATATAGTGAATACTAGCTGAGACACCCTGCTTTCTGGACTTACTGGAATTACTGGGTTAAACAATTTCTGTATCTTTGGCCTTTCCATTGGTACACAGTAATGGTGAGACAAGCTGTGTCATAACCTGTAAGCAATACTAATAAATCTGATAGGCAGACAGACAGATAATAAACAGACAGACAAACTGACAATAAATAGTTAGACTTATTCTATGTGTTCTCTTCTTCTAGAACTCTTGACTAGGGCAATGCCTTTTCTTTATATCTGAGAAAGGTTCACTAGCTGTTAAAAGAGGAATTTTGAAAACTGTTGTCTCTGACCATGAAGAATTATCTCTGCACACATAATTAGATCTTTGTTAAGCTTATGAATGATACATTGTTAAGAAACAAAGATAATCACGCTTTGATATCTGTCTATATGCAAAATACAAATTTTCTAATTTTACACTTTTTTTATATACAGAATTGTTTGAATGATTATCTCTACAAGCTAAGGCCAATTGAAATACTACATTTGGATTGTCTTTAAGGGCCACCCCTCAGGAGGAACCTGGTACCATGAATCTGCCTAAGGACACATGGTTGTTTAGCTTTACCAATTTTATTTTGCTTACTGTACTTGGTATCAAGCAGCCTTATATATTCATATGTATGCAACCTAGATAAGAGAATTTTCACCCTGATATACTTTTAAGCATCTTTTAAACAGTAAGCACTTTGCAGGCTACCAGAAATTTAACCAACCCAGCCACTAACCCATTAATCTATAATCTGTCTTGACTGTGAAGTAAGGGTGATAGGGTACAAAACTTGTAACTATACCCAAAATCTGATTTGACTTAAGGTCCTCTCTATGAGATGGAACTAACTCATGTATGACATTGCTTGGTGACTGTGAGACAAAGTCTAGATATCCAAGAGACCTAGAGTAAAATCAAGAACTACTGGCTTTAAAAAAAGTAACAATAAAATAACATAATAGCATGTACTGATATTGTGCTATACTCAGAGATCAGTGCCTTATTCTGTCATCATCAGAATAGCTTTCTGTTGATGCAGATAGAAACAAATGTAGACACCCACATTAAGACATCATACAGAAGAGAAGATGAAGAAGAAAAAAGAAGAAGAAGAAGAAGAAGAAGAAGAAGAAGAAGAAGAAGAAGAAGAAGAAGAAGAAGAAGAAGAAGAAGAAGAAAAAGAAGAAGAAGAAGAAGAAGAGGAGGAGGAGGAGGAGGAGGAGGAGGAGGAGGAGGAAGTAGAAGAAGTAGAAGTAGAAGAAGAAGAAGAAAAGAAGAAGTAGAAGAAGTAGAAGACATAGAAGAAGAAGTAGAAGTAGAAGAAGTAGAAGTAGAAGACATAGAAGAAGAAGAAGAAGAAGAAGAAGAAGAAGAAGAAGAAGAAGAAGAAGAAGTGAGGAGGAGGAGGAGGAGGAGGAGGAGGAGGAGGAGGAGGAGGAGGAGGAGGCGAAATAGACTCAGATGTATACAGCTTTAAATTGGATGTCTCTATCAAATTCTACTCCTCGGAGCTGAGGACATCCTGTGGAAGGGGTAATAGAAAAAGCATAAGAGCCAAAAGGAATAGAGGACATCATGAGAATAGTCTTTTGAATCAACTAAGCAAGGATCATATGAACTCATAGACCACTGGAGCAGCAAGCACAAGATTGGCAAAGGTCTACAACAGGTGTTATATATATATATAACTTTTATCTTAGTATTTTCATGAGACTCTTGAGTATGTGAACTTGTTTAGAAAAAGAAAGTTAAGAGAATGTTAATTGAGGAATAGACTAAGAAAGAATAGACTACTAACAAAATAAGTCATCTTGTATGACTGAAAATACATGTGACAATGTTGATTGTGTTTGGCAATTTTACAAATGATCAAAGTTAATTATTGCTGTCATCACAATTATCAGGGAGTACACCTTTGAGGGGTTGAATGTTGAACATAACAGAATCAAAGTAGCACCAAATAATGCCAATGGTTTGAACTAGACACCTAAATACTCAACAGACCAGATTTTTAGTAACTGCCAAAAATGATGCAAATTCACAATTGAGAGGCAAAAAATAATTGAATCCATCCCCTTGTTGGACATGTGGCAAGTATAAAAAACACATATTATGATTCTTTTATCTTTATTCATATGTGGGTGGATTCTTCACCATTATTTTTTATCCAGTGACAGGACATTATTATATACCATTGGTGAATGAGAATGTCACTACTAATTTAATTACAACTGTTAGTTTTTCCATATTCCAGCCATATGCAAAATAATTTTAACATATATTGAAACTAAAAGGCTTTTCTACATAATTAGCTCAATAGGCACACATTTTTTGCTTCAGATGAGAAATTTCTCAGGTTTTGAAATTTGCAAATAAGTTGCATGATTATTAAAACATGAATTTTACAGGCAAACGGATGGAATTAGAAATTATCATGCTGAGTGAAATAATTCAGGGCCAAAATGAATGATTTGGTATGTACTCACTGGTAAGTAGATATTAGCCAAAAAATACAGCATACTCATGATGCACCCCAACAGACACAAAAAAGTTAAACAAGAAGGAAGGCCTAAGCAAAGATGCTTAAATTACATTTAGAAGGTAAAACAAAGGAGTAATAGGAGGCAGAGGGAGGGAGGAAGCTGGTGCAGGGAAGGAAATTGAGAAGCAGGAAAATGTGTTAGTAGATATAGTAGAGAGGTCCAGAGGGCTAGGAGAATGAATAGAAATCTGAAGCTCCCTGGGATGGGGAGAGTTGGAATAATCTCTAGGAAGTTCCACAGAGTTGACATGGGAGAGCTTTCCAGGAGGCAATTCAGGTAACTTTAGCCCAAATACCTGAAGGTGGGGCAAGGAAACTGAAGAGTTCACCTCTTATAATCTGCCAGGAACCCCAGTGGAGGGATGGGGATAAACTATATCACCCACACAACTTTTAACCCAAAACATGTCATGTATAAAGGTAAAATACTGCAGGAACAAAGATGGAGCAGAGACTGAGGGAATGGTAAGCCAGTAACTGGCACAACTTGAAACACATCTCATGGGCAAGCACCAATCCTTGACATTATTAATGGTACTCGTTTATGCTGGCAGACAGCCTAGCATAACTGTCTTCTGAGAGGATCTACACAGCAGCTGACTGAAACAGATGCAGACACCCACAGCCAAGCATTAGAAGGAGGATGGGGACACTTATGGGAAGAGTTAGGAGAAGCATTTTGTAGAATTCAAGGCACTGGAAGATAAATAGCAAAAGCATCTCAAAATAGAGGGAGAAATCTATATTCCTTAACCCAGGATAGTACTTCAATCACATGTTATTATACATAATTGAAGACAAGGTCAGAAATTTGAGAGGGAGTAGAGGGAACTCAGGAGGAATTAAAGAAGGAAGACATAGATTATACATGAGGTAAATATAGTACAGAATTCTCAAAGGACAAAATATTAGAAACAATCATAGAATGAAACAAAATAATAAACAGAATTATAATTCAGTGGTATAGTGTTCACTCAGAATCTGCAAAAAACTTAAAAAAAAAATGCTTTTATTTCTCCACACTGTGCCTCCTGAAAGGATGGATTGAGAAGAAAATAACACGGGAGTACTTAGAATGGATCATTATCTTGTGGTTTAGAAGATCCTGGTTTTATATTCCAAGGATTATTACATTTTTAAGTACACACACACACACACACACACACACAGAGAGAGAGAGAGAGAGAGAGAGACAGACAGACAGACAGACAGACAGACAGACTGACTGACACTCACACACACACAAAGGAAAAATGCTAAGAGCCTTATGAAAGAGTTAATATTTTTGTTTTATATATGCTTGAATAATTTTTATTCTGAAATAGATTTATCACTAAAGAACTGTAATTATAGGGTATAATTGGATTAAATTGCATCTTATCTACAAGGATAATCACACCATGTAAACTTTACTAAATCGCTCCATTTAATATGGAGCCAGTTTAACAGTTTGTTATGAAAAAGGCAGATAATGCTTTGTTACATGTTACATAACTTTCTTATTAACTGTGGGGAAAAAGAAACTAACAAAAGATGAATAAGTAATCTTTCATCACTTTCTTAATGACTTGTCAAGATAAAAATATTTCACATGTTCTTGAGATGCAAACTAATAAGTAAAACTTAATTACCAATTGTTACTTTATTTTTATAAAAAGATAAAATATTCCATGTTACCAAGTAAATACACAAATTCAACCATCTGTAATTTTCATTTTATATCAATTATGTTACCATTACTTTTGGTTTTACCTAATGAAAGTTGAAGATATTAATAATAATGATGATGAAATTGTGAACCTAGTCTAAAAATTAGACTAGGAACCAATTCAATCAAAATTTTATGTCCTTTGACTTTTAATATTTTATAGATAATATAAGAAATTCTTTTAGTAATTTTAAAAATGTCTTTATTTATATATACATATATATATATATTTCAAGAAATCATTACATATATATGATAGAATTACATATATGGCTATAGTTTATTGCCAGACTTCTTGAGTTTTCCTCCTTCCAAGATAGTAGGATATTATTTTTAAATCCTATAGATCATGAATTTGGGAAAATTTGTGGACCACAGGCTCCACAAGGAAGGGTAAAAAGTAAAGCTAGAAATCACATAATTTTATTTTAATTTCAAACACTTACTTAAAATGTATTTTGAAAATCTACAGAAACTTGAATGACAACAATGATATATGGAAAGCAATATATTCAAAAGTTAAAACAATAAGCTAAGCACATAAATTAGAATTTCAAAAAAAATATACACTTCTAAGAATAGGTAAAACAATCAAAAGTAGACTTTATTTTATATTTTATTCAAATTTATTATGAAACATCTTAGAAAAAGGCAAGAAGGACAGTCTATGGTGAATTCGATCATGCTGTCTGTACTGTCTGGTTTTGTGTGTCTACTTGACACAGGCAGGATTTATTACAGAGAAAGGAGTTTCAGATGAGGAAATGCTTCTATGAGATCCAGCTGTAAGGCATTTTCTCAATTAATAAACAAGGAGGGGGAGGGCCCACTGTGGGTAGTGCCATCCTGGGCTGGTAGTCTTGGGTTCTATGAGAAAGCCAATAAGAAACATCCCTCCATGTACTCTGCATCAGCTCCTGTTTCCTAACCTGCTTGAGTTCCAGTCCTGACCTCCTTTAGTGCTGAACGGCAGTGTGGAAGTGTAAGCTGAATAAACCCTTTCCTGTACAACTTCCTTCTTGATCATGATGTTTATGCAGGAATAGAAACCTTGACTAAGACACTGTCCAATAGAGTAAATACCAAAGATCTTTGATTGTGTAATAAAACACAAAAATCTGGGAGAAGACAGTTTTGTCCAAACTTTTCTTCTCTCCAAACACTAAGATCAGCCAGGCAGTGGTGGTGCACGCCTGTAATCCCAGCACTCTGGGAGGCAGAGGCAGGCAGATTTCTGAGTTTGAGAACAGCCTGGTCTACAGAGTGAGTTCCAGGAAAGCCAGGGCTACACAGAGAAACCATGTCTCAAAAAAAAATAAATAAATAAATAAAACGTCTGCGCTATCACATACTGATGAAAAGACATTCATAATCCAGAGACAGTAGAGTTGCAGTGCTCTTAATAAAAAAATACATAGTATGTGAGATCTTCCTGCTGAAATTAAAATCAGAATTAGAGGTGATGATTATAGAAGCACCAATTAAATACTATTGAAAAGGAGATAGATAACCTCCATTTTAAGAAATCATTGAAATTTTCAGAGGTAACGAAATGAAATGCAAACTAGATGTTCAAAAAACATAAAAAAACAAACAAACAAACAAAAAACCAAAACAAACCAAACCAAAACACTAAGATCCAGGCTATCACCACACATCATATAATGTGTGTGCTGACATCATATAATGTGTGTGCTGACATCATATAATGTGTGTGCGTGTGTGTGTGTGTGTGTGCATGTGCGTGTGCGTGTGCGTGTGTGTGTGTGTGTGCGTATGTGTGTGTGTGTGTGTGTGTGTGTTAGGTTTGACAACATTAGATAATCATGAGAGTTGAAGTAATTGTACAATTACAATTCGAGGTAAACCCTTAAATGAACAAAGCAATTGAGATCAGATTTCACTTATGAGCTATTTAAAATTAATTAGAAAATAATCCTAAATTTCTAAATATTTTTAAAATTTCTAATATTATAATAATTTTAAAACTTTAAGCTATTCTTTGAAAGTATAGAACACATAAATCCTTGCAACTAAACATACTTTCGTGACAGAACTTGAAGGACAAAACATTTGGTGCCTCAGGAGTTCTCTCCTATGCATTTCCGTTAATTTGTCACTGGATTATTGTAAATATGTAGAACTTTTCAAATGTTTCATAGAAAGGTGAATTTATAGAAGGCATCTTTGTAATCACTTCTGCGCTATCACATACTGACGAAAAGACATTCATAATCCAGAGACAGTAGAGTTGCAGTGCTCTTAATAAAAAAAATACATAGTATGTGAGATCTTCCTGCTGAAATTAAAATCAGAATTAGAGGTGATGATTATAGAAGCACCAATTAAATACTATTGAAAAGGAGATAGATAACCTCCATTTTAAAAAATCACTGAAATTTTCAGAGGTAACGAAATGAAATGCAAACTAGATGTTCAAGAGAAAGCTAACATTATACCAGTTTTAAATACATACATACATACATACATACACACACAAACATACACACACACACACACATACACACATACACACACACACATACACACATACACACACACACACACACAAACATATACCCTAAAACAGGAATAATGCTTTTCACATAAGCCATAGGTTTTCAAATAAAAAGCCTGGAACATACAATGATCAAAACAGTGGTACAGATATCACAGGGGTGTCCAGCTGCTTCAGGTCAGATATTGGGCCTATTTTATATGTCTCAAATCTGTCTTTCCCTCTACATATGACAAAGAACTCAAAGTTATATGACTTAAAACCTCAAAGAATGAACATACTACTATTATTATAAGTGAATATACACCAGACCCAAAGAATGAGCATACTACTCTTATTCTATATGAACATATTCCAGCCAAAGTATATTGCAAATTAAATCTCTATTCCCGCAGAGCAGTGCAGCTCTCATACTTTAGCAGATGAATCTTTGCTCATTGAACAGTGTTAAGCATAAAAATAATAACTGATCACACACTATAGAAAATAAATGTTCACTTACAAGTTGTAAAGCTAAACCATTTTCCAACAAATAGTGACCAACAAGAAATTAGGAATGGTCAGAGGATTTAAAAACCAGAAATTAGGGAGTATCAAGGGAAGTAACAAGTCTTCTGGATAAGATGGGGGGCATTTTATTTATAAGTTCACAGAATATGTGGTTGCCTTCATAAGACCTGCATTATACAAAGCCAATTAATATGTTCGAATGAACTGGGATGTATTCATGGGCCACTACCACTAACTGGTAAGCTGTTGATGGTATATGGTTTATCAGGAAAAGAGGAACAGTACTTTTTAAGAACATGGCCCATGGCAGTTATTAATAATAATAATTATTATTATTTATTTAATAAATAATAATTTATTAAATTATTTATTATTTATAATTATTTATTATTAATTATTTTTAAAAAATATTTAATTATTTATTAAATAATAAACATTATTGTTATTATTATTTTTTTTATTCTTTGTTTACATTCCAAATGATTTTCCCTTTCTCAGTTCCCCCCCTCCCCCTAAGTCCGATAAGGCCTTTTTTCCTCTGCCAGTTCCCCAAGCAACCCCCTTTCCCACTTCTCTGTCCTGGCAATCCCCTACAATGCTGCATCAAGTCTTTCTAGAATTTGGGCCCTCTCCTTCCTTCTTCTTGGGAGTGATTTGATATGTGGTTTGTGTTTGAGGTATTCTGAGCTTCTGGGCTAATATCCACTTATCA
The DNA here is from genome assembly GCF_947179515.1 of Apodemus sylvaticus. Lineage (NCBI taxonomy): Eukaryota > Metazoa > Chordata > Mammalia > Rodentia > Muridae > Apodemus > Apodemus sylvaticus. The sequence continues at coordinate 29,774,968 of NC_067479.1, read as the reverse complement.
GTGACAGCATTCCATGTGTGTTCTTTTGTGAATGAGTTACCTCACTTAGTATGATATTTTCCAGTTCCAACCATTTGCTAAAAAATTTCATACATTCATTGTTTTTAATGGCTGAGTAGTATTCTATTGTGTACATATATACATTTTCTGTATCCATTCCTCCATTGAGGGATATCTGGGTTTTTTCCAGCTTCTGGCTATTATAACCACTCTGGAAATCAGTTTGGCGGTTCCTCAGAAAACTGGGCACGACACTTCCAGAGGACCCTGCTATACCACTCCCTGCACATATATGGAAAGGATTTCCCCTGGCATGCAATAAGGACACATGCTCCACTATGTTCATAACAGCCTTATCTATAATAGCCCCTGGAAGTTTTATCAAGCTTCTGATGATGGTCCTATAGCAGGACTGTGACCAGCACACACTGGAATCTCTGGTTTACTGATAAAATTTAAAGGGGCAAGAGGAAGTTGAACGGATTGAGAGGTGGATATGGAAGAAATTATGGAAAGAACTGGGGATTAAATAACATCAAAATGCACTGATGAAATCCTCAGAGTATTAAGAAGAAGAATAAACAATAGTCACTAAAGCCAACATTTTCCCCTGTGAATCTAAAATATGCATTTTTTTTAAAAAAAGTAGTAAAAAGACAAGAAATATTCTCAGTACAATATAATTATAACTTCAAATATTTGATCTTCAATATTTAAACTGTGGGCTGTGTCAATTTTATTAGTCAATACTAATGTAGAATGAATAGAAATATGATCTTGTCTATTTAACAGACAATTGGAAGTGGTAAAGGAAAACTGATTGTATTTCAATTTAATTTTTTGTATGCATTCTTAGATACATATATTCCTCTGGCTTTCATTAATTTATTCAGTAAATATAGTCAATATTATTAAAATCCAGGTTTTTTAAATATAATTACATGATAATAGGTAAAAGTTGCAGTTTTCATGTAGCTTAAAGTCAAGTATAAAAAGGAACAGGAGAAAACACTATTCAGGCTAAAAAAAAAGGTTAAGTAATAAAATGAGTATGTATAATACAAGAGTCTATTATAAAAGTAAATGACATGACAGGAGTTACACAAGGTAATGAATAAGAATGGAATATATTTGTTTGATGACACAAAGAAAAATTAACTGGATAGACAAATGATGGTTTGAAATTATCAAACAAGTCACTATAGCTAAATCAGACTGAAAAAGATAGAGTTGAAGAAATAAAATTCAACCAAAGAAAGAATTTTGATATACAAGGCCTTTTGATTATAGATAAAGATTTGCATTTTGTTTTTATGACACTGAAGACTACTGTCATTTTAAAAGATTAATAGCTGGTAGCTTTTCATAATTGTGGAATGAAGGAAACCCATTTGATCCTTGTTATTAGAGACCACCTGTGGGTAATGATGATTTTAATTCACGTTATAAGAAAGCCAATCAAGAAAAACATTTTTGAAGGAGTTTTCAAATAGTACCACTGAAAAAAAAACACATGATGGATGTGAATATGGAGTGTAATGAAATAAAGGGTAAGGATGCCAGGTTCATTTTAATGTATTGTAACTTAACTTAGAGAAAGACTCTGTGAAGTAGAAATGAAAACAGTAGAAGAGGGATAGAGGAGGAAGGCTCCAGATGAGGAGATGGAAAAGAAAATAAAATTTGAAATGTAAATAAATAAAATAACCAATAAAAATAATAAAATTATTATTTAAGTATTCCACGCTAGAAAACAGGTAGAAAAACATTTTTAAGGCTAAAGCTGGAAGTATATAAATCCTATGAAAACTGTGGACCAAATGGTCATTGTCCAACATGACTGGCAGCAGAATTAAAGCACTGTCCTCATGATACTAGTTTGTAAATTATGGAATGTAGAAAATGGGTACACTATGGTACTCTATGGTACACTGCAGTAGACTAAGAAGCCTCGTTCCTTGATTCTAGAGAGCCACTAAAGCCAGACAATGTATGGCACTGTTGGGACTGAACAGAGAGAACCTATGAAAACACTGTATGAAGCTGTACAGTTGAAAACAAACGTTAGTGGATATTTTAGAATTTCAGAGATATCTGAAGCTTGAGAATGATTCAGGCGTGGAGTGAGACCAACCAAAGACTGGGCCTATGTGTATTATGAGGCTGGCACAACTCCAGACCTTTGGATCAGAAATAGTTTTAATATAGGTCCTGGATATATTGTGGAACTTCAGGATTTGGTGTTTTTCTTGCAGTTGCTTGATCCTTTTTGTTCTCATCTTTCCTTGTGATTTTCAGATTTAATGTCTTTGAAATTATGATGCTTACATTTAAGATTTTAAGTTAGAAGTAGGTAACTTTTTCTTATATTATTGGTGTTTCCAGTTAAAAAGAGTATATCAGAACTGAGTCTAAGTTGATGTTAGACTGGATATATTTTACATTTTTCAATTTTCATTATGAATTCTGAAAGATAAAGGGTAAAAGCCTTAATTCAAAGGATTTCAGTCAGGATACTTGAAATAGATTTGTAATGGTTAATATTGTCAACTTGACAGGGCATAGAATCACCTAGGAGGCAAACTTAAGGACATAACTGTTGAGGAAATTCTAGATGTGTTGTTTTGAGGAGACCTAACCTAAATGTGAATAGATGATTCTGTGATCTAGACTTCTAGATAGAATAAATAACAATAAGCTGGATCGAGCACTAACACTCATCTATCTTTGCTTCTTAACTCCAAATACAATATGAATGGCTGAATTAGGCTTCAATAGTCATTGACTTGACCATGATGGAGTACCTTCAGTCAGTTAGCAATAATAATCACATCCTCGTTTGATTTCAATATTTCATATATTTTATATAATTCTGAGAAGGCATTACTGGAAAAGCATAAGATTCTTTAAGAGGCATCAAACACTAACATTTTGGCAAATTCTCAAACTGATTGGATACAATAGAAATGTTAGAAAAGTATTTGTCCTTTAAGTCACATCAGTTATCAAAGGAAGCCTTGCAACATGCAGTTCAATCATGGATCAAAGATGGAGCTTTATGTCATCCCAAATACTCAGTGCGAGTTTGTAGGGTCATAGAACAGCTGTTGACTGATGGGTAACAAGGGTTACAAGGCTCTGCCTTGGACACATTGGTAGAGGAGACAAATTCCTGAACAGAACACTGATAATGCAATCACCATGATAAATAATAAATGGGGCCTCATGAAACTGAAAGGCTTCTATAAGGCAAAGGACACAGTCGATAGGACAAAACAGCAGGCTACAAAATGCGAAAAGATCTTTGCCAACACTATATCTGACAGAGGGCTAATATCCAAAATATATAAAGAACTCATGAATTTAGACACCAAACAAACCAGATAAACCAATTGAAAAAGATGGGTATAGAGATAAAAAGAATTCTCTCTCCTTGACTTTTTAAAATTGGTTTATAGAAGGGCACTCCAAAATATAGGTTCAGATGCTTCTCTGGTTCTTTAGTAAGAAAACTAGGACACTGTTTTCAGATCACGTAGTAATTACAGGTTTCAAAAGCAAAATGTTCGAGGACCAGCTGTGCATACTGACTGATATGCACATATGCACGTGCACACACCCGAAAAAACAGAGTTGAAAGAACAAAAAGAATGCCATTAAGAGTTTTCCACATTTCTTTTTATTTAAGAAATAAAAGGAGCCAAGGTTTTCCTAAATTTTAATTCTCAATCTATGAAAACACAGGGAGGAAAAATATCCCATGTTTTCCACTGAAAGGGTAGGAAACACTATTTTAGCATTGTGATATATAAATATCTTAAAACATATGAAATAAGTGTAACACTTAATACCTGATGTTTAATTAGATGATATAATGGACTTATTTTTTCTTTGCTTTCTTTCATGGTTTATTTTGTTGGCTGTTTGAGATGAGACATATGAACCTTAGGCTGACCTCAAATTCACTGTCTAGGTGAAACTGGTTTTGAACACCTCAATCTCTTGCTTCCACTCCAATAGTCCAGAATCTACAAAGAAAGGGCTCAACAGCAAGGCCTCCTCTAACTCTGAGTAATTACCTCAATTATTTGTCCATCATTGAAATTTGGTTTGCCCTTGTTGATATATTTTCTGCTTTTCAATTTGAAAGACCATTTCTTTTGCTAGCTAGAAGAAAAGCAACAGTGGAATTGAACATTTTTTTTTCAAGACTTGGCTATTTGTCCCAACAGTTGGATCAATACTTGTTTGAAGAGTGATGCTTTGTCATTTTCTTGAAATGAGCTTCATTGGTACAAATATCTACTGAAAAGACAAGATCATGCAGGTGCCTAGTTAAGAAAATATAGTACTAAGTAAAGTCCTGTTATAGGACACTGATTTTTTCCCCTCAAAACAGAAGTTTTACAGCTATTCCATTTTGAAAAACAAGACTTTTTCTATTCATTCTTTATTAAAATGTCTACTAGCATTCATTTTCTGTAGTTAATATGTTTAGGAACCTGACTCTTAATTATTAGTTCTCAGTAATTCCATAATGAACAATACACTCACAGTCCATATAAAATTAATGAGAGTTCCAGAAGTAACACTGAATGTTTTATAAACAAAAATTGCTATTGAGGAAAACAGAATGTTTATAAGAGTTTTGTGTGGTTGTTTTTTTTTTTTTTTGGTTGTTTTGTTTTGGGTAGTTTTTTTTTTTTGTTTGTTATTTTATAGGAATTATTTCTTCTCCCTAAAAGACCCATTCTTTTCTTTTGTCAGGAGTAAAGTGTGTTATGTGTTTGGCATTCTATAAATATTAATCATGTTATGTGTTTATTATTTTTAAGTTTATTTGTATAAAAATGTTAAATATTCACTTTCCTGTCTACTTCACATTTTATTTACTTAAAATTTTAACTTTCACATAAACAAAACAAAAAATGAAAATAATAATAAAAAAATCATCTTCAAAATAGTTTTGCCTGAAGAACTGTCCTCTTTCAATGAACTCCAGAAAAAGATTTAAGGAGGTTTAGCTGGTAATGTTTTGGAAAGGAAGAGGTAAGTTTGAACATGTTATTTGTATTTGGACTTACTGTAAAACGTGATTATGCCATTCAGTTTCTTAAAGAGCAAAATCAAGATAATTTCTTCATGTGCGTGCACGTGTGTGTGTGTGTGTGTGTGTGTGTGTGTGTGTGTATCATAGTGAGTTAACAGGATCATTTACATGATTTATAACCAGGACTTTTCACCTTAGCTTTCTGTAGGTGATGGAGTAGGTTAGTCAGATAACTGTGGCAGCCTATGTCTGACCTACAGGATGGATGCTCACTACCAATGATTGTTGACTATGTATTTAAGGGCTAAAAAGCTGGAGTCACTGTCCATGAATCCTTACAAAACCTATATTGTAGACACTTAAGAAGAACACTTTTGAAGAAGTGACGAAGTTTCCTTCTTTTGTTTTTTATTCCTAATCTACCAGTCAGCACTTCTCACTTTTGAAATGTGTCTTACCCCTCCTTTCAATCTGCTGTCACATGTCAATCACCTCTAGAAACACTCCTAAGCTACATCCAGTAGGATACTTTAAGAATTTTCTAAGCAACTATGAATATAGTCAAGTTGACAAGTAAGATTGAAGTCCTCAAAGACAGACACTTACAGAACTTTAAAAATAGAGTCTATAAAATAAGTTCTGGTACATAATTTAAATTGACATATTTTACTTCTCATTTTAAAAATATATTCATGTTAATTATTGTTTATCATTTATATTTATTTTTATGAAGAATTCTAATTATTTGAAACAATTATATAAAGAGCAAATGCTAAATATGACAAATTTAAGATGTCCTTTAAGGTGAATGGAAACACATTTTAGCCCAAAATAATAGAACACACATATATACATATGTACCTATATATTAATAGATATATACTATTGGAAATGTAAAATAAACTTGATATCTAAGCACTAAAAGTAATTCTAGACTTTAAAATTATATTTCAAAAATGTTTGCTAACAAAAATCAGAAAGAGTAACCGATGGAACCTGCCAGTGAGAGACATTAGTGATTCTGTTTCACATTGTCATCTTGCTGACTGCAGGGAAATTTTTTTGGCAGGTTTTTAAATTAAATAGATTCCATCTTTTCACAATGTTTGCTCTATTTGTAATTTAGTGAAAGGGCAAAATGGTTTATAACAACAGTAAAGTATTTTACTCCTAATTTTGTCTGAGTGGAAAATACTTAATAAAGTTGAAGCAATATATCCTATCAACAATGTGAAGAACTTATAACTATTTTGCAGTGCATACTATTACAGGATGGCTTGTTACAGCTGGTTAAGAAAATGAAATCTGTTACTTGACTTTACTAATAAACAGTATGAAATCTGTGCTTATGCTTCAAAATAATTGAAAAATGAAGATTTCTACATTGCATTATTTTGGGTAGAATAACACAGAATTTGTATTACAAGGTTGATGTGATGCAATTTGAACACTATTAAAGAACAAATTTCATATCCAAAAATGGATAGTTATATATCGTATTATTTTATACATATACAATATGGAGATATAAGAAATAAATTCAGTTCACTATTACTTGCTACAAATAATAAAGAGTGCCTTTGATTGGTTTTTATTGTAAATGCCATAACATTTATAATTGAAAATATATACACTGAGAATTCTCTGCAGAATACATTACATTTGTTTGCTAAATAATGTAAGCAATGTTAGGAAATAAATTTGAAAGAGAGAAAATACATTCAGCCTTGTGCAGTCTCTAAGGGCAAAATACAATAGTATTAACATTTTCAGTATATGATATGCAGTTATAAACTATGCCTTTAGACCCATATATTATGGAGAGTAATGAACTGAAGGAAGACAATGAAAAATGATTCTGGAATAAATGAGATAAAATGAGTTAACTGTGATAGGCCATTCTTGTTGTAAAGTTTAGTCTTTCTGTTTAAATGATATAATTGACTTCAGTATCATAAGATGCTGGTTTTTAATAAACAGAGAGAAAAGAATAGCTTAAAAGTATAATGAATGCACAGAAACAATTACTCTATGTGCCAAGAAAATTGGTCATGGTTTGAATAAAGAATGTCAGACTAAATTTGTTGCATTCTGTAGCAAATATTATAATACTATTTATTAGTCAATAAAATGCAGAATAAAAAGTATATAGAAATGTGACATTTTGAGTCTGCCACCAAAAACAAAAAACAAACAAACAAACAAAAAAACATTCATCTCAGAGTCTGTCTAGTTGAAAGGTGTAGAAGGTAAGAAAGTGCAAAACAAGGCCACAGTGCTTCACATCTTCTCTTAGCATCCTGCATGCATGAATAATGTGAATCTCTAACTCCCAGCATATTCCCACAGCTCTGAGACTCCTATACACTATCAATACATGTAATGCAATATGAATTCTTATGAATGGATACATGTGAGTGATTTGATAATATTGGTCACTTTTGAATTTCCAATGAGCTGCAGTGAGTGTAGAAGCTGATAAAATCAAAAGGTAGACATCCAAACATGGTTACTTTGTCAAAAACAAATGTTGGTGAAATTGTGTTTGCTCTCTTATTTCCTTTAATTATCGCTGGTTTCTAAAACTGTGCATTGGTTTTGGGTAATATTTTTTTAATCTTATTGTTGTATTCATATTTAAATCGCATTTCACTCCTGAATAAATACAATATTTGATCAAAAATATTATAAACAAAATGTGTTTTAAAACAAACACATACAGCATTATAACAAACTATGTTACTTACCAAAATAATTCAGTACAACCCAAAATGGAACAAAATAAAGCACCAAATCCATTCATTTGTGTTTTAATGATGAGAAGTAGGTGTCCTCACAAGCCCTTATTTAATTGATATTAAGAACAATATATGCACATATATGCATGCCTTATTTACATGTTATGGAACAAAGTACCATATTATTATGATGATATCTATCTATAATTTTATCCCATCAAAAATGTTTTCTTTCCATATTGTATTTTTCAATCAAAGCTTTACTCTTTTTTAGAAAAGACATATAAATGTTAATTGACTTCTGAATATTTTTATGGCAATTCTGGCTTCAGTACACAAATAACCATACAGGCAATTACATAGAAAATAACAACAAAAGTATAGGTGGTCCCTATTGATCCATCTCATGTTGAAAAACATTATAGTATATAGGTTCAGGAAGTAACTTCAATAATTCTTTGTAATCAACCTACCTTCTCTGGTACAAAATATATATGAATTTACATGCAGATTTATCCACGAGTATTAGTATAAACTGAAAATACTACAAAATTGAAAGAAACCTAATAACTACGTATAGAAGCAAAACAAACAATAAACATTTGGAACACAGTTGCATTGTAGTGGTTGAGTTTAAGAATGTGGGGGGGAAGAGGAGGGGATAAGGGGATAAGGGATTTGCAGAGGGAAAACTGGGGTGGACAATAACATTTGAAATGTAAATTAAATAACCAGTTTTTTTTTTTTTTTTTTTTTTTTTTTTTTTTTTTTTTTTACAAAAGAATCCTTGTTAGAAACTCCAGTACCAGGTAAGATAAACTTTGTTTTCCAAAACAATGTGACTGGTTCCCTTCGCCTTCCTTTGCCTCCCAAACCATAAAGGTTTGGTCCTTTTGCTGAGAATATTACCCACTTTGGACAAATAACTTGGAGAAATCAAGCTGAAACTTACCTGAAGACCTCCTACTTGAAGACAAGTGTTCATAATATTAGAAAAAGAAGAAACTTCCACAGTGATACCCTGATGTAATGCCAAACTACAACATTAATGACCTTAATGACCTACCAGCAAATTATTATCAAGAGTACAACAATGACTTTTTTTTAACTTGGAGGGGGGGGGTAAAATATTGCTGGGAATTGAACATGCCTGGTACTGTGAACCTAGCCAGCTCCCTATAGATGGAAAACCTATTATCCATAAAAGAAAATCTATAGAGCCATTTCTCTAAACTAATATAATATCTAATTGTATTCTGAATACAATTTTCTTATTCCCACAGAACATTTAACTCTCAACAATCATCAATGAAGCCTCTGCACAATAGATGGAGATCACTATAGAGATTCAGCTTGTCAAGATGCAGGAAATGTTTTTGTATGGATCCAGTGACACAGGTCTGTGAGTGCTTAAGTAGATTCATTTCTCATAGTTATCTATGATATTGGTATTTTGGCCCTCATTTCATAAAGTAAGATGTTGGGTACTAAGAGATAAAATTGCTTGCTTGGTTTCAGTTGTAGTTTGTATAATCCAATAAGAGCACATGTGTGGAGGGCTTTTTCCTGAGTATGTTAAAGTGAGAGATTATAGAAAATTTGAAAAGCCTAAGATGATAGTTGTCATGTCTGCCTCCATAAGAACTCATCCCAGTAAACCACTGGTAATTCTCCTGAAAGGATTTCTATACAGTAAACAAGATGTATGCAGTTTCATAGCTCTGATGCTTTTCCTTCCAAATGTGCTTCTGCCACAATTACATACATCTATCTCTTTACCAGTGTCTGAACAAACAGGCCTAATACTGTGTATTCTCAGCACCTAAAAGTAGGATATTAATGAACATACATAAACAAGAAGGAAGTTTACTTCTATTTGAAATAATGAGATACTGATTTAAATCACATGGATTTAGCAAAACACCAAGCTGGCTATTTTACATGCTATCCTATCATATGGGCAGATGCGAAGCTATTCTCTAAACATATGCTGGGGCTTGAGTTGTTTTATGCCTTAATCTCATATCTGCTGCATATTTTTTTCAGATAAGCAATCTGTCAAATATACCACATTAAGAGTTCACAAGAAAGTTAATCTACAACTGAGTAAAATTACACCCCGAAGCTCAAAACAACATTGTGTCTTATTTATATTGAACTTTAAACCTTTGCTTCTATTGAAAATTGCATCTACAAATTTTTAATGTTTTCTTTTACATTAAAGTTTCCATGGTGTATTAAGGCTTAATGTCTTTGTTCTGTAAGCCTGTAAGGCTGAGGGGATATAATTGTTTATTGTTGTTGATTGGTTTTGTATTTTTACTGTTTTTTATGAGAAGCTACATATAACATTTGTTAAAAGTTTTCATAAATTTTGAAAGCAGTCAGCTACATCAAAGCCCTTAAAATTTAAGTAGTTACTATACTTAGGTTTACAGGATTCACTGTTAAACTATGAGTGTTTCTGGGAACTTGAATGCACGTGAAGAAGGCATAGTAACAGTTCACATGTCCTCCTGTATCCCTCTTGGTCTAATTGCTTTGAGACAATCTTTCTTTTTTGGATAGTTTGAGTGGCCAGGATGCCCTCAGGATCGTAGTCTTTGTAAACTAATTCTGAAGTTATAAACACAAATATAGTTTCCCAGCTTTTTACATAATGCTTCAGATTCAAACTCAAGTCCTCATATTTATAGAGAAAGCATCTTAATTAAGCCATCTCCCTAGCCTCCATTGCTAACATGTTTATTCTTTATGTTTTTACAATCCTCTATACATTTACCTCTACTCCATACTTGGTTCTTATTCCCTGAAGCATCCTATGGTGCACTAAGACTATTATTTTACTTTATCATAAAATATTTAGTAAAATTTATAAAACATCAACTGGATACCATTTCATCGTTTAGAAAAGTAAGACTATTCACAATAAAAAATAAATCTCCTTAAATATTAGATTGCTATTAATTTCCAAATAATGCTTCATTAATCTCATTTTTTAGTACTCATTTAACATTTTGCTTAATTATGATGTCCAAGAATTCATCTTTTATTTTGTCAATAATGTCTGCAATATGCTATATTTGCCCTGATAAAGAATACTAATTTTATTTTGAAACATGTCTCATATACTCCAGGCTGTTCTCAATCCTGATTTGTAACTACAATTGAATTTGAAGTCCTAATATCCTTACTTCTTCTACAAAAATCAAGGAGCTATCATTGTCCACCAATACACACTGCTAAAGGTATTGTAATGGATCAATCTTGGAGCCTCATGAATTCTAAGTAAGCGTCTACAACCTGAAACGCAGTCCCAGGGAATGAGCTGCCGATATTTGGATAGCATGCTTAAGGAGTGATTGCCCAATGCCTCCAATAATATTTACAAGATCTTCTTTAATAATTTCCTGCATCATACTATATATTAATGCAAGTCTCAGGAAGTTGTTGAAACTTATAAGATTAAAAATGCCTCATTTCAATTTTTAAATAAGTAGCAGTTTGCTAAGCTGCTAACACTGAGCAAAATGCACCTTTTGCTAGATGGGTTTTCATGCTGCTGCTGCATTTGAGGCCCCTGTGCTCTTGCAGGTAATTCTTCCAGCACACGCAAGTAAAAACAATGAACCTTGAGTTTGATACGCTTGATGTGTATAGAAATGTTTCCTCCTTCTGTTGTCAGCAAACTGTTTAGTATGAATACATTATTTTTGTATCTCCTCAGGAAACTCAATATATACTTTCAGAAATCTAAAACAATTTGTGTAGATTTCAAGTCATCCTGAAAAAATGTCTAACCAGGTCATGCTTTTTCAAAGCATTAACCATAGTTTAGATTTGAAATGTCACATAGAAAACTAAAAGATGATCACTTTGATAGTTTCCTTGAATAAGAGACAGAACGTTAAGCACTGATAACATTTTTATGAACACTTAAAATATGGTAAGTGTACTGTTTTGAGGAGGTATAAGACCTCCATTTAATTCATTGACACTTAGATTGTATTTTTTCCTGTGGTTACATTCACGTCAGTATCAAACAATTATTTTAAACATTAATTTGTATTCTTTCATACTACAATGTGTTTTCTTCCAACATAACTCTGGATTATGCTGTCTGATGGACTTTAATTTTCTCATTTTACTTATTTACAAACATATTCTAGTAAACAGAATACCTGGACAAATGAATACATGAAATAATGAAGGCCCGAATTCTTTTTTGTTTGTTTGGTTTTTTGCTTTTTTTATTCGATATATTCTTTCTTTCAAATGATATCCCCTTAATTATTATGTTTCTTGAGAGTAGTATGCATTCTAGTGTTTTGGTGAACTATATATTATGCATTTTTACATACCAAAAAGGCAAATTAGAAGATGACAGTTGATTTCAGAAAAATCCGAATTATAAACATCTTTTTTACACAATCTATTTTATGCACAATAGCAGTATACATATGCCTTTTTTATATCTAGCATAAATTTTCTTTTTTACTAGTTAAAATCAACTTTGAATGCTTATGTTATCCTGCATATCTAAGTCTTCTGAACATGTTCTTCTTACCACTGACTCCTTATTTCCTCGTAGAACACGGGCAGAGTGTTCCTAAAACAGAAAAGCAGCAGTTTTCACAGCACTAGCTTCGGTGAAATGAGGTTCAGGAATAGTGACAGCTCAGGGTATAGCAACAACTTTGCTCTTGAGAAAAATCCCAAAATCCCTGCTCACTGCAGGAATATGCTGAAATCAAAGTAAAAGGAATGCCCTTTTTTAATGCTATGCATTTACTCTAGGAGATCTCCCTTTTGGTGAAACATACAAGGTCAAAATTAATAAGTAATTTAAATAAGTAACTATTAGTAATGTCATAAGAAGTTTAGAAAACATAAATGTCACAAATTACTATAGTTTTGAATGTTAAACAAAGGATAAGTAGAAAGCTGAAACTAAAAGACTTAAAACAAAAGAACCATCAGGATAGTAAGACAGATAGAATTTTGTGTTCATTAATTTTAAATAACTGTATTTAAATAACCAAAGTTTGCCACAAAGAAAAATAATAAAATGATTCAAAGCTTTATTGTTTTAATATGGACTTACTGCATTTATTCATTACCCATAAATTAACACTATACTGAAAGTTAGTTCATTTTAATTTTTATACTACCATTAATGCTAGTAGAATGTGGCATTTGAACAGCTGCATAATCAGTTTGTGCCACCTTCCTCCACAGACTGATTACACAGTTGAAACAAAGTCGAAGTTGATTAAGAAAGTGGGTTTGGTGTTCTGAAGAGGTCGCAATTAAGAAGACTTTTTGCTCTTTCAGAGAACTTGAATGAGGCTCACAATCACCTCTAGCTGTGGCTCTAGATTGTCCACTGGACTCTTCCGGTGTATGGGGGGAGATACAAGAAGGCACATAGTATGAAATATGCACATAAATAAAACACTCAAATGCATGAAATAAATATAACCAAATAGACAAAAAAAGAAAAAGAAAATTTTGTGTATAATCACATACATCTCTTTTTGCTGGTTTCTGTAAATTTCTATGCATGCTGATATTGCGTGTGATAATCAAAGAGACATAGAACACTCAGGAAGAGACTCGACTTGGTCCTTGACAAAGCTACACAGGAAGAAGCACGTTTTAAAAGTAAGTTGAAATATAAATAGTGATAGCACGGTCAATGAAACACTGAACGATATTTATGTTTCTAAAAATTGTAAAACAAGACAACCTTCATTTTTTTCTTTTTGTTTCTGAATAGCAAACACTGATGACATAGTGCCATGACATTGCATCTGGCAGGTGTCTTACCATGCAAAAATGTGGCTGTGATTTAGAGATGTGGGGGATCCATTTTTTTCTAATACAGGAGCATAAGGAGAGAGAGAGAGAGAGAGAGAGAGAGAGAGAGAGAGAGAGAGAGAGAGAGAGAGAGAGAGAGAGAGAGAGAGAGAGAAAGGGGGAGAACAAAAATAATAGCCAAGCTGTTGGCTTGTTTTCCAGGATTCCTCTTGTTTTGTTTACTCTTCTGAAAAGTACAGTGCATTTAAAATAAGGATTGAATTACATAAAGTGTATGCCTGAACACTGATGGAGAAAGGAAAACATACATAAAATGTATGAAGGCTCAGAGACAGTCAACTGCCTTTATAAATAAAATACCTAAGAACAAATGTGGGGACTTAAGTTCCTTTGATAATCAGCACAAAGACAACTATCTTTATGACTGCCAACCAAGCCCACCTTTCTTTATGAATAGTACTGTGTAGTAGCAGAATCTAGGCAAGATAGGAATAGTAATATAACTTTTATGTTACAGCAAACTGAGTGGCTACATTCCATGGAGGAGTATGAGCTAGTGTATGAGAGTCACTGTATCTCAAATGGCGTTAATTGCCACCATCAAGACATTACCCTCCCCCACACACACACAAACACAGTCACACACACACACACACACACACACAGAGAGAGAGAGAGAGAGAGAGAGAGAAAGAGACAGAGAGAGAGAGAGCGACAGAGAGACAGACAGACAGACAGACAGACAGTCAGAGAGACAGAGAGACAAACAGAGACAGAGACAGACAGACAAAAGCATGAATACAGAAACATGCTCACTTAAGCACACATACTTCATTTTTTAAACAAAATTTGTTATCTTTTCAGGTCTGAAAACACAATTTCATACAACTATTATCTGGTCAGAAATATTTACAGATTTAAGCCTTTCAGATTTTATGAATCTTGAAGTTTTATCACTGAAGTAGCTTATTAAGTATACCCTGAAATATTTATGATTGGCTTTTTAGCCAGGTGCCACACAGAGAAGGAATTTTAGAGTTTGGTAGAAAGAGAACACATTATATAGCGGCAAAGCCTTTAGAATCCTTAATATAAGAAAATCTGAGAGACAGAGTGATTTAGTTGTGTTTTATTTGCTACGTTGGAGAACCACATTTTAAAAAATTAGTTAAAGTGAGAAACCAAGCTGTCCTGTTACAGAAAGTTAGTAAAATGAATCCAGAAAGTCCATTGTTTAGAAAATACAGAATAAAATAATGTCTCCCTTCTGCCTACAAAGAGCAAAACTAAAGATATGGACTTAATTTAGTTATAAACCTTGGACAAGACTTGGCCAATTTTTATGTCTACATTTGCATAATCCCAACAAGAAATTTGACCTGGTTTGGTGACACAGAAAAGCATTTTACTACAGTCTATTCTAATCTTAGAGCCCAAATAATATTGCTGATCATAACCCATTTGTAAATATAAAAAGCTACATTCTAAGACCTTTACTAGAATATTAGAGATATTTGTTTTGAGAGTTTAATAATTTTAGTGTCATTTAGATTCCACAGCAATATAAAACATTAGGACATTGGTTTTGTTGCTTTTGATTGTTTTGTTTTTCTTCTTCTTCTTCTTTTTCTTGTTCCTTTTTCATTCTATCATTTATTCTTGGTGATTTGAAGAATGGCTTGTGGTAATTATACTAGGAAAATATTATTTAATTTTATCCTTACTTGGTAATTACAAATTTACATGAAAAAAGAAGATTGTTTCATAAGGAAGAGTCAATAGTTGTAAGAGGAGGAATCGGTTTCAAGAATCCAATATATACAAAGAACTCAAGAAGTTAGACCCCAGGGAACCAAATAACGCTATTAAAAAATGGGGTACAGATCTAAACAAAGAATTTTCACCTGAAGAAATTCGGATGGCTGAGAGTCACCTTAAGAAGTGTTCAACATCATTAGTCATTAGGGAAATGCAAATCAAAACAACCCTGAGATTTCACCTTACACCAGTCAGAATGGCTAAGGTCAAAACTCAGGAGACAGCAGATGTTGGTGAGGATGTGGAGAAAGAGGAACACTCCTCCACTGCTGGTGGGGCTGTAATATTGTACAATCACTTTGGAAACCAGTCTGGCGGTTCCTCAGAAAACTGGACATGACACTTCCGGAGGACCCTGCTATACCTCTCCTGGGCATATACCCAAAGGATTCCCTGGCATGCAATAAAGACACATGCTCCATTATGTTCATAGCAGCCTTATTTATAATAGCCAGAAGCTGGAAAGAACCCAGATGCCCCTCAAAGGAGGAATGGATACAGAAAATGTGGTATATTTACACAATGGAATACTACTCAGCAATTAGAAACAATGAATTCACAAAATTTTTAGACAAATGTTTTGATCTGGAAAATATCATCCTAAGTGAGGTAACCCAATCACAAAAGAATACACATGGAATGCAATTTCTGATAAGTGGATATTAATTAGCCCAGAAACTCTGAATACCCAAGGCACAAATAGCATAACAAATGACTCCCATGAAGAAGTATGGAGAGGGTCCTGATCCTGGAAAGGATTGATCTAGCGTTGGAGGGGAGTATCAGGACAGAGAAAAAGGAGAGAGGTGATTGGAGAATGGGTGGAGAGAAGAAGGTTTAAGGGACATATGGGGAGGGGGGATCTGGGAAAGGGAAATAATTTGGAATGTAAAGAAAGAATATTGAAAATAAAAATAAAAAAGAATGTAAATTTGAAGAATTTTCGCAATCTGGGGTGGTTGATTTGTCCTATTGATGGTATCTTCTGCCTTATAGAAGCTTTTCAGCCTCATGAGGTCTCATTTATCAGTTGCTGATCTTAGAGATTGAGACACTGGAGTTCTGTTAAGGAAATTTGCCCCTGTGCCAGTGAGTTCAAGGCTCTTTCCCACTTTCTCTACTATTTGATTCAGTGTATCTGCTTTTTTTTTTTTTTTTTTTGAGAAAATAAAGATACATTTACTTCCTTGACTATATATATCTTTAGGGGTGGGCTATAACCTTTTCTTTTTTTTTTCTTTTATTCGATATATTTTTTATTTACATTTCAAATGATTTCCCCTTCCCTAGCCCCCCCACTTCCAGAAAGTCCCGTAAGCCCCCTTCTCTCCCCCTGTCCTCCCACCCACCCCTTCCCACTTCCCCGTTCTGGTTTTGCTGAATACTGCTTCACTGAGTCTTTCCAGAACAAGGGGCCACTCTTCCTTTCTTCTTGTACCTCATTTGATGTGTAGATTATGTTTTAGGTATTCCAGGTTTCTAGGTTAATATCCACTTATTAGTGAGTGTATACCATGATTCACCTTTGGGTCTGGGTTACCTCACTTAGTATGACGTTCTCTACTATTCAGCCATTAGAAACAATGAATTCATGAAATTCTTAGGCAAATGGATGGAGCTAGAGTGTATCTGCTTTTATGTTAAGATCATTGATCCACTTGGACTTTAGCTTTGTGCAAGCTGCCAATAATGAATCTATTTTGATTTTTCTACAAACAGACAACTAGTTGGACCAGCACATTTATTAAAGATGCTATCTGTTTTCCATTGCATGTTTTGGCTTCTTTGTTAAAGATCAAGTGTCCTTAAGTATGTGGTTTTACATATGGGTCTTCAATTCTTTCCCATTGATCAACCTTTCTGTCTCCAATACCATGCAGCTTTTATCATTATTGCTCTGTAGTATAGCTTGAAGTCAGGGATGGTGATTCCTGTTGAGAATAATTTTCATTATACTGTGGTTTTTGTTTTTCATATGAAATTTAAAATTGTTTTTTCCAAGTTTTTGAAAAAGTGTATTGGAATTTTGATGGACATTTCAATGAATCTGTAGATGGTTTTCAGTAGTATGATCATTACTATATTAATCTTTGCAAGCCATGAGTGTGGACAATCTTTCCATCTTCAGAGACCTGCTTCGATTTTTTTTTACCAGGGATTTGATGTTCTTATTGTACAGATCTTGCATGTGCTTGGAAAGAGTTGCATCAAGATATTTTATACTATCTATAAAAATTGTGAGGGTGTTGTTTCCCTAATTTATTTCTCAGCCTGTTTATCATTTGTATAAAGGAAGGCAATTGATTTGTTTGAATTAATTATATATCTAGTCACTTTGCTGAAGTTGTTTATCACCTGTAGAACTTATTTGGTATATTTTTTGGGTCTCTTATGTATACTATCATATCATTTTCAAGAAGTAAACTCTTCAATAACCCCACATTTGATATAGGGCTAATATGTGAAATTTATAAAAAACTCAAGAAGCTAACCTCAAAACCAACAAATAACCCGATTAAAAATGGGGTATTTAGCTAAACAGAGAATTTTCAACTGAGGAATCTTGAATGCCCTAGAATCACTTAAATACATGTTCAACTTCCTTAGTTATTAGGGAAATGCAAATAAAATCGACCCCAAGTTTCCACCTTATATCAATAAGAATTGCTAGTATCAAAAACATAGGCTTCAGCAGATACTGGCAAGGAAGTGGAGGATGTAGAGAAAGAGGAACACTTCTATTGCTGGGAGAGATGGAAAGCTGATACAAGCACTTTAGAAATCATTCTGGTGGTTCCTCAGAAAATAAATAATTCTAACTGAAGACACAAATACACCATTATTGGTCATATACCCAAAAGATGCTCAATCATATAACAAGGTCATGTGCTCCACTATGTTCATACCAGCCTTATTTATAATAGCCTGAATATGGGAGCAACCTAGATGTCCTTCAACAGAAGAATGGATACAGAAAATATGGTACACTTATACAATGGAATACAACTCAGCTATTAAGAATGATACTTCACTAATATTGCAGTCAAATGGATAGAACTAGAAAGTATCATCCTGAATGAGCTAACCCAGACCCAAAAGGACATAGATGGTATGTACTCACTGATAAGTGGTTATTAATCCAAAAGTTCAGAATACCCATGCTACAACTTACAGACCATATAAAACTTAACAAGAAAGAAGACCAAAGTGTAGATTCTTCAATCTTACTTAGCATGGGGAATTAAATAACCATGTGAGGTAGAGGGAGAGAGGGAGGGTCTTGCTTGGGAGAAGGGAGGGGGAGGGAAAAATGGGGGGGCAGGTTCAGTTATAGGAAGAAACAGGAGGAAAGTTCAGAGGGTCAGAAGAATAAATAGAAATATATAGCTGTGGAGGCCGGGAAATGGGGCCTCCATTGGGGGGAACCACCAAAATGTCACAGATGACAGGAATGTGAGAGGCTCCTAGGACCCAATGGTAATGACATTAGATAAAATATCCAACAAAGGCAAGATAGAATCTGAAAAAAAATCTCCAGTAGACAATATCCCCAGTTGAGGCAAAGGGCCCTTCACTGATATCAAAATTTTTAAACCAGAATTGATCCTATCTAAAGTAAGCATATGGACAAAAATTAGAGCAGAGATTGAAGGAAAGGTCATACAGAGACTGTCCCACCTTGGGATCCATCCCATCAACAGAACCAAACAGTACAGATGATGCCAAGTAGTCTTTGCAGACAAGAACCTAGAACGACTGCTGTCTGAGAGAGTCTGACAGCACCTAACTGATCCAGACACATATACTTACAGCCAAACATTGGACTAGCCATACCACCACAATGGAAGGGTTTTAGGGCAGGACTGATGGAGCTGTAAAAGACTGCAACCCCAAAGGAAGAATAACAATGTCAATTAACTGGACCCCTTAGATTTCCTAGGGACTATACCATAGGGTATGCATTGGTGGGTCCATGGCTTCAGCTACATATGTAGCAGAGGACTGCCTTATCTGGCATCATTGGGAGGGGAAGTCCTTGGCCCTGTAGAGGCTCATTGCCCCAGCAAAGAAGGATGTTAGAGGGGTGAGGCAGGAGTGGGTGGACTAATACCTTCGTAGAGCTTATGGGGAGGGGAGATTGAATGGAAGGGGTGAGGAGGGGTGACTGTGAAGGGGGAAACATTTGAAATGTAAATAAAATATTCAATAAAAAGAATGTTAGTGGGAAGCCTTATCAAAACTCACTATTCATAGTAATAAACATTTAAAATATTAAACTAACAGTACTTCTTTACATGGTATTAATATTCTATCCTTAGTCTTTCAAGATAGTAGTGGTTATATGTATTATTTTGTTCCAATTTTGTTATTGAAATTTGAATAAGTAAATGGTGAAGGTAACAAATGACTTTTACCTGCACTGCAGCAGAAAATATTATATTATCTTCGGTTTTGACTGTGGTAACATAATTAAATGAGAATTTCAAGTTCTCACATAGAGGAAACTTGAATATATTTTGCTGGAAGACATAATCAGTGGTTACTAAAAATAAAGACCATGATAGAATGTATTACTTAAGACAGATTTTGATTCTTCTACTTCTTCTCTCAATTGTTTGGAGATAAAAACTAGTATTTAGCATTTTAGAATTTGTTCTTGCTTTTGATGAATGAAAGTAATACAAATGACATTGCTCTACTGGCTTGAATAGAGAAAACACATATGATCTAAGTGTGCCTTATACCTTCTCTTTGTAATGAGAACAAATGAATTGCCACAGGTTGGTTAAAATCAATCTAGAATACAGAGAAATGTATACTGACCTACAGCCTATTATCTGGATACAGACATTTCAACAGGCTTCCACAGTGTGAGAGTTTACTTCTGTTAACAGACACCATGACCAAGGCAACTCTTATAAAAACAACATTGAATTGGGACTAGCTTACAGTTTCAGAGTTTCAGACCATTATTACCAAGGTGAGAGCATGGCAGCAAGCAGACCAGCATGGAGCAGGAGGAGCTGAGTGTTCTACAGCTTCATCTGAAGGCTGCTAGCGGAATACTGGCTCCAAGGCAGCTAGGATGAGGTTCTTAAAGCCACAGTGCCATGTCCACTCCCCAAAAGGCCACACCTACTCAAACTGGGCCACACAATCTAATAGTGCTACTCCCTAGGCTGAGATTATACCAATGAATGCACATATAAGTTTATAAAAAAAAACAGGTTCTTTCCCTTCTGCTTATTAGTTTTATCCAATTCTGATATATTGCATTATACTCCCTTAAAAGCTTAGTTGTTTTCTATTGAGAGACAACAAAGGACCATTTCTGGATAGGAGATGTTAGGATAAACTGGAAGGAATAGATGGAGTTGAAACTCTAATCAGGATATATTATGTTAACAAAGAAATCTATTTTCAATAAAGGCAAAATAATGTAAAAGTTAAATATTTTTAAAAGTTAATTTTTTTCTGAAAGAATGTGAGATTTGAGAAGTGTTAGTAGCTCCAAAAATCAGTTCACATAGTATTACATAGAGTGTCTAATGTAAACAATTCCTTTAACATTTATTGGAAAAAGAATAGTGTTGTCAATACATAGCACTGAGAATAGTAGATGTTACTCAACCTACACAAAAATCAATTTATAATGGATGTGGATCAAACCTCAATGTACAACATTTAAGTCTGAAACTGAGAAAAATAGGTACAGAAAACACTTCAACATGTAGGTAAAGGGAATGACTGTGAAAATACTCAATAGACTCAAGAGATTACACAAAAATGAAAAGCTTCTGAACTGTAAAAGAAACAATTGAATTAGGGTATAGTCTACTGAAGGTTCAATCTTTTACAGTCAATTATGTGAAAAAAGTTTAATGTCAAGAATAAATTTAAAAATCACTATGTACCACACCCTGGCAAATAAAACTTAAAACATGAACTGTCCAATCAACAAATAGATTCATGAAATGGACAGTAAGTTTCCAAAAATGTACATATTCATGTAGCAGTATAATAATCACAATAATGCCAGTCAAAACTAAATTAAGAATTTCTTCCCCAATCAGAGAATCTATCATCTAATAAAGAAATGAAAATTATAAGGCAAGAATTTAGAGAATGGGGAATCCTAATGTATTGTTATTTTCAATGTAAGAGGAAAATGTTAGATATGAACATCATGTTTTGTATCTATGCATAAAAGTTTCATATTTTCTTTCTTTTGTGGATTCTTGTTATGATATAAATATTATAATTATATACATATTATATCTATATGTAATGTTTATCATATATATGAGAGTTGAATATGATCAAAGTGCATGACAAGAAACATTTTTCTTATGACATTATGCACTAATTATATGTATTTGTATATGTGTATATATATATATATATACAAAATAAGTATATTATGATATATATTATAAGCAGAGGGCATATTAGAAAAAGACAAATGAATTCATATTAATATTTCACAGAACAGAAAGATATGCCAAAGTGACGACTGAATTGATTTAGAATATAGAAAATTTATGCTTGAATCCTAGTATTGGAAATAAATCTTTTACAGGGACTGGGAAAGTATACATTTCTTGTATGTTTGTCAGCATAACAATCTATACTTTTGATTGTGTCAGTGTTAGCACTGAAAATATACCAGTGCATCTGATATGGTAGACCCAGTGCCTAACTTTCATTAAAGAATGCTATGACTATGAAATAGTTGAATGTAGTGAAGAAATATGAAAGAGCTTCAGGAGAGAAAGCAGTGATTGTCCTAGTGGTAAGAAGGCAGAATACATAAAGACGCCATATCCTAAAATCTTGAAGAAGATTGACAGTTTTTCCGTTGCTATAAGAGAGAAGCAGAAAACAAAGGTTCTTAAATACCAAGCATTAGATTTGGAAAATAATCTATAATAAATTCTTCTACACTCAAATTTTCAGAAAACACACTAACACATAAACTCTGATAAATGTCTAGTGGGGAAAAGCTTTACAAAAATGTGTGACAACAGGTGCTGCTAAGATCTAAAGAAATAACACTCCTCCATTGCTAGTTGGAATGAAAGGAGGTAAAACAACTTTGAAAATCAATTTGTCAGTTCCTCAGATAATTGGAAATAGTTCTACCTGAAGACCTATCTATACCACTACTAGACATGTACCCAAAACATGTTACGACATAAAACAAGGACACATGTTCTACTATGTTTATAGCAGACTTAATAACCACAAGCTGTAAATAACCCAAATGCCCTTCAAGAGAAGAATGGATGCATAAAATATATTACAGTTCCCCAGTGGAATACTACTCAGTTATAAAAATCAAGGACTTCATGAAATTGGCAGGCAAATGGATGGGACTAGAAAATATCATCCTGAGTGAGGTGGTCCAGACACAAAAGAACACACATGATATGTATTCACTGATAAGTGGATATTAGCTCCAAAGCTCAGAATACCTATGGTACAAAACACAAACCATATGGACCTTAAGAAGGAAGACCTCATTGTAAATGTTTCAATCCTACATAGAAGGGGGAACAAAATAATCACAGGAAGTAGAGGGAGGGACATAGGAGGGAGAGAAGAGGGGACAAAGGGGGGAACAGGATCAGGTATTTGAAGAGACAGCAGGAAATTGAATAGAAACATGTACCAGTGGAAGGTAGTAGGAGTAGCACTAGAAAGTCACAGACTCCAGGAAAACAAGAGGCTCCCAGGACTAAATGAGTATGACTTTATCCAAAAACACAAACAAAAGGGAGATACAGACTGTAAAGACCAGCTCCAGTACATAGGCATCATGCCCAGTTGAGGGAGAGGGACACATACTCATCTCAAAATTTTTAACCCTGAAATGTTTCTGTCCAGGGGCAAAAAATGGAATAGGCTGATGAGAAGGACATCCAGAGATCACACCATTTAGGGATCCATCCCATCTTCAGACAACAAACTCACACACTATTGCTGATGCCAAGAAGTGCTTGCTGACAGGAGCCTGATATGGCTGTCCACTGAGAAGTTCTACTAGCACCTGACTGATACAGATGCAGGTACTCACAGCCAACCATCAGACTGAGGCCAGGATCCCCAATATAAGAGCTAGGGGAAGGACTGAAAGAGCTGAAGGGCTTTCAACCACATAAGAAGAAGAACCACATAATATCATTTAACTGGACCATCCGGACCTCTCAGGGTCTAAACTACCAACCAAAGTGTATACATAAAGGAGCCATGACTCCAGATACATATGTAGCAAAGGAAGGTCTTATCTGACATCAATGGGAGGAAAGCAAGCTTGATGGCCCAGCATTGGGAGATGCTAGAAGGGTGAAGCAGAAGTGGTTGAATGGGTAAAGGAGCGCCCTCATGGAAGAAAAGGGGAGAGTGAGTGAGGTATGGGATGTGGGTTTGTGAATAGGTAACTGAGATGGGGGAATATCATTTGAAATATAAACAAATAAAAATGATTAATTAAAAAGATGGCTATTGAATGAGACTTTAGTCTGTCTTATTTTTAGGGCCCACTCTCCCAGTTTTAGGTGACCCAAAAAAGCAATAACGTCTTCAGAAGTTCTAGCTCTGCAATAATTTAAAGTCTTCTGAAAATTTTAATTATGTAGAAGAATATTCAAATAATTTAACTTAAAATGTTGTGAACATGACTTGTCTCCTCATGAGCATTAAATGACATCAATTCCATGAACATGTTTTACTTTCATCTTTAAATGTTTTTACTCTGATGTTTTAAATAGCAAAGTCTGACTTGGCTAATCACAAAATTGAATGATTGATGTCTGTTATCATTTAAAAAGGCAAGTCGGTAATTATAGTTTTGCTCGCTATTACTTAGTTAAATGTGCACTTCTCTATATTTAAAGTATGCTTTTCTTGCTTGAAATAAGCCATCTTCTTTGTAAAATGTTTGTTTTTTTTTTGTTATTTCCTTATCTCATAAGCAATAAGGAAAGCACTATGTTTGGATTGAATCTTTGTCTCCATTCTCTAGCCTCACAGCAGTGACTGCTCTTCAGGCTCTAATACATCTTGATTAACAAACACCTAACCACAGAGCTCTGTTCTAGAATAAATATGCAATGAACACTTAGCCTTTATTCTTACATTGAATGATATTTTTTATTACCACAACACTTTCATAAACGAAGACAACAGGAAACTTTTCATTAGTTATGGAGTTACTAAGAATCACCTCAAGTGCTTCAAGGTTATGTTACACTGCCATATGCATGCACACAGAGCTGCTTATTCAAGCAAATACATATTCATACATACTCTTACACACAATTTTATTTAACAACTAACCATTTTACTGGGTTTCACTACTAACATCCTTGGATACTATGTTAGGTTTGGCTATTTAATTAATATTTTTACCAAATGATATTCTTTTTTTCCATTTAATTTTTTTGAGGAGTAATATTTTATTGAATACATTCTCCATTTACGTTTCAAATGTTATTCCCTTTTCTGGTCCCCCACCCTAGAAAACCTACACCCTCTTTTCCCTCCCCCTGCCTCCATGAGGTTGCCCCTCCACACAACCCACTCCCACCTAGTCCCCTCTATTTCCCCATGCTAGAGCATCTATCAAGCCTTCATAGGAAAAAGGACCTCTCCTCCCACCTATGCCTTATAAGACATTCCTCTGCCACAATGCAGGTAGAACTACCTGTACCCCTTGGTTGATGGCTTAGTCCTTGGGAGCCCTGGGGGGGGGTCTTCTGGTTGGCCAATATCATCTTATTCCCATGAAACTGCAAAACCCTTCAGCTCCTCCAGTTCTCCCTCCAAATCATCCATTAGGGACCCTGCACTCAGTCTAATGGTTGGCTGCTAATATCTGCCTCTGCATCTGTAAGGCTCTGGCAGGGCCCTTCAGGAGACAATTATATCAGGCTCCTTTCAACATGCACTTGGCATCCACAATACTTTGGGGGTTTGTTAACTGTTTATAGGATGAATCTCCAGGTAGGACAGTCTCTGGATGGCCTTTCCTTCAGTCTCTGTTCCATACTTTGTCTCCATAATTGTTCCTGCGAGTATTTTGTTCCCCTTCTCAGAAAAACTGAAGCACCCACATTTTGGTCTTCCTTCTTCTCCATTGCTGGTAGAATTGCAAGCTGGTACAACCACGCTGGAAATCAGTTGGGTGGTTCCTCAGAAGAATAGTCACAGTACTACATGAGGTTCCAACTATACCACTCCTGGACCTATACCCAAAAGATGCTCCAGAATGTAATAAGGACACATGCTCCACTATGTTCATGGCAGCCTTATTTATAATAGCCAGAAGCTGGAAAGAAGCCAGATGTTCTTCCACAGAAGAATGGATACAGGAAATGTGGTATATTTACACAATGGAATACTCCTCAGATATTATGAACAATGAATTCACAAAATTCTTAGGCACATAGAAGAAACTAGCAAGTATCATCCTGAGTGAGGTAACCCAATCATAAGGGAATACACATGATATGCATTCACTGATACGTGGATATTAGCCTAAAAGCTCAGAATAAATAAGACCACTTGAAGACAAAATGATATTCTTAAATATCATTCATACATTAAGACTGAAGAGGGTTGAATAGAGAAAATACTTTACAGCTATGATTTAATTTTTTTAAAAAAATCAAGATCAACAATTTAAAAATGGGACTTCATTAAAATGAAGATCTTCTGTAAGGCAAAGGACACTGTCAATCAGCTGAAGTGGCAACCATTAAAGAATAGGAAAAATTTGCCATTGCCACATTTGATAGAGGCCTAATACCAGAAATATGTAAAGAACTCAATAAAGTAGATGTCAACGAACAAAACAATGCAATTGAAAAATGACATATGGGTCTAAACAGAGAACTTTCAATAGAAGAAATTGAAATGGATGAAAAACACTTAAAGACATCCTTAGCCCTCAGGGAATTAAAATTCAAAACTGGTTTGGGATTCCCGCTCACACCTGTCATAATTACTAAGATACATAACACAAGTAACAGCTCATGCTGGTGGAATGTGGAACATGAGGAAAACACATCCTTTGCTTGTAGGAATTTGTACAAAGGGGCACAGACACTATGGAAATCTATATGGCAGTTCCTCAGAGTTGACAACTGTCTATCTCAAGACTCTTTGGCATATTCACCTTAGCATAAGTATAATGTATCAACCATGTACATTACTGCTGTATTCACAATAGCCAGAAACTGTGAAGAACCTAGATCTTCCACAATAGAATAATAGATAAAGATAATGTGGTATATTTACCCAATGACATACTTCTCAGCTGTCTAAAATAACCATATTATGAAATTTGCAGGCAAATGAATGGAACTAGAAGAAAAATCATCATGAGTGAGGTAGACTAGACTCAAATATAAATATGGTATGCATTTGCCTATATTTTATTATTAACTAAATAAATAAAAACCAAAGTTTATATTTAGGCTTAGAGGTAGTGTCTAGGGAATTACATGGAATACCCATTGATGGGATCATAATAGAATAGATTTTATGGATGCACTGAGGACCAACAGAGTACAGGAACATGAGGCTGAGGGGAAGAGTAGGAGGAGAAAATGCAGGGAGCAACAGCTGGAATTACAGGAAATCTGAGGAATGACATGGAAATTTACTCACTAAAATATATGGAGTTGATTTTAGCGAGCCCTTTTAATAATGAGGCTATAGAATCTCAACTATTTCTTACCAGCAAACAAAGCTTCGAGTAGTCAGCCTAGGTTTCACTCAAATGAGTTGGGTCTTATGGAAATCCCCCAAAAGCCAGGCTCTTGCCATGACAATGAATTTTGGGGATCTATTGCCAAAAGTAATTCCTACACAATTCATTGAATATGAAGAGGTTCACCTAGAGACTGCATGGCTTTACCCTCCCCATTGTTCCAGTATCTTTGGATATATACTTTTCAAGCTACCAAAGGTGAAATACAAGCCGTGCTATAAAACCTTTGACCTATACTCTCTCCTGCCTGCAAAATATTCGAGGCCAGCAGAGGCATAAAATTCATGCAAGTAGCCAATCAATATAAAGGCTGACTTAACGCCATTCCACAAGATTACACCCATATCCAACTCTGCTTGGGTAATTAAGAACCAGAGATTAGGTAGCATATAGACTTATGGTCAATCCAAGCACTATTCATCAAAAAAGGGGGAACCAATAAAATGACTGCTAATGATGTTCTGCTGAACTCACAGATCAGTTCCTTATTCACTTATCATCAGAAATACTTCCGCCAAAGCAGAAAGGAACATATCCAAAGACACATAGTCCAATATTATGTGTTGATGGAGTCTAATTGGGATGTCTCCCTCAACACATAATATTGTGAAGAAATCCCTTCTTTCAGATTCTAGGGAACCACAGGAAAGAAAAGGCAGAAAAAGTGTAAGAGCCAGAGGTAATGGAGAACACCAAGAGAACAAGATCCTCTGAATGAAATAAGCAAGGTGCACATAAACTCACAGAGACTGAAGAAACAAGAAAAGAGCCTAAAGGTTTCCACATCAGGCCCTCTGCATGCATTTTATAACTTTTAGCTTAGCATTTTTATGACCTTCTTGACTGTGAGAACAAGTGGATCTCTGATTCCTGTGCCTGTTCTTGAGACTACTTTCCTTCTGCTGAGTTACCTTGTACAACTTTGATGTGATGGGGTTTGCTTTATTTTATTTTGTCATATTTGGTTGTTATCTCCTAGAAGTCTGTTCTGTTATAATGAGAAACAGAAAATGTTTGCATCTGGAGACAGGGGGTGGTAGGGCAGAACTGGGATGAGAAAAGGAAGATATTATAATCAGAATGATTCTTATTATGAGAAAAATATATTTTCAATAAAAGGAAAAAATACTTAAAAAGAAAAAGAAAGGAGCAATCAAACTTGGATCTGAGATCAATGAAGTAGAAACAAAGAATACAAAAATAACATATATTTTAAAAAGTCAAACAAATAAAACATTGGGTAGCAATTAGCAGGAATCTGCATTCAGTTCACAGCTTTACATACGAATAATAAAACAATGACCTAGTCATAAAATTATTTAACATGCAAACAATATTTTTATCTTATATATGATTTTAGGTAAAAAGAGGCAGAAATTTAAATTTAAAATATTTAAATAGAATTTTAATAAATGTTTTTAAATTTAATAAATAATAAATTTAAGATATTTAAAAGAAAGATATGAATTCAGAAGTCTATCAGTAAAGAACACATTCCTATTCTTTGACCAATGGGATTCAGGAGTTAATGTGGTTAAAAATTTTCCTTAACATTATGGGAAAAGTTGCCATGGCAACTATATTTCATTGTATCCCTACTTGTATCAGATCAGGAACAAGACTGTGAAAAAGTTCTTGCCTAAGAAACAGAAAGTTCAGAAAAGTTAAAATTTCCAGTCTTTTTTTTTTTAAATAAAACAGTGCTAAAAATGTGTGTGTGTGTATGTGTGTGTGTGTGTGTGTGTGCGTGTGTTTGTATCCACACATTTAATAATGTGTGAAAGAGGAAAATAGCTTTATTCATTATTTTCTTGATATATACATATATATATATATATATATATATATATATATTTCATTAAACAGTTATACAGAGGCTTTAGAGTCAGAAAAAAAATACATTGAATTCTACTTGTATCATTGGCATGAAACCAGATTAATGAATTACAGGTGAGTTAAACAATCCATTAATGTTTCTCTGCATACCTGAGAATATGTTATAGATTAGTCTTAGAATTATAATTAGGATAATCTTTCTACAAAATATTCATTTTATAACCTACATTTAGAGTATGAATTTGTCCTTATGATATGATATATAAATGAAATCATAATTCCAAACAATATTACTCTATGGCAATATATACATTAGATATCTTTGCTTTCAGTGGATGTGAATAAAGTATTGCTCTTTCTGGCTCCACTGAAAGCATGTGAGAGGAGATGGAATGATTCTTTCCTTGTCAGTGCCCTTTACAACCCTAGTGTACTAGAAAATAGGTGCAGGATAACCCCTACTACTATTGTGAATGCACATACTATTAATCTCCCCCATGACTTATCAATATAGCTGTAAAGTGATGATCGCTCAACATTAATCAGAGCAGTTCCCACTAATGATTTATAAGCAAACCTACTACAGGTTAAGGTGCAGAGAATAAGGTACTGTGGATGGCTCAGCTACAATGGAATGCCTCCATCATATCTCTTCCTTCTAAATCTGAGAAATCACTGCTGAAGGTTATACAATTCATACATGTAGGTGAATCCATTGAAACAGTGTACCCTGTACACAACAGAGCAGTTGGACAAATGATTCTATATAGCATCAGAGATAGCTTGCAAAACATCTGTGTAATATCATCCCAGACAAAATACAACATGGAAGGAAGACATGTAATAAATCACACAAATAAATAAAGAGCAACTGCTGTCTCTAGGAGCAGAAAGAGTTTTCTCAAAGGATCCAGATGTTGAGGGCCTACCCATAATCCAAAGCAAACATAACATCCATACTTATAAGGGCAGCATTGAGTGGATGCATTGAACTACAAACACAACACAAAACATGAATAATCACATACATTTAGGAAAAATAGAGGTGGAGGGGGAAATAGAGGTGTAGGACTTAAGGAATGAAGTATGTTTTCACAAAACAATTTGTATGCATAAAAATGCAAAAAATAAAAAATTTGAAGTTTCAGTTAATTTTTAAAAATTATAAGTAAGGTAATAATGAATGAATATTCTGTTATTCTTATGGAGAACTGTTTCTACCTCTTGGACCTCACAGTATTACATCCTGTCAGTTTTTAAATAATCAACCTTCCCGGAGTCAGACCTGGACCCCTGGGCTCTATTTCTAACCTTGAGTAAGACTCTCAAAGTAACCTTGAGAAGGTCACTTAACCTTCTGTGACCATAGTACCTTGTTATAAACAAGGAACAGCAGCATGTGGCTCTCTTGGGTGTTATGTCCAATAATTCATATTTGAACTCCTTCTGAAAAACTTTAGACACACTTGAAACACAAATTGCTATTTGAACTATTGTACCAGAGTCAACACAGCTCAGGTTTATGGGTTTGATACATATCCCCATCATCTCAGAGGTTGTTAGTTATTTCTGTGAAGAGATCTTTCCATGAACAACTCAGGCTGCTTTCTAAAAACCAATCAGTCAAATAGAGCAATCAGTAACAAAATAAGATATGAAAAAAACCCTGAAAACTAAGCACAAAGTTATCCGTTTGTCTGTCTTTATTTTTAAAATCCTAATGTTAGTAGCATTAAACCCTAAACTATCAGCATCTGCAGAATCATTTTGTACATGTTCTCTAAGTGTTTCCTTTTATTTCTTTTGAAAATTAATTAATTAATTAATTAATTAAATTTTTTACACTCCATATTTTATTCCACCCTATCTAGCCTCCTATCCCATCCCATACCTCCTTCCACATCCCATACCTCCTCCCCATTCCCTTATCTCCACGTGGATGTCCCCACTCACCACCCACCTGACCTCTAAACTCCCTGGGACCTTCAGTCTCTTGAGGGTTAGGTAGATCATCTTTTAATGAATCCAGACTGGACAGTCCCCTACTGTATGTGTGCTGGGGGGCTCATATCAGCTGGTGTATGCTGCCTATTTAGTGGTCCAGTGTTTGAGAGATCTTGAGGGTCTAGATTAATTGAGACTGCTGGTTCTCCTAGAGGGTCACCCTTCTCCTCAGCTTCTTTCAGCCTTCCCTAATTCAACAACAGGCATCAACCACTTCTGTTCATTGGTTGGGTGCAAATATCTGCATCTGAATCTTTCAGCTGGGGGGGTCTTCTGGAGTGCTGTCATGCTTGGTCCCTTTTTGTGAGCTTTCCATAGCCTCAGTATTAGTGTCAGGCCTTGGGACCTCCCCTTGAGCTGGATCCCTCTTTGGCCCTGCCACTGGACCTTCTTTTCCTCAGGCTCCTCTCCATTTCCATCCCTGTAATTCTTTCAGACAGGAACACTTATGGGTCATAGTTTTCAAATTTTAGTTTTAAATTTACTATTCAATCATTGTATTCATGGAATAGGAAAATTTGATAAATGCTAATAAATAATTATTACAACTTGAACTCTACTAAAAGAGTTCAATAACTTAGAGGGTCTATCACAGTTTCATATTATGAAGGCTTCATCATTATCAGAAAATGTTGTCACATGATAACTAAATATGTATTTGCCAATCTTTCCAATGGGATACCCAGATGATGAATTCATAATTAAATGAACTTTTAGGAGGCATGGTTGTTTGTTTGTTTGTTAGTTTGTTTGTTTTATTTTTTCAAAGAAATGAGTGGCTGTAAAAATTCTGTTCTTCCCTCTTTCTCTTCCTTCTACTCATCCCCTCCTCTTCAAATTTTCTCTTTTTCTTTTGCTTCCCCATTTCCCCCTTCTTCCCTTTTCACCTGTACTTCCTCTCCCTTGATTTGTATTAACTTTTCTACTCCTGTTCCTTCATCTCTTCCTTACTTTCTTGCTCTGCTTTTAGTATGTCTTTATTGACAAGCAAGTAAGAGTTGGGAGGTAAATAATCGGTCTCATACTGGGCCACACTGGATTTACTTTAACTTACAACAATGAAAGCAGGGGATATTTCTGAAACTGTGGTTCAAGTGCTACTTTGTTTCTTTTTAAAATTTCAGTATGTCACATGACTGGCACAAAGCAATTTTAGTAGTAAAATAGTAAAAATAATAGCTGAAATAACAGCTACTAAAATACATATGTTATCCTTTGGGATGTCTGAACAGGGTTAGTTTAGGGTATGTTTCAATTTTACAATTGTTTGGGCTTTTTCTCTTATATCATAATCTGTTTGCTTTGAATGTACATTTTAAATAACATGACTCTTCATTAGGCACAGTCAAATATTTCGTAATCTTTTTAGACTTTTTTGAGCAATGGGCGGTAA
The DNA here is from genome assembly GCF_947179515.1 of Apodemus sylvaticus. Classification (NCBI taxonomy): domain Eukaryota; kingdom Metazoa; phylum Chordata; class Mammalia; order Rodentia; family Muridae; genus Apodemus; species Apodemus sylvaticus. The sequence goes on along the minus strand of NC_067479.1, from coordinate 29,742,533 downwards.
ATTTCCCTTCACTTTTTGATAACAGTGAAGCACCATTACTTAGCAAATTAATATAAAATTTTGTCATTGAACAGAAGACTTCAAATAATGAAAGTAATTCAACTAAGAAATATCATGCTAATGATATCACAATATGAAATTTGAAGTTAAACTATTGAGGAATGTTAAAAAGAAAAAGATAGCACTGCATTTACACAGAGAAATCTGTTGACCATTGGAATAAAAAACACAATGTAGAGATAAATTCACACAGCCACAGTTACTGAACATTTGACAAATATGTTAGAAACCTAGGTTAAACAAAAGAGAACACATTTAGAAAATGATGCTTAGAATACTCAGTATTTGTAAAAGAACAAAATTGGATAAAACTCACTGACAGGGCACACAAACACAAATAAATCAATTTGAAAACAGATCAAAGATCATAGTGTAAAATCTAAACCTATGAAACTATCAGAAGAAACACTGCAAGATAAAGGCAAAGGCAAGAATATTTAGAGAAGGTCTAAGAATTGACCAATGGAATTACACAAGACTAAAAAATAGTCTATATTATAAAGGAAGCAATCACCTAAATGAAGAGACAGATTTCAGTAAATGAAACAACAGTATGAACCAACCAGTAGCCCCAGAGCTCCCAGGGACTAAAGCACCAACCAATGAGAACACATGGAAGGACCCATGGCTCCAGCTGCATATGTAGCAGAGGATAGCCTTGTTGAACATCAGAGGGAGGAAAGGCCCTTGGTCCTGAGAAAGCTCAATGCCCCAGTATAGGGGAATGCCAGGACAAGGAAGCAGGAGTGGATGGATTGTTAAGCAGGGGTAGGGGGATGGGTTAGGGAGTTTTCTGGGGAAGAGGGAATAGGAGGAAAGGGGTCAACATTTGAAATGTAAATAAAGAATATATCTAATGAAATGAGAAAATATTTTATAAATATTCATTTGATGGGCATAATACTTATTGTATATAAATAACCAAGAACGACAAAAAAATAAGCACTAAACACCCAGTCCCTCAAATAATACATAGGCTTCAGATCCGGTTACATATTACTCTAAAGAACAAATAAAAATTGTCAATTAATATTTTAAAGCACATTGAAAATCCTTAGTTGTCAGGAAAAGGCAAATGGATTCTGCTTTGCAATTGCATTTCATTCCTGTCTGAATGGATATCATCACGATAAGAAGGGCTAATGTTCTAGACCTGTAAGAGGGGCAGCACATTTGTTGCTACTATGGCTGAAACTGGTGTATGGTTATAAAAAAATCAACGCAGAGTTTTCTCAAGAAAGTGAATGTACAACAATAATATGACCTGTCTTCACTTCAACAGTTTATATGTCAGAAAGCTGTAATTTATTGACCTTCATATCAATATTTATTCCAGCCCTATTCACATTTGGTTTTAAAATTTTCACTATCCTAAGATATTTATCAACAGAAAACTTGATACAGAAAATACAGTACCACATAATTAAATTCTATTCAGGAAGAAGCTACCATAACACTTGCATGAAAATAGATAGAATTTGGAAACCATCATTAAACAAAATAAGCCAGATTCAGAAACACAAATGTCACACGTTTTTGTTCTCATAGTTGAACTTTGGGTTTAAATTTGAACGTGTGTGTGTGTGTGTGTGTGTGTGTGTGTGTGTGTGTGTGTGTGTGTTTGTGCATGTGTGTATGTTTGTTTGTATATGTGTAAGAATGTGTGTGTGTTTGTGCAGATTAAGTGGATGAAGTCAATCCCCTCAAATTCTTCGTGACTATATTTCATATCACACTGTGAAATATTTTCTACTACTTTGTATTTTCTCTAGAATGTGTGACTCTTCCAGCAATAAGGAAACTATCATCTTTCTATAATGTGAAAGATTATAGAAAGGCATTGTGTTCTTTTAAAGAATTGAACATGACTTTTTTTCTTTACAGTTTAGCAAGAGTAGGGAAATAAAGAAGTAAAGAAAAATATTACCTTAACTGAAGAAAAATTTTAACATGTCAACTAATGGATTCCATTAAGGCATTGTGTATTCTCTAGCATTCTCTTCATCTATTCGTGCTTAATCAATAATGTCCCTAACCGTGTGCCCTTTATGCTCTAATACGGTGACCTTGATTGTAAATGAAATTTCTCCTTATATCCATCCAGTGTTCCAATTATCACACTTTAGTGATTTCAATTTAGCAAAACAAAATATAAAAAGAATACTTTAATATCATTACTAATATGAATTCAAAAGTCCAATTGAAACAAAATAAAAACCTGACCTCCCCAAACTAGCCAGACTTATTTACTTTTATTCAATATTAGCCAGATACTAATATTACCCAGTCATAAATATTCATGATTAAATTAACTCCTTATTCTGCACTCATTTTGTTCTGATTGCAAAGTAGAAGGAAATCAGTACAGATAACTAGAATATAAAAAGACTTTAAAAACAGCTGAGAGAATGATTTCCTTTTGCCAGCTTCAAATGTTGGACCAACTATCAGTGTGTCCGAATCACAACATCGCAAATCCCAATGGAAATCTTCAAACCTGTGATGATATCTCCTTAAAATCTGAGACAATGACCCATTCCATTCTCACAAGAGTAATTACTGTATGACCACTGGCACAGAGTTTCTCTTCTTTTGGCATGCTATGCCACCAAATATAATGGATACTAATGTAGAAGATGGTCTGTTAGCATCCACTCTAGGTTTATAATAAGACTGATTGGCATAAGCTAGGTGACCATCCATCTCAGAAATACATTGATGCCACAGGAGATGCTTAGCTACATATAGTGCGAAAATAATTCAGAGTAAAATCTAAACCATTTTGTAACATTTATAGTGTCTTGTCCATCTTTGTAACACATTATTTGATGTTTTTAGATGACTAAACAGCATGGAGCTGGGTTATATAAACCATTATCTGATATACAAGAGAAACTTAGGTTGTCATTTTTCCCTGTAAAACTCAGTTTAGGACCTATAATTAATTCTTGATCAAATTGATTTTTTTCAATTTTTATCTAATTATCATATTTTAACTTTCAAGTGCATACTGGCTTTAGTCAATTGGCTAATTAAAGCATCATTGTTCTCCTAGATCAACATCCTTAGTCATAGACACACAGCTTACTGATCTCTAACTTGGGCTGCATGACTTAGGAAAGGCTATAATTACTGTCAACCACAAAGTTAATCATCCTTACTTCCTATATGCTAATATATGCCATTATCTGCACATTTAAATTTTGTACAGATACAAGGTTTCATGGGGTTTGTTTATGCATTTTCAGTGATTTTTAAAAAAATATTTACATGAGAGAGGTTCCTTTATGCCTGTACTAGGCGGCAGGGACAGATCTTTCCTCACACTAAATGGATTCTAGGTGTTGCTGGTAAGCATCTACCTGCTGAACCATTTTACCAGACCACAAATATTATGTTTTGAAATGTGTATAATTTATTTGTACATCATAGCAGGCAAATGTAAGTAAGCTAAGTTTTCTTTGGGTTTAGAAGCAACACTGCAAGTTTGACATTTATATTTGTTTAATTTACTCTCAAACAAGGACAAAAAATATTAACACACAGACCTCTGTGAGAACATTAACATTGACAATATGCAATGTCTCCTCAGACACATCTAGAACAGGAACATATTAAACTTGGGGAAAAATGAGGAATAAACTGTGACTGGCATAATTTATTTGGAATGAATATTTATAAACAGCAATAAAATGGTATTATATTAAAGCACTTAATTTAATGATTTAATTTTTTACTTAGAAAATACTGTTAACATTTTTCCATCACTTATCTTGACCAGATAACAGGCATTTCTCTGCTGTTACAATTTTCATAGCAGTCTCAAAGTTTGAAATGTATTTTTTATCATCTCTATGTCATCCAACCTTGAGATTAAAACAGTCTTGAGTTACCTGAACTATCCCCTTACATGATTCAATTCCTTTTTCTTTTTAAATAAACCAGTCCCTTAGAATCTCAAAAAATCAGCAACTGCCTCTGTATTAAACTTTTATCTGGAATGTTAAAAATTTATAAGGTTCAAGATTATAAAATATTAACATGAAGGTTGAAGTTCTGATGTGTATGTTGAAGAGAGTTGGGGCTTCCGTTTATTTTAAAATCCTTCTTTCCTTCATAGAGAATATGAAAATTAAAAAAAAAATAGTAAAGTCAGAAATCCCTAAAGAGACATGTGACTGATTGATTTTCTTTTTATGCATGAGAACTTCCATCCAGGATTCATTTACAATAAATCATAATCTGGGCAATTAATATTTTGCTTTAAGTGAATAATATTTTCTTGTAATTATGATGATTCTAACTTTTGCTTTTCCAGACCATATTTTAATTGTGGTTAAAAGATAAAAAATATATCCTTGTAATTGTTAAAATATTTCACACAAATACCACATATTTGATGCTAGGAGTTTCACATTTTTTATCATAAAATTGTTTAAATATGGATAGTAAATATTTTTAAGTCTTATAACCAATAATGATTCTTCTGGAAACAATGCCTGGGAAACTGAAGCTCTTGTTTCCATAGCTAATTGTAACAGAGCAGTGACTCTTTCCCCAGCATCAGAATGGCTAAAAACTCATAACATAAGGTGGTCAAGTCTGATTTCATGATCATGCTAAATCATACATTATTATATAACATACAAATATTACTGGGGAGAAATTAGAAATAACTAATTCACAGATCTTTCATTTGTTTTTTTTTCTCCTAATAGCTTTCTATTATACAGATTTTACTAAATCTATTATTTTTTACTAAAATAATATCTATTATTATTTACTAAATTTATTATTATTATTATTACTTTTGTTTTTACAGTAAAGCCTTTGCCTCGCTCCTGGATCCTCTCACCCCCGACAGCACAGTTCCTCATCTCATTCTTCTGCCGCCTGTCTCCAAAAGAATATCTCAGCACCCTGCCTGTTAGGCGTTCCCACTTTCTATGGCTTCAATTCTCTCAAGGGTTAGGTGCATCTTCTTTCACTGAGGCCAGACCAGGCAGTCTTCTGCTATGTAAGTGTTGGGGCCTCAGACCAGCTCCTGTATGCAACCAGGTTTGCAGCTCAGTGTCTGAGAGATCTCAGAGTTCTGGGTCAGTTGAAACTGCTGGTCTTCCTAGAGGGTCACCCTCCTCCTTTTTTTATTTTTACTTATTCACTTTACACCCCACTCACTGTCCCCCTCCTAGTCATCTTCTCCCATATTCCTTCCCCCACTTCCCTTCTCCTCTGGGGCATAATTCACATATTTAAATAAAAATTATTATGGCAGTCAGGTAATAAGATGTATATTATACTCATAATATTTTTTCCTACAAAACATTCTCAGTGGCTGTTTTTATTGTATAACAATAACAAAGAGAAATTTTGTGACCTTTTATCACAATTAGTAAAACTGAGTTTTCATGTGACTTGAATAAGTCCGTGTTACCCAGTGATGGAATTTCCTCTTTTATTGATATTTACAGCTGAAAATGAAGTACTAAGTGGTTGCTCAGCTGATTTGTGATGGAAGATCACAGCAAATTATTTTTACAGTGGTTTTAGACATTAATGTTGATTTCAAGAAAGGCAGTGTAGTAAGTATTCTCTCTTCATGAAGAGAAGTTATTGGTCATTTATTGTCCTCAATTTTATATATATATATATATATATATATATACATATTCTCTCACACTGGCCCTGACTAGCAATTAGGACATGTTTTAACTTTTTAATGTACAGCAATGGAAATCATAATAAAGCCTGAGTTCGGGGTGGGGTTTGATTGTTCAGTGCCTCTGGAATCCTGCTCACTGTCACACATGGTACTGGTTAGTCACAGACACTGGGAAGTGCTGTGCTGGCCATTGGTCATTTTCTTTGGCTCATTTATCAAAGAAGGTGTACATATGTGAATCTGTATAATGCTGGACTTTATAAGAAATTTTGCTTCAAGTAACAAAACTAACTTCACTATCACTGGCTTCACAAAATGTCAAAGTATGGAAAATTTATGTCCATCCTAAAACATGGCTTTTAATCTTAAATGTAAGTACTATGTTTAATATTTTTACTTTCCATCAACCTCTCCTTATCTTTACTTCTTTATTATTATTTTATCTTGTGGGTACAGGTACTTAGCTTTCACATATTACTTTGTGCCACTTGAGTGATTGGTGCCTGCAAACGTCAGAAAAGAACATGGAGGTCTTAGAATTGAAGCTTTTGAAAATTGCAAGTTGCCATGTAGTTGCTGAGAATATAACACGGATACCTGGAAGAACAGTCTGTGTTCTCAACAACTGCAGCCCATCTCCATTCTCCTGTTGCATGTTTGATCTGGTTTTGTGTTTTTAAGTATGGATGTACATTCTTCTTTTTCAGTGAAGTTATGATGAAGTAGACACTTCTGTATCTTTCTTTTAAAGATGATAATTATTCTCTATGCTTTTGTCCAACCTCAACTGACTGGTAAGAAAAGAAGCCATCATTGTAAACAATTGCTTTACAAGTGACTTTTTAGTTATTTATCTTCTTCTGGAGATTATGAAGTCACCACATCATTTTATCCCCCTGCTCCTCTCTCCAAATTCTCTCATATAGTACTTCTCTTCCACATATGTTTCTAAATATGCAAATACACCCTTCTCAGTATATACACTGCTACTTAAATGAGTGATTTAGGGCATACTCTTTGGTGTTAGATAATCAGATCCTGTACTTTTCCCTGAGAAAGGCTATTTCTCAGACTCCCAGCATTCCTTAATAGTTTAAAATTCATTGTGTAGAGGTGAGAATCCCTAAGCTTTCTCATGGTCCATTTCAGCAAGTCTTTGACTCATGTCCATGTTCAGCTCATATTTAGGCAAAAATGTTGGTGAGACATTGTTAGTGTAGCTTCCATGATTACTAAGACACAAACTCACAGCAATCTCTCTGATTCCTCTGTGTCTTACATTCCTTCCACCATTTTGTTCCCAATGTTCCCTGAGCCTTAGGTGCTGGGTTGTTTTGTAGATGCTTTCTTTGGGACTGAGATACACAACTTTGCATTTTAATTGGTTGTGATGTTCTGGAATGGTCTCCATCTGCTGCAAGGAGAAGTTTAGCTAACAAATGGTGAGAATTGAAATAATTTGTGACTATAAGACAACTATTCAAAATATAATTTTGGATTATAGTGAATTAGTAAAGTGGAAGGTATATATTCTCCAAGATCCATGAATTAACTAGACCAGGCTAGTTGGTTAAGTTTCCAGTTCCAGGAATAATTTCCTTTTGTTGAACAGTTCTTAAATTCAATTAGAGGGTTGTTGGCAATTTACATATGTGAGGAATATTTGTCCAGTCATATTCTAAAAGCAAACACCTCTTCTAGGTAATTAGCAGCAGGTAATCAGGGTCTAAACTAGGCCCTCTGCATATGTTATAGCTATGTAGCTGGGTGTTCTTGAAGGGACTCCTAACAGTAGAAGCAGGAGCAGTTTTTAAAACTTTTAGCTGCTTTGGAGACTCTTTTCCTCCTGGTGGAATCCTTTTCCTATCTACCTTGCCCAGATATGAGGGTATGTGTCTGGTCTTGTTGTAGCTTGTTCTATCATGTTTGTTTGACGTCCCTGGGGGCCTGCTCTTTTCTGAGGGGAAATGGAGGACAAATGGATCTAGGGGAGAATAAAGGTGAAAGGAAGGACTAGGAGGAGAGGAAAGAGGGGAACTGTGGCCAGGATGAAATGTATGAGAGAAGAATTAAAAGTATAATTATATCTTGCAAATTTAGAACTGAATGTGAGTCTGTGTCTACCAAATTTTATGACATAATTTTACTTCAATAAAAAAATTTATATGATGGCTCATACTCATAAACCCATTGCAAGAAGCTTAGGAAGATTGCTCTTTTATACTATAATTATCTTCCAATCATCATCTTCTAATGGAAGGAAATCATGAACTTTTCATACAGTGTTCTTAAATGGCATTGCTTACAATGGGGAAAAACATAAAGTTATACTCCAACTTTGTCTACAATTCTATGACTGCCTGGGTACAGGATGTGATCCTGCCTCAAAAAATTATAAATACTTTTTCCCCCTAAAGATATATGCTAAATTTTCTTGAATAAAATGCATAGTATTTATATTGGTATTTTATATCTCTGATCTCTGATCATTTCCAGAAGTAGCTGAATAATCAAAAAGTGCTTAAAATCATGAAACACCTTTCATATGACAAAACATCTCACCAGTTCACAGGCTGGGTTTTTGCAAGCGTGAGGAAGCAATTCTCCAGTTCCTACAACCAGAGATACTGACATGCCTTGGCCTTCTCAGTACCAATGGGAAATTTCTACTCTTTCTGTTCCCTGGTACTTCTGTGGTGGGTGGACTTTCATTTATTTTTAGGAGGTATTTGAATATTAAATACACAAATCTTTTGTAATAGTGTTAACCTCTTATTCTCCTTACTCATTCATCTTTAAAATTAAGATCATAAAATTTTAGTTGAATATTCTAGAATATTAGACACCAAAAGAGGAGAACAGGTTTTGGAGAGTTCCAGATGAAAGACTTGGAGAGTGCCATGACTATTGATAAGGCTGCCCACTGTGCTGTTGGAACTCCACATGTCCTGTTCTTTCCCTTCAGTGAAAGTACTATGTAAAATACTGAGAGCAACATGATCTCAGTGTACTAAGATTAGAACAGAACGGGCAACTTATTTATCATAATTTGTAAGAGATATAAAGTGAATGTTTAAAACATGTGCAATGGTGTTGGGTTTGAACGTTCACTTGCTATGAGTAAACTATATGTATATTTTTTTCTGTCTGAGTTCCTCTGAAAGGCGTATCTAGGATACTAATACTTCCTGCTTACAGCAATGTTTCTTTGCTCACTTTTCTCCATTTATTTTTATTTTTCTAGGTTTTTTATTGGATATCTCACTTATTTATTTTTCAAATATTATCCTTTTTCCTGGTCTCCCCTCTGCAAACCTCCTATCCCATCCTTCCTACCCCTGTTTCAATGAGGGTGGTCATGCACCCACTCTCATTTCCCTGAGCTATCACTGTCTTACTCTGGGTCATCAAGCCTTCCCAGGACAGAGGGCCTCTCCTCTCACTGATGTCCAACAAGGCCCCTCTGCTACATAGGGGACCGGGGCAATTGGTTATTCCAAGTGTACTCTAGTTAGTGGCTTAGTCCCTGGTAGCTCTGGGCAGTCTGGCTGGTTGATATTGCTATTATTCTTCCTATGGGGTGGTAAACCTTTTTAGCTCCTTCAGTACATTCTCTACCTGGGACCCAGTACTCAGTACAATCGTTGGCTGCAAGTATCCATCTAGGTACATGTCTGGCACTGGAAGATCCTCTCAGTTGACACTTATGTCAGGCTTCTGTCAGCAAGCACTTCTTGGCTACAAAATAGTGTCTGGGTTTGGTGTCTGTCTGTGGGATTGATCCCCATGTGGGGCAAATTCTGGATGCCCTTTCTTTCAGTGTTTGCTCCACACTCTGTCTCTATATTTCCTCCCTTGAATATTATTCCCCCTTCTAAGAAAAATTGAAGCATCCAGAATTTGGTGTTCCTTTTTGCACTTCATCTGGTCTGTGAGTTGTATCTTGGGTATTTGGAGCTTTTGGGATAATATCCACTGGTCAGTGAGTACATACCATGTGTGCTGTTTTGTAACTGGGTTACCTCACTCACAATGATATTTTCTAATTCCATCCATTTGGCTGTGAATTTCAGGAAATCATTGTGTAAATGTACCACGTTTTCTGTACCCATTCCTCTGTTGAAGGACATATGGGTTCTTTCCACCTTCTGACTATTATAAATCACACTACTATGAAAATAGTGGAGCATGTGTACTCATTATATGTCAGAGAATCTTTTGATTGTATGCCCACGAGTGGTATAATTGGCTCCTCAGGCAATACTATGTCCATTTTTTTCTTTGAAGAACTGCCAGACTGATTTCCAGAGTGTTTGTACAAGCTTGCAATCCCACCATCAATGGAAGAGTGTTCCTATTTCTCCACATCCTAGCCAGCATCTGCTCTCACCTGAGTTTTTGATCTTAGCCCTTCTGACTGGTATGAGGTGGAATCTCAGGGTGGTTTTGATTTGCATTTCCCCAATGACTAAGGATGTTGAATATTTCTTTAGATGCTTCTCAGCCATTTTGTATTTCTCAATTGAGAATTCTTTGTCTAGTTCTATACCCCATTTTTAATTGAGTTATTTCATTCTCTGGAGTCTAACTTCTTGAATACTTTGTATATATTGAATAACAGCCCTCTATCAGATGTAGGATTGGTAAAGATCTTTTCCCAATCTATAGGTTGCCATTTTGTCCTATTGACAGTTTCCGTTGTCTTGCAGAAGCTTTGCAATTTTATGAGGTCCCATTTGTCTATTCTTGATCTTAGAGCATAAGCCATTGGTATTCTATTCAGAAACTTTCCCCATGTGCCCATGTATTTGAGGCATTTCACAACTTTCTCTTCTATTAGTTTCAATGTATCTGGTTTTATGTGGAGGCTCTTAATCCATTTGGACTTGAGATTTGTACAAGGAGATAAGAATATATTGATTTGTATTCATCTGCATGCTGACCATCAATTGTACCAGCAACACTTCTTGAAAATACTGGCTTTTATACATTGGATGGTTTTAGCTCCTTTGTCTAAGATCAAGTGACCATAGGTGTGTGGGTTTATTTCTGGGTCTTCAATTTTATTCCATTAATCAATGTGCCTCTCTGTGTACCAATACCATGAATTTTATCACTATTGCTCTATAATGCAGCTTAAGGTCTGGGATGGTGATTCCTCCAAATTTAGGGCTGAAATCAACCAAGTAAGAACAAAAAGAATTATACAAAGAATCAACAAAACTAGGAGCTGGCTCTTTGAAAAAATCAACAAGATATGTAAACCCTTAGCCAGACTAACCAGAGGGCACAGAGACAGTATCCAAATTAACAAATTCAGAAATGAAAAGGGACATGAGCTGGGCAATGGTGGCACATGCCTTTAATCTAAGCACTTGGGAGGCAGGGACAGGCAGATTTCTGAATTTGAGGCCAGCCTGGTGTACAGAGTGAGTTCCAGGACAGCCAGAACTACACAGAGAAACCACGTATCAAGAGAGAGAGAGAGAGAGAGAGAGAGAGAGAGAGAGAGAGAGAGAGAAGAAAAAGAAAGAGAGACATGACAGCAGAAACTGAGGATATTCAATAAAATCATCAGATCCTCAGATCCCTTCAATCCTACTACAAAAGCTTATTCTTAACAAAACTGGAAAATCTGCATGAAATGGGCAATTTTCTTGGTTCACTTTTCAATAATAGTTCACTGACTTCTTGTAACATATTTTGATTTCAAATACTGAAATATTTGCTTGTTTCCTATATGTATTTTTAAAATAATAATGATATTTTATTTTGTTTGGATGAACTTACATAACTTTTAGAGACAAACATATTTAAACATCGAACCATGGATTTATAAGATAATATAATCTTGTTATTTTATAAGATTACAGGCTGCTTCCATTTTGTCTATTAAATAAATTTCCCTCAAAACAGGTTTTGTATAATGATAGCTATTGAACATTCTAATTGTAAAAATATTTTATGCATTTTATATATATTATATTTTTAGTATTGTGAGAATCTAGGGATCAATATAGTTAAATTTTCTTTATAGTGACAATCAACTGTGCTAATATTTCCCATTAACAAAATTATTTTCCCCTTCATTTTGCAGAGATAACTTCATCAGATGTGACTTTATATGTAGTTGTCTTTCAATTAATTATTTAGCAGTATAGCACCAATATAATTGTATGTTATTTTAATATAAACTCATATTCTGTAACAAAAGAAAATCTTCAAAGTTTCTGAAACTAATTTAGTTAATTAAACTTTGTTCATTCAACTCCAATTAATATGATTTTTACTATCCCTGAATAGTTAACTAGAAATCCAGTACCAGTCATAACTTAGATTTTAAGAACCAAACCATAAGGGAATTTGCTGTGAGATTTTATTTCCTGGTAATATCAGAAAGTATACCTATAAAGTTTCAAGAACATGATTGCCAAAATGTGTTTTTGATAAGGATGACACCAATGGGCATGCCAAGAATGGATGTGGTAAATCTCACGAATCCTCAACACTTCACAAAGATCTATAGGCAACTAAGCAAGTTGGGAACAGAAAGGTGATCTGGCCCACTGAATAGCACAGTACCAAACAGTCCTGAAAAGGGCTGTAACATTATATGAAATGAACAGGTTACGTGTGTATGCATGTAATAACAAGAACTTTAAAAGAAGCCATGAATTTGAAGGAGAGTGGGGAAAGATATATGGGAACAGGGGTAGAAGAAAAGTAAGGAAAAGAAAAATGTCATAAATAAAATCTCAAAAATAAAACAAAAAATTAAACTCTTACAAATCTTTAATAGTTTCTTAAAGTCATAGATTCAAGTCAAGACTTTCCAAGTCTAAAACTAAAGATGAAATTTGATATTATTTAGTTCTCTAATCGCTATCATCACATCTGCAAAACAGCATTTTAAGGGAGGATGGATGTATTTCAGCTCTCAGTCTAACAATGCGTTGAAGACTCTGAGGCAGATGGCCCAGATGGCACTAAGTCCAGTATAATCATTCATCTGGGATCTCAGTCTCCCTCCACACACATTAGAGATGAACAGGAAGCAGAGTTATAAATCTCAGTGCCCAATCTCTGGTGAACAGCTCAGCTAGCACCAAGACAGGTTCTACCAATTCCTCAAATGACATCTTTAGTAGAGACCTATTCCAAACCTTAGAAGTTGAGATCCTTCAACTAATTCACTGCTATAAGTAATTCTAATGATTTATATCTAATAATTAAGTGAACATACTTTAAATGCATTGGTTCCCACAAAATCTATTAAATAACTTATTTATGGTAAATAAATATGCTGAATATAAAAATCCAATAAAACTTTATCAGCATATGATATACTACTTTTTTAACATTTAAGAAATATTAATATTCATATTTAAGCAGTGAAAGATAGAGTAAGGTAAGTATAAACAAATAAATAGATATAGAAAACATATATGAACAAGTTTTCTATGTATAATTTTCTTATAGAAAATGCATTGCTTAGCTTATTAGGATAGCACTTTGCTGCCTTGAACTTGAGGAAGCATACTATTTTTAGCAATTTCATTAATTGTATTCTGACTTTTGTTCAATTAACAAAATCAAATACTAAATGTAGTAATTCCCTATGTTTGTTAGGCAAAAAAAAAATGAAAACATTAAACTTTGAGTGCATTTCTCATTTCTTTACTTTATTCTTTGTGTTTTATGTATGTGTTATTTTATCTGTCTAATACATGGCTTTGTTTTTGTTTGTTTTAGTGTTTGACTATTTTATTTGGATACATCTGACACTCTCAATCTTCCTAATTTGGTTTTCAGAGCATTAGGGGTACAGGTGTCCACTCATTCTACTTACTTTGGTAAATATTTATTTCTAATATTATTTCACCTTGAATTAACTAATCATCTTTCAGTTATATGATTAAAATATTGACTTTAATTATTCAGAATTCTGAATTCTTTTCTTCAGATTCATCTACCTTTTAATTCAAAAAGCAGTTCTATACTTTCATCTAGATCCTTACATTTCAAAATTTGCCCTTGATTATTGAAATAAACAAGTTAATATAAAAGAATAATTCTCAAATTCTACACTCCATTATACTACATTGTTACTGAAAAATGAGTATATAAGAAGGAAATTTCTTTGTTGCAAAATGTAAAAATATAAATTATTTTACATAATATTCAACTCAAAAAGCTCTAACAAGAGGATGAAAAATTGCCACAGCATATAGAAATCCTTCTAATTTTGAAAGAAAGAAATGTACTGTCTGTCCCTGAATAATAATGAATTCTTGACAGCTACCTCACACTGTAGCAATGGATAGTTACACTGTATTTAAGACATTGGCCTTACAGAATAGTTTGTGAAAATAAAAACCAAATTTCCTCTCACGACATACATACAGAGAGCTTGTATTACTACATGGGTATTTAATCTTCTTGGGGTCCATGTCATTTTTATACTTAGCAGAGTTTATGCAAAACAATATTAAGAATGCAAACTATGAAATCCTGTGTTATTATTAGAAAAATGTATTCTAGATTTGTACTGACTGGTTCTGTTTGTCAACTTGACACAAGTTGGAGTTATCACAGAGAAATGAGCTTCAGGTGAGGAAGTGCCTCCATGAAATCCAGCTATAAGGCATTTTCTCAATTAGTGATCAAGGGTGGAATAGCCCCTTGTGGATGGTGCCATTGCTGGGCTGGTAGTCTTGGGTTCTACAGGAAAACAAGCAGAGCAAAATAGGGGAAGCAAGCCAGTAAGAAAAATCCCTCCATGGTCTCTGCATCAGCTCTTGTTTCCTGACCTGCTTGAGTTCCAGTCCTGACCTCCTTTAGTCATGAACAGCAATGTGGAAATATAATCTCCATAAACCCTTTTCTCCTCAACTTGCTTCTTGGTCATGGTGTTTTTCCAGGAATAGAAACCCTGACTATGACAGGAATATTAATCTGATATCTTATGTTATAAAATACTTATTCTTAGAATTCACATTCAACTGTTAGATCAAAGACTGGCAGTGGATCTAGAGAAAAGTTTATCAAAGAAATATCAACTTATAGACAGAAGAAACAAAGCTGCATATATCTGTTTTAACCAGTTCCAATAAAAATGACTTTTGGAATAAAAACCAATACATGATTTATTTTCTGCCAGAGAATGAACCTGGACAACTCTGCTTGCCACACTTGTACTTACTATGCCATATAGCAACATTCTAAGACCACACATATGTGTATGTGTTCTAAGAATGTGAGCAGTCAGTGAAGTAGATAAAAGTGTGTGTTTAGTAATCTTGTTGTAGATATAGAACATTATCATTATTGTTGTTGTTGTTATTATTATGTGTACGTGCATGCGTGCTATGTATGTGATGTCAGAGGATCACTTTCAGGAAGTTGGTATCTCCTTTTGCCATATGAGTCCAATGAATAGAAATGAAGACCTCAGGCTTGGTGACAAGTGCCTTTTTCTCACTGAATCCTCATACAGAGTTTAGAGCATAAATTCTTAAAGTTAATAAAGGAGTGGAATTAAATTTGTGATTGAAAATCTGTTTCAGATGTAAGGTATTGCATATAGCAAGTTTTCAAAAATATTTAAAGAAGGGTATGATAGTACTCATAAAATAATGATAAAATACTATTAAGAAGCTACTATCCGGCATGAGGAAATCAATCTGCTGCCCAACTGCGTACAACTAGAGAAGAAAGTAAATATCAATATCACCCAGCTACAAACTCTACCACCTACAACAGCAACATATGAGTGAGATATATCTGGTGGCACAAATAATATGAGAAAAACCACCTACTTTTTGATTGGATTTAAAAGTTACTCCATAAAATGGGACTGATAACTAGCACTGCTAAATTGGCTAAAATCTGTATTCATGGGCCAAGGGGAAAACTTACTGTTCTTATTGTGCTAAAAGAACATAAAAATAAAGTGACTTCCAATGACATATTTCTATACCCACAGATCAGAACTTCTTCTTGCAGTAGATGTCAATTAATAAAGACACCCAAAACTGAAAAATATTCAGACAATGAAAGAAGTTTTTTCTCTAAATCTTTGTGTATTTCTGGGATTACCTTCATAAGGTTCTTTAGTTTACTCTTTTGTATGTATGTCTTTTTAATGTAAACTCTATTTTGATTGTATTTTTGCCTCCCCTATTCAGCCCAGATCCCAGCTGATCAGCTCTCCCTAATCTGCACCACTAGGACAAGCTCTCCAGCATTGCTATGCCTAGGTCAACCAATGCAACTATCAACGGGGGGAAGAGACAGCCCTCCTACCCTCTTGCCCTCAGGGATAGTTAACTTACACCCATAACACCTGGGGGCCAGCTCTACTGTGCTGCCCTGTGAATGTCCAGGGCCCATTCTCCCAAGTATTGTAGACTGTGAGGGGATGAGCCAGTTCTCTCACCCCTGAGGTTGGCTCACCCATCCCTTCATCATCAGAGCCACCTGCACTGCATTGCTTGGGTGGGATACAGGACTTGATCTCCTGAGTGCTAAAATCAGTAAGAGCCCAGGCCTAGCTTTCTTATTCTCATGTTCCACAAAGCCCACTCTCCTGACTACCACAAGTAGCTATGGGGAGAGGAGAAGGATCCCTTTCACACAGATGAATGGCAGGGCCTGCTCTCCTACCTTCTCTATCTTGGTCTGGATTAACTGCACCCCATCTACCAAGATCAGCCCTACTGTATTGCCCAGACAAGGTACATGAACAACCCTCTCTAGTGCTGCATCTAGACAGGGACAGGGACAGCTCACCTGCTCTCATGACCTGAGGGCCAGCTGACTGTGATAGGTGACAAGGGGTAAAGGGAGGAGTGCCTTACCCACACACCCATGCGCCCTCACAGTAAACATGTGGTAGGTCAGCTTGCCCATGCTCTTACACTAAGGCTGGCTCATCTGCACCCTGCACCACTGGGTTGGCTCTGATTTTCTGTACAGGCAAGGTTTAAGACCCACTCTCCCAAGTGCTGCAGCTAATCAAGGGCAGTGATAGCTATCCTGAGCTCATGAGTCTTTGGGCAGCTTTCCTGGCTACTGCGGTTGGCAAAAGGAGAGGAAAGATCACCTCTGCACCCACAATGCTCCAACTCACATGCAAGGCATGGTCAGTTTATCCTCACATTCTTGGGGCCTGCTTACCTATACCCCTATCATCAGTGGGAAGAGATAAAAACAGCTTTCTAGAGAACCACATTCAATGAGGAGTAGAGCCAGTTCTGCATAGCCTCTAGACATCCAGATGGTCCCCTGTTGCTGCCCTGAACAGAGACACCCCCGAGTTCTCTAACAGTAATATAAGTCAGAAGCATTGACAATGACACCTGCCACAACACAACTACAGCCTCAGATATGGTCCTCAGTGGCAGCTCTGGATGGGTCCTCATCATTACTACAAGTGGTAGGGCTGGCCCATTCACAATAGATGATGCCTTTCACCATCAAGTCTTATCTTAGCATTTTACTGCTGTTAACAGACACCATGATCAAGGTAACTCTTATAAAGACAACATTCATTTGGGGCCAGCTTACACGTTCAAAGGTTCAGTGCATCACCATCAAGGCGGGAAAATGGCAGCATCCATGCAGGCATGGTGCAGGAAGAGTTGAGAGTTCTACATCTTCATTTGAGGGCTGCTCCAGAATACTGACTTCCTAGGATGAGGATCTTAAAGCCCACACCCACAATGACTCACCTACTCCAACAAGGCCACACCTACTCCAACAGGGCCACACCTTCTAATAGTGCCACTCCCTGGATGGAGTACATACAAACCATCACAGTCTCCTATTCTATCTTTTTTCATAATTGTCAGGGTGCTCCACTTCTCTTTCTCTCCCATCTAACACATACACCCACAATGTCGTGACTCGAGCTGCAGGCTGGCCATTTGGCTGGTTGACCCTTGTGTGACATCCTCCATCCAGGTTGTATAGCATATCAAAAAACAGGTGTCTATGGCCTTCCTGTGCCAAACACTATAGGACAGGTCTGTGGGTGGCATAGGAGTCCACATGTCTGTTTGTCTTCTTTCCATGTTACTCTGCACTGATCTGATTAGATTTGATTTCATTTAGTTTTTATTAATACTCAGCATAAACCAGCTTTAGCCACCAAGTCAGGCATCAAGAACAAAGGAATGCCATTTACCCCGCTCCTGATTGATACAAGACCATCACCACCAGAGCTGTGTCCCTTTGCCCATTGCCAAGGGGAAGAAAATCAATGATCTTTACAAACTAATTTGTCAATATTTGCTCATTCCATGATTCTGTTTTGTTTACATTTTAGTACAATTGTACATAAAAATAAAACCTAAAGTTGATATATATAAAGTTATTAACATTTTGAAATATATTTATACAGGATTTTCTATTATTGTTCGACTGAAGTCATGAATATTGCTTTTAGATGACCTTGAGAATGTGATCAGTTTGAACTTCTTAGTCAAACTTTCTAAAAATAACATATTATAAAGGGTGTCCTAGTCTAGACTGGGAAGAGACAGAGTCTAGAGGTAGTGGGAAGCGATGAGGAACAGCTACATAGGAAGGAACATTGAATTAGAAGTGTTTGTCTTTTCTGTCAACAATGGATAATGAGGAAAAAAAGTTATCTCTTAATTTATCCATCACTAGTAATTTGGAGAAATACACCCTACAAGAATAATTGTGTTAAAGATACTTCTTAATGGCAGGAGAAAATTTAGAAAAGAAATTATTTCCCTGTGGAGTATATAATATTTAACTATGTGAATCAGAATAACGTATACATAGAAGAAGATAATGTAAACCAGATAAAGCCAGTTCTTTCACAGACTTCCTCTAACATGAAATGTGGTCCCTTTTTCAATGATACCTGAATATCAGATGATGCAAGGATTTAGCAGGTGGATAAGCAGATGGTAACTGGAATTCCCAGGCTTAACGCTAACACTGCTCGCTTCATCAAAACAAAGATAAAGCAAAAACATGTTTAAAAGAGAAGACTAAGCATATATCAACTCTTATTATGGAGACTAGTGAACTAAATCTTTCATTCCACAGTGATTATCTGGAGGAAATGAAAGCATTAACTAAAGACATTGATAAATATTTCTATCAGTTTCCTCAGACGAAATACACACTTTTTTAAAGTACAAGCTATAGCATAATTATTCAAAATAAACAGTAATTAACTGAACTAAATCAAGTCACAGGAGGGTTTGCAAATTTACCCTGTGGTTTAACAGCTGTGCTTTCCTCTGCCTGTGCTGGGAATTTACACTCATGCTTTGTGATCTCGAGAGGTGGTAGAAAATTGAAGTGTGGTTGAGCAGCATATTAAGTATGAATGAAATCACAAATGTAGTCACTCTAAATCATCCGGCAATGAGAGATTTATTTTTAAAATTCATTATGAAAGAGGTTTAACAAACCCTTACTGGCCACCTACTTATGTTCAGAAGTATGTGAAGAATGGGTGTATGGGTTTTATATACGTCATTTAAAGTGGAAACATAATAAAAATGGAGATATGATAAAAATGTTGATGGATTGATGAGGCCCATGTGTTTGTCATATGTTCCTGGAGCATTCCGCAGAATTTATCTGCGGAGTCTCACTGAGAACACACTGAAAGCAAAGACTGAATGTGCTCTCTCTCCTTTGAACATGAACTGATAACTCTCCCTTGATTGCTAGCAAGGTTTGTGTCATGGCGTGACAATACTGAGGAGACTTCCTGTTGTTTTTATCTCTGTGATAAAAAAAGGAGTTTGAGACTTATGCACAAATGTATATGGCAAAGACTGTATCACTGTCACAGTAGTGATTTTCCAGATAATTTACCTGTCATATGCTAGAGTTAATTCTTAGATTTCTACTGGTAAACATAATTTCTGTTATCTTCTGTTGATAGTGACCAAAATGCCACTTAACACAATAATTATAGCAGTCATTTTCTGAAAGAGATCGTAAGTCCTAATTTGTTTACTACCAACCAACAGCTATATTTAACATTATGTAAAATGTTTAAAAGTATACTGTTGATAATTTAAATATAAAATGTTTACCAGCACATACTACATTAAAAAAAAAACTCACTAAAATTTTGGAGGTACTCATTTTAGCATGTCTAGCTTAGTATGCTAAAGTTCTCAGTAATAAGCTCAATTAACTAGATAGATTATTGTAGTCATTGCATAATTGTAGGTAATCCTGGACATGGCCTGGTCTAGCTGCCTTGAGAGCCATGCATCATGGCCATGTTTGAAGTTTAAGTGTATGGCTTGTGCAGTACATTTTGTGCCATTCAATTTCTGAGAACCCAAAGTAACACCTCAGTCAAAGAAGCATAAAGGCCACCTGTGTGATTCTGTATCCCATAGAATTTGGCTAAGCATGCAGAACTTAGCAGAACATTCATCACTAGACCTTATTCTTACATATCCTGTGCAGTTTGAAATCAGGTATTATAACCTGGAATTATAAATGTATAAAAGAAATAGTGATTATTACTTCCTGTATTTTTGATGTTATTTTTAAAACTTGATTGGTTAACTTCTCAAGAAGTTAGACCCCAGGGAACCAAATAACGCTATTACAAAATGGGGTACAGATCTAAAAAAAAGAATTTTCACCTGAAGAAATTCGGATGACCGAGAGGCACCTTAAGAAGTGCTCCACATCATTAGTCATTAGGGAAATGCAAATCAAAACAACCTTGAGATTTCACCTTACACCAGTCAGAATGGCTAAGGTCAAAAACTCAGGAGAGAGCAGGTGTTGGGGAGGATGTGGAGAAAGAGGAACACTCCTCCACTGCTGGTGGGGCTATAAGATGGTGCAACCACTTGGGAAATCAGTCTGGTGGTTCCTCAGAAAACTGGACATGACACTTCTGGAGGACCCTGCTATACCTCTCCTGGGCATATACTCAAAGGATTCCCTGGCATGCAACAAAGACACATGCTCCATTATGTTCATAGCAGCCTTATTTATAATAGCCAGAAGCTGGAAAGAACCCAGATGCCCCTCAAAGGAGGAATGGATACAGAAAATGTGGTATATTTACACAATGTAATACTACTCAGCAATTAGAGACAATGAATTCACAAAATTTTTAGGCAAATTGTTTGATGTGGAAAATACCATCCTAAGTGAGGTAACCCAATGACAAAAGAATACACATGGAATGCAATCTCTGTTAAGTGGATATTAATTAGCCCAGAAGCCCTGAATACCCAAGGTAAAAATCGCATAACAAATGACTCCCATGAAGAAGTATGGAGAGGGTCCTGATCCTGGAAAGGATTGATCTAGCATTAGAGGGGAATATAAGGACAGAGAAAAAGGAGGGAGGTGATTGGAGAAGGGATGGAGAGAAGAAGGTTCATGGGACATATGGGGAGTGGGGATCCGGGAAAGGGGAAATCATTTGGAATGTAAACTAAGAATATAGAAAATTTTAAAAATATGTATAAAAGTCTGACATGGTAAAAATTTGACTATGTCTTGCTAAGACAACACCCCCACCTACCCCCACACACATAACAAAGCCTGGTTCATTCTGATTGACTGTATAAGACCTTGATTTTGTAAGTAAGCACTAATGTTTACATATGATCATGCAGACAATCACTGGGTATGCACTTAATAAATACTTTTATAAATCACCATCACACCTGGATGTTTATATCCTTAGGTTCTATCTTATCCCAGAAAAAAGATAAAGTGAAGAGACTCATATAATCTAGAGAAACATCTTCACATATTTTGATATTATAGTTTTAAAAGTAAAAGGTACTATTTTAAAAGTATCACATAATCAGTATATATTTCATTAAGCAATCTAGACCTCTGTAATGAACTTATTCAAATTTCCACAGCACTCAAATAGCTACAATGTCTCTTCTCTCTGTATCTTCAAAATTCTATTCCTTGATGCATTTTACATATAGTAGCTTATAGCTATGAGAAAACAGGAAGCTTGACCAATGTCAAAAGACACTATTTACACGGAGACTTGACCTTATCAGGGAAAATCCGTGTGGAATGAAGGCTCAGCCTGAGTGCAGATCTCCATATGCACAAACTGTGTTCCACATTTGTTCTGATCATCCATGTGACGTTCTCTTATACAGATATTGAAAGACAGGCAGAACTAGAGCAAATACTAAATGTAGTAGCTTCACACACACACACACACACACACACACACACACACAGTGTAGCAATGGAGCTCATAGAATTCTAAGTTTATTAAACTAATAGAACTTCTCAAGATGTATACAATCTATATTTCTGAAAGAAGACAAGGAGGGAAATCACAATTTTCTACAGTTATCTCCAATGAAACTATCTCAGTCCTCCAAAAACCTGACCAATACATCCATCAATATAACTTAAATCTACAGCGATAGGAGCAGTAGTGTGCTTGAGTTGTTGAAACAAGAAGCATCACAAGAAAGACAATGCTGAAACTGCACACTAAACCACAGAGAAAACCAGTCCAAATAAACTCATTCACTTGATTGTGTAGCCCATCTCTGACATGGTAATATTTGTTGCTTCCCAGAAACAAATCATTGTTGAGAAATGGGAAACAGGCTTCATCATTGTGACATCTCCAAATTCTGTATTTAATGTAAATAAAAAAAGATTCATTTTTTCTTAAGTATATGGACAATGAATGTAGATGTTACGCAAATATATAAGCAAACCTAATTTTAAATTTGTCTTAATTAAATTAAAATTTTGACTGTTGTCACGTATAATCCTTGTACATAGTAAAAATTAGGCTTCTATGTGTTTTATTAACTTATACTATGCTGTTAATATTAGAATATAAAAGTAGCTGTAAAAGTAACAGAAATATTTATGGGTTCCTCTAAAGGCTAATTTCATCTCACATGGTCAACATTTAGTATCTAAGAAACACTGAGCTTGGGATGTTCAGTAGAAATCAAAGCTAATCTACCAAATATCAAATGGTATTGTATTTGTATATAAATGATGCATAATGACTTTTTAATATCTTACTATATTAAATTATCTGTCAGTTAATTATTATAACTAATAAAATATAAGTAGTTAAATTATGTCATTTGAGCATATTAACAGAATTCTGTGTATTTTATGTATACATATACATATGTAAGTGTGTGTTTATGTGAGTGTGTGTGAGTGTGTGTGTGTGCATGTGTGTGTATGAGTGTGTGTGTGCATGCATATCTGTGTGAGTGTATGTGTGAGTGTGTATGTGAGTGTGTGTTTGTGTGTGTGTGCCTGAGTGTTTGTGTGTCTGTATAAGTGTGTATGTGAGTGTGTGTTTGTGTGTGTGAGTGAGTGTGTGTGTGTTTGTGTGTGTGTATAAGTGTGTATGAATGTGTATTTACATCCAGAATCTATTCAACTAATAATGATTATATGGACATCTAACTAACAATATATATTTTGGACTAACAAATTCTATATCTCTCAAAGAAAATTATATTCTTATATTAGACTTTTACTTTTTAATTTAAAGTATATCATTCACTGGTTCACTATGTATGGCTGATATGAGGCCCCTAACACATATACAGCAGAGGACTGCCTGGTCTTATCTGAGTAAGAGAAGACATACCTAACCCTTGAGAGATTTGAAGTCACAGAGAGAGTCGAGATATCTCTAAGGGTGGGGATGGGGCAGTGGATTCATCCTCTTAGAGACAGTGGAGGCGAAATGGGATGATAAACAGTTGGATGATAAACAGAAGGATAATGGCAGGACTGTAAAGGAAAGGTTAAAGAATAATAAAAAAATAAACAAACCTTTATTTGTAACATGGATGCTGAGATCTTCCAATTTGGATTATACATAGTTATTTTATTTAAATTATTTATCTCTAAGTAGTGACATACATGTGAAACCATGTTTCAGAAGTGTTCGGTCACAATAAACATCCCCTGTGACCTCCATGACACAGTGCTGATAGGTTCAAACTTCTATAGGCAATCACAGATTTTATGAACTTAAAATTTCCATGCCTTTTAATGCCTGGGAAAAATACTAGTTTTAACATTTGGCCTTATTCCCCAGCTCTAGCATTCTTTTTATATTCTCTTCCATGGTATTCTTCGAACCATAGAGGTTCAAAGACTACATATATATGAATCTTATATTCATATGTATTATATATTAACTTAGATACAATATATAATTTATTATAT
The DNA here is from genome assembly GCF_947179515.1 of Apodemus sylvaticus. Lineage (NCBI taxonomy): Eukaryota > Metazoa > Chordata > Mammalia > Rodentia > Muridae > Apodemus > Apodemus sylvaticus. The sequence goes on along the minus strand of NC_067479.1, from coordinate 29,718,580 downwards.
ATTACATAATATGTAACATATATGTTATACAGTAACATATATATAGTAACATATATACATATACATATATATATATATACAGTAACATATAATATATACAGACTATCAAGAAACTTGCATTTTGGCTTTAGAAATAAATAGAAATAGATAAGATAGCAAATACTTAGAAATTTAAATTCATAGGAATAAATGGAGAAGTAAATGTGACAAATAGGCATATATAAATGTATATATTTATGTATACTTTTATTGATGTTGATATCAATATAGAGATTCAAAAAAAGAACAAAACTAAGCATGGAACTACATTGTGTTCAAGCTGTACAACTCCTGACTATATACTCAGAGCATCTAATTTAGTATGTCATGAAGAAACTTGAAGATCCACCTATATAGTTGCTCCATTTATAATAACCAAGATATAGAACTAGTCTATATACTTGTCAGCATATGTATGGATAAATAAAATTTATACAGCAATGGATCTGTATTCTACTTTGAAGGAATGAAATTATATCAGTTTGAAGAAAATTACATAGCATCAGTATTCAACAGTAAAGCACAATAAACAAAATCAAAGAGATAAATACCATATATCTTCTATCAAATATAGAATATTCCTTTATGTGTGTATGTATATGTAAGTGTGTATTTTTAAGTGTGTGTTTGTGTGTTTGTACATTTCAGTGTGTGTGTGTAGTTATGAAACTGAAGTAAAAGCAAGGAATGTGTAAGATGGAACAAGGGGGGAAATATAGAACTAAAAATAGGAAAATTTAATGAGAAAAACAAAATATCTTTCAATAGTATGCTGAACTGTAAATTATTGTGCATGTGTGTTTGTGGTCTGTATTTGTGTGAGGGTGTGTGTGTGTGCGTGTGTGTGTGTGTGTGTGTGTGAATGTGTGTGTGCATGTGCATGTGTGTTTTCATGTGCGTGTGCGTGTGTGTGCGTGTGTGTGCATGTGTGTGTGTGTTCATGTGCGTGTGTGTGTGCGTGTGTGTGTGTTTGGATGTGTGATCTGGTGTGGAAGTGTGCAAAGGAGAAAAGCTGGAGAGAGGGGAAGGATCAATTAAAAGAGGAAGAGTAATACAGTGGTTGTGTTAGAATACAAACAGAATGCATCCATGATATGTATGTGAAACCTCTCAAAGTAATGTTTGTTTATTAAATAAGTAGCAAAATTGCCTCATACTGTTGTATGTACTTGCCATGGACTATACCATACTATAGAAGAGGTAAAACTATAGGTAATTTAGAAATTAGTATGGGGGATTGGCCAAAAGATTGATACTGTAAAGCACCAAATTGGGGGATGTGACAATATCCTATACTTAGTGTGATGTATCTTTTGTAATATTTGTCATTGTTTATAATCAATGCACCACACATATGCAAAATATTAGTGATCTGTAAAATTAAAAAAAGGCCTAAATGAAAGCTCACTGGTTTCCTGTTTAATTGTTCCATTAATTGAAAAACTGCTTTAATTGTGCATTAAATTGAATTTTGAGAGAAAGCAAAATGTATTATAGATGCAAGAAACTGAAAACATTTTAAAACATGAAATAAAATTCCTGTGAAACCTCTGGGCATGTTCTGTGACCTTTCTGTGATATTTACCTTGTTAGGTTTTGTTTCTTTCAAAAGACTTTCTTCTCATTAAGTAAAAGGTCAAATAGAATTCAATCTATATTTATTATTATTTTTAAAATTCTGTACTGGGAAAAACTTCTATTAACCTGATTTGTGCAGATGCCCTTCTAGATGGTCTTTTTCTATTTTACTGGAAAGAATTTCCACATCTGTTCTGCTGTTCAGGCTGAGAAACAGAGGATTTAGAGAGTTGGCAAAGATTAGCTCCCTGTGTCTGTCTAGCATGCTCTAATGAAGGGAATTAAGTCAATCTGGAAAAAGAGAGAAGGAAAATCCCAACAGACTTTTAGACTACTTAAGCATAAACTAAATCTCTTTGTATAATATTCACAGCATTAAAAATAGATTCATTTCTTTCTGTTTACTCTAGTACTTAAATACTAAGTATGATCCTTATTTACACACACATACACACACAAATTTATAGGTTAGCATATTAATTGCATTCAAAAACCTGCTTAAATACTCAAGTAAGAATTACTAATATATTAAAATGAACATTTATGTAACTTCCATTTTTCTCTCAAAATATTAATAAAAACTCAACAGCAAGAAAATTACAAACTCCATGTACTTTGAAGGCCACAGAGATTAATGAAGGATATTGACTTGGCAGCCCAACAAAGTGTTTCTTAGAATTTGAAAAGGCACTAATGAGCTCTGAGACATTAGAAAGGTCAATTAAGATTTGAGAGTTGTAGCCCTCTCACATACAAAAGAAGGCCATGGTCCAGATGATGTCCAAGACTTCTGTCAGCTCTGCTGTGCTTTTCAATGCCATGTCTCTTGATAGCATAACTATATGTGCATTTTAATTTGAAAAATATTTTTCTCATTTTTTATTAGATATTTTCTTTATTTACGTTTCAAATGTTATCCCCTTTTTCTGGTTTTGCCTCTGAAAACCCAGTATTCCATCTTCCATTCCTCTGCTTCCCCAAAAATATTTCAATCACCTCATTTCACCAAAATAGATACATACTGTTAATTCAAAATAAGTAAAAATATGCTTCATTAAATATTTAACACATCTTGAAATATAAATACATATATATAATCAATATAAATAACCAAATACCTTAAATTACTTATCTCAGAAATGTACACTGACCATCAAAATAGCATTAAATTATCAGAACTTTTGTTTAATCACCTAGGCTGCCTGATATTTTTCAAAGTACGGGAAACATATTTAGTTTGTTTATATTTGTGTATAAGTGTTTTGTTTGAATGTATGTCTGTGTACCCCATGTGTTCAGTACCCATACAAGCTAGAAGTGGATATTCATTGAACTCTCTGGAAATGCAATTCAGACAAATTTTAACAACACTGTGCCTAAGAATGGAACTCTGATCCTCTGGAAGAATAGCCCAAGCTTTTCATTGCAGGGCCATTTCTCCAGACCCAAAGGATGAAAGAATTTTATAATATAAAAATGTCAAAATAGAAAGCAAATACTACTAACAATATTTAATCACAACACAAACCACAAAATTATCAAAAATATACATATATGAGTGGTAGTTTATTCCATGCCTATAAAATAACTTACTAAATAATTCTGTGCTCACAACCCTCATATATTCACTGATTCTGATAAAAAAAAAACATTCAAAAGTTTCCTAGTCATTCTGTGTTCTGAATTCTATAACCCATGGCACATATTCGGCATTAAATACCAGTAAAGAATAATGGTAATGAGACCATAGGCACTAGCTCTGAACCCAATCCCACAACACCCAGAGGAAGCCTGATACCCAAGTGCTTTAACATGCCCAAGATCATAGGATTAGAGGTGAGGAGAAGACAATATCTGTCCCAACATTGGGAGTAACGGGGACCAGCGGGATCCAGGTACACAGGAACCCAATGGCCAGTGGCATAGGTTCCTTCCATTCTGTGCCAGTGCCCTGAGCAGACCTTGGGGATGAGCTTCTCACCCAGTCCCACAACACCCAGAAGATGCTCGAATCCCAATCTTAGGATCAAAGGAACTCAGGAGCTTGGTCACACCAGTATTTCAGAATCCAAGAGGCAGTTTGATTTCCAGGTGCTCTGACATACCCAGAACCTTAATATCACAGGACCCAGAATCATAGGACCACATAGAAAGCTGCACTCTGGGGAATTCTGACACAACCAGGATTGCAGGAGGGAAAGTCAGAGACAGCAAGGGCAGGTAGCATGTGAAATAACCAAATGGTAATAGGCAAGTGCAAGAACAAAAGCAACAGAAACTAAGGCTACTTGGTATCATCAGAAACCAGTTTTCCCACCACACCAAATCCTGGATATCTAAACACATCAGAATAGCAAGATTCAGATTTAAAATCACTACACATGATCTTAATAGAGGACTTCAAGAAAGACATAAATAACTCCCTTAAAGAAATACAGGAGAACACAGGTAAACAGGTAGAAACCCTTAAAAAGGAAGCATAAAAAGTTTCCCTTAAAGATTTGCAGGAAAACACAACCAACCAGGTGAAGGAATTGAACAAGACCATCCAGGTTCTAAAAATAGAAATTGAAACATTAAGGAAATCACCAAGACAGACAACGCTGGAGATAGAAATCCTAGGTAATAGATCAGGAGTCATAGATTCAAGTATAACTAACAGAATACAAGAAATAGAAGACAGAATCTCAAGAGCAGAAGATACCATAGAAAATATTGACACATCAGACAAAGAAAATGAAAAATGAAAAAAGCTCTTAAAACAAAACACCCATGAAATTCAGGACACAATGAGAAGACTAAACCTAAGATTAATAAGTGTAGCAGAGAGAGAAGATTCCCAAATTAAAGGGCCAGTACCTTCAACAAAATCATAGAAGAAAACTTCCCTAACCTAAGGAAGCAAATGCCCTTGAACATACAGGAAGACTACAGAACTCTAGACAGACCGGACCAGAATTGAAATACTTACAATCAAATGTTAATCAAAACACCAAATGCATGAACAAAGAAATAATATTAAAAGCAGTAAGGGAAAAAGGTCAAGTAACATATAAAGGCAGACATATCAGAATTATACCAGACTTCTCACCAGAGACTCTAAAGGCTAGAAGATCCTGGGCAGAACTCATACAGACCCTATGGGAACACAAATGCCAGCCCAGGCTACTAAACTCAGAAAAGCTCTCAATTAACATAGATGGAGAAACCAAGATATTCCATGATAAAAGGAAAATTCACAATATCTTTCAACAAATCCAGACCTACAAAGAATAATAGGTGGAAAACTCCAACACCAGAAGAAATACTACACCCTAGAAAAAGCCAGAACGTAATCATCTTACAACAAACCCAAAAGAAGATAGCTAAATAAACATAATTCCACATCTAACAACAAAAATAACAGGAAGCAACAACTATATTTTTTTTAATATCTCTTAACATCAATGGACTCAAATCCCCAATAAAAAAGACATAGACTAACAGACTGGATACATAAACAGGACCCAGTATTTTCCTGCATATAGGAAATTCACCTAAGTGACAATGATAGACAATACTCAGAGCAAAAGGCAGGAAAATAATTTTCCAAGCAACAAGAAACAAGAAACAAGCTTGAGTAATCATTCTAATACAGAATAAAATTGTCTTTCAACCAAATGATATCAAAAATAGATAATGAAGGACACTTTATACTCATAAGGAAAAATCTACCAAGATGAACTCTCAATTCTGAATATCTATGCTCCAAATGCAAGGGCAACCATATTCATTAAAGAAACTTTACTAAAGCTCAAAGCACACATTTCAACTCACACAATAATAGTGGGAGACTTCAACAGCCCACATTCAGAAATGGACAGATCATGGAAACAGAAATTAAACAGAGAAACAGTGAGACTAACAGAAGCTATGAACCAAATGGATTTAACAGATATTTATAAAACATTTCATCTTAAAACAAAAGATTATACCTTCTTGAAAGCACCTCATGGTACCTTATTCAAAACTGACTGTATCATCGGTCACAAAACTGACAGCAACAGATGCAAGAAGATAGTAATAATCCCATTCATCTTATCAGATTATCACTGACTAAGGCTGGCCTTCAATACCAATAAAAACAATGGGAAGCCCACATACATATGGAAGCTGTCAATGGTCTCCTCAATAATAATTTGGACAATGAAGAAATAAAGAAAAATTTAAAGACTTTTTAGAATTTAATGAAAATGAAGGCAGATCACACCAAAACTTATGTGGCACAAAGAAAGCATTTCTAAGAGGAAAACTCATAGCTCTAAATGCCTCCAAAAAGAAATTGGAATGTACATTACCAGCTTGATACCATACCTGAAAGCTCTAGAACAAAAAGAAGCAAATACACCCAAGAGGATTAGATGGCAGGAAATAATCAAAGTCTTTGCTGAAATCAGTCAAGTAGAAGCAAAAAGAACTCCACAAAGAATCAACAAAAGCAGAAGCTGGTTATTTGAGAAAATCAACAAGATAAATAAACCCTTAACTAAACTAGCCAGAGGGCACAGAAACAGTATGCACATAATAAAATCAGAAATGAAAAGGGAGACATAACAACTGAAATTGAGTAAATTCAAAAAATCATCAGATCCTACTACAAAAGCCTATATTCAACCAAACTGGAAAACCTCGATGAAATAGACAACTTTCTAGACAGATACCAATTACCAAAGTTAAGTCAGGATTAGATACACCATATAAACAATCATATAACCGTTAGAGAAATAGAAACAATCATTAAAAATCTCCCAAACAAATAATAGGCCAGGACCAGATGGGTTTAATGCAGAATTCCTCAGAACTTCAAAGAAGACCTAATACCATTTCTCTTCAAACTCTTCCACAAAATAGAAACAAAAGGAACACTACATAACTCATTCTATGAAGTCACAATTTCTCTGATATCTAAATCACACAAAGACACAACAAAGAAAGAGAACTTCATAACAATTTCCCTTATGGACATCAATGCAAAGATATTCAAAAAAATTTTCACAAACTGAAGATAAGAACACATCTTGCCAAAAGCAATATTCAGATTAAATGTAATCCCCATCAAAATCCCAACTCAATTCTTCATAGACATAGAAAGAGCAATTCTCAAATTCATCTGGAATAACACAAAACCCAGGATAGCTAAAACGATTCTCAACAGTAAAAGAACTGGGGAATCAGTATCCTGCACCTCAAGCAGTACTACAGAGCAATAGTGTTAAAAACTGAAGGTATTCATACAATGACGGGCAGGTAGATGAATGGAATAGAATTGAAGACCCAGAAATGAACCCACATACCTATGGTCACTTGATCTTCAACAAAGGAACTAAAATCATCCAGTGGAAAAAAGATAGCCTTTTCAACAAATGGTGCTGGTTCAATTGGAGGTCAGCATGCAGAAGAATTCAAATCAATCCATTCTTATCTCCTTGTACTAAGCTCAACTCCAAGTGGATCAAGAATCTCCACTTAAAACCAGACTCACTGAAACTAATAGAAAAGAAACTGGGAAAGACCCTTGAGGACATGGGCACAGGGAAAAAGTTCCTGAACAGAACACCAATAGCTTATGCTCTAAGATCAAGAATTCACAAATGGGGGAAGCGCACAGCTTGCTCAGGTGGCACGGAGCTTAGGTTCTAGTCCTGAGGCCTCTGGCAGGAGCCCTCAGATCTCTCTGCTTCCAGACCCAGATCAGCCTGGGCGGCAACGCCACATCTCCAGGTCCTGCAAGAGGCAAGAGGGGCTTCCAGGAGGCCGGTTGGGAGAAGTCAGTGTGCTCTGGTGAACCCAGGGGGCCCCGGCTGGAGCCTTCAGGTGTCTGCTTCGGGATCTGAACAGCCTGGGCCACAGCACTCAGTCTCCAGGAAGTGCGGGAGACCTGGTGTGCACCCAGAGGCAGTCTGGGAGCTCACAGCTTGCTCTGGTGGCACAGAGCTTAGGTTCCAGTCCTGAGGCCTCTGGCGGGAGCACTCAGATCTCTCTGCTTCCAGATCCAGATCAGCCTGGGCAGCAATGCTACATCTCCAGGTCCTGCAAGAGGCAAGAGATTCCCGGAGGCCAGCTGGGAGAAGTCAGTGTGCTCTGGTGAATCCAGCAGGTCCCGGCAGGAGCCTTTAGGTGTCTGCTTCTAGATCTGAACAGCCTGGGCAACAGCACCCTGTCTCCAGGCAGTGCAGGAGGTAAGCTGTGTACCAGAGGCCACCTGGGAAGAGGCAGCTTGCATACGCCTAAGGTCAAAATCTCAGGAGACAGCAGGTGTTGGCGAGGATGTGGAGAAAGAGGAACACTCCTCCACTGCTGGTGGGGCTGCAAGATGGTACAATCACTGTGGAAATCAATCTGGAGGTTCCTCAGAAAACTGGACATGAGACTTCCAGAGGACCCTGCTATAACTCTCCTGTCATATACCCAAAGGATTCCTGGCATGCAATAAAGACACATGCTCCATTATGTTCATAGCAGCCTTATTTATAATTGCCAGATCCTGGAAAGAACCCAGATGCACCTCAAAAGAGGAATGGATACAGAAAATGTGGTATATTTACACAATGGAATACTACTCAGCAATTAGAAACAATGAATTCACAAAAATTTTAGGCAAATTGTTTGATCTGGAAAATATCATCCTAAGTGAGGTAACCAAATCACCAAAGAGTACACATGGAATGCAATCTCTGATAAGTGGATATTAATTATCCCAGAAGCCCTGAATACCCAAGGCACAAATTGCATAACAAATGACTCCCAAGAACAAGTATGGAGAGGGTCCTGATCCTGGAAAGGATTGATCTAGCATTGGAAGGGAATATAAGGACAGAGAAAAAGGAGGGAGGTGATTGGAGAAGGAATGGAGAAAAGAAGGTTTATGGGACATATGGGGTGTGGGGATCCGGGAAAGGGGAAATCATTTGGAATGTAAACAAGGAATATAGAAAATAAAAATATTAAAAAAAAAAGAATTCACAAATAGACCTCATAAAATTACAAAGTTTCTGTAAGGCAAAGGACACTGTCAATTGGACGAAATGGCAACAAACTAATTGGAAAAAAGTCTTCACCAACCATACATCCTACATCCTACAGAGGGCTAATATCCATTATATACAAAGAACTCAAGAAGTTAGACTCCAGAGAGTCAAAGGATCATATTAAGAAATGGGGTACAGAGCTAAACAAAGAATTTTCACCTGAAGAATTTTGTATGGCTGAGAAACACCGTAAAAAATGTTCAACATTATTAGTCATTAGGGAAATGCAAATCAAAACAACTCTGAGATTTAACCTCACATCAGTCAGAATGGCTAAGATAAAAAACTCAGGAGATAGCAGGTGTTGGCAAGGATGTGGAGAAAGAGGAACACTCCTCCATTGCTGGTGGGATTGCAAGCTGGTACAACCACTCTGGAAATTCAGTCTGGCAGTTCCTCAGAATACTGGGCATGACACTTCTGGAGGACCTGCTATACCACTCCTGGGCATATACCCAGAGGACTCCCCAGCATGTAATAAGGGCACATGCTCCACTATGTTCATAACTGCCTTATTCATAATAGCCAGCAGCTGGAAAGAACCTAGATGTCCCTGAGTGGAGGAATGGATACAGAAAATGTGGTATATTTACACAGTGGAATACTACTCAGCAATTAAAAACAATGAATTCCTGAATTTCTTTGGTAAATGGTTGGAACTGGAAAATATCGTAAGTGAGGTAACCCAATCACAAAAGAACACACATGGAATGCAGTCACTGATAATTGTATATTAGCCCAGAAGATATGAATACCCATGACACAATTCACATATCAAAAGGTTCCCAAGAAGAAGGAAGGAGAGGGCCCTGGTCCTGGAAACGCTTGATGCAGCAATGTAGAGGATTACCAGGACAGAGAACTGGGAGGGGTTTGATCGGAAATGGGCGGAGGAAAGAGGGCTTATGGGATTTATGGGGAGCAGGGAACCAGGAAAGGGGAAATCATTTGGAATGTAAATAAAGAATGTAGAAAATTAAAAAAAAAGTATCATTCACCACAATCAAGTAGGTTTTTTCCCAGGGACTCAGGGATGTTTCAATATATGGAAATCTATCAACGTAATCCACATTAAATACCAAAAAAGCTTTGACAAAATTCAACATCCCTTCATGTTAAAAGTTTTGGAAAGATCAGAAATTTAAGTCCTGTATCTAAACATAGTAAAAGCAATATACTGGCAGCAAACCAGTAGCCAAAATCAAATTAAATGGAGAGAAACTTGAAGCAATCCCACTAAAATTAGGAACTAGACAAGGCTGTCCACTCTCTCAAAATCTATTCAATATAGTACTTGAAACTCTAGCTAGAGCAATTCAACAACAAAAGGGTACAAATTGGAAAAGAAGAAGTCAAAATATCATTATTTGCAGATGATATGATAGCATCCTTCAAATGACCCCAAAATTGTACCAGAGAGCATTTTTAGCTGATAAACAATTTCAGAATAGTGACTAGACATAAAAATTAACTCAAACAAATCATTAGCCTTCCTCTACTCAAGGGAAAATCAAGCTGAGAAAAAAAATTGGGAAATGACACCATTCAAAATAGTCACAAATAATATAAAATAACTTGGGTGTGACTCAAACTAAGCAAGTAAAATATCTGCATGAAAATAACTTCAAGTCTCTGAAGAAGAAACCAAAGAAAATCTCAGAATATGGAAAGTTTTCCAATATTCATGGATTGGAAAGATAAATATAAAAAATGGCCATTTTGCCAAAATCAATCTATAGTTTCAATGCAATACTCATCAAAATTCCAACTCAATTCCTCATAGTGTTAGACAGAGCAATTTTTAAATTCATTGGAATAAGATTAACCCAGGATACCAAAATCTATTCTGAACAATAAAAGAACTTCTCGGGGAACCAACATCCCTGACCTCAAGCTGTATTAGAGAACAATAATGATAAAAATTTTATGGTAATGGTACAGATAAAGGCAGGTAGATAAATGGAATATAGTTGAAGACATAGAAATAAAACCACACACCTATGTTTACTTGATCTTTGACAAAGGAGCCAAAACCATCCAGTGGAAAAAAGATTTTTCAACAAATGGTGTTGGTCCAACTGGAGGTCAAATACACTGAAACTGATGGAAGAGAAAATGGCAAGAGCCTTGAGCACATGGTCACAGGTAAAATTTTTCTAAGCAGAACACCAATAGCTTATGCTCTAAGATCAGCAACAGACAAATGGGACCTCATAAAATTGGAAAGGACACAGTCAATAGGATAAACCAACCACCAACAGATTGGGAAAATATCTTTACCCAGTCTACAACCGCCAGACTGATTTCCGGAGTGGTTGTACCAATTTGCAACCCCACTAGCAGTGGATGAGTGTTCCTCTTTCTCCACATCCTCACCAATAAAAGGTAGCCTTTTCAACAAAAGATGCTGGTTCAATTGGAGGTCAGCATGCAGAAGAATGGGAACTGATCCATTCTGATCTGCTTGTACTAAGCTCAACTCCATGTGCATCAAGGACCTCCACATAATGCCAGACACACTGAAACTAACAGAAAAGAAACTGGGAATACCCTTGAGGACATTGGTACACAGGGAAAGTTCCTGAACAGAACACCAATTGCTTATGCTCTAAGATCAAGAATTGACAAATGGGACCTCATAAAATTACAAAGTTTCTGTAAAGCAAAGGACACCATCAAAAGGACAAGTCGGCAACCATCAAATTGGGAAAAGATCTTCACCAACCGTACATCAGATAGAGTGCTAATATCCAATATATACAAAGAACTCAAAAAGTTAGTCCCCAGAAAACCAAATAATCCTATTAAAAAATGGGGTACAGAGTTAAACAAAGAATTCTCACGTGAAGAACTTCAGATGGCGGAGAAATATCTTAAAAAATGCTCAACTTCACTAGTCATCATGGAAATGCAAATCAAAACAACCCTGAGATTTCACCTTACACCAGTCAGAATGGCTAAGATTAAAAACCCAGGAGACAGCAGGGGTTGGCGAGGATGTGGAGAAAGAGGAACACTCCTCCACTGATGGTGGGATTGCAAATTAATACAACTACTCTGGAAATCAGTCTGGCAGTTCCTCAGGAAACTGGGCATGTCACTGCCGAAAGATCCTGCTATATCACTCCTGAGCATATACCCAGAGGATTCCCCAGCATGTCATAAGGATATATGCTCCACCATGTTGATAGCAGCCCTATTTATAATAGCCAGAAGCTGGAAAGAACCCAGGTATCCCTCAACAGAAGAAATGATGCAAAAAATGTGGTATATATACACAATGGAGTATATATACTCCAGAAACTATTCAGCCATTAGAAACAATGAATCCATGAAATTCTTAGGCAAATAGATGGAGCTAGAGAACATCATACTAAGTGAGGTAACCCAGTCTCAAAAGATCAATCATGGTATGCACTCATTAATAAGTGGATATTAGCCTAGAAACCTGGAATACCCATAACATAATCCACACATCAAATGATGTACAAGAAGAACAGAGGAGTGGCCCCTGGTTCTGGAAAGACTCAGTGTAGTAGTATAAGACAAAACCAGAACAGGGAAGTGGGAAGGGATGGGTGGGAGAACAGAGGGAGGGAAGGGGTTTATGTGACTTTTGGGGAGTGGGGGACCAGAAAAGGGGAAATCATTTGAAATGTAAATAAAAAATATATTGAATAAAATTTAAAAATTTAAATGATAATCCTTCAAAATCATGTTTAGGGATGTACTAATTTGTCCTATATCACCCAATCTCTCATTTAAGAGATTAATGAGCTGCTTTTCACATGAGGAAATAGAATTTTCGAGTATTTAGGTGCAGATTCTGAGCTCTTTTTTAATTCAATTACTGATCCTTTTTTTTTTCATTTGTAAAGTTTTCTTTATTCGTTATTTTGTCTCCTAGTAAAGGGAGATAGGAAATAAAACAAATATAAAATAAATTCAATGCAAACAATGGGAAAACAAGGAAGATAGAAAATGGGAAATACCAAAGCTGTTTCTGGTATTCTTTAAATAAAATATTCTTATTAATTCATTAAGAATTTATTTTGAGCTGGGCGGTGGTGGTGTGCGCCTGTAATCCCAGCACTCTGGGAGGCAGAGGCAGGTGGATTTCTGAGTTCGAGGCCCAATTACTGATCTTTTAAAATTAAATTTACTTTTTAATGGTCAGAACATCAGAAATGTTCTGATGTAGATCCTTGTGCTATTGATTCAGTCTCTCGTACAACATATTAAAATGTGACTTGTAGCCAGGCAGTGGTGGTGCACGCCTGTAATCCCAGCACTCTGGGAGGCAGATTTCTGAGTTCTAGGCCACTCTGGTCTACAGAGTGTGTTCCAGGACAGCCAAGGCTATACAGAGAAACTCTGTCTCGAAAAAACCAAAAAAATCCATAAAAAGTGACTTGTGAACAGGTATAACCCTGTACCCATGATTTTTTGCTTTTGTTTCTGGCAGTTACTACAAAGCATACAGCATGCTGTTCATTAGTCAACAGGCAGCCTGGTGGAAGAAACTGGCAGAGTGTGAGAGAATGCATGTTGGCATGAGTCTAACTTTCTAGGAATAACGTTGTCTGTGTGCCACGCGATTGGAATAAGAGATGAAAATCGGAAGTGTACCTTGGATGCTTTTTAGGACAGCTGCCAACATTTGGCCAAGGCTCAGGTAATGGTGCCATTAAGTGGCCACAAGAACATCTATACTTCTCCAAATAAAAGCAAGATACAGAAAGGAAAATGCTAACTGTTCTCTAATTTTCACATTCAATTAATTGACAATTTTAAGATAATGTCTATGAAATAGACGTTAGAGGTTAATATTATTATTTCTTGTTTATTATGGTGCATCTTTTCTCCCCACAAATTCACATTCATATCATATTTATCCTAACAGATTAATGTTACCCAGATGTATTCATAATACATTTTCACCCAGTGTTTAAGCACATAAAAAGATTGTTGATTCTTCATAATGTTATTTTATGTGCTGTAGCAAATTACATTTCTTTATTTTTATCAATTAATTAAGAGATAAGCTTTTAGAGAAAAGCATGTACTACGGCATATATCACTATATAAAACTGCATAAATATTTAAAAATGAAAATTATGCAAAGTGTTCTTTAAAGTAAGCCAAGAGGAAATGAAGAAGTTTTAAGACAAGTTTAATTCAGTGTGTTCAAATTTAGGATTTTCCATTATTTGTACCTTAAAGTCCCATGTTTTCACTTCAGTTCTCTTGTAAAGTACATGTACTTGTTTATTATCAGTGTATATGTTACTACAAATTCAAGAACATAAGTCCACCAACTTATGTTTTTTTGCTCAGTTATCTTAGGTCCAAGACCTAAAAATGTCTTAACATCTATTAAGGAGCTAACGAGCCTTGGTCAGGATGCTGTCTGAGTTGTTATTTCATCCAATGTCTTGAGTAGAGAAGAATTATTAAATAAACTTTCAAAATAAACCAAATTTATATTCTTTCTGCAATATGGACAAACTTTGCATTTTATTGCAGAGTAGTCAGACACTTGCTGTATATATATCTCAGCAGAAGTCAATCCATTTTTGAAGCTCCATTCTTATATGCTAACACTGGGAAAATGAAAAACTCCCTCATTGAGATACATCTCTTCAGTTGCCAATAAGAGTCTGAATATTTGTACGTAGCTAACACTTGATTTTCCAACTTTTATGATCTTGAAACAGGAAATTAACTCATTCTATGTCTCACTTCAGTCTAAAAAATGGTATGATGAAAAGCATACCACACACACGCGCACGCGCGCACAGACACACACACACACACACACACACACACAAATTGGTTATTTATATACCATGATGATTTGTTGATAATTCATGAGTGAAAAACAAAAATATAAATTTGCAAGAAAATACTTGTGAATGTCAAGGAAAAAGATGTCCTCATATGCATTTTATGTTCTGATAAATTAGCATTCATAGATGTAGGTAAACAATGGTCTGAAGAGTAAAGATAGGCTTGTTTTCTGTATCTATGCAACTAAAGCAACTGTTGGAGTAAACATAAGAAACAAAGAATGATGACACCTGTAACAAGAAACCTGATTAAGATCTCATATAATAGAATTAATAGAGGACACATTGACTGGAAGTTTTTAGTATAAATTTCTATTAATATTTTCAATTTCATTAGCAAATCTATTTAAATTTTTTTAAAAAAGAAGAGAGATATTAGCATCAGGTGTATCCATGTATAGCAAGAAACTCTTTATACTTAGCTCCTCGACACAACAGAAGATACTTCATCTCTAGGTGACAGTACCGCCCCTACATCCCTTGACATGGTACCCACTACATATCCCATTGTGCATGCATCACAACCCAAAAGAGTACCCTGACCCATCGTCCTCTTCTTTTCTTCTTCTTCCCTCTTAAACACTCAGAGGACACCTTTACCAATAAAACCTCCCACATGAGACCTATCGGTGGTGTGATCTGACTGGAAGTGTGCTGTATATTCTAATGATCAACAGAATTATCATAGAAAATAAGAAAAATTCAGACAAATTGATAAATAGTATCTATTTGTGGAGTAAGGAGAGATACTTATTAATCTTAGTTATATCTTTAGATTGACACTCTATGAATTCTAAAATTTTAAAGATAAGTCTTAGAAGGTCAGAAATGATGTAAATGTTCTATAAGTCAGTAGCAAAAACAGGTACTTCTTTGTCAATGACAGAATAAAGAAGTATTAAATAATGATACATAACTTTAAATGTAATAGCATTTTAAAATATAAATTGGTAACCACATTTAGTATTTATTTCATTAACGTGTGTGTGCGTGTGTGTGTGTGTGTGTGTGTGTGTGTGTGTGGTTAAACTCTGAATACTAATATATTTTTTAAACACTCAAATTTTTTTAAACAAAAGCAAACCTGATGGGTGAACAGATGATGAATCAGCTTAGAGATGTATTTAATAAGAGAAAAGGCTGAGGCACAGTAGTAATATAAAAGAAGGTATTAGTATAAATAATTTTAAAGCACTGTTATAACAAATTACTTCATTACCCATTATAATTTAAATTTAACATAGTTAGAATGAAGTAATAGCTTCAATATCGTAAGTAAAATTAACATTCTGAAGTTGTGCCATAAATGAAGATATCAACTTCGATTTTCTGATAATTTTTGAATTATATGGTAAAAATGAACACATAAATATAATTCTCAATGTATAATGAGCTTGTTTAATAATTGCTTGTTTAATAACAACAAAAGAGCTATGCGTGGAAAACTACTTAATTTTAATAATATATGAAATATGCAAATTTAACAATGTATTCTATGTTCCTCCAATGCAACAACCTGAAAAAAATTAAGAAAACCTCTAGAAATTGACTTTTCACTTCACAATGTGAATTATTCTCTACAAAATTTGCACTTGAATACCAGGCATTTGTGTTACA
The DNA here is from genome assembly GCF_947179515.1 of Apodemus sylvaticus. Lineage (NCBI taxonomy): Eukaryota > Metazoa > Chordata > Mammalia > Rodentia > Muridae > Apodemus > Apodemus sylvaticus. Next base: position 29,702,430 of record NC_067479.1, on the reverse strand, counting down.
ATTCTAACATGTTTTTCTACATTTTTCTACAATTTTATCAGAAATATTTTCCATGTAAATAAATCTTCAATTCTATCATAAAATATTTCTATTCTCTATTTCAATTAATTTAGCAATGTTTTACATGTCTACCACTTTACTCTTTAATTTTCCATGAAAATTGTCAATGCAACGTGTTTATCTGTAAATTTTTAATTGTATCATAAAGTGTTTTTACTTCCCTTTTCAATAGAATAAATAAATAAAATAAGAAAAACAATATAAAATTTAAATTTATAGTGTCTCATAATGTTATAAATACATTTTTGACTTTCTTGGGACTTCATCTGTAGACATCCTTATCTGTATGTGGCCCTCCAGCTACATGTTGGACATGTCTGGTCTTTGGGTTTCAAACAGTAAATTAAAGAACACATATTTTTAATTATACTTGGGTTAGAAGAAAATCAAAAGAAATAATAATAAGAAATTGGACTATCTCCAAATATTTTGAAATTCAACTATTGATTGACACATCAGAGTACTAGACAATGAAGCACTGAGGGCAGCAGAAAGAGTTGAAATAAATTATGTATGATATAAAAAAGAATGGGTTAGATGTTCAAGATAATGTCAAGAACATTAACAAATTTAAAAATGAACTGTTTAAAAAAATCTAATAAAACACAAACACTAGTTCAGATTGGCCTTTTTTCTGAGTGGTAAATGATTAGATAAAGATCATTAGATAAGGAAAAAGCTTTAGAAATTTTCTAACTTCCATTTATGATAAATGTCATGGAGAAGTTTAGGATGTAAAAAGCTTACATTCAACATAACAAGGTTGTATATGGAAAACCTATAGGCAGCATCACATTAATATACAAAGTACAGGAGTTCTGAATATGATCAGAAACAAAACAGGCATACAGAGCCTAAAGCCAATGCAAGAATAAGACAAAAGAAGAAAATATAAATGATGTAAATAAGAAAAAAATACAATGAAGAGACACTTTATTTAAATGCCTGAGTTTTTCCACCAAAAAACTTATAGAACTGATAAATGTCAGGGTTGTTTTGATTTGCATTTCCCTGATGACTAATGAAGTTGAGCATTTTTTAAGATGTTTCTCCTCCATCTGAAGTTCTTCAGGTGAGAATTCTTTATTTAACTCTGTACCCCATTTTTAATAGGGTTATTTGGTTTTCTGGGGTCTAACAACCCTGAAATTTCACCTTACACCACTCAGAATGGCTAAGATTAAAAATTCAGGAGACAGCAGGTGTTGGAGAGGATGCGGAGAAAGAGGAACACCCCTCCACTGCTGGTGGGGTTGCAAATTGGTACAACCACTCTAGAAATCAGTCTGGCGGTTCCTCAGAAAACTGGGTACCTCACTTCCTTAAGATCCTGCTATACCACTACTGGGCATATACCCAGAGGATTCCTCAGCATGTAATAAGGATATATGTTCCACTATGTTCATAGCAGCCCTATTTATAATAGGCAGAAGCTGGAAGGAACCCAGGTATCCCTCAACAGAAAAATGGATGCAAAAAATGCGGTACATCTACACACTGGAGTACTATTCAGCCATTAGAAACAATGAATTCATGAAATTCTTAGGCAAATGGATGGAGCTGGAGAACATCATACTAAGTGAGTTAACCCAGTCTCAAAAGATCAATGATGGTATGAACTCACTAATAAGTAGATTTTAGCTTGGAAAACTGGAATACCCTAAACATAATCCACACATCAAATGAGGTACAAGAAGAACAGAGGAGTGGCCCCTGGTTCTTGAAAGACCCAGTGTAGCAGTATAAGGCAAAACCAGAACAGGGAAGTAGGAAGGGATGGGTGGGAGAACAGGAGGAGGGAAAGGCTTATGTGACTTTCGGGGAGTGGGGGACCAGAAAAGGGGAAATCATTTGAAATGTAAATAAAAAATATATCGAATAGCAAGACGGGCAGCGGCGGCGGCAGCAGCAGCAGCAGCAGCAGCAGCAGCAGCGGCTGGTCCAGAGGAAGGGCCATCAGCAGTAGAACCAAGCAGACAGGGTCCAGGCAGACCCTGCGCCCACGACTACTGGCCATCGCTGGCCAGCCAGGCTGCAAGCAGCGGCGGATTTATGGTGCCTTTCACCATACAGAAGCCACATCAGAACTCTGCCTCCCACCAGTCAGTTATGAGGCCTCCATATTGGTTCTCGGTCGCCAGAGAAATCAGACTGAGGTACGCAAATATAGCCCGAGACCAACATCGCGGGGGTCTAAGCCCGACGGGCGTTGGCCTGCACCCAGGCCCTGGGCTGATTCGGGGGGGGGCACCGGGGTGCAAACCCAGCCAGGAGGTTCCCCCCCCCCCCCCGGCCGGCAAGCGCGCCCCCACCATTTTGCCTAAGGGAAGCCAGAGAGACCTAGCAGGCAAAACCAAACCGGCTAACAGGCATAGCCCAAGGCGGACATAGCAGAGGTCTCAGATGGTCAGGCCCTGGACTGCCCCCAGGTCCTGGGCTGCTCGGTGGGCCATCTGTGTGCCTACCCAGCCAGGAGCTTGTTTGCCCAGGCAGTGCACTCCACCGCCATTTTGCCTACTGGAAGCCAGAGAGACCTAGCAGGCAAAACCAAACCAACTAACAGGCATAGCCCGAGGCGGACATAGCAGGGGTCTCAGACGGTCAGGCCCTGGACTGCCCCCAGGCCCTGGGCTGCGCGGTGGGCCATCTGTGTGCCGACCCAGCCAGGAGGTTGTAAGCCCAGCAGACTCTCCCAGCACTCTCAGGGAGCCAGCTCACGCCACAATCCTAGCCACCTGACTGACCCAATTAACACTCACAGCTGAGGGGAACTTTGCTCCAACATTGGCCTCCCAGGCTTTTGCCTAGACTCAGGGCCTGAGCAGCTAGGCTAGCCTTGTGTGCACCAACCCGGTTGGGAGTTCTGCTGCCCAGCAGAGAGATCAGCACGCAGAAAAGGTCCCTGCAGCATACAGCCTCAGCACTCCCTGAAGGAGCAAATGGGCACCTTCTGGCTCACAGACATAATCTGGGGCAAAGAACACTAGGGCTGCAAGGGCACCCAAGAGGAGGAAAGCACATCAGCAATCTGCAACAGGGGAAACCCTGCCCTCCAGTGTTGCAGAAATAGCCCTAGAGCCTCTGAGGAGGCTGAAACACCAGCCGGAGACAAGACCAATTAGCTCCAGAGAACAAGATGGCAAAGGGCAAACGCAGGAACGCTACTAACAGAAATCTAGGCAATATGGCAGCATCTGAACCAAACTCTCCAACATCAGCAAGTCCTGGTTATGCCAACACACCAGAGAAACAAGATTTGGATTTAAAATCACTATTAATGATGCTGCTAGAAGAACACAAAAAGGACATGAATGAATCTCTTAAAGAAATAGAGGGGAACATGAATAAGCTAGAAACCCGTATAATGGAAACACAAAAAACACTTAAAGAAATGCAGGAGAATAAGGCCCAAGAGATAGAAGCCAATAAAGAAGAAAGGCAAAAAAAAAAAAAAAAAAAAAAAACCTTAAACAAATGCAGGAGAACTTGAGGCAACAGGCAGAAGTCATGAAAGAGGAAACACAAAAATCTCTTAAAGAATTACAGGAAAACACAGACAAACAAATGATGGAACTGAGCAAAACCATCCTGGACCTAAAAACAGAAGTAGAAACAACTAAGAAATCACAAAGGGAGACAACTTTGGAGATAGAAAACCTTGAGAAGAAATCAGGGGCCATAGATGCAAATATAAACAACAGAATACAAGAGATGGAAGAAAGAATCTCAGATGCCGAAGATACCATAGAAACCATTGACTCAACTGCCAAAGAAAATGCAAAATGCAAAAAGCTTGTATCCCAGAACATCCAGGAAATCCAGGATACAATGAGAAGACCAAACCTAAGGATTATAGGTATAGATGAGAGTGAAGATTTACAACAGAAAGGGCCAGCAAATATCTTCAACAAAATTATGGAAGAAAACTTTCCTAACTTAAAGAGAGAGATGCCTATGAATATACAAGAAGCCTACAGAACTCCAAACAGACTGGACCTGAGCAGAAATACCTCCTGTCACATAATAATCAAAACCCCAAATGCACTAAACAAAGAAAGAATATTAAAGGCAGTAAGAGAGAAAGGCCAAGTAACATATAAAGGAAGACCTATCAGAATCACACCAGACTTCTCACCAGAGACCATGAAAGCTAGAAGATCCTGGGCAAATCTCATGCAGACTCTAAGAGAACACAAATGTCAGCCAAGACTACTATACCCAGCAAAACTCTCATTCACCATAGATGGAGAAACCAAGATATTCCATGACAAAACAAATTCACACAATATCTTTCCACAAACCCAGCTCTGCAAAGAATAATAGGAGGAAAACTCCAATACAAGGAGGGAAACTACACCCTGGAAAAAGCAAGATAGTTACCTTCCTTCATCAAACCCAAAAGAAGATAACCACTCAAATATAAAAAGAACATCAAAAATGACAGGAAGTAATAATCACTATTCCCTAATATCTCTTAACATCAGTGGTCTCAATTCCCCAATAAAAAGACAGACTAACAGACTGGATAAGGAAACAGGACCATACAATTTGCTGTATACAGGAGACACACCTCAGTGTCAAAGATAAAAGATACCTTAGATTAAAAGGCTGGAAGACAATCTTACAAGCCAATGGTCACAGGAAACAAGCAGGAGTAGCCATTCTAATATCAGATAAAATTGACTTTCAACCTAAAGTCATCAAAAGAGACACAGAAGGACATTTCTTGCTGGTCAAAGGAAAAATCCACCAAGAAGAACTTTCAATTCTGAACATCTATGCGCCAAATGCAAGGGCACCCTCATTCGTAAAAGAAACCTTACTAAAGCTCAAAGCACACATTGCACCTAACACAATAATTGTGGGGGACTTCAACACTCCACTTTCCTCAATGGACCGATCAGGAAAACAGAAACTAAACAGGGACACAGTAAAACTAATTGAAGCTTTGGACCAATTGGATTTGACTGATATTTATAGAACATTTCACCCTAAAGCAAAAGAATATACCTTTTTCTCAGCACCTCATGGTACCTTCTCCAAAATGGACCATATAATTGGACACAAGGCAGACCTCAACAAATATAAGAAGATCGAACTAATCCCATGCCTCCTATCAGATCACTATGGAGTAAAAGTGATCTTCAATAGCAACAAAAACAACAGAAAACCCACATACACGTGGAAACTGAACAATATTCTACTCAATGATACCTTGGTCAAGGAAGAAATAAAGAAAGAAATTAAAGACTTTTTAGAACACAATGAAAATGAAAACACAACATACCCAAATCTTTGGGACACAATGAAAGCAGTGCTAAGAGGAAAACTCATAGCTCTGAGTGCCTCCAAAATGAAAATGGAGAGAACATACATTACCAGCTTAATGACACACCTGAAAGCCCTGGAACAAAAAGAAGCTATTTCACCCAGGAGGAGTAGAAGGCAGGAAATCATCAAACTCAGGGCCGAAATCAATCAAGTAGAAACAAAGAGAACCATACAAAAAATCAACAAAACCAGGAGCTGGTACATTGAGAAAATCAACAAGATAGATAAACCCTTAGCCAGACTGACCAAAGGGCACAGAGAAAGTATCCAAATTAACAAACTTAGAAATGAAAAGGGAGATATAACAACGGAAAATGAGGAAATCCAAAAAATCATCAGATCCTACTACAAGAGACTGTACTCAACACAACTGGAGAATCTGGAGGATATGGACAATTTCCTTGACAGATACCAAATACCAAAATTAAATCAGGACCAACTAGACCATCTAAACAGTCCCATAATGTCTAAAGAAATAGAAGGAGTCATAGAAAGTCTTCCAACCAAAAAAAGCACAGGACCAGATGGTTTCAGTGCAGAATTCTATCAGACCTTCAAAGAAGAGTTAACACCAATACTCTTCAAACTATTCCACAAAATAGAAACAGAAGGAACACTACCCAATTCCTTCTACGAAGCCACAATTACGCTGATAACAAAGCCACACAAAGATCCAACAAAGAAAGAGAACTTCTGACCAATTTTCCTTATGAACATCGATGCAAAAATACTCAATAAAAATTCTTGCCAACCGAATCCAAGAACACATCAAAACGATCATCCACCATGATCAAGTAGGCTTTATCCCAGGAATGCAGGGTTGGTTCAATATACGGAAATCCATCAATGCAATCCACTACATAAACAAACTCAAAGAACAAAACCACATAGTCATTTCATTGGATGCTGAAAAAGCATTTGACAAAATTCAGCATCCTTTCATGCTTAAAGTCTTGGAGAGTACAGGAATTCAAGGCCCATACCTAAACATAGTAAAAGCAATATACAGCAAACCGGTAGCCAGCATCAAACTAAATGGAAAGAAACTTGAAGCAATCCCACTGAAATCAGGGACCAGACAAGGCTGCCCCCTTTCTCCTTATCTTTTCAATATTGTACTTGAGGTACTAGCTCCAGCAATTCGACAACATAAGGAGGTCAAAGGGATACAAATTGGAAAGGAAGACGTCAAACTTTCATTATTTGCAGACGACATGATAGTCTAATTAAGTGACCCAAAAAACTCCACTACAGAGCTCCTACAGCTGATAAACAACTTCAGCAAAGTGGCAGGTTATAAAATCAACTCAAGCAAATCAGTGGCCTTCCTATACTCAAAGGATAAGCAGGCTGAGAAAGAAATTAGGGAAATGACCCCCTTCACAATAACCACAAACAGTATAAAGTATCTTGGGGTGACTCTTACCAAACATGTGAAAGATCTGTATGACAAGAACTTCAAGACTCTGAAGAAGGAAATGGAAGAAGACCTCAAAAAATGGGAAAACCTCCCATGCTCATGGATTGGTAGAATCAATATAGTTAAAATGGCCATTTTGCCAAAAGCAATATACAGATTCAATGCAATACCCATCAAAATCCCAACTCAATTCTTCACAGAGTTAGAAAGAGCAATTATCAAATTCATCTGGAACAACAAAAAACCCAGGATAGCTAAAACTATTCTCAGTAACAAAAGAAAATCTGGGGGAATCAGTATCCCTGACCTCAAGCAATACTACAGAGCAATAGTGTTAAAAACTGCATGGTACTGATACAGTGACAGGCAGGAGGATCAATGGAACAGGATTGAAGATCCAGAAATGAAACCACACACCTATGGCCACTTGATCCTTGACAAAGAGGCTGAAAACATCCAATGGAAAAAAGATAGCCTTTTCAACAAATGGTGCTGGTTCAACTGGAGGGCAGCATGCAGAAGAATGCGAATTGATCCATCCTTGTCTCCTTTTACTAAGCTCAAATCCAAATGGATCAAGGACCTCCACATAAAGCCAGACACTCTGAAGCTAATAGAAAAGAAACTAGGGAAGACCCTTGAGGACATCGGTACAGGGAGAAAGTTTCTGAACAGAGAATACCAATAGCGTATGCTCTAAGAGCAAGAATTGACGAATGGGACCTCATAAAATTACAAAGTTTCTGTAAGGCAAAGAACACCATCAAGAGGACAAATCGGCAACCAACAAATTGGGAAAAGATCTTCAATCCTACATCAGATAGAGGGCTAATATCCAATATATATAAAGAACTCAAGAAGTTAGACTCCAGAAAACCGAACAACCCTATTAAAAAATGGGGTACAGAGTTAAACAAAGAATTCTCACCTGAAGAACTTCGGATGGCTGAGAAGCATCTTAAAAAATGCTCAACTTCATTAGTCATTAGGGAAATGCAAATCAAAACAACCCTGAGATTTCATCTTACACCAGTCTGAATGGCTAAGATTAAAAATTCAGGAGACAGCAGGTGTTGGAGAGGGTGTGGAGAAAGAGGAACACTCCTCCACTGCTGGTGGGGTTGCAAATTGGTACAACCAATCTGGAAATCAGTCTGGCGGTTCCTCCGAAAAATGGGCTCCTCTCTTCCAGAAGATCCTGCTATACCACTCCTGGGCATATACCCAGAGGATTCCCCACCATGTAATAAGGATACATGCTCTACTATGTTCATAGCAGCCCTATTTATAATTGCCAGATGCTGGAAAGAACCCAGGTATCCCTCAACAGAAGAGTGGATGCAAAAAATGTGGTATATCTACACAATGGAGTACTATTCAGCCATTAGAAACAATGAATTCATGAAATTCTTAGGCAAATGGATGGAGCTAGAGAACATCATACTAAGTGAGGTAACCCAGACTCAAAAGGTGAATCATGGTATGCACTCACTAATAAGTGGATATTAACCTAGAAAACTGGAATACCCAAAACATAATCCACACATCAAATGAGGTACAAGAAGAAAGGAGGAGTGGCCCCTGGTTCTGGAAAGACTCAGTGAAGCAGTATTCGACAAAACCAGAACGGGGAAGTGGAATGGGGTGGGTGGGAGGACAGGTGAAGAGAAGGGGGCTTATGGGACTTTCAGGGAGTGGGGGGCTAGAAAAGGGGAAATCATTTGAAATGTAAATAAATTATATCGTATAGAAAATATATCAAATAAAATAAAAATATATCGAACAAAAGGTAAAGAACTGATAAATGATTTCAGCAAAGACACAGGACACAAAAATCAGCAAATCAAGGGCAGCAATGGCTGACAGACTTAAAACATGGGTAAACAATTCAATTCACCAGAGCCATTCACATGATGATGATGATGATGAGGAGGAGGAGGAGGAGGAGGAGGAGGAGGATAAGAAGACAGAGAAGAAAAAAAAGAACAAGAAGAGAAAGAAGGAATATGGAAATTCCAACCAAGTTCTCTACATGAATGATTATATGGGAGTTAAGAAAGAGCTTGAGGAATCTGCTAGAATATAAAAATACATCCCATTCTAATAGTTTAGAAGAATTGATATCGAAAATGACCATCATCTTGTAAAATATTATAAAAAATTGACCTTTGTACAGACAAAGTATAATTACAATAAAATTTTAAAAATCATCCTAAACAGAGACAATCTGTCCAATTAAATTTAAAAAACGTTCCAGGAAAAAAATCTATATGGATATTAAAATACTAAAATAAAAAATGTGATCCCAAAGAAAGAGAATATAGCAGAAGTTATCAAAAGACCTTGTTTCAAATTACACTACAGCTATACCAATAAAAACGGCTTGCTCCTGGACCCAAACCGACTAATAGACCTGTTATAAAGAACTGAAGACTGAGATATAATCTATGCAATTATGGCCATCTGTTGTTGTTTGGTTCCCGTCATCTTTACAAAAATGGTAAATGTCCACTAGACAAAGGAAGATTTTTCCACAATGATGACAGAAAATCTCTATTCCCACATGCAGAAAAAATGAACTGCCTCTTTTTTTTCAACATGAACAAAACTCAACTCAAATTGGGCCAAGAAACTCAACATAAGAATGGATTTTGGACAAAGATCCATACATTTTTGCATACCTTCTAGTTTTGGATAATAGATACCATAATTTTTAAACAGAATAACAACATCCATGAAAAGCTTTTGTTAAATTCAGTTGATTACATGTTGGAATAAAATATTCAGTGATTAAGTTAATTAAAGAATAAACTATATCAATTACTTATGATATGAATATGTTAAATCTCAAATTAAAATACAAAATATTATATTCATAGATGAGCATTAAACTCATAAGTAGTAAATATTCTGTGCATAAATCCACAAGTATGAATTTGTTCATATGGGCTTATGTACATTTGTGTATATGTAAACATATCTGAGAAAAACTTTTGCAGGGTCAAAACAACAAAGGAACTAAGTGTAAAATGAGAAAAGGAATAAGAAAATAAGGAGAAAAGAAGGAAAAAAAAGAATATTGTGACAACAATAGACTCATGCAGGGTGTCATCCCTGGAATGATTAAAAATCAACATCATCAGTGTTCACTGAATTTTGAAAAGGTATTTAATCAATGAGAGAGAGCAGGTGCAATCTCCAGATGGCTGTAGAGTAAGCCTATTAAGACATACTTTAGAGATTAAATGTACCATAGAAAGGAAACACGTAAGTAAAATAAGATGGACAAAGATTACACAGGACAGTCCTTAGTCTACACCTGAAATTTAACCAAGCCTTTGATATTACAATAGAACAAGTATTTGTGCACAAGATGCTGAGAAAAACTAATGCTCAAGGACTAAACTTCCCAATGTTTTCAAAGTCTCCTTCAGTGTCTTTACTATGAATGGGACTTTGTCCTGACTTCGTGTACTCAAACTGCAGTGGTGGGTTGGAGCTCAGACATTGCCTGTGTGCAGTCAATCTCAGAAAACCAATATCTGACTAGAAAAATGTCGCTGACACCAGATAAATCCAATGGACCTTGGTTCTCAGACCTCTGTGACATTTACACACCAATAAAGCTGGGTGAGAAAGTATCAGATACCTTTGCAACCTGTAACCTCAGCTTTCTTTTTATCAAGTCCAGCCAAATGAAAGGGGCTAGCAAGGCATCAGAGGAAACTCCTGTAAGCACTTTCATGTTGTAAATATTCCCAAAGAAGAAGCAGAACACACTGACCAATCCATCATAAATGAGAATAATTGCACTCATGGGGGAAACCTCTGCCATTTCCCTTGAGTCTGGGCAATGTGGAAGAAAACTTGGCCTATCTCCCATGAATCTAAAGCCTTGGAATGTGTGGCATGGTTATGTGCCTGTCAAAAACACGAATTTTCTCAGGACTTCATTCCTTGAGTGATTCCTCTGGTCACTAAAGATACCAAGCCAGATACAGATTCTAGCATGGAAGACAGAGAGACTCAAATGATCCTACCCCTAACAAAGGATGATTGATACTTGATGGCTTCTTGGGGAGGAAGAGTCAGTTTTGTTTAAGGTTGTGGACCTACATGTACAGATCAACTGGCAATGACTGGCTCTCCACCCATGAGGAGCATGTGGCCAGCCTGGATTGGATATGGTATGTCATAAGGAGAGGACAAGTAATTGGGTAGAGATGGAAGGTGGATGGAATCAGCTGTGGAGTGGAGTGTTAGAAGGTGAACATGGCCATATTGTGGTGCCTGCATGTGTGAAATTCTCAGGTAATTAATAATGTGCGTTAAAAATCATACTGTGATTAGAGCTGGAATCTTTGGAGTGAAATAGACGTTTAATAATTAAGAAAATTAATGCTAACCATTAAGAATAATATCCATATTTGATTGTGAAATAATATATTTCCCTAGAACATACTTCAGGATTATGTTTAATCTTTATCCAATTATGAGAAACAATTCTGATTTAAATTACCAGCAATTCTTTTTGAACATGAGATAATTGGATTCTTGAAAGAGGACCATTATGTGAAAATGAATGTTGTCAACAAAAGTATAGAGGTAGTCATAGAGTGTGCTCAGAGGTCTCTAAAATTACTTAAAAATAAATCGAATGCATTCATCAAATCTTTTCCATAGAAATGTTTTTAAATCAACTGTGGTTCCTGGAATAAATTTGTTTTGCTAGACTTCTTTCAAAAAAAGTGGGACATTTGTAAAATAACATTGACTCATGTATACAGAAATAGGAACTTACTTTTTGCTAGTCAGTAGACATTTTAGGAGACTCAGGTTAGAGAATGTTGAATTAAGATACAGTATATCATACTAGAATTCTCCAACAAAAATATAAAGAAACATTTAATTTTGGATGTACATTGATTTATGAGGAGAAATTTATAGTGTTGTGAGTTTTACAGAGCTGCCGAATGCAGATTCCTTAACTGTTGGAAAGGGGCTAGTATGCCACTTTGATTTTCCTGCCCATCATACCTTTTGGACATTCATCACAAACATACCACTGTCCATCACCTTCACCAAAAGCAGCTAGTCAAAGGAACTAATCATGAGCAAGATAGGAAGGTAGCCAATTGACTAGGAAGTCAAGGCCCATACCTAAACACAGTAAAAGCAACAGACAGCAAATCAGTAGCCAACATCAAACTAAATGGAGAGAAACTTAAAGCAATTCTGCTAAAATCAGGGAGTAGACAAAGTTGTTCACTTTCTCCTTACCTATTCAATATAGTACTCAAACTCCTAGCCAGAACAATTAGAAAACAAAAGGAGATGAAAAGGATACAAATTGGAAAGAAAAAGTCAAAATATCACTATTTACAGATGATATTATAATATACTTACTTGACCCCAAAAATTGCACCAGCCATCTCCTTTAGCTGATAAACAATCTCAGCAAAGTAGCTGAATATAAAATTAATTCAAACAAAGCAGTAGCCTTCCTCTACTCGAAGGATAAATAGACTGAGAAAGAAATTAGGGAAATGACACCCTTCACAATAGTCACAAATAATATAAAATATATTCGTGTGACACTAACCAAACAAGTGAAAGATCTGTACTTCAAGAACTTCAAGTCTCTGAAGAAAGAAATTGAAGAGGATCTCAGAAGATGGAAAGATCTCCCATGCTCATGGACTGGGAGGATTAATATAGTAAAAATGACCATCTTGCCGAAATCAATGTACAGATTCAATGCAATCGCCATCAAAATTCTAACTCGATTCTTCATAGACATAGAAAGAGCCAACTGAATAAACCTCAATTCACCTCCACTACACAATCCACCCTGTTACTAAAAATACTCTGACCTTATGTTACAATGAGGACTTCCCTTCACAGCCACTCTTGCACCTTTCTGACTAGGGTAATTAATGCATCCCTAAGAGCATTTAAACCTTAATGACTGTACCAAGTACAGAATATACTTTAGCCACTGTCCTTGACATAATCTACAATATCTTTTACAGGTGAAATTTGGCAAAGTGATAGGAACGTGGGATACTTTATGGCATAACTTATCACAATATCAGGAAACAGAATTTAGACACGGGTTGATAGACTTATTCAGAGGAAAGTTAATAATATGAAAAATCTAAGAAAAAGCTGTAATTACTCCACTCTAATTTAAAATCACGAAGGACTCAAATACAACCGTGGACTCCAATAAAATATGTAAGTGCAGGGAATCTTTTACAACAATATTAAGAGTTTCAGGAGGGAGATGACAGAGGATACATCAAATCAAAATTTTTCTAACTTTGGGACAGTCAAACTGAAAAAATTGTCCACTTTTTGAACTATCTTTATTAGAGGAATATTAATTTGATAATATTTAAGGAATTATTAAATAATATTTTTATTCATTTTTATATTTGAACAGTCATACTCTCTCATAATATCAATCTTTTTTACTTTTCTTTTTCTTTTTACTGTCATAATTAATGTCTTGAAATTATTTTTTCAGTTGTTTACAGTCATAAAGGATAAAGTATTACGTATGAAGAAAATTTTCTCAGTAAAGTTATACTCAACATGAAGGAGATAATGAATTGTTGTGGTGGTCATTCCACAGTCATAACGAACTTTAACAAAATTTTGAAGTGTGACTCTGCTCCTTGTTCTGTAGAAAATGCCCCATATCTAATACCACAAATTTTATTGTGTGAAAATAATCTCACATAAGCACTAAGTTGAACTTTTATGGACATAAAAGTTGAGTTCAAGAGTAACTATATGCAAATTGTGTATTTGTGGTAGTGTGTATGTATGTGCATGTGTGCGTGTATACGTGTGTGTGTGTGTGTGTGTGTGTGTGTGTGTGTGTGTGTGTTCTAGAGAGAGATACAGAGAAAGATAAAAGATGGGAAGTTTAGTTTGTGAAACAATAAAGAAAACCATAAGAGACAAGGTGATCATACCTGAGGTAGGGAAGGATAAACAATGGAATAAAATACATGTATACAATGTGACATGAAACATGCAGGGAATTAGTAAGAAGTGATCAGGGGAATCAGGGGAAGAGGAAAATCAAGGGCAAAATATGTATAAAAATTCTGGATTAAACCACTTTTACTTTAAATGCTACCAGCAAGCAACAATCAGGGAGGAGTTAGTTGCCATTGGTAGCTTCAGTGGAAGATACAACGCAAAAAGTCACTTTTAAAATAGCATCACTAATATAAAAATGCAAGTACTTTGTGATACTGTACTGCAAAACTGTTCTTTGAAACCACAAAGTAATGAGCTGAAGACAAATAGCATGCTTATCTTCAAGCAAGAAGAAATTAGTTTCCCTGGGCAGTAAGTCTTGTCCAGTTTATTAAATGCATATTAGGTAACAGATATAGTCTCAAATATTAAGGAATATATACACTGAAAAAAGCATCCAATGTCAACACATGATTTATTCATATATAAACACATACATTTAAAATAATAAATAAATAAAATCTGATGTGATGGCAACACGTTTAATGCTATCATGCTGGAAACTGACTCAGGAGGCCTGCCGGCTCAAGATACTGAGATTCTATCTAACAACAACAACAACAACAAACAACAAAAAAACAAAAAAAAAAAAAACAAAAAAACTAGCAATATTACAAAGAAAATTTATAAAATTAGTTTAAAGTTGGCCTATATGCATTTACTTTATAGTTGGACATTACTGTTTGAAGAAAATAAGAGCAAATTTTGGTATTTGCTATTTCCTCATCTTGGTTGACATTGTCAAAGCCATGCCAGTTTTAGACTTTAAGAATGGTTCTTTCTCATGTTAAAAGGATTTTGTTTTTGGCTACTAGGAAAACCTCTCCTGATGGTTTAAATGAAGCACTTTAAATGAAGTGCTGTAAACTCTGGCTGCAAGGCTACAGGAATCAATATGCCTGTTACTTCCACTGCATCTTAAAGCATCTTTGAGATTTTGGATACTCTACCATGGTTACCTCATTAAATCCATTAGGATAGAAATAAGGCAGACTGGCACTATCATGCTTTCCTGCAGTTGTGGGGTCAGAAGATTTAAATATAATCTGAAAATACTATTTTATGTAATTAATTTCATATATTGCTCTTGTCCCTATGAATTATTTGTGTGCCTATGATTTTTAACTAATAATATTGAATTAATATCCAATATATACAAAGAACTCAAGAAGTTAGACTCCAGAGTCAAATAACCCCATTAAAAATGGGGTACAGAGCTAAACAGAGAATTCTCAGGCAACTCAAATGGCTCTGAAGCACCTAAAGAAATGTTCAGCATCCTTACTTATCATGTAAATGGGAATCAAAACAACCCTGAGATTCTACCACACACCAGTCAGAACAGCCTAGATCAAAAACTCAGGTGACAACAGATGCTGGCAAGATGTGGAGAAAGAGGAACACTTCTCCATTGTTGGTGGGATTGCAAACTGGTACAAACACTCTGGAAATCAATTTGGTACTTCCTCAGAAAATTAGACATAGTTCTACCTGAGGATCCAGCTACACCATCTCTTTTATTAAGACTGAAAAAAGTGTGCCAAGCAGAGGTGACACACGCCATTAATCCCAGCACTTGGGTGGCAGATGCAGGCAGATTTCTGAGTTCGAGGCCAGCCTGATCTATAGAGTGAAGTTCAAGACAGCCAGGGCTACACAGAGTAACACTGTCTCAAAAACAAAAAACAAAAAACAAACAAAAAGACTGAAAAAGTTAACCCAGTATGAAGAAAAGGTTCCCAAGTCAGGGAAAAAAATTCAGAGACAGCCTCAGCTGTCCCAAGAGAAGACCAGGCTGTACATCTGTAATATAGTGAAGACATTATGTAGGATCCAGCTAGATTTCTCCATGTTCCATTTGATGTGGATGTTATCTTCAGATGTGAGAACTGGATGTCAGTATGGGGATGGCAACTTATAGTTTTGGCAACAGCCTGAATTCAGAGAATAATTCCACAGGATTCTTTTGGCCAATAACTAAATGAGATTTAAACCCCATTTCTGGAAGCATCATTTGGCAAGGAAAGGTGGCCATTTGGAGTTTCATCTCTGCAGTTATTCTGTGATTTTGTTTAGATTGTCTTCATATGCATATATATTTTACAAAGTTCTACTCACACATTCCCACCTTCATCTCTTCTCTTCCCATCATCATTAGATTCTACTGTTCCAGACCTCTTCCTTCCATTCACAGCTCTCTATTTCCTTCTTTCCATGTCCCCTTATTTTGCTCAGGGCTTACTCTTTACATAGGCTCTGTGGTTCTAAGACTGTAGTGTGTTAATCATTGATTTATTTACTATTATCCTTATATATGTGAATATATACCAATGTTTGTCTTTCTGGGTCTGAGATACCTCACTCAGAATAATTTCATTAGATCTGTCCCTTTACCTGTGAGTTTAATGATTTCATCCTTTTTAATGGTCAAGTAATAATCCATTTGGTGAATATATCACATTTCTATATCACATTTTCCTTTATTAATTTTTCTGTTGAGGGACATCATAGGTTTTTTTTTCCCAGTAACTAGCTATTAAGAGTAAACAGCAGTAACATGACTATCTGAGATATGATGAATCATCCTTTGGTTTTATTTGCAGGAATGGTATAGCTAGATACTGAGGTAGATTGATTTTTGTATTTTTGAGTAACTGGTATACTGATTTTCATAAAATCAGTGGCTATGCAACTTTTCACTCTCACCAGCAATTGATGAGTGATTGCCTTACTCAACAGTGTTGCCAACAGGAACAGTCACTTGTTTTATAGATCTTAACCATCTGATGGTGATAAGATGAAGTCTCAAAGTAGTTTTTATTTGCATTTTCCTTATTGCTAAGGATATGTAATACTTATTAAATTGTTTCTTGGAAATGTGAATTTTTAAAAATGTTCTTTGTTTAAATATATATATATATATATATATATATATATTTATGTATATATATATATATAATTTATTTGGTCTATTTGCTTTTTTTTCTTTTTTTTTCTTCGATAAATTTTTTATTTACATTTCAAATGATTTCTATTTGCTTTTTAAAAGTCTATTTGTTACCCACAGAAGGAGATACAGAGACAAAGTGTGGAGCAGAGTCTGAGGAAAAGACCATCTAGATGAGCTCACCTAGGGATCCATTCCGTATACAAAACCCAGACACTATTATAGATGCCCACATGACCTTGCTGACCACAGCTAGATTTAGCTGTCACCTGGGAGGCTCTGCCAGTACACATGGAGTTACCCATGGCTACAGATGCACAGGCAGCAGAAGATGGCCTTGTTGGACATCAAAGGGAGGAGAGGCCCTTGGTCCTGGAAAGGCACAATGCCACAGTGTAGGGGACTACCAGGACAGGGAAGGAGAGGAGAGTTGATTGGAAAAGAGGGGGAGGAGAGATTGGATATGGGATTGTCAGGGTGGGGGGGGGGCGACCACATTCTGCAGGTTTCCATTTTATAAAAATGGCCTTGTCCTTTCCTTTACAGAAGTTTTTCAATTATATGAATTGAAATTCAATGAAATCCCATTTACTGTTGATCTTAGTGTGTATGCTAATGGTGTTCAGTTCATAAACTGTGCCAATGAGTTCAAGGCTGCTTTCACTTTCTTTTCTATAATTTTCAGTGATTATAATTATCTGATTTTATATTTAGATATAAATATAATGTCTTGATTCATTTTGAGGTGAATTTTCTGCAGAATGATGAATATGAATCTATTTAAAGTCCTCCTCAAAGCCATCCAGTTTGAAAACTGTGCTTTCCCAGGGTATATTTGCATTTTGTTGTTATTAATTAATAATCAGGTGTACACAGTATGGAAATTTATTTGAGGCTCTTCAATTTGATGACATTGATCAATATATTTTTTCCTGCCGATACCATACTGTTTTGATTAATATAGATCCATAGTATATTTGAAATCTTGGATAGTGATATTTCCTGCAGGTCATTTATTATTTAGGATTGTTTTACTATACTGGGTTTTATATTTTTAGACAAAACTGAAATTTGTATTTTTATTATCTGTAAAGAATTATTACATTGTAATTTTCATGGGGGCTACATTGAATATATAGATTGCTTTTAATAGGATGGCCATTTTTACTATATTATTCTCAATGACTGTTGAGCAACACAGGAGATCTTTTTATTTTCTGATATTTTTTCAATTTCTTTTAATGTTTTAAAGTTTTTATCAAAAAAATCTTTTCTATTTTGCTTGGATAGGATTGCCCATGATATTTTATAACATTATTAGACTAATTTCCAAGGTGTGTTTCCCTGATTTCTGTCTCGATTCACTAATTGTTTGTACAATCAAGCTATTCACTTACATGAGTTAATTTTGTATACAGCTACATTGCTAAATTTGTTTTCCAGCTGTAGAAGTTTCCTCATAGAATATTTAGGATCACTTGGGTAACTGTGAGGCTATACATGTATATTTACATATATTTATGTTTGTATTCATATATTATTTGATATATATATAATTAAACTCTAATATAGGTATAATTTATAAAACTAATCACTAGATGGCAACATTGTCCATTTAGAACAACTGCATGTGCATAGAATTAGACATTCAACTATGTACACTATATTTAAAGTTAATAATTAATAAATTGAATTTTATAATTTTTAAAACTAACAGTATATACTAGTAAATTTCATATATAGTTCATAAAGAACACTGGAGATAGTTTATTTTTTATTTAATTAAAATGTGGATAATTCCCAGTCTACCTCCCTTTGTTTGTGATTCCCTGTCAATCATAAAACTTCTCTCTACCAGGAACACCACAGCTATTATACTTGTCTGGGACCTGGGTAAGCTGCATGTGCCTTCTTCCTCTTTTCCATTCTAGGGTCTGTAGAGTAACTTTTGATTGCTACTGTTGCCCACTTCTGCCATTCCTTGAAACCTACCTCCATCCTTTCAGAACCACTTGGTCTGTACACAAGGTCTATATAATTTGTTCTTTCAGCCTTCTCATACATTTCTCTTCATTCCATCTTCATTACTTTGTAGCTCTTACTAAGCAAGCTCCTAGGCAAGTACCTATTGTGTGACTCAATCTCCTTTCCTGGGCCATCTCCATTCCATTGTGATTGGGATGTCATACCAGGTATGAACCTCTGGTCCCTCAAGACTCCAACATCAGTTTCCTTCCCATGCTTGCTAACTTATCAACCACCCACCAACTGCATTGACTTTGAACTACTTGGAATCTCTGTCCAAAATTCCAATAAGGAGGTGTGGTGCCTGTTGAAATCAGAACTAAAAAACCCATAGTGGCCCCAAGACTAAAAACCAAACACCATTCTGCTGTTCCAAAACATGTTAGACTGTGGGAAGAGCAGCCAAACTACTCAACAGTCACTTTAAAATCATAAATCAAGATCAAAACCCCAGATATCCAAATCCCATTGCAAAATATCAAACATGAAAATCAGTGACAATTATGCCTTCACAAGAAATAAGTGCCTCTATTGCAATAATCACCCCCAAAACAATCTTGTTGAAGCACAGCACAAGGAACTCAAAGAAACATCTGTGAATATGCCCAAAGATCTTAAAGAAGATATGATAAATGCCTTAATAGAAAATGTGGGAACATGGTAGAGGTAAATTAAATAATGAAAATATTTCAAGAATTTAAAGGAAATAGACTCTGAAAACACAAGTCCAACTGAAATAAAATTTGAAATGTAAACCTCAGAGGGAAACTTTATCCATATATAGAAAGTTATAAGAAAATCTCGTGGCTAGAAAACAAGGTAAAATCCATAGGTCCCTTAGACAAGGAAAATATTAAATCTAAAAAAAACATATCTAGGAACAAAGCATCTGGGATATAAAAGAACTATAAAACAGCAAATACCACGAATATTGGGTAGAAAGAAAGAGAAGAAACACAAGTCAAAGACACATAAAACAATTTTCTTTATTCTTCTCTCAAATAATACTTGGTGTCTACAGGGCTCCCTTCCTCCCCTCTTCCCTGTGGCTCTGCCACTTCATTTCTTCCTCTGAAAGAATATAAAACATAATATGTAGTTACTTATAAGTGGGTGTTGGCTGTTGAGTTAAGGATAATCAGACTACAATCCATAGACTCAAGAAGTTAGATAAAGAGAAGAGCTCTAGAATGTCCATGCCAACACTTCATAGATATGTAAAACACATCCTCATGGAAAAAGAGGGTGGGGAAGAGATGGTATGTGGAACAGTCCGAGGTTGAACCAGGGGATGGAATAAAATCTGGAGTTTAAATAAGTAAATAGGTAGATAGATAGATAGACAGACAGACAGACAGACAGACAGACAGACAGACAGACAGATAGATAGATAGATAGATAGATAGATAGATAGATAGATAGATAGATAAAAGATTAAAAAGTTGCAAGGGAAAAACTTCTATTCACTTATGATGGCAGTTCCATTTAAATGATGCATGACTTTTTAACAAGGAATTTAAAAAGTAGTCAGAAGCGTGTGGATTGATGCTGTACAATCACTGTAAACCAACTACTACCAGCTGAGACTAATATATACAACAACATCATCAATCACAATGGAAGGAGAAATACACATTTCATGATAAAAACATACTAAATAAATTGGTATATACCAATATGGCTGTACAAAGGACACTTGAAGGAAGGTATCAGTCTGAAGGGAATGTTAATGATATACTAAGGATATAAGAAAAAATTTTTCCCAGAATAGGTAATCCAAAGAGGAAAACAAACATATAAACAATCAAAAATTAAAAATAAAAAAGCAGGACCACAACAAGAAGAAGACAGAAATTAATAACACAGCTCAGTAATGTTTGATACTAATGGTTTCAAAACTGCAATTAAAAGACACAGAGCAATAGATTAGATTAAAAATCAGCATCTATGAACATAGTGGAGCATATGTCCTTATTACATGCTGGAGAATCCTCTGGGTTCATGCCTAGGAGTGGTATAACGGGGCCCTCCAGTTGTATCATGCCCAGTTTTCTGAGGAGATGCTGGACTGATTTCCAGAGTGGTTGTACCAGCTTGTAACCCCACCAGCAGTAGAGGAGTGTTCCTCTTTCTCCACATCCTCACCAGTACCTCTTTATTCCTGAGTTTCTGATCATAGCGATTCTGACTGCTATGTAGTCAAAAGCTGGAAAGAACATAGATGTCCCTCAACAGAAGAATGGATACAGAAAATGTGGTATATTTACACGATGGAATACTACACATCTATTAAAAACAATGAATTCATGAAATTCTTAGGGAAGTGGATGGAAATGGAGAATGTCATCCTGAGTGAGGTGACCCAATCACAAAAGAACACACATGGTATGCACTCCCTGATAAGTGGATATTAGCGCAAAAGTTCAGAATACACAAGACACAATTCACATAACAAATGATGCCCAAGAAAAAGGAAGGAGAGGCCCCTGGTCCTGGAAAGGTTCAGTGCAGCAGTGTGGGTGAATACCAGGACAGGGAAGTAGGAAAGGGTTGATTGGGGAGCAGGGGGAAGGAAAAGGGCTTATGGGACTTTCAGGAAGGGGGGATCCAGGAAAGGGGAAATCATTTGAAATGCAAATAAAGAATATATCAAAGAAAAAAAGGAAAAAAGAAATTAAAATGTCATTTATGAACATAATAAAAATAGCAACTGAGACTTCAAAAAATCAACATCTATGTCTCTTCTGCCTCTAAGAAACAAGTCTCACCATCATCTTAGATGAAAAGGATGCAAAATTTATTCTAAGCAAACATAACCAGGGATCAAACTCATGTAACTATTTTAATATCTGACAAAATGGATTTCAAAGTAAAACTAATAAGAAGAGATAAATAACAGTACATACTCATTAAAGAATGAAAATGACAAAGAATACATGCAAACTTCATTGTATCTGGCCATCAAGTATTAAAGCTGGAAATTAACAACAAAAGAAATAGCAGACAGTACACAAATTCATGGAAACTAAAGAATTCACCACTGAGTGCAAACTGGGATGATACATAAATTTAGACGGAAACTATGAATATTTTAGAACAGAGTAATAATGAGCAAGAAAATATCTGTAAACCTAGTGTACTAATGAAAGAATTTAAAGATGCAAGATCTAAGAATGAACTGTCTATATCAAAAATCTGGAACAATGTCCTAGGAATAACTTAAGGTATACTTGAAAATATTAGGAAAAACATGCAGAAAAACACTAAAAAGTAGTAGAAACAAGGACAGAATTAGACTCATGCTAGAAAGCCGTGAAATAGGAAGAGGGAGAGAGAACAGAGACAACACAGACAGAGAAACAGAGTCAAGTAACCAAGGAAATAAAGAGTTGGTTCAAGTTGGAAAACATAGAAAAAATGGATTATTTTTGGTATATATGATCTACCAAAATTAGCTCTAGCTGAAGTAATTAATTACAGAAGAAAGTATGTCTCCTAGGGAAATAGAAACATTAGTTGAAAACTATCCAAATAAAGAGCCTAAGACCTAATTGATGAAGTGCAGAAATCTACTAGACCTTCTAAGAACTAACTACAATATTCTTCAGATTCTCTAGATAAATCCAAACTGTAGGAACACATCTGATTTCTTTTTATTAACCTAGCTATAGTTATGATACAAAAAGAATCCAATTATGTAATAAAAAATATACACAAATATTCCATTTATAAATAGATATAAAATTTTCAATATATTTGTAATCCTAAACAAAGACACAACAAAAAGATTATATATATTAACCATGATTAAGTTTGTTGCAAACTACATCTATGGCATGATTTTATAAATATAAACTAATAAATATATTTATTAGCCAAAGCAGGCTAAAATCAGAAATTGCATGATTAACTCACTAGATGCCAAAAAAAAATACTTTTTAGCAAAACAAATTCTTTCCTAGCAAAATTTGTAGATATGAGAGGTGTATCTCAATGTAATAAGGACAGTTTATAGCAGTCCCACAACCAGCACAATGATGAAGAGGAGAAATGCAAAGAATTTCTAATAAAATCAGGAGCATAACTAAAATATTCATTCTTTCCATTACCTTGCAATATAATCCTTGAAATCTTAGAGCACGAAGAAAGCTGAGAGACATACATGAGATACATACAGGGAATGAAAAAATCAGTGTATTTTATCTGCATATAGAACAATAATATATGTAAACCTCAAAATGTGGCATTGAAAAACTACGACAAATAATTAGTACATTCAGCAAAGGAACAGTATACAAAATTAACATACATATGTCAGTAGTTCTACTATATATAAACAGCAAACAGACTTAGAAAGAAATCACGGAAGTGATACAGTTTATAGTATACAGAAAAATTAAATTTTGTTGCATAAAATGATGAAGCAAGTGAAAGACTTGTAAAGTAAAAACCTTAAGACAATAGAGAAAAATTGAAGCAGATATCAAAAGATAGAAAGATCTTCCATATTTACAGTTCAGTGGGATAGATATTATAAAAGTGGCCATCCTACAAAAAGTAATTTCCATCAAAATTGCAACAAAATTCTTCACAGAGATTGAAAAAATAATTTAAAGATCATAATGAAAAGTTGTCTTCTCCTTACCTCATCTCATTTCTTCCTTCATAATCTATACCAATTTGCCTGTCAACTATTTACAAGTTAGTAAGTACATATGACGGATTATATGTTATTTCTTGCTGTTGTTTGAGAGTATCTCCTCAGAAAATATAACTCAGCTCTTACTAGTGAATAAATCACAAAAAGAATAATCAAACCTTCCTGTCTGAGCTTGTGCCTTGAGCAGACCTTAGGCACAAACTCAGCAGCCATTTCTACAACACCCAGTGGAAGCTCCCCTCTCAGATGCTCTAACAAGGCTAGGATAATAGGATCAGAGGTGAGGAGGACACAACATCTGCCTCAACACCAAGATTAACTGTGACCAGCAGGACCCAGGCACCCAGGAATTCCACCTAACCAGTGGCATTGGGTATTTCCAGTCGGGACCAGTAACCTGAGGAGACCTTGAACTTGAAGTCCACAGCCAGTCCCACTACACCCAGAGGAAGTTCCAATCCCAGGTGCTCTAACACATCCAGGATAATAGAATCAGAGCAAATCCCACAACATCCAGAGGAAACTCAACTTTTCCTTAATATCTCATAACATCAATGGACTAATTTGCCAATAAAAAGACATAGACTAACAGACTGGATATATAAACAGGACCCAGCATTTTGCTGCATATAGAAAACACCTCAGTGACAAAGACAGACAATACCTCAGAATAAAAGGATGGAAAACAATTTTCCAAGCAAATGGCCCCAAGAAAACAAGCTGAAGTAACAATTCTAATATTAAATAAAATGAACTTTGAACCAAAAGTTATCAAAAAAGATAAGGAAGGACACTTTATACAGGTCAAAGGAAAAATCTACCAAGATGAACTCTCAAATCAAACATCTATGCTCCAAATTCAAAGGGACCCATATTCATAAAAGAAACTTTACTGAAGTTCAAAGCACACATCCTATCCCATAAAATAATAGTAGGAGAATTCAGGACCTCACTCTTAGTAATGGACAAATCATGAAACCAGATACTAAACAGAGACAGAGCAAAACTAACACAAGTGATGAACCAAATGGATCTAACAGATATTTACAGAACATTTAATCCTAAAGCAAAAAACTGTACCTTCTTCATAGCACCTTATGGCACCTTCTCCAAAACTGAACATATAGTTGGTCACAAAACAGGCTTCAACAGATACAAGAATATAGAAACAATCCCATCCACCCTATCAGATCACCACAGACTAAGGCTGATCTTCAATATCAATAAAAAAAGAACAATAATCACACATACACATGGAATACGAACAACACTCTATCAATGATAACTTTGTCAAGAAAGAAAAAAAGAAAGAAAGAAAGAAATTGAAGACTTTATAGAATTTAAGGTAAATGAAAGCACATCATACCAAAACTTATGGGACACAATGAAAAGAGTGCTAAGAGAAAAACTCATAGCTCTAAGTGCCTCCAAAAAGAAAATGGAGAGAGATTACAGGAGAAGCTTGACAGCTCACCTGAAAGCTATAGAAATAAAAGGATCAAATATACCTAAAAGGAGTTAACAGCGGAAATAATCAAACTCATGGGTGAAGACAACCAGTAGAAACAAAAAGAACAAAGGTTCAACAAAACCAAGAGCTGGTTCTTTGAGAAAAATCCACAAGATAGATAAACCCTTAGCCAGACTAACCAGAGGGCACAGAGACAGTATCCAAATTAATAAAATCAGAAATGAAAAGGGAGACATAACAATGGAAACTGGGGAAATTAAAAAAAAATAAAATCTTATACCATAACAGAAGCAGGGGAAGTGGGGTGGGATGGGGGTTTCCAGGAGTGGCTGAGACCAGAAAAAGGGATAACATTTTGAAATGTAAGTAAAGAAGATATCCAATTTATATATATATATGTAAAATTTATATATAATTTTTAACATAGTACCACATTTTTATATTATTAATTTCTGTCTGTCAGTAAATTATACTAATCACTAATGGCAAAATATGAATATGTTCATATTTATACATACATATTTATGCATATATATATACACATATATATATACATACTTTCAAGTGAAAAACCTGAATTCCTAGTTGAAACAGCTTGAAATCCAATGGAATTATTTCTATCTGGAACAGTGACCAGAAAGATGGAAGGAATAATTTAAAGACAGAGGGCAGAATAGAAGTGTAGAATAAGGTAGAAAGAGGAGGAAAGACGAACAGAATAAATATCTTCAATGCAATATATATATACATACATACATATATATATATATATATATATATATATGTATATTTAAAAAACGAATGGTCCTTTCCTTATATTCTATCTCTCCTACCCTCTTGTCCTCCTCTCCTGTTCCTA
Source organism: Apodemus sylvaticus (assembly GCF_947179515.1). NCBI lineage: Eukaryota > Metazoa > Chordata > Mammalia > Rodentia > Muridae > Apodemus > Apodemus sylvaticus. The sequence continues at coordinate 29,676,604 of NC_067479.1, read as the reverse complement.
CTTTCTTCCTCACTCACCACATGACACCTCCACTCACCTCTGATCTCTTGCCCCTCTTGCTTTCATCCTTACTTCTTTGTTTGCTTTTCTCTTTGCTTCCACCCTTCCTTTCTTCCGTTTGTCTTCACTCCATTCTTAAAGCCAACTTGAAATGCATTGAAGATATTTATTCTGTTCCTCTTTCCTCCTCTTTCTACCTTTTTCTACACTTCTCTTCTGCCTCTGTCTTTAAATTATTCCTTCTATCTTTCTGGTCACTGTTCCAGATAAAAATAATTCCATTGGATTTCAAGCTGTTTTAACTAGGAGTTCAGGTTTTTCACTTGAAATCATGTGTATGTATGTATGTATGTATGTATGTATGTATGTATGTGTATATGTATGTATATGTATATATATTCATATTTTGCTATCAGTGAGTAGTATAATTTATTGACAGACACAAATTAATAATATAAAAATGTTGTACTATGTCAAACAATTGTTCACAAATATTTCAAAACAATGAAACATACTAAAGGTAACTTATTTTAAGTACAAACTGTTATAAATTTCTATTTTACATTATATTACCTGTATGTCTGAATAAAAGACTCAGAGGAAAGGAATGGAATCTGCTGGAAGGTGTGAGAATTAGAAGTCCACACATTCTTGCATTCAGATGGAAGCCATGGCACACATACATGCAGATTCATGCATGTCCTGTGAATGCTGCTTATTCTGTGTGAATCCACATAAGCTTTAATCACGTTTATTTAACGGATCTTGGGTTGGTTTTTATTTTTGTATTTTTTTGTTGTTGTTGTTTTGCTGTTACATTGTTTTGTTTTCATGTGTCTTATTTTGTATTCTCCTTTCCTTTGGAGTTTTGACTCTTTCTGTCTCCTCAATGAAACTTTAGTTGAAATTATTTATGAAGTGACTTTATTTTCATATTTTAAAATAAATAATTATAGAGTGAGTCTATTCATTTGTTACAAAATCATGAACTTTTAAGCTTTTTTCTCTGAAGCCTCAGTGCATTCTGATGAACTTTTTTCTGTGTATAGAGATTTTGTCTTGAACACCTTAAGAAATATTATATTAAATGAAAATAAATATATTGTTAATAGATCTCTAACTTGAAAATAGTTGGTTCCTTTTAGATGATATAATAAAATTACTAGTGTAAATATTCACTGTCATCCCAAGACTCAAACAACAGTGCACAATTTATTGCTTAGAAATTTTGTTTCCCTTATGCAATTCATTCCAGTATTCTAAGAAGCCTAATAGATGTCTTGGTAAAAAAAAAAACCCTGAAACTTAAATATGTTTAAAATATTTTGTCTATATAGATAAAAATTTCTTGTTTGTATAAAGCAAACAAATGGAAGTGTGATCAATATTACAGCCAGTGTTATCTAAATGTTAATTTTGATGAAATAAGGAAGATTGTTTTTGGTAGATGGCTTAAAATACTAGAGATCTTAATGTTATATGTTTCAAACTGATTAATATAAATTTGGAGGTGAAAACATGACCACTCAGGTTTCAGGGTGAATAAATAAAAGTTCTAATTTCTTTATCATCTTGCTCTTAGGTTCTTGGTTTTTTTACAGAATAAAATGAGAGATTTGAGTATGTTTAGATACAACTTCACTTTCATATGCTTATTATATTTCACCTTTACATGCAGCAAATTTACCATGGAAACAGTATTTCCAATGCCTAGAAGCTTCTACATATAATGTATTTAATATTCATAAACTTATAAATTTGTAAAATAGTTTTCTCAAAGAAAACATTAGTTTTAATTAATTTATTTATTTATCTGTTTATTTATTTATTATGCAGTTTGTATATTATTAGATTTTCTAGTGCTCAAATTATGGATAAATAATTAAAACTCTCATTTGAGCAGCAATACCTCATCATGCTCTTTTTTATTTTCAAATTTATGATGAGGAACAGATGGATATTAAACCAAGGTGTTCCATACTACCGCTTTACTGAAAGAATATGCCCTGTATTCAGTCTTGATTCATTTTGTGATTCATTTTGTGATTCATTTTCTTCTGAAATATACAGTCAGACCCAACTAACCTTTATGACATTTCAGTGTCATTTGTCTTCTCTCAGTGACCCATACCCATTAATTAAGAGTACTGTTTTTCAAAACTTTCTATAGAAGATATACTGCAAGAACTCACACAGTATGAGACAAGGATAAAATAATTTTAACATTTTCATCAGAATCTGTGGACACTGAAGGCTTAGATTTTTCAAAACCTATGTTTTGAAAAGGTTCTTAAATACTTCAACCTCTCTTCTAGCCTACCAAACAGAGGTAGGAGAAAAAGGCTAATAGGAAAAAGGGGTTGTGGACCTGTTGAGAAGGTATTCCTAAGATGCTCCACTATTTCTTGTCAGGAGTATAGTTCACCACGCATGATCCAGAAGAAGCAGCAAGGCTATAATGAATTGGAAGATGTCAGTGGAAGTGACAAGAATCAGATGGAATGGCTCATTTTTCCCTAAAAAGTTGAGACCAGAGAAGACCAGTGTCCAAAGTCCAGTGGACCAAAGTCCAGTGAATCATTGAATGACTTAGCCATGCAAGACTGTCCTATTACTGTTTGCTGGCTTCTATTTATATTTTTTCTAAACATCAGATGCCCTCTCAAGTGTCTGTTTTCATTAAAACATCACATTTCCACTCAAAAGACAGCTTTCAGAAAAATATCACATGAGTTACACACCTGAGTTGTAAAAGAAACTAGAAATGTCCACTACAGAACACCAGGAAGATGCTGGAGATGATCTAAGGTAAGGCACACAAGCTCAGCAACTTCCACTCTTTAAGACCGATGTTAACAACATAAGAAAAAGCCTAGAATATAACCTATATATCACTCAGACATGTGAATTGCTCCACAAGGCAGAAAAGTCTATGGAAGCTGAGATCAGTATAGAGCTAATACAGGACAGGGCATTCCATATATGGAGAACTATACCAGATTCCCAAGAAGACAGGAATCAACTATGAATATATGTATATTTGGATGGGGACTGCTTTTGTAGACTTTAGCAGACTTTAAGAGGAATATATGGAATGAAGATTGTATCCTTAAAACGAAGTCCCAAAGATCAAAATACCTCAACCCTATGACAAGGTTTGTTTTCCCCCTTGTACATTATAAATGCTTCCTCTAAAGTAGAATGTTGGCTGGATTTTTAAAAGAAGATGTAAAAAATTGACAAAGTCCATATGTACAAATCTAAGAACAGAAAAAACAAACAAAAGCAAAACTTATAAACAAAATAAACAAACACAAGAGACAAAAAAATCCCTAAATATACAAGACAGCATATCTCCTTTATAAATTGTTAATCCAATGAGCAAAAATGAAAAATAGCTGGAAAATCTTTAAGACAAAAATGAAAATAATAACTATAATCAACAAGAGTAACAACAACAAAATAACTACATGGCATAAAATGATTCAAGATATGAAATAACTATTGCTCTGAAGTTTAGCATGAAGTCAAGGAAGGTGATTATCCCAGAAGTTCTTTCATTGCTGAGAATGATTTATTTGATATCTTGTGGTTTTGTTTTTCAAGATAAATTTGAGAATTACTCTTTCTATCTTTGTGAAGAATTGAATTGGAATTTTCATGGGATTACACTGAATCTGTAGATTGCTTTAGGGAAGGTAGCCATTTTAACTATGTTAGGTCTGTGGATCCATGAGCATTGTAAATCTTTCTGTCTTCTGCTGTATTACAGAGAAATAGTAACAAAATCTGTTTGGTAATTGTATAGAGACAGGCAGATAGATCAATGGAATAGAATTGAAGACACAAAAATGAACCCACACAACTATGGTCACATAATCTTTTACAAAGGAGCCAAAATCATCCATTGGAAAAAATTCCCAGCATTTTCAACATATGTTGATGGTTAAACTGGTGGTCAGCATGTAGAAGATTGCAAATTGACCCATTCTTATCTCCTTGTACAAAGCTCAAGTCAAAGTGGATCAAGGACCTCCACATAAAACCAGATACAATGAATCTAATAGAAGAGAAATTAGGAAAGAGCCTTGAACACAACGGAAAATTTCCTGAACAGAACATCAATAGCTTATGTTCTAAGATCAAATGGCACCACATAAAATTGAAAAGATTCTGTAAGGTGAAGGACATGATCAACAGGACAAATCAGCAAGTCACAGATTGCAAAAACATCTTTAGCAACCCAACATCTGAAATAGGGCTAATATCCAAAATATACTAAGAACTCAATAATTTAGACTCCAGAGAACCAAATAACCTTATTAAAAATGGGGGTTCAGAGCTAAACAGAGAATTCTCAACTGAGGAATCTCAAATGACTGAGAAGCACTTAAAGGAATGTTCAACCTTTTTAGTCAACAGGGAAATGCAAATCAAAACAGCCATGAGATTCTATCTCACACCAGTCAGAATAGCTAAGATCAACAACTCAGGTGATAGAAGATATGGGTGAGGATATAGAGAAAGACAAACACTCCTCCATTGTTGATGTGATTGCAAACTGGTACAACCATCCTGGAAATCAGTCTGGGTCTGGCAGTTCCTCAGAAAATTGGAAATAGTTCTACCAGAGGACCCAAGTATACCACTGCTGGGCATAAATCCAAAAGATGCTTCAACAGATAACAAGGATACATGCTCCACTATGTTCAAAGCAGCCTTATTTATAATAGCCAGAAGCTGGGAAGAACCCAGATGTCCCACAACGAAGAAATGGATTAAAAAAAAATAAGTCAAACATTTATACTATGGAGTACTACTCAGCTATTTAAAACAATGATTTCATGAAATTCACAGGCAAATGGATAGCACTTGAAAATATCCTGAGTGAGGTACCCCAATCATAAAATAACACACATGGCATGTACTCACTTATAAAGAAATAATAGCTAAAAAGAAGCTCACAATACCCATGATTATACTCACAGATCTTATGAAGCTGAAGAAGAAAGAAGATCACACCAAAGTGTGGATGCTACAGTACTTCTTAGTAGGGGAAAGAGAATAATCTCTGAGAAATAGAGGGAGAGTTGGATCTGGCAGGGGGAATGGAAGGGTTGGGGGCAGGGGAAGAAAGGCCAGTTCAGATTTGGGAAGAGATGGGAGAGAAGTACAGAGGGTCAGTAATATGAAAGTAGTATGTTTCAATGTGGGAGGATGATCTGGAGGTAGCCACTAGAAAGTTCCAGATGCCAGGGACTCAAGAGATTCCAGCACCCAATGGGGAGGACATTTGCCTAAATACCCAACAAAGGGGAGAGAAAACCTATAGACTATATTGAGTGGATAGTCATGGCCTCCAGTTGCGAGATGGGGCTGCCAACCCATCTCAAAAATATTAATCCAGAATTCTTCCTGTCAAAGGAATTGCAGGGACAAAGATCGAAGCCAAACCTCAAGGAAAGGACACCCAAAGGCTGCTTCACCTAGGGTTCCATCTCACCCCCTGACACCAAAACCAGACACTATTATTGATGCCAAGTGCTTACAGACAGAAACCTGGTATAGCTCTCCCCTGAGAGCCTCTGCCTGAGCTGGACTAATACAGATGAGGATGTACACAGTCAACCATTTGAATGAATGTGGGCACTGCAAAAGAGAAGTTTGGAAAAGACCATAAGAGCTGAAGGTGTTTGCAACCTCATAGTAACAACAACAGTATCAACCTACCAGACACCCCAAAGCTCCCAGGGACTAAAGCATCAACCAAAGTGGGTACCCATGACTCCAGCTAGATATGTAACAGAGGATAGCCTGGCTCTCACAGGCTTACTAAGCCATTCTACTTGTACGTGGACAAGGCCAGAAACATTGCCTAGTTGCCCTGAAAACAAAACAAAACAAAACAAAAACAAAAACAAACAAACAAACAAAAAAAAAAAACAACTGGGACTCCAGAGGGGACTGATGGCATATCTGTTCAGGAGACTATATCTGATTGAAGTGGGATATCCAACATGTATGAGGCCCATACCTGCTACCACCACGCTGGTAAAAATCAACTTTAGGGTCTAAGCTGTTACTAACAGGCTACAACTCTGTTAATGCCTTCTTGAGGGGTACACCTGAGAAATAGATAGTTGATCCCCAGTGAACCAATCCCAGACTCTTCTTCTGGATCAATCCTGCATTTATCTCAGAAGACATCAGCCCTCTCTTCTGCCAGTCCCATGGCACACAGAGATCCTATGGGTTCCTGAATGAGTGTTTTGTGGTGAATTGGCTGCTCCAGTTTACCAGGAGTGGTTAGACTAGCATTCCATCAAGGACACCAGACAGGATATTGTTCACAAATAGTGTGATGGCGATTTCTGGTTGTGAGCTTGACTACATCTGGGATAAACTATAATCTGGGAATGGATCACATATTTTGATCCAGATCTTAAGGCATAGTGGCCATGAAAAGCTTAGGTAAGGTATCATACACTTTAATTTCAGGAGATTGAAGCAAGTAGATCTCTGAGTTCAAGGCCAGCCTAGGACAAAGCAAGTAATAGATCCAGGTATGGTGGTATACACTTTTTTTGTTTGTTTGTTGTAGATTTTTCTTTTTCTTTTTTTTTTATTCGATATAATTTATTTACATTTCAAATGATTTCCCCTTTTCTAGCCCCCCCACTCCCCGAAAGTCCCGCAAGCCCCCTTCTCTTCCCCTGTCCTCCCACCCACCCCTTCCCACTTCCCCGTTCTGGTCTTTTAATCTGGGCCACACTTTCTGCTGGAGGCCTTCATAGGGACAATGGAAGACATAAGAACCTGTTCTCTTCCTACCTTCAAGCACATCTGTTGGAACCTACTCATTCAGGATTCCAGCTAATATGAAAGACCAGCAGATAAAACTAGCCTTGTGGGACTGAGCAAATACTAGATTCTCAGACTTTCCATTCACAGCTGCCCACTTTCTTGTTAGTTGGACTGAAGACTGTAAATCATTACAATAAATTCCCTTATTTTATAGGGACATTTCACAAATTCTGTGGCTTTAGAGAACCCTGACTAACACACATAGGGATATTTCTAAGATGGGACAGGTAGGCAGGGGCAGTCATCTAGAGATGACTCAAGATTATTTTAGCATAATATTTAAGCTGGGGATCCTCAGTTCAAGGAGCTAAGCTTTTAACTTTGATCCAAGCACTGTGCTTGGGGAAAGACAAGGCTATCACCATACACATTGATAGTTGAAATACTTCCACCACAGACCGTGTTCAAGGGGCTCTATATGGAGGGAAAAGATTGTTATCAACAGTAGGAAAATAAATAAAAATATAGAAGAAATATGTCTTAGTCAGGACCCAATTGTTGTGAAGAGGCACCATGACCATGGCAACCCTTATAAAAATAAAACATTTCTTTGGGTCTAGCTGACAGTTTCAGAGGTTTATTCCACTATCATCATGGCAGGAAACAAAGCAGAGTACAGGAAGACAAAATGCTGGAGGGAGAGCCGATAGTTCATCTTCTCCAGGGAACAAAAGGAGGCAGTATGCCACACTGACTGTAACTTGAACATAGGAAATGGCAAAGTCACCCCCATAGTGATGTACTTCCTCCAATAAGGTTACAACTACTTCAACAAGGCCATGCTTCTTAATAATGCCTGTAGGTCAAGCATTCAAATACAAGAAATCATAGGACCATACATATTCAAACTATCACAAAATCTTAGCCATTTTGGAAGCTATCTGGTTATACAACAGGTTGGTCATCATCCATTTAAAAAGAAAAAGGAATCTTCCCCCAAACCAGAGTCTACAGAGCAGCTGTCTTCTACCCGGGGAATGTCCTCAGCATGAAGCTGACCATTCCATGTCTTGGTAAGCCAGCTCACCTAACATCTCAGAATGTACCCAGGAGTGAGAATGATTCTGGGAAGCAAAAACTGGCTAAATATAAAAACCCAGGATGATGGATGTTTTCAATCAGGAAAGGCGAATGGTTATGGATCATCACTGAAGCTACCACCCAAGAGCTACAAAAACTGCTGAACTCAGACTGTGTCATTATGTTTCAAAGTTTAAAGCCTAATTAAGGATATCACTTTTAGATGTGTCAGGTATACTTAGGCAAACCCCGAATGTGGAAGGAAGATACCACAAGGGATCTGGTCTGAAGGAAAATGGTCTCAGAAACATTGGGAGTTGGACTTTAATGATATATGAACTAATGGTTTAGGCTATAAATATTTTCTGGTGTCTCGGGATGGGGAAAGGCACCCCATGAAAACAATGACTGCTACAACATAAGGAAAATTCCTCAGGAAAGAATTCCTAGGTTTGGACAGCTAATAAAATTTACTCCTTTCCATAGAATCAGGAGAGAATGTGACAGGACAAGACACTGTCAAGGTTCCTTGACCTTGTGTTCTTCGTGAAAACACAAGATTTAGCTAGAAGTTGGTTTCCTTGATGGAGAATTCTGTGAAAGAGTAGCCAAACCTCTTCTGAGAACTCAAGGTCAAGATGTCTTAGCTAACACAACTCAGCTTCTGTTAAAATGCCTGCTTGTGCAGAGCTCCCTCCAGCTAACTGCTTGTGTTCTCTTCTGCTAAAGTGCTTGCTTAAGCAAAGGCCTCTCTCCCAGCTTAGTTAAATATCAAAATGCCAGAGCATTATTTTTGCCTTCAAACCCCTGTTCTCTGGACACCAGGTGCTATTCTTATGTCTGAGTATCTGATATAATCTTAGGAGGCTGGAATAAGAATTTCAAAAAGCTATAAACTGTGTATGAATGGTCATCTCTAGTGGGTTTCCAATGACAGTTCCTTCTACTACACTGTCACTCCACAATCAGGAACTCTAGTCCCCTGACTATAAGCTCAGTGAAATGCTTTCTTTTATAATTGATCATGTTCTTGGTGAATTGTAACATCAATAAAAGAATAGTAGTATATTGTCCATGGAATTTAAAAGCAGCACTGGTTATTAACTTGTCTCTTAGATATGCACTGTAACTGAAAGATATGACCCTGTATCTGAAGTCACTGCACAATTTTCCTGCAGGACATAGAAAAAAATCTTTCTTTTTCTGTCCAGGAACTTTCATAGTGTCAAAAGTGCCATACAAGCTAATGGGGGAAAGACAGTCATACTTTTATCCACTTCTGAATGGACCCACGTCAATTATGATTGTCCAAACAAGATGTATTTATTGGTACAATAGTGTGATGAAGGTTATAGGATATGCAACAGCTCTCCAAATTGAATTCTGTTCCACAAGAAGAAATTATGTTCTATGGCTGAAGATATCACATTCAAAGGGCAACCTACTATTGTTACTTTGCAAAATAATCATGTATCAGGAACCATTGAGGAAAGGCTAAAATTATGCAAGTAAGTTTTCTGGAGATGACTCACCACTGCATGGCTGGGATGGGTGGGCTATGAATTGCAGTGCCTTCAGAGATTTTTATATCAATTGCTTTTTGCTACTGATATGCCTTTTTTGTCACTGTTACACAGTCTAATGATTACAGGACACAAGCCTGCCCTCTTGGGCAGATTTTCTGCAGATCGATGAAGATGTAATATCATTTAGGGTGCTGCATAGACAAAATGATAATTTCACAATTCCTGATAATGACTTCATAGATTTCCTAAATTTATACAAGTAATTTCCAGCTCTCTTAAAAGCTGCAAATATTCCTCTGGAAACCATCACATGTCACAGGCTAGATGCATTAGGAGAAGAAAGCAGGCTTGGAACAAATTTACCACCAAGGAAAAACATTCATTCTAGCTCTGGTCCTAGGATGAGGCCACAGGTGTACACTATGATAAAGGGAGGCCATGTACTGATGCTTTGAACTTATAATGAATTTATGGAATGAAAAACTGCTTTGAACTTAACATCAACATGCTACTGTAGGTTTTCTTTAGTGTAATATTTTAGCTGTGAGGTCATCTTCTAATGAACTTTTGTCTAAGAAGGTATAATGGAAGGAACAAAGTGTGGCTTGGAGGGTTCAGCCCCATTCACCAAATGTATATGTGTGTGTATAATTGTGTATATAACGTTTGTCTATATGTATGTGCACTTAAGGGGTAAAATATTTTAGAGTTTCTCACTGGGCATTCTTGCCAGCCCCAGATAATTAACCTTAGTTCCATCAGTGGTACGGACCCAATGAATCACCCCTTGCTGTCACTGGGCCGTGTCTGCTATAAATATGACCCCAATTGCCAACACTATACCCTCTTTTGCCTCTCTGTCACAGTTATCCCTGTGATATAAAACCTGGCTGGTCTTCAATAGTTGCAAAACAACTGAAAACACACATACAATTGGAATCTGAACAACTCTCTACTCAATGATAACTTGGACAGGAAAGAAATAAAGAAAGAAATTAAAGACTTCCTGGAATTTAATGTAAATATTAAACCCAATATCATATCCAAACTAATGGAACACAGTGAAAGCAGTGCTAAGAGGAAAATTCATAGCACTAAGTACTCTGGTAAAGAAACTGGAAAGATCTTATACTAGTAACTTAACAACACACCTGAGAGCTCTAGAACAAAAAGAAGCAAACTCACCCAAGAGGAGTAGAGGGCAGGAAATAGTCAAACTCAGGTCTGAAATCAATAACATAGAAACAAAGAGAATAATACAAAGAATCAACAAAACCAAAAGCTGGTTCTTTGAGAAAATCAACAAGATAGATAACCCACCAGTCAAACTAACTAAAGGGCAGAGAAGCAGGATCCTAATTAACAAAATAAAAAATGAAAAGGGAGACATAATAACAGAAAGCGAGGAAATTCAAAAAATCATCAGATCCTACTATAAAAACCCTACACTCAACATAACTGGAAAATCTAGATGAAATGAATGGTTTTCTAGACAGATACCACATAATAAAATTAAATAAAGATCAGGAAAGCTATCTAAACAGGCCCATCCCATCTACAGACACCAAACTCAGACACTATTGTTGATTCCACGAAGTGCTTGCTGACAGGAAACTGATATAGTTGTACCCTGAGAGGCTCTGCCTGCAACTGAACAATACAGAGTAGGGTATTCTCAGCTAACCATTGGACTGAGCATGGAGCCTCCAATGAAAGAGTTAAAGGAAGAACTGAAGGATCTGAAGGGGTTTGCAATCACATTGGAAGAACAATAATATCAACCAACCAGCTCTCCCAGAGTTTCCAGGAAATAAACCACCCACCAAGGTGTACACCTGGAGTGATTCACGGCTCTAGTCACACACTGAGCAGGGCATTGACTTATCTGGTGTCAATGATAGTGGAGGCTTGATGCCTCAGGTATAGGGGATCCTAGAGTGATGAGGCAGAATGGATGTGTGGTAGGGAGTGCATCCTCATGGAGGCAAAGAGGAGGAGAGATGGAACACACATGGTTTGCAGCACAGAAACTGGGAAGGGGAAAAACATTTGAAATGTAAATAAATAAGATAACCAATAAAACATATGACAATTGAAAAAAATAAAAGAATTTAAGGGACTTAAGATTACGAGGCTATGAAACATTAAAGTTTAGAACCCAACAGCCTATCTGTCATATTCATGATCCTATAGCAGTTCTGGTGACCAGTACAAGACCTGAAAAAGATCAACCTAGTCCAAACCCCAGCAAAATCGGGCATGTCTGAGGTGGCCCTTTCTCTAGATGAGGTTATATAGCAAGTACTGCCAGTGGGGGCAATTGATGGCCTTTTTCTGTGGGCACTAGTGGGTTGTTCACTCTCCCCTGAATGTCATAACAACCATGTGTGTATTTGGGAAGCACTAATTTGATTCAGTTGAATGCTATAACAAAATAAAGAAGACGTGGAATACAAGGGCATTGAATTTGAGAAGATCCAGAAGAGGGAATTACAGAACAGAAATGGAGGTTAGTATGATCACAACACATTGCAAACACAGGCAAAATTATCATCGAATAAATTTAAAAGTTTTAACCTTCAGAAGCACATTATCTATGAACCTTTTACTATCTAAAACCAGTACTTTTCTCTCTTAAGTCATACTCACATATTATTATTGATCAACGAAAAGCTAAAACACACTTAAACCACACATCAGTAAATAACTGTATGTTTTCTAATATCAATGAAGTAAATACCAAGACCATAGGGTGTTGCAATTTTAAATTTAACAGCACCAACTTTCAACAGTTATTCTTTCCTTTTTTGTTAGATATTTTCTTTATTTATATCTCAGATGTTATTCCCTTTCCTGGTTTCCCTCTGAAAACCCCCTAACCCATTCACCCTCCACCTGCTCACCCACCCATCTACTCCTGCTTCCCTGTCCTGGCATTTCCCTACACTGGGGCATGAGTCTTCACAGGACCAGAGACTTCTCCTCTCATTGATGTCCAACAAGGCCATCCCCTGCTACATATGCAGCTGGAGCCCTGGATCCTTCCATGTGTACTCTTTGGTTAGTGGTTTAGTCCCTGGTAGCTCTGGGGGTACTGGTTGGTTCATATTGCTGTTCTTCCAATGGAACTTTCAATAACCAAGTGTTCTTGTTTTTACCCAATGTGATCATTAAAAATATTCATTATTGCACAGCTTATGGACATTCTTTAGTGCAGAACCAAAGAGATGTATAAAATCAATAGTCTTTCCACTTAGAACTTTCAATTAGAGACACATGGTCAAATCAACACAGAGGTTAACATGTTCTGTACCAATTGACAAGAAAATACCACATAGCTACTCTAAAACACAAAGCAGGGGGTGTTGTTAGGAGAAGAAGGGTTTTGCTGAGAACAGTAGAAAGGCATTAATCAAAGGATCCAACTAATGAGGAAACTAAATGTGGACAGGGCTGGTTGAAAGAATAAGTTTGTGAGGTCAGTGCACTGCTCATTTATACAATAAGACTTTGAATGTGATAGTCAGAGATGAATGGCTATCAGGAATGATGTCCAGGTAGCAGATGGGTGGTAAATCATACCTACCATCAGTAGCTACCTTCTACGAATCAAAATTCCTAGAAGCAATATCTGGAAAGGCTGAAGGCAAATTAAAACTGCAGTGGTTGTGAATAGCTCTAACTGTTGCAGTTGCACTTTATCTTGGGCTATCTGCAGCCCTCTAAATCGCCATTCTTTTCCCATTCTCTATCGGACCAAGCACCCTGTGTCTAGCAGATGAAAGACTTTGAAATTTACTCACTTAACTGCTGGTTTTCACCATACTAAAGGCTAAGTAAGAGTCATCCAATAGTATCCAATGCCTATAGGTAAGATTTTACCTTGTGGTTACTACTTAATGTTTCCAGCATTGAATTTCAAAAGTACCTTTATTCATCACATTCTCCATTCAGTTACTCTAAGAAGTCCATAAATTGTTTTCACATGGGAACGTGGCATTTAGGGTAACGTACATGCATGTTGCTAGGACACAATCACTCATATTTGGCTCCGGAATAAACTGCCTCTTCTCCCCCTTGAAATTAAGAATTGTGTTTTTTCATCACCTCTTCGACCAGTGAGCATGTTCTGATCTGGACTGTGGTCAGTAGTTGATGGAATTAGTAATTAGGATTCAGTAGAATTCTCAGAATGGAAAAACAATAGCAGAGGAATGAATATGGAAAGATGATCATTCTCTAATGTTATCATTTTTACTGACTTCAGTGTCATGAGTAAGTGGATGATATAATGGAAATGATGTCTGAGGATGACATAATCTAGAAGATCATTGAATTGGAAGAAGCTATTATTTAGAACAGGAACAAACATTGGAGATAGAGAAATATTGGACAGAAGAGAACATTTCAAAGGAAAAGAAATATAAATTGAGGGTGATAAATATCACCATGGGTTACTTACTTGCTCATGCTAATGTGTGAATAGATCCTGAGATGGTGTAAGAAATCAAATAAGACAAAAGAAAGTTTAATTAAATTCTGCAAATATATGTATATATATATATATATATGTATATATAAATTTTCTTTTCATTCATCCTAAAGGACAGATGGAAAGGTATATAAAATTAGAGATCATAGGAGGTATAGACTAGAGAAGGAAATACAGAAAACTTGTCTATATCCTTGCTAAAAACATGGAATCAGGTGAATATACCATAAACAAAGCAGAAGAAATAAATGGATAAAACATGGGCTTTTTTCCTACTAGCATTTATAAATCTGTGACATATAAACTATACGATATTTTGTATTATATAAATGATAGAAATATAAATGTAGACTGCATTGCTTTTTATCTTTTTTATAATTGGTAGATTTTTGAAAATATATATGATATGTATGCAATTAATATATTTTAAATATGTTTGAACATAATTGTGTGTAAATTAGCAAATAACAAATTATGTGTCATCAACTTACTATGTAAAAATATCTTTAAGGATATGATCAAGAAAGTGGATGATTGAGACTTGTTTATCATGGTATAAAGTAGTAGGTATTGAATGGGGTTAGATGGCACCATTTTGAAAGTTTGTTTCTGTCTGTCATGGAATTTTTATGTTTCAAGTCTATGAAAATTTGATCCTTCCAGTACTCAAAAGTCATGTGTAGCTTTCTTCTGAAAGTTCCCCATTTGCAGTTCTAAAAGACAGGTTTAACCAACTGAGGATTCACACTCATGTAAAACAGTAAAACAGTATTTCTATTTGGTGCCAGACCAAATTAAAAAAAGTGGGGGGAGGGTGAAGGCTCACCTTTGCTTTATGGTTGAGATAATTATAGTGGAGAGTTGGTAAGAAGTATAATTATTAAATTCAATCAAATTTTTATATCTTAGAGATATAAACAAGAATAAACAATATGTGTTGCTTAATTTGTACATCAATCATCACTATGAGTACACTATGAGCGTTCCTACATGTAGGATCTACATTTTACAAGTATTTCCTACATGTTAGAATGAAGTCCTAAGTTCTAATAAACTTTGTTCTCAGTATTTTACTCTGCAAATCCAATGTTGCCTGGGCAATGAGCCCTACACTTATTAGAAATTAAAATGTACTGAGAATGACTAATTGCTATATTCACTGGGTGATTCTCAATCAGTCATGAACACAGAGTCAATGTTCTGTAAAAAGACAAAACACATGTTCTCAAGTAGTCACTAGAAAGGATGTCACATTTATCTACATTCCTGAAGAATTTGGTAGAATTTTAAAGGAACTGAAATTTACTTTAAAGAGATTCAATATACAAAATATTATGATACTGATTTCAACAGTACAGAGGATATTGGTTGGTAATTGAATTGTTTTCAGATTTCTTGCCACTTACAATTTATTGTGATTAAAAGAATTGAGGTATTTCCAAAAGTAAGCCTGGCAGATTATTCCTAGATGGCTTCTTGGTTATTAGTTTACACTTTCAACTTGATTATAATCTACTATCTCAGTTTCCTTTACTGTTCTCCAATTCCAACTTATTTAAGTTTTGTAGAATGCTAACACTCAAACTACTATACTAACTAAAATTTCATAAGGCAAAGTTTTTTTTTTTAATGTTAAAGATAACTATTCTGAAAATGTTAGATATTTCTAGTTGGTTTGAAAATTTAATTGTATGTGTACATATGTGGTACTTTATGCTATTTTCAGAGCTATTTGAATATTGAATATCATTTAAAAGGAAGAAGGTGTGAGTTGGGTTTATTTAAGTATCCAGGAAGAGTTTTAGTAAAGAGTAGGTAATATATATGATGTAAATATTTTTATTTCTCTATGAAATTACTAAAGAATGAATAAAAAGCAAAAATACGTTTCAAAAAAGTTGTTCATTTAAAATATACAAGAGGGTAAATACTATTCAGATATTCTCTACCCCTTAAGCTTTTTTCTTTCCTCAAAATCCAGCAAAATTTAAATAGTTAAGCATGCTAAGTATCTAGTGAATAGATGAACTCTCACAGTTTTATGACATTTATGGCATCTGCTTGTTATAATTTTAGTCAACTAATTTACTTCACCAGACAACAGAAAAACTTAGACTTAGGCAACACATGTGGAAAACTTTTCTTTTGACATACTTGAACATTGCAAATTAATTTTTCTTCAATAACAATGATCTTACATTATATTAATCATTTTAATATATCAATAGAATGTGTACAAGGTTCATATAATTCAAATACAATACTATATGATTAAATATATTAAAGATAATGGTACCTTTTAGCATCCTGATCTTTCAGGTGATGAAAAATATGCATCATTTAATTATATATATATTTGTCAAACTTAATGTAGTTCGTGAAAAAAATGACTCAATTAAATAAAAATTTCTGAAGTTATTTCTAATTAGTTTATCAGAGGTAATTCAAGATTTATTAGGAAATTTGTTATCATTTTCTAGAATTTCTAGTCTACTTCCTCTTCTCTAATATATTCTGATATCATAAGAATCTAAATGCAAATCCTTTCATATCCTCATCATTTGCTCAAATGAAAAATGATGCATTTAGAATAATAATGACTCAGTATCCTAAAAACTGTGAAACTGAAGAACTGTATCCAAGAATCTTCTGAATCTTTAGTGTAGCAGAAGTCCATGCAAAGTGTTGTGCTTGAAATAAACTGGGAATAAATGTTACTTTAGCATTTTTGTATGCAGAGTTCTATACTGAGCCAAAAGAAATCACAATAGCTGCCGAGATATGTCCGTGGAGTTTATTGCTAATACTTATATGAACGGAGGCAAAAGTGAACAGAAAGTGCTCCAACGGATGCTAGTCATGATAGGGTGACAGCTCTTTGTGGGGTGTTGGGGGGGGGCATGGACAGAGCTATGACAGTGTTTCGTTACGTTTCTTATTTCTCACACATAGAGTCAAACCACAGCTATTCGAGACAATCATGCTCAATCAGCCACAGGGAGAGTACACGAAATGCACTTTGATGGTGTTTGAAGCTGACTTCACCCACAGCAGATAATGGAAATACTTAATGACAAAGAGTGATAGAAGGGGCACTAACATCTACCAAATAAGAACCATTCGTCTTGAAGGTTCACCAATGGATGCATATGCACTCGAGAGTTTTACATGTAAAAACGTGTTAAAAGAGTGTATGTTTGAGTCAATGGAAATTAATGAGAAAAGTTTTAATGAGATTGCAACTCAGGTAATAAAAAAACAGGCTGGCACCTGGCTCGGATTTTCATCCTATACCGTTCAAACTTCAGGAGAGAATAGGAGGTGGGCAGAATGACATGACTGGCAACCAGGAACTATTCTGACACCTGCTCGGTGGGAACTTACTGTACCTGTGTCCACATCCTTCACCTGTTGCCTGGATGGAGCTGGCAGGCTCCGCTTGGAGCTCTTTCAGTGCCAATCCTTTGTCCTGTGGTCCAGGAAAGTCCATGCCTGTCACTACCTCCTCCTCTAGGGACTCCACGTAGAAAAGAGTCCTGGCGGGCTGCTGGGTGCCCTGCCCGGGAACCCCTTGCTGTAGCCTCGTGGCAACTGGTAGTAAGGTGCCATTCAGCGGGTTGAAAGGAGAGGATGAAGCAGACGAGGATGATGATGATGATGAAGAGGAGGAAGAAGGTTTTTTCCAGAAAGCGCTCACACTGCCCTTTTCCTGGTTTTTGAGCAGCCGACTCTGGCTAGGACCCCAGTGCTCAAAGCTGCCTCCTCCGCTGTCCTGTTGCAGGCAGCTGCCCCCCGCTGAGCTACTGGAGGCGGGTGAGGGATGGCTGAAGAGTTTCCAGCGGAGTCGCAGGATGTGCTTCACATCGAAGTCTTTTCTCCCAGATCCGGACATACTTAATGCACCGAGGACCAAGGGACTGTAGCTCGCACACCAGCAGCCTGGCGAGCGTACTGGGGTGGCCAGTGGCTTCCGGAGACAGAGGAGGAGGAGGAGGCAGGATGTGCCCCGTGTACACGGAGTGCAAAAGGTGGCTAAGCGGGCTGTGCGCCTCACCAGGCGACCACACCAGCACCTTGAGCGCGCTGCAGAGCCTCGTGGCTCAGTCCGGGTCGTTTTGCTGGGATCTGAGCTTTGGGAAAGCTCCGGTCTAGATTGAATGAAGTCCTGGGATACCAAGGGCTTAGAATCCTCCAGGAGCTTGAGAGGACCCCCGTGGTGACCACCCGGAGGGAAGAGAGGCTGGAAATGCAAAAGGAAGGAAGGGAGGTCTGAGCTCTCCCCAGCTCCAGAGGTGGTGGCAGCTGGATCCGCCTGCACTGATACACACTCCGTGCCGAGCTGTGGTTTGGAAGCTTTTCAGATCTCCTGTCTTCGCAGCTCGGAGTTCGTGTTTGATGCGTGCAGAGCAAAGGAGTCTCAAGTGGAGAAGTAGTGCACCCCCCAACCCTAAGCCGGGTCTGTGCACCTGCTCCCTGTCCCTGTCCTCTGGGAGAATGCCCTGCTAGCTTGCCAGGTGTCCGAAGGACAGTCAAATGCTTTCTGAGATGAGAAAAGGGGCGGTTTTATATAGTCAGTTTGTAAAGGAGAAAAATAAATATCCCGGGGAAAAACATAGAGCAGCCAAAGAAAAGCCCGCCCAGGAAAGCTGTCAAGGTCCTCACAGTATGATTTTTCTCTCTGCCTCAGCGCCTCCCCCTCCTCCCCTGTAAGTGACGCAGATGTGCACTGGGGCCTATACCGAGAGATGGAGGGAGGGAGGGAAGACTTCAATCTTCTTTATGCAAGTGAGTCTGCTGCTCTTATTGTCCCCTTGCGTAAGTCTGTCACCTTTTTTCACCCTCCTTCCTCTCTACATTACTGTATAGCAATAAAAGTAAAGCAAACAGGCAAACTGCTTTAGCATCAGTAAACACCAAACATGAATCATGGCAGTGTAAACTTAACAGGCCGCCGCGGTGTGCAGGTTGCAGGTTAATGGCTTGAATTATTTAATAAGCCACATCCTTTAACCTTTAGCCTTCTGTTCCTCTGTATGAGACACGGAAAAAAGCAGGGATGCTGTCATCATCACAGTGCGATGATGCCATCGTCTTGGCACTTACATTGTGGCTCTGCTATTAATACAGCCAGACAGTGCCTCACCTCCGGGGACCAGAGACTCAAGGCACAAATTTGAAGATGGGCTGGCTATAAGCCACGGGCTTGGCAAAATCAGTGCTTGGTGAGAGCTTCATGAGCAAACCAGTTTGTGGTACAGAACAGAAATGGAATAAAATGATAACAATATTTGAATGGATGGCTTCTCATACATAATCATGGTATGAAATGTACAGGAGAGTTAGAGCAAGCGGAGGCTGCTGTCCTGCAAATAGAAGCCTGTCAGAAATGGGAGGCTGAGATTTTCCTTCAGAATGATGAGGACTATGGTTCCTTTCTTAAACATACTTTAAAATATCTTATAATTTTCCTCAAGAGCGTTTAAAATAGAGTATTTAAAATAGAACCTTTGATCTGGGGTACAGGGTCAGGAAAGCTGCGAGTTCACTACTCCATCAGGAATACAGCAGTGTCCCTTTCTTATAATTCATCGCCTCAGTAACATCCAGCAAGGCATAGGGAACAAACACAACAGTACACTGATATTACTATTCTCTTACCCCATTGCTGAGCTAAAAGCTTAAATATAAATCAAAGAAAAACTGAAAATACTCCTTAGAAAGAATTGAACATCTTAATGGAATAAGAAACTAAGATCACAAAGGCTGCCCTTTCAAAGAAAGAAATTTCTCCATTGTGCATCTAAATATTGATTTATGCCAAGACAGCTGTGCTGATATCCCTTGTGCTTGGAGTTTTCTCTCACTATTGGATGATCAAAACAACCACTACAAAGGCAGAGATGTTTTAAAACAGACAATGGTGACAGATCATGTTTATCCAGGAATGTAATCAACTATTTCCCTTAGAGAACAAAACTAAAGAACAAAACAGAAAAGAAAAAGAAAATAAAGCATATTAAACACATTACAAACAGCACAGAAACTTCACTTACATCAGAAATGATGTAAAAATTTGAATTTCATTCATTTAATTGTTTTCTGTATAAAGTTCTAGCTCATGAATTTTCTAACTTGATTTTGAAATCAAATTATGTAGACAAGGCTACGCTTTCTGGATTTTCTTCATTACATAATAATGTCAAAACACACTAGAATGCAAAATTTATTTTTTGTAACATGAAAATCAATTTTATATTCCCACTTTTCTCTAAAATTCTAGTTCTGTCCTCCATAACCTAAGTTTTATCCCTTAATGTATATGTCTTTTATGACTTAAATATTATGAAAGATTGAATTATTAATATAACTAGTTTTTATGGCTATCATTATATCTAAGTACATTAAATATATTTGAAGCAATTATTCTTCGAAGGAATGTATATGAATTACCAAATTCAAATTCTAGAAATTAAAAACAACAAGTTTTTCAAGAAATGATTGGCAAATAGTGCCATGGACTGGCATGGACACCACAGTGCCATGGACAGCCATGGACAGCCACTGACACCACAGAAACATTGAAAACTAATTATAAACAGTCACAAAATTATTGCTTTTTTTATTTATATATTGTTTAGGTGGAGATTAGAGATGATGTAGCAAGCAAAGCTTGAGCAGTCTTTTTTTTTTTACCTAATTTAATTTGTTTTTGTGTTTTATTAGATTTTGCTTTATTTACATTTCAAACGCGGTATTGCCGCATCACCCCTCTGAAACCCCCTATGCCATTCTATCTCCCCCTGCTTATTAACCCCTCTCCTACTTTTCTGCTCTGGCATTCCACTACACTGGGACATCGAGCCTTCACAGGACCAATTGCCTATCCTCTCATTGATGTCTGAAAAGGCCATCTTCTGCTACATATGTAGCTGGAGCCATGGGTCCCTCCATGTGTAATCTTTGGTTGCTGGTTTAGCTCTGGGGGCACGGGTTGGTACATATTATTGTTCCTCCTATGGGGCTGCAAGCCTCTTCAGCTCCTTGGGTCCTTTCTCTAGCTCCTCCATTGGGGACCCTCTGCTTAGTCTATTGGTTGGCTGTGAGATATGGGTATTTTGATCCCCCTTCTAAGAAGGATCAAAGTACCCACACTTTGGTCTTCCTTCTTCTTGAGCTTCAGGTGGTCTGTGAATTGCATCTTGGGTATTCAGAGCTTTTGAGCTAATATCCACTTATCAGGGAGCACATACCATGTGTGTTCTTTTGTGATTAGGTTACATCACTCAGGATGATATTTTCTAGCCCCACCCATTTGCCTAAGAATTTCATGAGCTCATTGTTTTTAATATCTGAGTAGTGCTCCATTGTGTGAATGTACCACATTTTCTGTATCCATTACTCTGTTGAGGGACATCTGGGCTCTTTCCATAGGACAAAATGGCAACCAACAGATTGGGAAAAGATCTTTACTAATCCTACATCCAATAGAGGGCTAATCCAATATCCAATATATACAAAAAAAAAAAATCAAGAATTCTCACTGAGGAATACCAGGTGACTGAGAAACACCTAAAGAAATGTTCCACATCCTTAATTTTCAGGAAAATGCAAATCAAAACAACCCGGAGTTTCCACCTTATACCAGTCAGGATGGCTAAGATCACAATCTCAGGTGACAGAAGATGCTGTGAGAATGTGAAGAAAGAGGAACACTCCTCCATTGCTGGTGGGATTGCAAGCTGGTAAAACCACTCCAGAAATCAGTCTGGCAGTTCCTCAAAAAACTGGACATAGTACTACCTGAGAACCTAGCTATACCATTCCTGGGCATATACCCAGATGATGTTCCAACATGTAATAAAGATACATGCTCCACTATGTTCATAGCAGCCTCATTTATAATAGCCAGAAGCATGAGCAGTCTTTTCAACCTCCTTAACTGAGATCTTCTATACTTTCCGGACATTGTGACTTTGTTTTATCCCTGGAACCATTCTTCCTAAGCTGTGTCTAACTCTTAAAGTTTCTCTAGCCCGAAGGGTTACACCTAGCTAAGGGTTTATGCTTAAAAAAGAAGCTTCAAATCATCTGGATATGTCAGAAATAATTACCATCAAAAATATATTAATGTTATTAATATGAATGCCAAATCTGAAGATTAGCCCTTACAAAATACTTATGAAATCCAGTTAAATTAAAATGATATGGCAATTTTATTTTTATTTCATTGACTATGAGAAATAAAGCAAAATAGAAAGGAAATGAAGTAAAGGAGAAAGGAGGGAGGGAAGGAAGGAAGGAAGGAAGGAAGGAAGGAAGGAAGGAAGGAAGGAAGGAAGGAAGGAAGGAAGGAAGGAAGGAAGGGAGAAAACAATTTAGAGAAAGAATGTGGAGGGAATGGGGGAGAAAGAAGAATTAAGAACTTGCTTAGATCTCATATATTATTTTTTCATGAACAAAACTTTTCAGCAATATCCTGTTAAATATTTAACTGATTATTTTTCCACTGTTCAATATTAAATTACCTCATACCAGGACCACTGACAATAGCAATGAAGATGAAAGAACTGGGCTACTTACAGCCTGTTGTTGAGAGTATCCACACAGTTGAGAGTGTTCGCACTCTTGGGAGTATTCACACAAGAAAATTGTTTAGCTTATCCTACTTTCTTGTAGGATAAGTTGACTTGTAAGTCAACTGAACTAAGGTCTGAGACAAGCAATCTTTCAGATAATATAGTGCCAATAATAACACTACAGATTATTTCAAAGATAAAAGGGACCAATATATTCAAACACTATGGTGACTTAAATTTAATTTATCTCAGTAGACATCTCAAACGTTCTACAAGTCACATATTTATGTAATAAGAAAACTTGGATTTGGATCCTCTTCTTGCTTTTCTAAATTACTTTCAGAATGAAACCAGTAAAATAATGCTTATCTAATAGTGGTTCTGATCCTCTCAGATATTTTTGTTAGCCATCCTGAAGCATCTATAAAGTTGTTCTTAAACAATAATATACGGGAATAACATTTTGACAAATGCTGAAATTTTAAAGTTCTTTTCTGTGGGTTTGTTTGTATTGCTTTGTTTCATTGGTTGATTTTTGAGACTGGGTTCCAGTGTGTAGCCCGGGTTGTCCTGGAACTCACTCTGTAGACCAGGCTGGCCTTTGGCTCACAGAATCTGCCTGCCTCTGCCTCCCTCCCAAGAGCTGGGATTAAAGGTGTGTGTGCTGCTCTTCCTCCAAAGTTCTTACTTTCAGAGGGACATTATCGTTTCTTTTTAAATTAATTTTAGCAAAAGTGATGTATTGATAAAACCAATTAAATTGTTCCTGTTAGTAAATAACACATAATATAAGCATTCAAATTTCAAGACGATTCTGTTAAACCAAGATAATATTGTAATGGACCTTCTCAAAAATATTTGAAAGTGTTACATAGCAGTAATCTTTAATCATTCTATATGTAACGTCAAAAACTTGTATCTGTTAAAACAAGTAAAAATTGTATCAGAACATAATCCATGTCTTAATCATTGTATCAGTGTGGCTTAGAGTTAGCAGCAATTAAGTGACTTAATAAACACTGTAGTTGATACTTTCTCTTCAGGGACCATTTGTATCTACTTTATCTCTGGTATACTTGACCTATTGATTCATAGCTAATAATAAATGTACATAAGTGAAGATTCCTCATGTAAATTAGAAAATGAATTGCATAGATGCATGAATTCATAGTAGCATTTAAAGACACTTTCTTACTAAACCCTAGGAATTTTTGTTACCTCGTTCTCATGACACTGTGCAGAAGATTCCATTCATCATTTGCAGGTTTTTTTATTGGCCTTTATCTGATTGATCACATGCTCAATGAATATGACTCATGCAAATATTACATTTCATATGGATAATAGCTCTAGAAGTAAAGCTAAAATATTGGTGTATTTAATGTAAATATGCAGACACTAAATAAAGTAATTTAAAAGTAATTCATTTCTAAGAAAATTTCATAGTATCTATAAAGATTTGCTTGTCCCAACTTAAACATCATACTCGAGTCAAATAATTAAAAATACTTTACTTATTTAAATTTATAAAATTATGTTATTATTTTGCATAATATACTTAAGTTTACCTGTAGTAATTGATAAAGTGCTGTGAAGCATAAATCATTATGTTTACATATTTCAGTGATTTCATAGTACAAAAATCTGTAATTCAAATGGATTTCAAAATTTTGTTTTTAGGGACATGTATATATAGTAGACTTCAGAAACAGTATATTACATAAGAAGAAGCTTACCACTTGTACTAGGTTGTTCTGACCAAGGAACGCTTAGGATTTGCTTATCTGTCTGCCATCCACACATGTACTTGTGGATGGTGCTACTTTTAGCCTGGAGGTCCTAGGTGTTATAAGAAAGTATCCTGACTAGCCATCAGATATAACTCAGCATACTTCCAAAGACTCTATATCAGCTCCTGGTTCCTCCAATGGAGTTCAGCTACACTCAATGGACTGTGATTCAGGATATGTAAAACCAACCCTTTCCTCTCTGAGATACTTTTGGTCATGGAGTTTCCATACAGTAATAGTAAGACAGGTGACACATACTTCATCAGGATTAAGTGAGAATGTTGAAAGTGTGTGCAGATGTTAATGACAAAGGAAGATGAAATTCATTGTTTATTACTTTTTATATCACTTCGTGTAAGATGACTTCCCAGAACAGAGGATTTTCTCCGACACCTGGGTATAGAAAGTTTTATAAATTGTCATTTTTCCTGAAAAAATCCTTTTCAGACTTTCTATTTAGCTCAATCTATTTCATTTCTTATTAAACAAAATTCTTACAAAATATTATTAGGAAAGCATTATAATGGTAGTTAAGTAAGAACTTACAACTGGTCAAAGTTTAGAGAAAAAGTGTCTGTGGGGTAGTCAACAACAAATGGGACATATATATCATTCCCTTTGAAATTTTCAGAAGCCATTGATGAAGAGGAGGTGAAAGTGTGTAAGAAACAAAGATCAGGGAGGAGCAGATCAAGACTATCTTCTGAGTGTACAGGACATCTTATAAACTGTCAACAGTCATTGTTACCTGAACAGTATCTGAAGAAAATCATACTAGTCAGTACTCTAGCATGGAGTGGAAAGGGTCCACCAGTCTCCAGCTACTGTGGATGCTATCACATCCAGAAGTATATAGACAGTACAAATCAGAGTCAATAGGTTATTAAATGTTTATAAAAAAAGATACAACAGTTAGTATTATGAGGAGATGCAGGTGGATATGGAAGAAGATAAGAAGAAAAGTGGAAGAAGTAGGTATTCAATAAATAGTATAACATTTTCCCAAAATTAATATGAAGTATTTATCAAACAATTAAAAATTTCAGGTGTTTTAAAAACTGCATTCAATATTACCCACATAGTTATATTCATCCTCCTATTTTGCCTATATAGAAAAATTTTAAAATGGAAAACATTGTGAATAGAACCTACTAACATCTTGCAAAAGTTGCATGAATTTGTTCAGTTAAAATCGAAGATAGGTTTCTGGCATTTAGAAATTTGAGTTTCTTTTTTTCTTTGTGTATGCATATTTTATGTGTGCTGCTATAACAGCACACTACACACTGAATAATTTGCAGAAAAAAAAAACCAGAAATTTGTCCTCTTGTAGTTCTGGGTCTAGTAAATCTGGACTGGAGTTTATGGAAACTTTTTCTAGTTAAGAGTCTTCCTGCTGTATCCATAAAATGCAAGAGAATGGAAGAGAAAGCAACCATTCTTTTAACCATTCATTCAAGTTTATGGTGTCAATTTCCTTCCAGAAGAGATCTCCTGACACAATTGTTTTTCTAATTAGTGTCAGCTACTAACATCTTTCCTTTGGGGCTAAGATGTTTTAGAGAGATGGGGAAGAAGTATACATCTTTGTGTGGAAAAAAATATATGAGAGGAGGAAGACAGAGAAATACATAAAGTATTTTATTCCCTCTAAAGCAGCCATAATTTTTCTAAATGAATATTTTCCTAGACTGAACTGCTTCAAGAACACAGACATCTATGGCCTTGCTCCTGTCTAAATTCATAGTGCCTGACAAACCAAAGGACATCAATACAGCTACTTAAGTTTTGAATTTATTGTAAAGGTTAATATTAAATCAGAAATAAGTCTTTATGTTGTAAGTCATGACAGAAGATTTTCAATAGATAAATATAGGTATAAAACTTCACATCTTTGGTTATTATAAGTGTAAAAATAGAACTACAAGAGTTGGTGGTCTGTGAGTATTTCCAATCTGTCATTTGTGTTTCTTTAAGACTCAAAAAAATTCAAGAAGGTTTAGCATACATTATGCAATCCAAAATTAAGAAAAAGGCAATGCAATATGCAGTATATTGTGCAAGATGTTTTGCTAAAGTTTTAGCAAATTTATTTTAAAGTCTTTGCTCTTAAATTCACAATCTTTGGTTGTAAGAAAGATTGCCTATATTTCTCTCTTTGCCATCCTTCATTTATTCAAATCTATTTATGAGCATTTCTTCATATAAGAATATGGCAAAAGTTAGGGAGATAGGTTTTTCTTATAGACTACCTTCTCTGGCTTTACTATTTTGACATTATTAGGTGAAATAAGATGAGAAAATCAAAACTCACTAAGTAAGTATAGTTTCCAAAAATGCAAGTGTTTCATAGAGTAAATAAAAAGTTTTAGAATAAATGAAAATGATTTCATGCTTTCTCTCTGAGGGAAGAAACTTCACTGGCAGTTAGCATGTTAGTAGTGTCCAAACAAATTTAAAACAATTGTCGTTTAGGTATCAGAGACTATGTCCTAGCACAGGAATTAGAAAAAAGGCACCGAATCTTTTGACATATTCTGA
The DNA here is from genome assembly GCF_947179515.1 of Apodemus sylvaticus. Taxonomy (NCBI): domain Eukaryota; kingdom Metazoa; phylum Chordata; class Mammalia; order Rodentia; family Muridae; genus Apodemus; species Apodemus sylvaticus. Next base: position 29,649,795 of record NC_067479.1, on the reverse strand, counting down.
TATATTTAAGAGGTCAAAGCTCATACAGTTAAAAAGGGTGAGGTATGACCTAAGGAAGAGACAGTTGATCATAATAGGACTTTGCAATAAATGAGCCTTTTCATAAAATGTAATTGGCAGTATTAATGGAATCAAGCTTTGAATGGCTAAAAAGCCACTGAAACAGGTGGAACACAGAGATACTGTATATGACTTGTATATCCTCTAAATCATATATCTAGTGTAGAATAAATAATTAAAGAATAATGTGAAAATTAATAAAAGTTTGGTAAAAAAATCTACCATTTTAAGTAATGCTTTCTTTTCTCAACAAGAATAATTTTCTTAAGTTATTTCTGTGTGCTTACTATGTCTTACACTGTCTTGTCCATCTTTTGAAACTTAAAGGAAGTCTGTCTCCTCATATCTTCTCTTTCCCTCACTTCCTTTGTCATTCACTGGCACAGCATTCTCACCTAATCCAAATAACAGAAAGCAGATGATGACATATTCCTATAAGGAAAAAAGAATAAACTTATATTTTATGCTGATTTACTACAAGCAGTGACGATGCCATTAGATAGAATGGCAAGGTTAAGTCTAATGCATGGTGTGAAGACTATTCAAAGATAATTTACTATACATGGGAGAACAATAAGAGAGAAAGTTTCATATGTTCTTAAAACCATATGCAAACACATACCTTCAAAGATATATTTATTATGTTATCAGTTCATTAATTTAACTTTAATAATATATGAATACAAAGTATATGTATACTTTAAATATTTGAAACAAAATTAAGTGTCTGTAGCATTCTTTACATTTTAAAGAGGATCACTTAAAACTTCTTGTTCTGAAGAAAGAAATTGAAGAAGACTTTAGAAATGGAAAGAACTCCCATGCTCTTGGCTTGGCAGGATTAATATAGTAAAAATGGCCATCTTGCCAAAAGCAATCTACAGATTCAATGCAATCCCCATCAAAATCCCAACTCAATTCTTCACAGAGTTAGAATGCACAATTCTCAAATTCACCTCCAATAAAAAAAAAAACCAAAACAAAACAGAACAAAACAAAACAAAACAAACAAACAAACAAAAAAAACCCAGGATAACTAAAGCTATTCACAACAACAAAAGAACATCTGGGGAATCAGTATCCCTGGACCTCAAGCAGTACTACAGATCAGTAGTGTTAAAAACTACATGGTATTGGCACAGTAACAGGCAGGTAGATCAATGGAATAGAATTCAAGACCCAGAAATGAACCCACACACCTATCATCACTTGATCTTTGACAAAGGGGCTAAAACCATCCAGTGGAAAAAAGATAGCTTTCCAACAAATGGTGCTGGTTCAACTGGAGGTCAGCATGCAAAAGAATGCAAACTGATCCATTCTTATCTCCTTCTACTAAGCTCAAGTCCAAGTCAATCAAGGACCTTCACTTAAAACCAGACACACTGAAGCTAATAGAAAAGAAACTGGGGAAGAGCCTCTAGCACATGGGCACAGGGGAAAAGTTCCTGAACAGAATACCTATAGCTTATGCTGTATGATCAAAAACTGACAAATGGGACCTCATAAAATTACAAAGTTTCTGTATAGCAAAGGACACTGTCAATAGGACAAAATGGCAACCAACAAATTTGGAAAAGATCTTTACCAACCCTAGATCTCACAAAGGGATAATATCCAATATTCACAAAAAACTCAAGAAGTTAGACTCTAGAGAGCCAAATAACAATATTAAAAAATGAGGTACAGAGCTAAACAAAGAACTTTCACCTGAGGAATATCGAATGGCTAGGGATTACCTAAAGAAATGTTAAACATCAAACTCAGTTATCAGGGAAATGCAAATCAAAACAACAAAACTCACAGGGGCCAGAATGGCTAAGATGAAAAACTCAGGGGGCAGCAGATGCTGGAGAAGATGTGGGGAAAAAAAGAACATTTCTCCATTGTTGTTGGGATTGCATGTTGGTAAAACCACTCTGGAAATTCCTCAGACATAGTACTACCTGAAGACCCAGCTATAACACTCCTAGGCATATACCCAGAAGATGCTTCTACAAGTAATAAGGACATGTGCTGCACTATGTTCATAGCTGCCTTATTTATAATAGCCAGAAGATGGAAAGAACCCAGATGTCCTTCAACAGAGGAATGGATACAGATTCCTGAGTGTGATATGTATACACAATGGAGTACTATTCAGCTATTAAAAACAATGAATTCATGAAATTCTTAGGCAAATGAATGGAACTAGCAAGTGTCATTCTAAGTGAGGTAACCCAATCAGAAAAGAAAACACATGGTATGCACTCACTGATAAGTAGATGTTAGCCCAAAAGCTCAAAATAAACAAGTTACAGTTCACCCAGCACAGGAAGCTCATGAAGAAGGAGGACTTAAGTGAGGGTGCTTGGGTTCCTCTGAGAAAGGGAACAAAATACTCTCAGGAGCAATAAAGAAAACAAAGTGTGGAACAGAGACTGAAGTAAAGGCCACCCAGAGACTGCCCTACCTGGGGATTCATCCTATCAACAATCATTAAACCCTGACACTACTATGGAAGACAAGAAGTGTATAGCAAAAGGAGCATGCCATGGTTGTCTCCAGGGGGACCCTGCCAGAGCCTTACAAACACAGAGGCAGATGCTAGCAGCCAACCATTGGTCTGGGAATGGGGTCCCCAGGAGAGGAGCTGGAGGGTGTTGCAGATGATCTGAATGGGTTTACAGCCCCATGGGAAGAACAAGGATTTCAGCCACCCAGAAGCTCCAGGACTCCCAGGGACTAAACCATCAACCAAGGGATACACATTGTTCCAGCTAAATATATGGCAGAGGAATGCCTTGTTGGGCATCAGTGGGAGGAGTGGTACTTGGTCAAAGGGAAATCAAGGGGGGGAAAGGTGGGAGTGCATCTGGCAATGTAAATGAAGATGATATTCAATAAAAAAAAAAACTCTCAGGAGACAGCAGGTTCTGGCAAGATGTGGAAAAAGAGGAAAACTCCTCCACTGCTGGTGGGATTGCAAACTGGTACAACCACTCTGGAAATCAGTCTGGTGACTCCTCAGAAAACTGGGCATGATACTACCAGACGAGCCTGTTATACCACTCCTGGGAATATACCCAGAGGATTCCCCAGCATGTAATAAGGACACATGTTCCACTTTGTTCATACCATCCCTATTTATAATTTTCCAGAAGCTGGAAAGAACCCAGTCACAAAAGAACACAAGTGGTATGCTCTCACTGAGAAGTGGATATTAGCCCAGAAGCTTGAAATACCCAAGACACAATTCACAGATCAAATGTGATGCCCAAGAAGGAAGAACAAAGTATGGATATTCTGGGCCTTCTTAGAAGGGGGAACAAAGTACCCACAGAAGGAGATACAAAGACAAATTATGAAGCAGATACTGAGGAAAAGACCATCCAGAGACTATCCCACCTAGTGATTCATCTCATATACAGTTAAAAAAAACCCAGACACTATTATTGATGCTCACAAGTACTTGCTGACTGGAGCCAGATATAGCTTTCACCTGAGAGGCTCTGCTAGTGCATGACAAATACAGAAGGGAACACTCTCAGCCAGCCATTGAACTGAGCACAGGGTCCCCAATAGGGGAGCTAGAGAAAGGACCCAAGGAGCTGAAGGGGTGTGCCGTGCCATAGGAGGAACAACAATAAGTCCTCTTCCCTCTCCCTGTTCCTCAATCCACCCCTTCCCACTTCCCAGTCCTGGTATTTCCCTATGCTACTGCACGGAGCCTTTCCAGGACCAGGGACCACACCTTCCTTCTTCTTGGGCATCATTTGATATGTGAATTGTTTCTTGGGTATTCCAAGCTTCTAGGTTAATATCCCTTTATCATTGAGGGCATTCCATGAGTGTTCTTTTGAGACTGGGTTACCTCACATAGGATGATGTCTCCAGTTCCATCCATTTGTCTAAGAATTTCATGAATTAATTGCTTGTAATGGCTGAATAGTACTCCACTGTGTATATATATACCACATTTTCTGTATCCATTCCTCCGTTGAGGTATATCTGGGTTCTTTCCAGCTTCTGGCTATTATAAATAGGGCTACTATGAGCATAGTGGAGCATGTATCCTTATTACACGCTGGGAAATCCTCTGGGTATATGCTCAGGAGTGGTATAGCAGAGTCCTCCGGAAGTATCATGCCCAGTTTTCTGTGAAACCGCCAGACTGATTTCCAGAGTGGTAGTACGAGCTTGCAACCCCACCAGCAGTGGAGGAGTGTTCCTCTTTCTCCACATCCTCACTAGCACCTGTTTTCTCCAGGGGGACCCAGGAAAGGGAAAATCACTTGAAATGTAAATAAAGAATATATTGAATAAAAAAATTAAAAAATTGATGCCAAAAGCACTGTTAAAAGAAATAATTAAAACTATACAAAGTGTTAAAAATTAAAAAAAAAAAGAATTCACCCAACACTCCAAGCACTCTCAGGGACAAAAATAACAACGAAATAGTACACATCCACATCGTGCTACCCATGGCTTCAGATACATAGGCAGCAGAGGATGGCCTTCTTGGACATCAAAGGAAGGAGAGACCTTTGGTTCTTGAAAGGCTCAATGCAGCAGTGTAGGGGAATACCAGGACAAGGAAGCAGGAGGTGGTTGATTGGAGAACAGGGCAAGTGGAGATGGCTTATGAGACTTTCGAAGTGGGGGAATCAGGAAGCAAAATCATTTGAAATATAAATAAAGAATATATGTAAAATAAATAAAAAGTAAAAAAATCCCATTATATTTCATAAGGTTTGAAAATAGAATATAAATTTATATGTTCTTCTGTGTTACATTTTTTGTCATTTACATGACTTGAACCTCAGGCCTATAACATCTAGCTCTCAGCTACATGCAGACTCTAAAATCACATAATTCTGAAAATCTGGTACTAAATGATATATACCTTAGAACAGCTAGTTTACCTTTAGTAAACATTCAATTTAGAAAATTATATATATTGCTATGATTTGTATATGATGTACGCTTCTAAAATCTTCATGTTTTGGAATATTGATACCTACTTGGTGATGTTGCTATTACTTATGCTCTGGATAGTTGGTAGGAGGATGATGTTAACGTGAGGGAGTAAATCGCTGATGTGAGTCATTGGGGGCAAAATATTGTTCCAGTTAAATAAATACTAATGAAAAAGCTGAATAATTTACTAAATAATACCTGATTTCCTTCAGGAAAGCAGACTGTCCTTTCAAGAGCATATTACTCATCAATTCTTTTCAGTTCCTCACAATCCAATGACTAAGATTTTTCTTCTAACTTTTATTTATTCCCATAGTTCTTGTTAGTCACAGATACAACTAAGACAGTAAAAGTATGTGTCAACTAAAACAAATATCTAAATATGTTTTTCCTATATAAGATAGTTGTGGGATGTGCCAAATAAGCAGTCATATATACATATTAAATATTCATAATTTTTTTGCAAGGCTAAGATTCAATTTGTTTCCATTCACCTGTAAATCTCCTCTCTATCAAACACAACAAAGAACGAAATCCTCCACTACAAATACTTAAGTTGCAAGTATTTGTATGGTGTTTTTTTGTTTTGTTTTTTGGGTTTTTTTTTTTTTTTTTTTTTTTTTTTTTACTACTTTTGACATTTAGCATTCCTGACTAGGAAAAGAAGATCAACTCTTATATACAATATAATAATAAAAAAGATCTGATTAGTAATTTTGAACTATTCATTCAAATCAATATTTGTATATGACTAGTGTAAACACTATGATTTCTGAACCTATCAAAAAGTTCCTACTATATTTCTTAATATATTAGCATTTAGTATCAGCTATGAGCTCACCTCTGTACACTGAAGGGATTACGGAAATATTTTGGTAGAAGAAAAAGCACACAGGATAAAGATTTTCTCTTATAGGTAAAGCCACAAAATAAAATATCTTTGATATACCTCTGTTTCTTATAGTGCACATACGTTTTTTGGGGAGGGGAAGGGAAGGTTTCAAGAAAGGGTTTCTCCATATAGCTCTGGCTGTCCTGGAACTCCCTCTGTAGACCAGGCTAGCCTCCAAGTGCTAGGATTAAAGGCGTGCACCACCACTGCCCAGCTGCACATAGTTTTTGTTTCTGTGTTTTTTTTTAATACAAAGATTTTACAAAGTTTTTAAACCTTATCTTCCCAAACTCAGGAAAACAATGAAACTTACCTAGTCGTGCACCGAGTTTGAAGGGATTTATACAAGTCTGCAGTCTGATTTTATAGCTAACTTTAAAGAATAAGCAAGTGTTTTGATGAAAATACTTTGGTAGCCATTTCAGAGCCAGAGCGTATTAATGTGAAGCATAGCCACGTGTGTCTTACCAAACTTTGGTTTAGCATTCAACATCATCAGAATTATGGAAGTGATTCTGAAGAACAGCTAGTGTTCCATTACTTTTTTGTTTTATTTTAAGTTTTAATTGTTGAAAAAGCTATACTCAGATAGCTTTTTCATAAAAAATAACATAAAAAATAACACTGTAGCAACTGGAGAGATGACCACGCTTAAGAGAACTTAGTACTCAAAGGAAGACTCAGATTTGGTTCCTAGCACCCAAATCAAGTGGCTCTTGGCCTCTTGCAACTTCAGATTTACAGAACCTGATACCCACTTCCTGTCTTCATTGGCATCTGCACATATGTGCTGCATACACACACACACACACACACACACACACACACACACAGACACACACACATGCAAGCACACAAGCACACACACATATTTAGTAAAGTTCACACTGCAAAGGCACTGGAACTATCAAGAAAAATTGTTTACAGTAAATGATCCTTATGAAAAAGGTGAGTATATGAATGAGCAGTGACTTTCTAAAAGTCTAATAGCAGGAAATAATATAACCATTTGGGAAATAAAAAATATTTCAAATACGTTATTGTAAACCACCAAGCATTCATCATCAAGCAATGAGCAAAATGCATGAAAAGAGAAAACCAGTGAGAAAAAATTATATGCACAGAGAAAAGTCTACACATAATAAATATTTAACTCAGTGCCTGCAGATGTCACCACAGAAGCCACTTAGTTGAATTACAGTATTTAAGATCAAAATATATAAAGAGCATGCAATTTTTGTGTTGTTGGTAATTTGTTATTCAACTGCAGAGGTAGCATTTTAGAATATACTAAATATCAATGGTGGGCTCTTAAAAATAAGATTTCATTGATGAAATACAACCCTGATTGAATTGATTTTGTTAATCCAGTTAAGCAATGCATTCAGGTAAGTAATGTTAAATCCAGTGGAAAGTATTTGCTACTTAATTTTATATGTCAAATTTGTTTGTATTATTCACTTAGCTTTCAAACCTGTAAAATATCATTGTTCCTGTATTTTATTATGATTGGGGCATTAGTAAGTAAATACTGTTTTCATTAAATAAGGCTTTGTTATGGGGTTTCTGTTCTTTTCTTTTGAACACATTAAAAAAGGGGTTTTCAGGTTTATTCTTTTGTCAAACTTTGTTGTCAGTGCTGCCTTATTTCTAGTTTGCATAATAGTGAAAATCATAAACAAAAAATAATACATAAATAAAGTCAGGAGGACTTAATTGCTGTGTAGAAAAATGAAGCAGAAAAAGTAAACAAATTCTGTGGAGGCTTCAACAATTATTTTAGACAATATGTTTGCTGAAAACTCTGCCTGTTAGAACAGCATTTGTGAAGAAGTCTTAATAGGGTCAGGGTGTGTACACAAAGGTCTGTGGTTGCCAGGGAAATAGTTACCTCAGAGTAAGTAAAGACAGGAGAAAGGCTCCAAGGCATGTTTTTGGCATGTGAAGGTTTCCAGGACTGGAAGGAAAAAACAATTTGAATGAATAGCTCATTAAATTGCTATCTTTAGTTAGGGAAATCTCACCCATGCTCAGGCTGTTTGTTTGTTAGCTTGACTATTTGATCTGATCCCTATCTTTTCATATTTCCATAAAATCTTTCCTCAAGACTTCTGTTTAACAGGGTCTGCATCAATATTATTGCTCTGATGAAAGTTGATTGTTGTCCTCTGTTTCCTAAACAATTTTCTAACTTGAAAATATATTCAACATGCATCTTTAGATAATTATTAACATGCCTGTAGTATTTAGATGTTTGATGACAAAACGTATTTTCATTATATGTATATTTATCTCTATATATCTTTATTATATGTACTTTTATCCTATTTTCTTTTGAACCTCACTGAGGTAAACAGAAGAAGCATCTTTTTATTTTGTTTTGTTTTTTGTTTTTTGCTTTTTTTTTTTTTTTGGATTTTTTTTTTTGGATTTTTTTTTTTTCGAGACAGAGTTTCCCTGTATAGCCCTGGCTGTCCTGGAACTCACACTGTAGACCAGGCTGGTCTCGAACTCAGAAATCTGCCTGCCTCTGCCTCCCAGAGTGCTGCGATCAAAGGCGTGTGACACCACCACACAGCACCAAAAGAAGCATCTTTAAAGTGAAAAGCTTTACTGTGGCTATAAGTTTGAGAGAAGGGAAATGACACCCTTCACAATAGCCACAAACAATATAAAGTATCTTGGTGTAACTCTAACCAAACAAGTTAAAGATCTTTACGACAGGAACATCAGGTCTCTGAAGAAGGAAATCAAAGAAGACCTCAGAAAATGGAAAAATCTTCCATGCTCGTGGATTGGCCGGATTAACATAGTTAAAATGGCCATCTTGCCAAAAGTAATATACAGATTCAATGAAATCCCCATCAAAATCCCAACTCAGCTCTTCAGAGAATTAGAAAAAAGCAATTCTCAAATTCATCTGGAATAACAAAAAACCCAGGATAGCTAAAGCTATTCTCAACAGTAAAAGAACTTCTGGGGGAATTAGTATCCCAGACCTCAAACAATACTACAGAGCAATAGTGTTTAAAACTGCATGATATTGGCACAGTGACAGGCAAATGGACCAATGAAATAGAATTGAAGACCCAGAAATGAATCCACACACCTATGGTCACTTGATCTTCGACAAAGGAGCTGAAAACATCCAATGGAAAAAAGATTGCCTTTTCAACAAATGGTGCTGGCTCAACTGGAGGTCAGCATGCAGGAGAATGCGAATTGATCCATTCTTATCTCCTTGTACTAAGCTCAACTCCAAGTGGATCAAGGACCTCCACATAAAACCACACACACTGAAACTAATTGAAAAGAAAAGGGAAAACCCTTGAGGACATAGGCACAGGGGAAAAGCTCCTGAACAGAAAACCAATAGCTTATGCTCTAAGATCAAGAATTGACAAATGGGATCTCATAAAATTACAAAGTTTCTGTAAGGCAAAGGACAGCGTCAAAAGGACAAAATGGTAACCAACAAATTGGGAAAAGATCTTCACCAACCCTACATCCGATAGAGGGCTAATATCCAATATATACAAAGAACTCAAGAAGTTATACCCCTGGGGACGAAATAACCCTATTAAAAATGGGGTACTGACCTAAACAAAGAATTTTCGCCTGAAGAAATTCGGATGGCCAAGAAGCACCTTGGTCCCTTGTTCTGGAAAGACTCAGTGAAGCAGTATTCAGCAAATCCAGAACGGGGAAGTGGGAAGGGGTGGCTGGGAGGACAGGGGGAGAGAAGGGAGCTTATGGGACTTTCGGGGAGTAGGGGGCTAGAAAAGGGGAAATCATTTGAAATGTAAATAAAAATATATCGAATAAAAATACTTTATTAAAAAAAAAAGATAGATACCTAAGTCTGAAAAAAAAAAAAAAGAAATGTTCAACATCATTAGCTATTAGGGAAATGTAAATCAAAACAACCCTGAGATTTCACCTCACACAAGTCAGATTGGCTAAGGTTAAAATCTCAGGAGATAGCAGGTGTTGGCGAGGATGTGGAGAAAGAGGAACACTCCTTCACTGCTGGTGGGATTGTAAGATGGTACAACCACTTTGGAAATCAGTCTGGTGGGTCCTAAGAAAACTGGACATGACACTTCTGGAGGACCCTGTTATACCTGTCCTGGGCATATACCCAGAGGATTCCCTAGCATGAAAAAAGGATACATGCTCCACTATGTTTGTAGCAGCCTTATTTATAATAGCTAGAAGCTGGAAAGAACCCAGATATCCCTCAATGGAGGAATGGATACAGAAAATGTGGTATATATACACAATGGAATACTATTCAGCAATTAAAAACAATGAATTCATGAATTTTTTAGGCAAGTGGATGGAACTGGAAAATATCATCCTAAGCGAGGTAATGCAATCACAAAAGAATTAACATGAAATGCAATCATTGATAAGTGGATATTAATTAGCCCTGAAGCTCTGAATATTGAAGATACAATTAGCATATCAAATGATTCCCGTGAAGAAGGAAGAAGAGGGCCCTAATCCTGGAAAGGCTTGATCCAGCATTGTAGGGGAGTACCAGGACAGAGAAAAGGGAGGGGGAAAGATAGGAGAATGGATGGAGAGAATAGGTCTTATGGGACATATGGGGGGGGGAACTGGGAAAGGGGAAAGCTTTTAGAATATAAACAAAGAATATAGAAATAAATAAAAAGAGAGAGAGAAGTATATTATTTTCCTTTCCTCAAATAGGATAAATTAAGTTGTGCAGGAAAGCATTTTCTGATCACTGACAAGAACTCAGTCATGAGCAACACTGTGTAATAATGAAGTTCACTAAATAATAAGTGGTGGGTTCATTTTAGAATTATCCACACAGAGACCAAATTATCATCTAAGTACCTGTGGGTCAAAGTACTGAAGAGAGGAAGTGTGGTAGAGAAGGGATGTCATTGTTCATATACCTTCTTGGTTCAAGGGAGTTCTACTTACTTTTACATAGTATTAAAACCATATAAACTATAGTAGTACCTAATTAGTATTAAAAGCTATGAGATTTGTGTGTGTGTGTGTGTGTGTGTGTGTGTGTGGCATGTCTTAGTGAGTAAAAGTTCTCACTGTACAAGTGAAAGGATCAAAGTTCCATCCTTGACCACAGTGGAAAAGGGAAAATGCTTCTACTTCCCTTTACATAAGCAAAACAGAGAAAGAGGAAGAGAAGTAAAAGGATGAAGACAAAGAAGGAGAAGAGTTAGACCAAGAGCAGAGGAGAAATATGAGAAAGAGATGTGGAAGAAGAGGAGGAGGAAGAGGAAGAAAATGAGGGAAAAATGAAGATGATTTTTTAAATATTAGGAAAATGTATATTCACTTTAAATAACCTTTTACCGTATTGTTATTTTTATCATTTTACAAAGTTTTATTTTGTGGCCGACTCTTCCCAGCAAGATAGAAGACACACATCTTAATTTAATCCAGAAGAGGAACAGGTGACAGACAGAAGTAGTCATTGTATAAAATTCCATATTGGTGAGAAAAATGTAACTTTATTGAGGTTACTTACAGGAATATGAATGAAGGGATAATTATAGGAAGGATGAGGCAAAAAGAAGAAAAGCTACCCCAACTTCATGTCACCCTAGAGTTTTGAGAACAGTTTATAGATCTCTCCACAAGTCTAAGAGGTCTCCTCTCTCAATCTGTACCTGGTTAGAATGACCTCTTCAACATGTTCTACTATTTCTATAAAGAGGAGTATTTGATCACTTCCCAAGTTTCTACTTTCTCACTCATGTGATGTTTTGTTTCTTATTGAGTCTTATAAGTCTCATTCTTCCTTCTGCATGTGCTGTGTAGTGGTTTGGATGACAATGGCCCCGATAGCTCAGTTGGGATCATATTAACTAGATTCCTTTTAGTAGCTGGAAATCTACATGATGTTTACACTCAACGTTCTCTCCATAGCTGTCTTTTGCATTAACCTTAATTTTCCTTTACTTAACTCCACTGACAGAGTGAAAGGTATAATGTGTGTCTACACTGGGACAGAAAGGACAGGTGGTCAGAAGAGCAAGAAAAGTCCTTTGTAGGAATGGAAGGTGAATGGTGCCTTTAATCTGTGGTGATTTGGAATTAAAGATCCCAATACCCTAAAATCCCAATAGTCAGTTTAAATGGTCAGACATTTTATACAGATATTAACCACTCAGAAAGGTTAGCATACACATAACACACATATGTAATACAGAAAATTTTCATAATACAAAACTGATTCTTATTTTGTTCAGATCAATACTGTGTTTTCCTAAACAATGACTTAAAATATTTTAAGTTCATATATTTTTTTAAAAACTTTCTAAGCCATTTACACATGGGAAATCACCTTGGAATGTTATACTTTCACATTTTTGAAATGCAGATAATTTACCTCAGTACACAATTATTTTGTTATTATTTTATATGTATATGTCTGTTATTATGTGTACATACATGTGTGCATGAATATTTGGAGGTGAGATGGACACTGGATGTCTTCCTTTATTTTACCCTGACTTAGTCCACTGATGCAGACTTTCATAGAAAGCAAAGTTCTCTGTTTCAGTTATAACAGCTGATCACCTAGCTTCTGGGATTTGTTTATCTCCTTCCGTCAATTCTGGCATTAGGGGAATATACAATCCTGACTAGCATTTTATGTTGTCACTGTGGATTATCACTCAGGTTCCCTGTTTTCACAGCAAATATTCTTAGTCATAGAGCCAGGTCTTCACCATCTATATTGATTATAATAACTGGAAATATTAGATGCAATGTTAAAATTACAAAATATGGCATTTATTGAAAAGCAGTCATATCCTTAAATTGTACTGAAGTATCAATGTTGGTAATAGAATGTTCTCTTAGAAATATCATTTATTTTATGTATATGAGCACAATGTAGCTGTCTTCAGACACACCAGAAGAGGGCATCAAATATCAATGCACATGGTCATGAGCCACTGATGTGGTTGATGTGGGAATTGAACTCAGGAAATTTGGAAGAACAGTCAGCCCTCTTAACCTCTGAGCCATCTCTCCAGCCTGAATTCATCTTATTAATATAAACATTAAGAATGATGCTGACAAGTTTCTCTGTGTGTGTTTGCTATACTTTTACAAATACAAGAAACTTCTACTATTACATATTTATCTTTAGATACCTTAGAATTTTCTTTCTGATACCATTTTCCCATATTTATATACCAAGAAAAGGCAATCTTTTCTTAATTTTTGTTGTTAATTGTGATCATGCATGTGTGTGTATGAGTATGTGTGCTGTGAAAGTGAGTATGTAAGTGTGAGTACAACAAACACAAGAAGAGGCCAGAGGAGGATGCAATGTACACTGCTTTGTTGCATTCATCTTTACAACCTCGAAGCATCTCACTCATTGACCTTGAAGCGTAGCTAGGACCCAGTCACCACAGTGATACTTCCGTCTCTGAACCCCACAGGTGACAGATGCACGCATACACAAGCTTGGCTTCTCATGTTCATGCAGAAGACAGAACCCTAGGCAATAGTGCTGTACAAAAATAATCTTACCTATTAAGATATCTTACCAGTGACCATACATTTTTCTATCCCATAGAAAATATTGAACTAAAATTTCTTTAATGAATTGTAATTAAACTCAAAATTGATGTATTTGTAAGAATCTTTATGAGATCTACTAGTATGCTATAAGGGTATTTGATACCTTATAAAATATTATGATTACAAATATTATTTCTGCATGTGGTTGGATCTTATTATCAAGGCCAGGGTGTCCTTATGCTTTCTGTTTCAAGTATTGGGATTGTCTTCAAACTGCATTAGAGAATTAAATACTTATCTAGTCCTGAAAATTTTTCTTGGCAACTTCTAATGTCCTAAAATTGCTCTCTGTTTAAGAAACCAGTGCTTATACAATCATCAATGACACCTATGAATTGTGTTTACAAAGAGTTACACTTTTAATAACAGAATGGAGCAGAATTAAATTTCAAACAAGGTCAAGACACTGTGCTTAGAGTGCATCGCAACTGTCTTGGAAATTAATACCGAAATAATAGTGGAAAACTGGACAAAATTTCTCAACTCCAGTCAATTCCAATCACCTGGAAGTGACGATACTTTCAGTCACTTTTAAGAGAATAGTGATAGGGCATACATTAGTGTGACAATTGAAATGTGTCATTTCTGATCAATGTATTTAAGGTTATCTGAAATTCTCTAGTTATCTGCCTACTGTTTTTTTAAGAAAGTATCATTGGCAGTTAAGTCTTCATTAAAGTGGCTACGATTCATATACCGATATAGGCCGTACAGCAAGAAAATATGGAAAATGGAAGGATCTTCCAGAGAAGGAGAATAGCGTAGATAGTTTTGGATGAACAAGGTATGAAAAATACAGGAGGAACAAAAGGCGAGATGGAATGGAGGGAAAATAATGAAGAGTGCTAGCTAGAAGAATTAGCCAAAACTAAGTGTCCTTTGCAGAATTGTACTAAAACAGTAGAGACTTCCTAACATTTATATACATACACACATACATACATATATGAAGGAAATCTAAACTGGAAATATCAAATAACAGGGGAGAAAAAGTACAAACACAAAGTATATAGAAATGTGTAGAAACATGCCATTGTGCATGTTACCAAAGGAGGGCATTTTGCAGTATAAGAAACCTATGTCATGATGTCTTTGACACTGCAGGCCCCTACAATCAATCATTCCTTACCCACTTCCCCATGATTTATCGTGTTCTGCCTAATGTGTGCCCTTTGGGTCTCTGAATCTGTTTCCATCAGTTGCTAGATGGAACCTTTCCAATGGTGATTATGCCACAGTCTCCTCTACAAGTTAATCAGACTATCATTAGAAATCATTTCATTTCCTTTTTTTTGTCAGTCAGTATTGATTCTATACTAGGTCTAGGTCTTTAAGTCACTTGGCCTCTGGTTTCAGGTCCTGCAGTAAATATCAGAGATTGGTTTCCTCCCATGGCAATGGTCTTAAGCTAGACCAGTCTTTAGATGGTCACTCCTAAAATTTCTGTGCCACTTTCACACATTTAACCCACAAGAAAACCCACTGAATCAACAAACCTGGACTCAAAGAGGGCTGACTGAGACTGATCTCAAATCAGGGAACGTGTATGAGTCTAACCTAGGCCTTCTGTACGTATGTTATAGTTCTGTTAGTTGATGTTTTGTTGGTACTCCTAGTAGAGGGAGCTTGGTCTGTTTCTTATACTTTTACTTGTTTGGGGGAATCATTGTCCTCCTACTGATTTGCCTTATCTGTCACTAATATGCAGGGTGGTACCTAGTCTTACTGGAACTTGATATGCCATGTTTATTTGATCCCTAGGAGGCCTTTTCAGAAGGGAACCTCAGGAGGAGTAGATGAGGAATAGGGAGGAGGGAAAGGACTGGGAGGAGAGGTGAGTAGGGAAACCATGGTTTAGATGTCATAAATGAAATAATAAATCAACAGAAAATAAGATATTTACCCATTATCAAACTTCCAATACCATCCTATAAATATCTATTATTAATGATAATGTTTATGCCCCTCATTCTGTTTGGAGCTGTAAAACTCCCCTTATACATTTAATGTAGAATTTTTTTCCTGTTGCTCACATAGCCATTCAATTGGTTAAACATAGCTTAACCCCTAACATAGGCTGTGCTATACAGAGGATCCTGGCTCATCCCAATTCTTCTCCCATTGAATTTTATTCATTTTCCCATATTTTCTCTATGTTCTTATATTTATGAATTTTTGTGCCCAGTTAGTTCTTTTGGACAATGTGGTTTTCCTTTATATGAAAATTCTTTCCACCATGCCCCAGTTGTCTCAGTTAATTATTCTTTAGTATTTGGATCTCAGCCCAGATAGCATCATGTCTTAAAAGCATTCTCCAAGCAACTTTGGTCAGATCTTATCTTGTATTATAGATGTTTTCCTCTCCCTGTATAAATCCAATGATACTTTTACATTGCTTAAAAGTACACCTATATCTTTAACTTTTAGTTTCCTCTTTCCTGTTCTGCAAACTCATTTGAAATTAGAACCTGCCTATGTGTATTTCTATCGGAAAACCAATTTTAAACATTTTAAATACCAGGCTATGTTAAGATATTGTCAGTATATATAAGAATATGTAAATTTCAATACTCATCTGATCATGTATGTATAGAAAATAATATGTGATTCAGGTAGATGATAAGAATTGTAGCGGATCATGCTCTAGAAAAATATCTAAGAGTGCTTTGTGTTTCTAGACATTTACATAACATTTTGTGAAATTTATGTGCATTATGTCAGCTTTACTGTCTAGGGAAAACACTTAGGAACCTAATAAGTATAGTATAAGGCAGCCATCTTCGCTACCTGCAGGGGCAGAAAAGCATCACTAGGTACTGTATCATCCTGAGCTTAAGATCTCTGGCGGTGCAAACCACCAGTGGTCTACCTGAACCCAGGACCTGAGCACATAGGCAGTTCGTCTGCCAGCCAGCCGATCCTGGAGCCTGTGTCCTACATAGATAGCAGCAGAAGGAGTGACTCCCTGCAGCCATCTTCGCTACCTGCAGGGGTAGAAAAGCATCACTAGGTACTATATTATCCTGAGCTTAAGATCTCTGGAGGTACAAACTGCCAGGGGTCTGCCTGAGCCTAGGACCTGAGCACATAGGCAGTTCATTTGATAGCCAGCCTGTCGTGGGGCCTGTGTCCTACATGAGGATCGACAGAGGGAGTGACTCTCCACTGCCATCTTTGCTCCATGACAGAGCAGTCCAGGAACACCTGCTTCACTGAGACACAAGTATAACATTGCTTAAAGCAAGAATCAGCAGGGCTCCAAAGGCACACAAGAGGAAGGCAGCATATCAGCAATCTGTGCCAGAGGAAAAGCAGTCATCCAGTGTCACAGAAATAACCTTAAAGGTCCACAGGAGGTTGGAGCACCAGCCAGTGACATTAAGACCAGCTAACACCAGTAAGAACCAGATGTCTAAAGGCAAACGTAGGAACATTACTAACAGAAACCAAGGCATTATGGCAGTATCTGAACCCAGTTCTCCAACAACAGCTAGTCCTGCATACCCCAACACACCAGAAAAACAAGAGTTGGATTTAAAATCACTGGTCAGGATGCTGTTAGAGGAACACATGAAGGACATAAATAAATCTCATAAAGAAATTCAAGAGAAAAGTGATCAAAAGCTAGAAGCCCTTACAAGGCAAACACAAAAATCACTTAAAGAAATTCAGGAGAATATGGGTCATAAGTTAGTAGCCAATAAGGAGGAAATGCAAAAATCACTTAAAGAAATGTAGGAGAACTTTGATCAATAGGCAGAAGTCATGAAACAGGAAACACAAAAATCTCTCAAAGAATTAGAGGAAAACACAAACAAGCAAGTGAAGGAACTGAGCAAAAACATCCAGAATCTAAAAACAGAGTAGAAACAACTAAGAAATCACAAAGGAAGACAACTTTGGAGATAGAAAACCTTGGGAAGAAATCAGGGACCATAGATGCAAATATCAACAACAGAATACAAGAGATAGAAGAAAGAATCTCAGATGCCGAAGATACCATAGAAACCATAGACCCAACAGTCAAAAAAATGCAAAATGCAAAAAAGTTTGTAACCCAAAACACCCAGGAAATCCAGGACACAATGAGAAAGAAAAACCTAAGGATTATAGGCATTGATAAGAGTGAAGATTTACAACTTAAAGGGCCAGCAAATATCTTCAACAAAATTATGGAAGAAAACTTGTATAACCTAAAGAGAGAAATGCCCATGAATATACAAGAAGCCTACAGAACTCCAAACAGACTCTACCAGAATAGAAATACTTCCCGTCACATAATAATCAAAACCCCAATTGTACTAAGCAAAGAAAGAATACTTAGGGCAGTAAGAGAAAAAGGGCAAGTAACATATAAAGGAAGACCTATCAGAATTGCACCAGATTTCTCACCAGAGACCATGAAAGCTACAAGATCCTGGGCGGAGCTCATGCAGACTCTAAGAGAACACAAATGCCAGCCAAGACTATTATACCCAGTGAAACTCTCAACCACTATACATGAAGAAACCAAGATATTCCATGACAAAACCAAATTTACACAATATCTTTCCACAAACCCAGCCCTACAAAGGAAAATAGGGGGAAAACACAATTACAACGAGGGAAACTATATCCTGGAAAAAGCAGAATATTATACTTCTTTCATCAAACACAAAAGAAGATAACCACACAAGTATAAAAAAATTAACATCAAAAATGATAGGAAGCAATAACCACTACTCCTTAATATTTCTTAACATCAATGGACTCAATTCCCCAATAAAAAAAGATAGACTAACAGACTGGATACTTAAACAAGACCCTATATTTTGCTGCATACAGGAAACACACCTCAGTGTCAAAGACAAAAACTACCTTAAGAGTAAAAGGCTGGAAGACAATTCTACAAGCAAATGGTCTCAGGAAACAAGCCAGAGTAGGCATTCTAATAACAAATAAAATTGACTTTCAACCTAATGTCATCAAAAGAGACATGGAAGGACACTTCTTTTTTTTTTTAATTTTTGTTTTTTTAATTTTTTTGGAAGGACACTTCTTGCTGGTCAAAGGAAAAATCCAACAAGAAGAACTCTCAGTCCTGAACATCTATGCTCCAAATGCAAGGGCATCCTCATTCATAAAAGAAACTTTACTAAATCTCAAAGTACACATTGCACCTAACACAATAATTGTGGGTGACTTCAATACTCCACTTTCACCAATGGACTAATCAGGAAAACAGAAACTAAACAGGGAGTCAGTGAAACTAATAGAAGCTTTGGACCAATTGGATTTAATATATATTATATTATAGAACTTTTCATCCCAAAGCAAAAGAATATACCTTTTTCTCAGCATCTCATGGTACCTTCTCCAAAATTGATCATGTAGTTGGTCACATGACATACCTCAACAAATATAAGATCGAAATAATCCCATGCCTCCTATCAGATCACTATGGAGTAAAAGTGGTCTTTAATAACAATAAAAACAACAGAAAGCCCACATACACATGGAAACTGAACAATACTCTACTCAATGATACCTTGGTTAAGGAAGAAATAAAGAAATAAAAGATTTTTTAGAATTTAATGAAAATGAAGGCACAACATACCCAAATCTATGGGACACAATGAAAGCAGTGAAAGAAGAAAAATCATAGCTTTGAGTGCCCCCCCCCAAAAGAAATTGGAGAGAGCATAAACTAGAAGCTTAAGGGAATAAATGAAAGCCCTGGAACAAAAAAGAAGCTAATTCACCTAGTAGGAGAAGAAGACAGGAAATCATCAAACTCAGAGCTGAAATCAGTCAAGTAGAAACTAAGAGAACCATACAAAGAGTCAACAAAACCAGGAGCTGGTTCTTTGAAAAAATCAGCAAGATAGATAAATCCTTAGCGAGACTAACCAAAGGGCACAGAGACAGTATCCAAATTAACAAAATTAGAAATGAAAAAGAAGAGATAACAACAGAAACTGAGGAAATTAAAAAAATCATCAGATCCTACTACAAAAGCCTGTACTCAACACAACTGGAGAATCTGGAGAAAATGGACAATTTCTTAGACAGATATAAAATACCAAAATTAAATCAGGATCAAATAGATCATCTAAACAGTCCCATAACCCCTAAAGAAGTAGAAGGGGTCATAGAAAGCCTCCTAACCAAAAAAAAAAAAAAAAAGGCACCAGACTAGATGGTTTTAGTGCAGAATTCTACCAGACCTTCAAAGAAGACTTAATACCAATACTTTTCAAACTATTCCACAAAACACAAAATAAAAACAGAAAGAACTCTACCCAACTCCTTCTATGAAGCCACAATTACGCTGATAAAAAAAAACACACAAATACCCAACTAAGAAAGAGAATTTCAGGCCAATTTCCCTTATGAACAGCGATGCAAAAATACTCAATAAAATTCTTGACCACCAAATACAAGAACACATCAAAAATGATCATCCACCATGATCAAGTAAGCTTCATCCCAGGGATGCAGGGTTGGTTCAATATATGGAAATCCATCAATGCTATCCAATATATAAACAAACTCAAAGGAAAAAACCACATGATCATTTCATTTGAGGCTGAAAAAGAATTTGTCAAAATTCAGCATTCTTTAATGCTAAAAGTCTTGGAAAGGACATGAATTCAAGGCCCATATCGAAACATAGTAAAAGCAATATACAGCAAACTGGTAGCCAACATCAAACTAAATGGAGAGAAACTTGAAGCAATCCCACTAAAATCATAGACTAGACAAGGCTACCCCCTCTCTCCATATCTTTTCAATATAGTTCTTGAAATCCTAGCTAGAGAAATTAGACAACATAAGGAGGTCAAAGGGATACAAATTGGAAAGGAAGAAGTCAAACTATCAGTATTTGCAGATGATATGATAGTACACTTAAGTGACCCACAAACTGTACCAGAGAACTCCTACACCTGATAAACAGCTTCAGCAAAGTGGCTGTTTACAAAATCAACTCAAGGAAATCAGTAGCCTTTCTATACTAAAAGGATAAGCAGACTGAGAAAGAAATTAGGGAAATGATACCCTTCACAATAGCCACAAACAGCATAAAGTATCTTGGGGTTATTTTAACCAAACAAGTAAAAGACCTATATGACAAGAACTTCAGATCTCTGAAGAAGGAAATCGAAGAACACCTCAGAAAATGGAAAAATCTTCCATGCTTGTGGATTGGCAGGATTAATATAGTTAAAATGGCCATCTTGCCAAAAGCAATCTACAGATTCAATGCAATCTCCATCAAAAATCCCATTTCAGTTCTTCATAGAGCTAGAAAGATCAATTCTAAAATTCATCTGGAATAACAAAAAACCCAGGATAGCTAAAACTATTCTCAACAGTAAAAGAACTTCTGGGGGAATCAGTATCCCAGACCTCAAACATTACTACAGAGCAATAGTGATAAAAGCTGCATGGTATTGGTACAATGTCAGGCAAGTGGATCAATGGAATAGGATTAAAGACCCAGAAATGAACCCACACACTTATGGTCACTTGATATTCGACAAAGGAGCTGAAAGCATCCAGTAGAAAAAAGATAGCCTTTTCAACAAATGGTGCTGGTTCAATTGGAGGTCAGCATGCAGAAAAATGCGAATTGATCCATTCTTATCTCCTTGTTCTAAACTCAACTCCAGGTGGATCAATGACCTCCACATAAAACCTGACACACTGAAACTAATAGAAAAGAAACTGGATAAGACCCTTGAGGACATGGGCACAGGGGAAAAGTTCCTGAACAGAATACCAATAGCCTACGCTCTAAGATCAAGAATTGACAAATGGGACCTCACAAAACTACAAAGTTTTTGTAAAGGCAAAGGATACTGTCAAAAGGACAAAACTTCAACCAACAGATTGGGAAAGGATCCTCACCAACCCTAAATCTGACAGAAGGCTAATATCTAATATATACAAAGAACTCAAGAAGGTAGAACCAGAGAACCAAATAATCCTATTAAAAAGTGGGGTACAGAGCTAAAAATTTTTTTCACAGGAAGAACTTCGGATGGCTGAGAAGCACCTTAAGAAATGTTCAACATCATTAATCATTAGGGAAATGCAAATCAAAACAACCCTGAGATTTCACCTCACACCAGTCAGAATGGCTAAGTTCAAAAAATCAGGAGACAGCAGGTGTTGGTGAGGATGTGGAGAAAGAGGAACAGTCTTCCACTGCTGGTGCAACCACTTTGGAAATCAGTCTGGCGGTTCCTCAGAAATCTGGTCCTCTATGGAGGACCCTGCTATACCACTCCTGGGCATATACCCAGAGGTTTCCCCGGCATGTAATAAAGACACATGTTCCACTATGTTCATAGCAGCCCTATTTGTAGTAGCCAGAAGCTGGAAAGAACCCAGGTGTCCCTCAACGGAGGAATGGATAAAAAAAAAAAAAGTGGTATATTTACACAATGGAGTACTATTCAGCCATTAGAAACAATGAATTCATGAAATTCTTAGACAAATGGGTGGAGCTGGAGAACATCATACTAAGTGAGGTAACCCAGTCTCAAAAGATGAATCATGGTATGCACTCACTAATAAGTAGAAATTAGCCTAGAAAATTTGAATACTCAAGACATAATCCATATATTTAATGGTGTCCAAGAAGAACTGAGGAGTGGTCCCTGGTTCTGGAAAGACTTAGTGCAACACTAGAGGAGAATACCAGAACAGGGAAGTGGGAAGGATTAGATGGGGGAACAGGGAGAGGGAAGAGGGCTTATGAGACTTTTGGGGAGTGGGGAACCAGAAAAGGGAAAATCATTGGAAATGTAAATAAAGAATATATTGAATAAAAACAAAGAAAAAAAGTATAGTATAAGTATATATGATTTTTAATTTGCAAAGTATTGCATGTTAAGAAAGATACTGTATACTAGATCTGGAGAAAAGATTTATTAAACAGAAATTATCTGAGCTATAGGTTGTGGAAACTCTACATATATTACTTTTTAATTAATTATTCAATTTATTTACTTATTTATTCAACTTACATATGAATGTTAGCTCCCCCTCTCTTTAAAGTACCTCCTCATGCAGACCCTGTCCCCATTCTACCCTCCTCTTCTCCTTTGTGAAGGGGGATCCTCCTCTTGTGTTAGCTCCCCGGTACACACATACACAAACACACACACACACACACACACACACACACATCCAACCCCACCTCCAATTCCCACCCCATACATTACATCCCTACAGGACTAGGTGCATCCTCTCACACTGAAGACAGACAAGGCTGACCATTTAGGGGAAGTGGATCCACAGGACGACAGGAGACTTGGGAACAGCCCCTACTCCAATTATTGGGAGACACCCATGAAGATCAAGCTGCTCATATGTTATAAATGTACAAGAAGCCTAGGTGCAACTGGTGCTCCTTATTTGGTTTGTGATTCAGAGTCTGGGAACCCCCCAAGGGTCCTGGTTAGTTGGACCCTTAGTCGTTCTCCTAACCTTCCATAAGGCTTCTATGGTACCATCTAATGTTGAGTTGTGGCTCTCTGCATCTCTTTCTATTAGCTGCTGGAGCTTCTCAGAAGAAAGTTATGCTAGGTTCAAATTTGCAAGCATAACAGTATCCATAATAGTGTTAGGAGCTGGTTCTTACCCATGCGATGCTTCTCAGTTTGGGCCAGTCATTTGAAGGACATACACTCTATCCCTGCTCTATCTTTTTCTGTATTTTATAGGCAGGACATATTTTTGGGTGAAGGTTTGATGGATGGGTTATTGTTCTTATCTCTCCACTGGGAGTCCTACCTGGCTAAAGGAAGTGGCCACTTCTGGTTCCATATGCCCACTGCTAGGAGTCTCAGATAGAGTCACCCCCATATTCCTGCTAAGGGCCTTCAGGAATCCCACATTCCTGGTACTTCCAACTGATTGTTCCCTCCTCACTGTCAATTTTCTTTCTCCCCTGCCATCATGAAGTGAAAACTTATAGGTTCTTTGGAAAGTCAGTTGAATGGTGCTTTGCTGGGGCAAACATGTAAAGGAATATTTTGCTAAAGCAAACACAGGAGAGAGGATGTTCTGCTAAAGCAATCACGTGAAAGAACATGTGATGAAGGCTTCTTTGCTAAGGACACGCATGTGGCGTTCCACTTTGCATTGCTTATTGAGCTGCATTTGTCCTGACTCCACACCATAAACCTTCTGGTGGTGTACTGCAGTTTCTTGCTGCTTCCTAGGACTCAGGTGATTGGATGCAAGTGATGAGGTAAGAGCAGTGTAGAGGAAAGACCAATGCTGAGTCAAGCCCAATGGTGAGTCAAAGCAGGTGGAGGACATGTGGTGTTTGGAGGGTGTAAACAGGGCTCCATGAAGTTACAGAGACAGTGCTTTGGCTTGCTCGTACAGTTAAATGTACGATGCTTGTGGGTCATGAGTCTTTGCTTCCCTGAAGGAGGCATAGCTGAGAGCTCCTTGCTTTCCTTTTGGTCCCTCCTTCTGACTCTAGCTATGACTTCTTATATTATCCTGAATTACTTTCTTCAAACAAGAATATAGAAAATGAGAAAAAAGAAGACTGTCTACAGCAGCTAGTTTGTTAGCACTGTTTGCTTAGAAAATCTTTTTCCATTCCTTTGAGAGATAATGTCCATGTTTGATTCTGAGATATGGTTCTTACAGCAGAAGAATGGATTATGTTATGCAAGAACTCTGTTAGCCTGTGTTTTCTTACTAGGAAATTGAGTCTATTGATGGTGACAAATATTAATGATAAAAGGTTGTTACTTCCTATTATTTTGATATTGGTGGTAGTAGTGTCTGTGTCTTTCTTTTCTATTGGTTTTAATGGTATGAAATTAGTTACTTCTTATGTTTTCGTGTGTGCAGTTAGCCATATTAGGTTGAAGTTTTCCTTTCAGTATCCTCTGTATGGCTGGATTATTTAAAATTTGGTTTTGAATATCTTGGTTTCTTCGTCTATGGTGATTGAGAGTTTTTCTGGGTATAAAAGTCTGGACTAATATTTTTGGTATGTTAGGGTCTGCAAGACATCTGCTTATGTCTTTCTAGCTTTTAGAGTATCATTAGAGAAATCAGGTGTAATTCTGATAGGTGCCTTTATATGCTACTTGTTCTTTTTCCCTTGCATAATTGAAAAATCATTCTTTGTATGTTTAGTGTTTTGACTATTAAATGGTAAGAGAAATTTCTTTTCTGGTCCAAACTCTTTGATCACTTTATAGGTGATATACTGTATATCATATACATATGATAGGTATATACTATACATTCTTAGGCTTCTCTTTCTTTAGGCTAAAGACATTTTCTTCTATTGGTTGTCGAAGATGTTTTCTGGGCTTTGAGCTGATAATCTTTTCCTTCTTCAAATTCTGTTATTCTCAGGTTTAGTTTTTTACATAGGGTCTCAAATTTCCCAAATGTTCCTTGTCATCAACTTTTTAGATGTTTTTCATTTTCTTTGACCACTATATTGTTTTCTTTTATTATATCTTTCACATCTAAGATTCTTTCTTCTATCTCCTGCATTCTGCTGGTGATGCTTATGTCCACAATTTCCTGTTCTTTACAAGATTTTCCATCTCCAGAATTGCCTCAGTTTGTATTTTCTTTATTGATTCTATTTCCCTTTTCTGCTGTTGCATAGTTTTATTCATATCCTTCACATGTTTGACTTTTTCAATATTATATACTTTTATTTAGCTTCTGCATTAATGACTCTTGATGTTTAGATATATTTTCCTGTATGTCATTAAAGGGTTATTCATTGCCTCTTTAAAGGCCTCTATCATCTTTATAAGATTTGATTTAAGATCTTCTTGTGCTTCATTTTTATTAGGATGCTCAGAGTTTACTGTAGCAGGATAGCTGGGGTCTAATAGTTCATATTTTCATAGGGCTTGCTGATTCTATTCTCATGCTGTCCTTTAGACATCTGTATTCCCTTGGTATTGGCTGGATGATCCTGATTACAATAGGACTTCTTGGGAAGGGCAAGAAAGCTGTAAGCCAGACAATGGAGGTCAGGGTTCCTGACTTTGATGCTTCTGCATCAAGGAGGCTCCACTGGCAAGGGATTGCTGGGGCAATGTTCCATGCTAGAAGTTCTTTTGTTCCCTACAAGTCTCCACTGGCAAGCAGGATACTCTTGGGAGTGCCAGAATTCTTCTTAGGACTGAAGAGTCAGCCCAGAGTTAGACAACAGCGTTTACATCTGTGGGTTGTGTTTTTGAAGGACCTGACTAGGATGGGATTTGTGGAGCAGAGTTAGAAGCTGGTTAGTCTTGAGACCCCCAGAGACTTTTATGAGGTAACAGGATGCTCTAGGGGCCCAGCAAGTTTTCTCAGGACTGAATAGCAAGCCCAGAACTAGAGAATGGATTTCAGGGTACCAGGTACAATTCCTCTGTCCTTCATATATTTATGTTGTTGATTTCTAATTCTTCATTAAAGAATTTAACTGAATGATCGAGAGCAAAACATTTTAATATATTTTTGCATTTATTAAAAGTAGGCAACCTGTGTGTTATTGGATTAACTAGTAGGTTTTTCATGAGTGTACATTGGGTATTAAGGATTTGTGTGTGTGTGTGTGTGTGTGTGACTATGATTTTAAAATCCTTTATAGAAACTATTTTTCAGTGTGGCTATTAAAATATCCATAGCCATAACTGGAACAGATGCCCTACTTTTTGATGAACTTTGACATGTACAGCATTTAATTATTTACCACTTCAAGTAAATTGAGAGTGCTGAAGGAGTTACCATTACAATGTTTAATACTGGTTGATGGTCTCAACAACCAGTATATTGGACTCTATATTGGACAACAAATAAGGGGCCTGGAAAGTGATAGAAATCCATTTCAATTAAAACATATTAATATTAAAATAAATCAAATAACTAATTTTTGAACTTTAGTATGAATAACTTATATTAATTTACTGTCCCATTCAATCCACAAAATAACCTATTGAAATATTTCACCAGGAAAAAATGTGAAAAAATCCTTAAATAAAATCATTTTTATAACCACCTAAATTTGCATTATAATGAATAAATTTGGCTTCATTCTGCTAAAAACACCCTCTGTAATAAGAAATGACAAACATGAAAAGAAAACCATGTTAAAATAAGGAGAAACAGAAAAAAATGATTATCTAGACATGGAAACTGACACTGGATTTAAGGAGATACATAACCAAGAATTATTTGGCTCCTAATAGGTGAGCAGAGAAAATTTTCCCAATAAGTCTAGAAAGAAACACGGCTCTGCCACAAACTACATTTTGTGCATATGGCCTCTAAAACTGAGAAGTGATCATTTCCATTGTTTGAATACATTTTGTAATACGTACTCTTACAGCATCTCTAGGGACTCATGTTTGTTGTTAAATAGGAGAGAACAAAGTAGTATGCTAATCATATCATCCCATAGGTAAAACAGCCTGGGTTATCATGTGCACATCCATTTCACAACTTTACTGTTCTCAGTACTTACACTTACCAAATAACAGTTTTAGCATGTCTATGACAAAAAAGAAAAATGAATGGGCTAAAATAAAATTATTGCTGCTCAGGGAATTCAAGTGTAACAAAATCTTATATATTCATGTAGTATGTTTATGCTAAATACCATGTCCCCATAGGCCATCTTTGCTACAGGAAAATTGCAGGATACTAGCCATACGGGGGTTTGGGCAGACTCAAAATGGAAGTGGAGACTCAGAGGCATCTGGAAAGTCAGCTCTTCGATGGCTCCTTACTTTATTCTTCTCTATCAAAGAACATTGCAACTTGCTTCCTATGTTAAGCAGCTTTTACTTCTGTTTTGTCAAATTGTAGTCTTTCAGTCTAGTCTTTGCTTGCCATTGACCTAATTAATTGTACTCAATATATTTTTTTCTAATTCTAAAGTTTACCTACTAACTTTAGTTTCTTCTTTTCTACTCAAAAGTTTCCCAAACTCCCTATTTACAGAATAGGGATGCATTTTTAAATCCAAATATTAAAATCTTACTTCTTTCCTAAAATCATGATTGTACTGATTAGGATGATGATGAGAAGGATGATGGTGGTGGTGGTCATGGTGGTGATGGTGATAAGTGTAAATTTCACAGAATCTAGAGTCAGCTAGAAAGGAGAAACTCCCAGAACAGAATTTCCTAATCAGTTTGGCCTGTGATTATATCTGTAGGGCATTGTCTTTATTGCTGATTGATATGAAAGGGGCCCATCCCACTCTGGTTCAAGCAATCTCTGGGAAGGTACTGTAAGTGTTTTAGCAAAAAAGGTTTCCAAGGATGTGATAGGGAAAGAAAAACAACAAGTAGAATTAGGCTCCAATTTCTGTTTCCAGGTTCCTGCATTGAGAAACTGTCCTGACATTCCTTACTGTTAGACTGAGCCTTGAAGTGCAAGCCTAATAGATCATTTCTCTCTGAGTTATATTGATCATGTTCATCACAATAGTGTAAGAAAAAAGTGAGGGAAAAGATAAATATCCAGTGATCACATCTAGTGATTTCTTTTTTGTAATCACTTTGATTTATTTTACTGAACAATATGTTTGGTAGAAATATTATGGTATCATACCTTTTATGAATTAAAATCCAAATATTTCTCTTCTTAGCAGGATATGAAGTGTTTTATGCTTGTTTTACTTTGGGGAGTGGAAGTATCTATGATGACAAGGACCCAACTAGAGAATAGAACTGTGTTGCTTCCATAGGTACGTGATGCTTGTAAATCTAGATCTTGAACATATGGGTGTGATGTTGAGCATGAGTCTTATCATAGTAAACTATTTCTATACATATTATTGATCATTTTGCTCAGGATCCCAGGCACTCGTTCTGGAAACCAAGGACCAATTCGTCTGCATGGACAAAGCAAAAATAATCACTATTTGAGTCATTTTTCTTTGCCATTTTATGAGCAGCTGTTCTGTTTTCTTAACTCTTTCATAAAGCTGTTGATAATCAATGGGTTATGCCATAATTCATGCTTAAAAATTAAAAAGGAAATACAAAGTTCCAAATAAAACTAATGTGTTCATTTAAAGCTATGACCATAAGTACCATGTAACCTCCGTGATTTTTGCATAACTTATAAACCTTCATGTATTTTAAGTATACACATTAATGATACTTAAGGAAAAAGTTTATACTTGGAGTAAGTCAAATAATTAACAAGAAATGGAGCTATATCCTTACCAGCTTTTGTTTGGGAATATCAGAAATGTGCCTTCCTAAATATAAGAAAACAAATCAAAGAAATTCCTTCTTTTAAATAACTTTTATTTATTTTAAAGTCCAGTCATTATCCCCTTTCTATTCTGCACTCTAACAGTTCTTCCTCCCATTCCTTCTCCCTCTTTGTCTTCAAGAGAGTGTTCCCACCACCACCTCTGGCCAGGTCTTCTCACTCCCTGAGGCCTTGAGGCCAGACCAAGCAGTCTTCTGCTGTATATGTGTTGGGGGCCACAGACTAGCTAGTGCATGCTACCTGATTGGCGGTTCGGTGTCTGAGTAATCTCAGGGATCCAGGATAGTTGAGACTGGTGGTTTTCCTATGGGGTAACCTTCCTCCTCAGCTTCTTCCAACCTTTGCCTAATTCAACCACAGGGGTGCCAAACTTCAGTCCAATGGTTGAGTGTAATTATCTGCATCTCAGCTGCTTCTTGGGTGTCTCAGAGGACAGCCATTCTAGGCTCTTGTCTGTACATCAGTACATCAGTAATAGTGTCACACACACACACACACACACACACACACACACACACACACCAGTACACCAGCATATCAGTACATCGGTAATAGTGTCACACAAACACCAGTACACCAGTACATCAGTAATAGTGTCAGGCCTTGGAGCCTCCCCTTGATATGGATCCCAAGTTGGGATGGTCAGTAGACCTTCTTTTCCTCATTTCATCTACATTTTTGTCCCTGTAGCTCTTTTAGACAGGAACAATTCTGGGTTAAAGATATCTTAGGTAAGAATCTCTGAACTCAGTGCCCTGTAGCTGGCAATCCAGAGCTCTTCGTATGCTCTTCATAGTGTTCTCATTTTATCCTGTTTAGCACTGTGTAAGGGAATTATGGTTCCTGCTCGAAAATATAATTTAATTAATGTCTACTTATGATACTTTAAATAGTAGAGCCTGTACACCTATTATTTTCATTTTCAATATCCTCATGCACAGTCAAAATGTTCAATGGATTATATATTAGAAATATATTGCCAAGATTGGAAATTTTCCATTTCTTATTTAGGCCTGAAATTCATTTGAAATGTTGTTCTTTGCTTTTGAAAAAGTCTAACATTGTCTTTGTTTAAGGTTGGATAAAAATATGTGTGCCTAATATTTTTTTGTATGTATCTGCTATGTCTCTATGATAGTGGACTGTGTTAACTCTGGAATATAGTATTTCCAGTGCTCTTCTACTTAGTCCTGTGTTGGATGGTAAATCAAATTGACCCCAAAACACAAGAAAATAGCAGATTAAAATGGTGAGCGTACTAATTCCTGGTATCCAAGGGATTTCTGCAATGTAAAAGCATATTGTACAGTATTTTAACATCATGAACACAGTAATTTAAATCCAAGATGATATAAAATACTTTCAAAAATGCTAATCTTAACAAAACCAACTATGTATTGAAATGATTGTGATTTCTTGGCATTACCAATTTTTCATACATCTATATATGAATAAAGTGTGAAAGACATTAAATCTTTTGAAACTTAAATTTGCCCCATTTCTGGTTTGAAGGAATCTGTCATAACACAGACAGAACATATGTTCCTTTCCTCTGCTTCTTCAATCTTAATCCTGCCTCAAATCCTATGAGCCATCAAAATTGAGTTCAATTAAGTTCTAACCACAAGAAAAGAGTTACATATATGGTAGTCAATTATTTTAATAAAATAAAGTTATTTACTTTTTTATTCTTTATTTTCTTTCACAATGAAAAGTTTTATTGATCTTGATTTTACATAGTAGAACTCATTTTAAGTGATAAAAGCATTCATTTTGGACGTTCCTTTATATCTATTAAAATCATTAGTTACTTTAACATATATTAAATTTTATTCGCTAAATTTAATATTCAGAAAAATCTTGTATGTAAGTGTCTACTAAGAATTTGTAAGTGTTTTTATTATTTATAAAATATGCTAAAATATATTATTTTAATAAGTATAAATATATTTATACCAGCAATTAAGAAGAGTAATAGGTACTTTCTATCAAGCCTACAAAAATGAGAAGTAAATAATGCCTTCTACAAATATATAAGCAATTCTATAAGTATATAATTGCATATAAAATGAACCACTCTACTTTTACTGCTATAAATTATTGTACCTATTTAGACAGCATCAGAAACATTTTGTGTCTTTTAAATTTTTGTACATACTGAACTTTAATGTTGTTTTAAAATGTATACTTCAAAATATTCAAAAATGCAACCTTAAGATTAAGAATAAATGAGTATGGCGATTTCTGATTGAAAATATTTATAGACTTTCTTCTGTCTGTGTGTTATTGTAAACTAGAACACTTTCTTGGGATTGTATTTTTAGCATTGAGCTAAAGTGATTCAGTTGATTCTAAGCTGAATCTCTTGTCAGAACATGAGTAGCAGAGAAAAACTGCTCACCCACTTCAGCCAGGAAGAACTAAAATAGAATGAGATGCTGAGAATTTCTTTCCATTTTCCCTGTTCAATTAACAGGTCTTCTAGGCTTCAGTCTACAGTTTATTGCTCCCAACCTTGGGGGTCCTTCCATCATTAATAAATTTCCTCAAGTAATTAACTCAAAAACATTTCCAGAGATTTGCTTACTAATGTTCTAAGTATGTCTCAACTTAATTGAGGTGACAATAAAGATTAAGTGAAACATATGGTACAGTTGTAGAGAGAACTCCTTTGGAAGCCATGAAGCAGTGTGGATTTGTTAAGATTAACTTCCTCCTTTTCCCTTTCATTTAATAAAAGCTTGAACTATTGGGTAGCAAACACTGACATGCAGAACTAAATATTCCCCCTTAGTTATTTTTTTCCTTTATGTTAATCTTCTCTTCATACCTGCTGTATAAGCACATTAAAAATGTTACTTTACTGCAGGTTACTTATTGTCCAATCTGATACTGTTGATGAAAAAAATCTATTAATAATACAGAGTGAAATATTAATCAACCAACATGACTGCTCTGGCAAAGTATGATCACATCCAAAGATGCGATCTAGCTGGAATGAAGACATGTCCTTAGTACATCTGTTTAATTGCTAATAATTATGGTAAAGTTAGGTAAAGTTAGTTTGTAGAAAGAAGCAGCTATGTTTAATATAACATCTAATTGAGCATCAGACAAACTGAAGTGTAAGAGAAATATTTGACAGAATGAGTCAGAGATAAGATACAACCAACTCACACAGAAAACAGCAAAGGAAGAGAGGTTAAAAAATGTGTGGTGTGATGTGGGTAGTGTGTATGTAGCAGGTTTACCAGGAACATTTTACAGAGACAGAAAGACCCAGAGAATGAGAAATAGACAGAAGACTAGAAAGTTAGCCACAGTTAGTATGAGACCATGCAGATCAATTTGGTCAGAAGCCAAGAAGAGCAGGGCTGGATCAGTCAGCTTGGACAATTACATTGTACACAGGCTAGAAGTTTTCAGTTAAAGGCTAGATAGTTAGAAAAACAAGTGCTCTGTATATACCTCTCTTCACTTCATCTGAGGAAGCAAAAGTAACATTTACATTAATATCATTGTGATTCCTTTGGAAATTTTTCTTTTTCTTTCTTTCTTTCTTTCTTTCTTTCTTTATTTATTTATTTATTTATTTTATTCAATATATTTTTTATTTACATTTCCAATGGTTTCCCCTTTTCTAGCCCCCCACTCCCCCAAAGTCCCATAAGCCTCCTTCTCTCCCCCTGTCCTCCCACTCACCCCTTTCCACTTCCCCGTTCTGGTTTTGCCCTATACTGCTTCACTGAGTCTTTCCAGAACAAGGAGCCACTCCTCCGTTCTTCTTGTACCTCATTTGATGTGTGGATTATCTTTTGGGTATTCCAGTTTCCTAGGTTAAAATCCACTTATTAGTGAGTGCATACCATGATTCATCGAAAAAAGATAGCCTTTTCAACAAATGGTGCTGGTTCAACTGGAGGTCAGCATACAGAAGAATGCGAATTGATCCATCCTTGTCTCCTTGTACTAAGCTCAAATCCAAATGGATCATCAAGGATCTCCACTGTCCTGACCCACAGGACAGTCAACAGGGTTCCTTTAAGCCACCTAGAGGAAAGGCGATGGGGCAACAAGACAAGAGAGAGAAGCCAGACAGCCTGTCTAGTTCTGATCAAGCTGTCAAACTTTAATTTTCAGACAAGTCAATATAAAGGGAAGCATACAAGGTTTGGGAGGGATAAAGGGGGGAACAATCTCAGGGGGTTGGCCTCATTTCTAAGAAACAGTTTCTCATAATTTCTGGTAAAGCTAGTTATTGCTGTTGGAATGTTGGCGTGATAAAAGGGGGGGTTCATGAGGTAGTGAAGTGGAAAGGGGTTGCTACAGTAACCTATCTACAGATGAACTTCAAAAGGAGGGGGTTTTGAGATTTACGTAGGAATAGTTCCTGGCATGGAGATCTAAGTGAGAATGACTCCTGGTATCGAGGTCTCCTGGCATTGAGAGCCAGGTGGGGATGTCTCCTGGTATGGAGAGTTCTTGGCATTGAGTTCTAAGTGAGGATGGCTCCTGGCACTCCACATAAAGCCAGACACTCTGAAGCTAATAGAAAAGAAACTGGGGAAGACTCTTGAGGACATCGGTACAGGGAGAAAGTTTCTGAACAGAACACCAATAGCTTATGCTCTAAGATCAAGAATTGACAAATGGGACCTCATAAAATTACAAAGTTTCTGTAAGGCAAAGGACACCATCAAAAGGGACAAATCGGCAACCAATAAATTGGGAAAAGATCTTCACCAATCCTACATCAGATAGAGGGCTAATATCCAATATATATAAAGAACTCAAGAAGTTAGACTCCAGAAAACCAAACAACCCTATTAAAAAATGGGGGTACAGAGTTAAACAAAGAATTCTCACCTGAAGAACTTCGGATGGCCGAGAAACATCTTAAAAAATGCTCAACTTCATTAGTCAGTAGGGAAATGCAAATCAAAACAACCCTGAGATTTCACCTTACACCAGTCAGAATGGCTAAGATTAAAAATTCAGGAGACAGCAGGTGTTGGCAAGGATGTGGATAAAGAGGAACACTCCTCCACTGCTGGTGGGGTTGCAAATTGGTACAACCACTCTGGAAATCAGTCTGGCTGTTCCTCAGAAAACTGGGCACCTCACTTCCAGAAGATCCTGCTATTCCACTCCTGGGCATATACCCAAAAGATTCACCAGCATGTAATAAGGATACATATTCCACTATGTTCATAGCAGCCCTATTTATAATTGTCAGAAGCTAGAAAGAACCCAGGTATCCCTCAACAGAAGATTGGATGCAAAAAATGTGATATATATACACAATGGAAATCTTTCGTGGAAGTATTTTTCACTTACCTATAGATCACAAAATAAAAAACAACATATATAGTTACTTTGAAAGATATCAAATAGCAGTAGAATGAGAGAATTCTCTCTTGAGTGAAGTACAACTCGTTCACTATTTAAAAAAAAAAGCATGACCAAATTTGTCCCTTTATAATTCTGTCTTCTAAATTAAAATTTTGTACATACATCTAATGAACTTATTGATACTACATTGAAGAAGGAAGGAGAAAACATGTTGCTGAATTTGGTAAAGATTATATGACAAAGCCACCCAAGAATTTTATTCTAAAAATACTACTTTAGCAAATGGAGAGATGCATTAGTTAGTGGTTAAGAGAACTGACTAGTCTTGCAAACTTGCAAATGATCCATGTTTGGTCTCTGGGACCAATAAAATGGTATACAGTTATCTGTAACTTAAATTCCAAGAGATACTACAGTTTGTTATTGTGTTCATGGACATGAGAAAAGCAAATAGTACACATGGACACAGGCAGTCAATACAGTCATGCATATAAAATAAAAGTTAATTAAAAATAAAAATGGACCAGTACTATCTCATAATTGACATGCAAATGCTCTAGGTTTAGTATATAGAATTTGATGAGCTAGGCTGCCCTTCTGCCTTGGACTAGTGACACTGTCCTCATTATCAGTGTCATGGCTATGTTTCCTGTGCAAGTTTATGTGTGTTTTTCTTACTGATGTTTACTTTCATCATTTTAAGAACATGAATACTCCCTCATCAAAAAAGTTATACAAACAATATAGTGTATTTAACTATAGATGCATGAGATATAAAGAATGTAAAAAAAACCATCTTGTGATATGAAACCTCTTGCCTACCATTATACCATAAGTCGCCTATGAGCTCTAATGAAATTAACAATTTTACTTAGCTAATTTAAATGATATCACACAATGATTATCCTTTCCTCATTTGATTTTTTCATTTACTATGTCTTTTAGTTCACTCATATTTGTCACATTTGTTTACATATTCTCCTGCAAGCAGAAAGCATATTAAAAAAATCATGAAAAGGAATAAATGAATAGGAAAGAAAACAAGTGGTAACAATATAGAAAGTGATGAATAAGGAAGAGAAACAAGATGCATGAAATTATAGGTGTGATACTGTGATGGATTCAACTTGGTTGCTCTATAAATTTGAAATATAAAATAGAATACAAATGTAGAGGGTTCCATATATCAATCTAAATAAGAGAACAACTTATACTTTAACTGATAGAAAGACTAAATAGAAGTCTATCAAGGTTGTATTTCCACAGGGTTTTCATTTTATAGGTCTTCTTAAAGTCTAGTGTAATGAAGAGTTCAAGTAAGGAAGAATAATGTCTTAAAATAATGAATTGGTTAGAACCGTGTGCATAACCACTACAGGAATGCAGAACATAGAACCACTTGGAGAATCGTTGGTGAGAAAGGGGGATATGATGATGATTGATCATTTTGATCACCAATTTGAAACCCCATAGCAGAAATTTTAGTGTTCTTATTTTGGCCTATAATAGACTTGCTTTTTCCTATGTTTTACAATATTCTTCGATGTCATTACTCTCACCTTGTACAATTGTTGCATCCAAACATTTTCTCATAAATTTTAAGCTTTTTATTTATTTTCTGTAAGTGCTTTTATCCAGACAATAGATTCATTTAAAATGTTACTGCTGCTTTTTATATAACAAATTTCTCCATATGTTTCATGTTTCAATTGAAGTAAGCTTTAACCTTTTTCAGATTTTTGTTTACTTTTTATCATGGTTGTTTTGGTATTAGTTACATTTTGTTTGTATCTCATATAACAAAGTAAATTTACTGTTTTATGTGTGTATGCAAGTATATAGATGATTATTTTGTCCAAGTGAAATTAAGAAGATCTCCATTTCTGCTATAGCATCATTTACAGCCAGTTCATCATGCATGGATCCTTTCAGTATGGAGTGCAATTTGATATTATGAAGCTAGTTAATACATTGCTTTTAATAGATTAGTGGCATAAAGACCTTAGAAATTTGGAAATAGTAATTTTGTTAGTTTGGAGACACGGTGCAATGGTTGTTAGCTCTTCCTGCTCTTACAGAGGATGTAGATACTGATTCTAAGTGTGGTAGACATGTACAGGGTTCAGCTGTGGTTCCTTGTCCTCTTTTTCTGTCCTCTCAGGGTGTACAGATGTTGCTGCACACCACGGTGGAAGGATGAAATGCAATCAGTAACTTGTTGCGTCTGCAGGAGTAGGGGGAGGAGCAGAAGCTTCTCCAAGGATCTTAATGGTACAGCTCCTTAGGAAAAAAACCTTCTCAGATGATCTTCAGAAAAAAAAAAAAAAACAACTCTTAGATGATTTTAGCTTCTGTGCATAACTTTACTGGGGTGGGCTTGTATTCACACACTTTATTCAGGATGACCCAGGACTATATATAAACTTTGGAAAGTGAAAAGGATTATTTGGGGGAATGAAATCATTGACTGGAGATTAAAGTACAGTGAATGCCTCGTTTGTATAAAGAGGCATTCCAGGAATCCCAGGTACTTTCTGGGCAAATTATTATTGGCAAAAGAGGAAGTTGAACTTATATGTCTGCCAAGGACTACATAGCCTTCTCCAGATAGAGGGTGTGAGGAGTCAGACTCCTCAAAGAAGATGAGAGAAGGGAAATCCTGCTGGTAATGGGAGTTTTCCATTTTGCACTAAGCTCAGAAGAGCTATCTTGCCATGGGAGATGTGACCCTAGTTAGCAGGTTTCCTCACACCCAAAACCCAGGTTCAATGGTTCATAAATGCCTTTTACTATAGCTTCATAAAATCTGACACTCTTTTCTGGACTCCCATGGGTACATATATAGTTGGGACACACATGCACGTGTGCATGCGCGTGCGCAGACACACACACACACACACACACACACACACACACAACACACACACAAATAATTAATTAAAATAAATCTCTAAGAACAAATAAATTCATGGGCTTATTGGATCCTTGACAGATAAGTGTGCATGATCCCATACCTGAGGGCACGAAAGCCTACATGATAGAAAAATAGAATTCCTTCATGAACACAAACACATACATACAAAGTAAATAAACAGAAATTGTCTTGCTCCATGCTCAGATTTTGTCTCCACAGATAAAAATTAATATATTACTTTATTTTGCACTTTATATTTATAATTTACATACAATAA
The DNA here is from genome assembly GCF_947179515.1 of Apodemus sylvaticus. NCBI lineage: Eukaryota > Metazoa > Chordata > Mammalia > Rodentia > Muridae > Apodemus > Apodemus sylvaticus. Next base: position 29,612,481 of record NC_067479.1, on the reverse strand, counting down.
TATAACATACATATGTTTATATACATATATATATATATATATATATATATATATATATATATATATATATATATGAACAAACAGTCTTACTTGCTTATCTTTTTCCACCACAGCAGCCCATTTTATATACAGCTAAAACTAAGAAAGTATTTTAAAAGTAAGAGAAATTGTAAAGAAGCTTAAAAAAGTGATGCCACATATGTAAAATATTGTCAAGAAACTTAAAGATATTCCATAATAATATGTGTAGAGAGGATGGCATAGAAAAAGAAAGTTGGATGGATGGAATATACTATAAAGGAAGGGATGGGGCTGGCTACATCATACATGATGTCTGTAAGACATTATAAAAATAAGGAGTTATGTAGTCATTGAATAGTTATGTATTCACTAAAGTCTCCAAGCATGTGATCCAAGTATTGGCTTGCTTTGAGTAAGAATGGAGATGTAATTTGAACTCATATCCAAGGCTATATTTATTCCACAATAGCACAATATGGTAGTAACAGCATAAGATCTCCCTTCAGCCTAGACTCAGACAGGCTCTAGGGTCTCTGTTCTCTCATCTGACACCCAGAACATTGCATTGTTAACTACCACTTAGTTAAGAATGAGAACACAACAGTTTTATTTTTGCATGATAGACTAATTATATATAAATACATACACACATACATACATACATATATTGGCCCTTCAGTGAAATTTTATGTACATCTCTGTCACTGTCAATCACAAGTAGAATTTCATTTTGATAATTTTTAACTACTATAAAAATGTTTTAATTTAGCTTAAAATTCCTTCCCAATTTCTGCTCTAACTTCAAATCTGAAAAGTGTACAGATGGGAAAAAAATCTGCTTCTCTCTCATCATCCCCTTGTCTTCATGGCAATTGCTAGGTTTTGAAATCCTTTTGGCTGGAGTTGGGGGGTTGGGAGTGGGAGGAGCGATGATATAATGAATGTTTATTATCTGACTGTAGGAGAATTTTTGCTGCTGCTACTCCTTCAATGGGAAATGTAAAATTGATAGATTTTGCCTTCAAATTCTGATACAGTTGGGATATCTATAGTATGAAATTTTATATATGGTTGACTGGTTTTTAGGGGTTTTTTTCCTTTTGTTTTTTTCCTATATATTCAGTACTTAAGAGACATTTTACGATAAAAAATTATTCTTTACGATGACTCTAAATGCCCTTCATCTCCTTCAATCCTTCCCCTAACTTTTCCATTGGGGTCCGTGGGCTCAGTCTGATAGTTAGCTGTAAGTATCTACATCTGTATTGATCAGGTGCTGGCAGAACCTCTCAGGGACCAGCTATACCAGGCTCCTGTCAGCAAGCTCTTCTTGGCATCAGCAAGAGTGGAGAGATTTGGTTTCTTCAGATGGGATGCATGGCATGGTGGGAGTCTCTAGATGGCCGTTCCTTCAGTCTGAATGTCTCCCATACATTAAGATATCTGAAAAGTAGCTCAGTAGATGGTGGCACTGTTTGAAGAAGTTTAGGAGGTTTGGCCTTGCTGGAGGAAGTATGTCACTGGGGCAGGCTTTGTGAGTTAAGTGGCCTCACCTAACTTAATTCCAGTTCACTCTCTAGTTGAAGAGGTTGGAGATGTGGGCTCTTGGCTTCCTGCTCTAGTTCCTCTATTTGATGCTTGCTGCCATGCTTTGCAATCCTGGTGGACTCTTACTCCTCTGGAACAAGAAGCCCAAGTCAAGCACTCCTTTGGTAAGTTATCATCATCATGCTTTAATCACAGCCATAGAGAAAGTAACATTCCAGTAACTTAAGACTTGAAAAATAAATCATTAACATGTTTACACAATGGCCCACACCTGAAATTTGAAGGCTAAGTATTTCATGGTAATAATTGCACAGTATCCCAGCATCCTTTCAACTTAAGGGCACACAGAAGCTGTCAATGCTGTTGTTTTTACATGACCTGCATATTTATGTAAAGGAAGAAAGAATTACACTTATCCATTTGTGAAAAGAAAGTGGAAACCAAAACTTTGAAAGTGTTCTCTACTTAGATTTCACAGCTTTTAGTTATATAGATAGACGGGAACAGAACCTATTTCACAGACAGGAATGCCTCTACTGAGGGGCAGTTGCTTTAGTTGAGCATCTAAGCATCAAGTTCAGTTTTTCTTTGTTTTGATATATCAACAAAGACTGAAAATTTTATGTTTTTACTTTATTTCATATATTGTGACACAATGGAATAACTAAGTTAATTCATTTTAGTATTTTGATATGCTTATTTCTCTTTTAAATTCACATATATTACTGTATGTAGTGTATTAGTATAGCTACATGTTAAATGTAATCAGAATAGATTGTTATATCAGAATATGAAATACTGAATTAACTTCTCTACTTTTCTTAATAGAGTCTAATTGGTAATTACTAATCATATATACATATATTCTGAACAATATATTACTAAAATATGTATAACTGTATATCCATAAAATATAAATATATGTATTTGTGTGTGTGTGTGTATTCTGAATGTCATATAAAGGAAATACATGCATTCCCTAATGGAAATTTTTAGTGTTTTTTTTTTTCCCTAAATTTTCTTTCACTTCTTTTTCAGGAATAAATTTTTGTTAAGACTTGTCAGTATTTGTGTCTGTTCTATATACACTTAAATTTTAGGAAATTTCTAGGTTATTTTTTCTTTTCTATGTTTTGAAGCTATGTTGGTAGTGATTGGAAAGTTAGTCAAATAATTTTGTAAGTATTTGCTATATAATTTTTTCATATATTTATTTAACTTTACTCAAGTAAAGTATTAGCATGTATCAAGCGATTAAAAGAAAGAGATACAATGTTAATATGTTTTATGGTAAGGGGAGCAATTTTTTATTTTGTTTATTCTTTTTTCTAAGTGATGAATTCACATTTTAGACTCTAACACTGAATACAGGTAAACTTTCACAGCCTATGTTATTCCTATTTTGGAATCTATTGACAATTTAGTGAAGATCATCAGTATGCTGAAAACCTGACACACTTAGGACTCTTGTTTCCTGGGAGAAGCATGAGCTTTCACAAGCTATGTTGATAAGTAAGTCATTAGTGATGATGGATCAACCACATTTTGAAATTAGCTCCAAATTTTTATTTCTGTGGTCTTTGATATATTGGAAATCACCTGTCTCCATGGTTTTGCTTTTAGTTATACACTAAAAGCCCAAATGAATTCTTTCAGGACTCTCTCTCTCTCTCTCTCTCTCTCTCTCTCTCTCTCTCTCTCTCTCACACACACACACACACACACACACAAATGTGTTGCTAACAGCAAAATATAATGACATGAATTTTGTGTTACAGTCTAATTGCCACTCAATGGAACGCAGCCCTGAAGTGAACTTTCCCATTAGCATGTGATCGCTAAAGGAAGCCATCCCTAATTTCTCCCATTTATGATTCAATGGAAAATCTGAATGCAATCCCATGGTTTATTCTACTTTTGTAGATGGTTACATATTGAGTCTCTAGTTAGAGAATATAACCAACATTTGAAATAAAATACTCTGTCATTTCCTATTTTGTAGTCACAGAAATATTAGAAAAGCTATATAAACTGTATCTTCTAATAAAATTAGGATGTTCTGTTGTGGAAAATTTCTTTCATATTAAAAAAATCAAACATGCAATATTCTGAAAATATGCATTAAAAACTGAAGTACATTTTACTCAGCAATAACACAATGTGCTCATGAATTAAAATTCCAACTGAAAGTGCATCATCTAAAGGAATATAAAAGACTCAGTTAGAACAAACAACTTGCTACCCAGATACTGGCATGGCGCTTTCCATTCCAGAACTGAAAACATCATTGCATCTCTCATTGTTTTCTGACTTTCAGCCCTTCTCTTTGAGGGTGGAGCCCATTCTCTCCTGGAGGGAATCTTTGTTCCTCAGGCTATTTCTTTGAGACCTCAAGAACCTACAAAGAAAAAGAAAACAATTCTTTCTGCCCACACAGTTCCATATTCCCAACTGAGGTAATCATTGATCATCTGTATGGGGTGGAAGAAGCATTATTTCTTAAAAAAAAAAAAACAAAAAAAAAACAAAAAAAAAACTGCTGAGAGGCCTAGAAATATGTTGGTTCTGTGGTAGAAAATGTACCAATAACAGCAGATTGGCCATAATCTAAACTTTCCAATTAGCACAGTCTTGAAGCAACTTTACAAGTGTTATTAGAGACACAAGAATCCCATTAAGCATACCAAAAGCATTTGTTAACTGGATTGCTTTCATTTAGAACAATGTTAGTCTGTGTTATGTTACAAGTTTCTTTAAAAATGAGAGTGTGTTAGTTCACCAGGAGCCTCATTTTAGATAACTCTCATATTACTTTAATATACAAAAGCAGAAATATATAAGAAGACACTAAATGACTGTCTCTTGACTATCTTAATACCATTCCAAGCATCTACTTAGAAGGCAATAGTGTTTTTTCACAGTGCACTCTAAGTCCGAAGACTTCTGCCAAAAGTCAGAAGGGCAATTATTCTATAACCTTATGTACATGAGCCACAAGTCTATCTCAAATTTTCTGCTGAAACACTATATGGAGAATTATATACACTATAACGGAAAGATTTTTTAAAAATTGCTTTTATATTTTGTCATATTAATTGTATGCTGCCAAACCAATCAAAACTCATTTCATTTTAAGTGAACAAAGATTTAAATGTAGTACAGATAAAAATTCCATCTAGAAATTAAAGTTTGTTTACATCACTAAGGTAGCATGTATTAGTATTATTTACAAACAAACCTACCCTTGTGATTAAACAAAACTGAAACTTTTAAAAATCAGTGACCTCTTTTACTGAAAAGATTCCTATTTAAAGCATAAAACTTGAAAGAAGAAAATAATATAAGGTCAAGTCCAGAAAACTGATTTCTTTCTTTATTTCTCCTTTGGCCAAGGTGTCATTGAGTAGAATATTATTCAGCCTCCATGTGTATGTGGGCTTTCTGTTGTTTTTGATGCTATTGAAAACCACTCTTACACCATAGTGATCTGATTGGAGGCATGGGATTAGTTCGATCATCTTATATTTGTTGAGGTCTGCCTTGTGACCAATTATATGGTCGATTTTGGAGAAGGTACCATGAGGTGCTGAGAAAAAGATATATTCTTTTGCTTTAGGGTGAAATGTTCTATAGATATCAGTCAAATCCAATTGGTCCGAAGCTCGAATTAGTTTTACTGTGTCCCTGTTTAGTTTCTGTTTTCCTGATTGGTCCATTGAGGAGAGTGGAGTGTTGAAGTCCCCCACAATTATTGTGTTAGGTGCCATGTGTGCTTTGAGCTTTAGTAAAGTTTCTTTTACGAATGAGGCTGCCCTTGCATTTGGAGTATAGATCCTCAGGTTTGAGAGTTCTTCTTGTTGTATTTTTCCTTTGACCAGCAAAAAGTGTCCTTCTGTGTCTCTAATGAAAATGAAGGCACAACATACCCACATCTTTGGGACACAATGAAAGCAGTGCTAAGAGGAAAACTCATAGCCCTGAGTGCCTCCAAAAAGAAAATGGAGAGAGCATATACTAGCAGCTTAAGGACACACCTGAAAGTCCTGGAACAAAAAGAAGCCAATTCACCCAGGAGGATTAGAAGACAAGAAATCATCAAATTCAGGGCTGAAATCAATCAATTGGAATCAAAGAGAACTGTACAAAGAATCAAGGAATCCAGGAGCTGGTTCTTTGAGAAAATGAACAAGATAGATAAACCCTTAGCCAGACTGACCAAAGGGCACAGAGAAAGTATCCAAATTAACAAACTTAGATATGAAAAGGGGGATATAACAACAGAAACTGAGGAAATCCAAAAAATCATCAGATCCTACTACAAGAGCCTATACTCAACACAGCTGGAGAATCTGGAGGAAATAGACAATTTCCTTGACAGATACCAAATACCAAAATTAAATCAGGACCAAATAGATCATCTAAACAGTCCCATAATGCCTAAAGAAATAGAAGGAGTCACACAAAGTCTTCCAACCAAAAAAAGCACAGGACCAGATGGTTTCAGTGCAGAATTCTATCAGAAATTCAAAGAAGACTTAACACCAATACTCTTCAAACTATTCCACAAAATAGAAACAGAAGGAACACTACTCAATTCCTTCTATGAAGCCACAATTGCACTGATAGCAAAACCACACAAAGAGCCAACAAAGAAAGAGAACTTCAGACCAATCTCCCTTATGAACATTGATGCAAAAATACTCAATAAAATTCTTGCCAACCGAATCCAAGAACACATCAAAACGATCATCCACCATGATCAAGTAGGCTTTATCCCAGGGATGCAGGGTTGGTTCAATATATGGAAATCCATCAATGCAATCCACTACATAAACAAACTCAAAGAAAAAAACCACATGGTAATTTCATTGGATGCTGAAAAAGCATTTGACAAAATTCAGCATCCTTTCATGCTTAAAGTCTTGGAAAGAACAGGAATTCAAGGCCCATACCTAAATATAGTAAAAGCAATATATTGCAAACTGGTAGACAGCATCAAACTAAATGAGAGAAACTTGAAGCAATCCCACTAAAATCAGGGACTAGACAGGGCTGACCCTTTCTCCTTATCTTTTCAATATTGTACTTGAGGTACTAGCTCGGGCAATTCAACAACATAAGGAGGTCAAAGGGATACAAATTGGAAAGGAAAAAGTCAAACTATCATTATTTGCAGATGACGTGATTGTCTACCTAAGTGACCCAAAAAACTCCACTAGAGAACTCCTACAGCTGATAAACAACTTCAGCAAAGTGGCAGGTTATAAAATCAACTCAAGCAAATCAGTGGCCTTACTATACTCAAAGGATAAGCAGGCTGAGAAAGAAATTGGGGAAAGGACCCCCTTCACAATAGCCACAAACAATATAAAGTATCTTGGGTTGACTCTTACCAAACATGTGAAAGATCTGTATGACAAGAACTTCAAGACTCTGAAGAAGGAAATGGAAGAAGACCTTAAAAAATGGGAAAACCTCCCATGCTCATGGATCCGCAGGATCAATATAGTTAAAATGGCCATTTTGCCAAAAGCAATATACAGATTCCATGCAATACCCATCAAAATCCCAACTCAATTCTTCACAGAGTTAGAAAGAGCAATTCTCAAATTCATCTGGAATAACAAAAAACCCACGATAGCTAAAACTATTCTCAGCAACAAAAGAACTTCTGGAGGAATCAGTATCCCTGACCTCAAGCAATACTACAGAGCAATAGTGTTAAAAACTGCATGGCATTGGTAAAGTGACAGGCAGGCAGATCAATGGAACAGGATTGAAGATCCAGAAATGAACCCACACACCTATGGCCACTTGATGTTCGACAAAGGGGCTGAAAACATCCAATGGAAAAAAGATAGCCTTTTCAACAAATGTTGCTGGTTCAACTGGAGGTCAGCATGCAGAAGAATGCGAATTGATCCATCCTTGTCTCCTTGTACTAAGCTCAAATCCAAATGGATCAAGGACCTCCACATAAAGCCAGACACTCTGAAGCTAATAGAAAAGAAACTGGGGAAGACCCTTGAGGACATCAGTACAGGGAGAAAGTTTCTGAACAGAACACCAATAGCTTATGCTCTAAGATCAAGAATTGACAAATGGGACTTCATAAAATTACAAAGTTTCTGTAAGGCAAAGGACACCATCAAGAGGACAAATCAGCAACCAACAAATTGGGAAAAGATCTTCACAAACCCTACATCCGATAGAGGGTTAATATCCAGTATATATAAAGAACTCAAGACGTTAGACTCCAGAAAACCAAACAACCCTATTAAAAATGGTGTACAGAGTTAAACAAAGAATTCTCACCTGAAGAACTTCGGATGACGGAGAAGCATCCTAAAAAAGAGGACGGGGGAGAGAAGGGGGCTTACGGGACTTTCTGGGAGTGGGGGGGGGCTAGGAAAGGGGAAATCATTTGAAATGTAAATAAAAAATATATCGAATAAAAAAATGCTCAACTTCATAAGTCATTAGAGAAATGCAAATCAAAAGAACCCTGTGATTTCACCTTACACCAATCAGAATGGCTAAGATTAAAAATTCAGGAGACAGCAGTTGTTGGAGAGGGTGTGGAGAAAGAGGAACACTCCTCCACTGCTGGTGGGGTTGCAAATTGGTAAAACCAATCTGGAAATCAGTCTGACTGTTCCTCAGAAAACTGGGCACCTCACTTCCAGAAGATCCTGCTATACCACTCCTGGGCATATACCCAGAGGATTCCCCACCATGTAATAAGGATACATGCTCTACTATATTCATAGCAGCCCTATTTATAATTGCCAGAAGCTGGAAAGAACCCACGTATCCTTCAACAGAAGAGTGGATGCAAAAAATGTGGTATATCTACACAATGGAGTACCATTCAGCCATTAGAAACAATGAATTCATGAAATTCTTAGGCAAATGGATGGAGCTAGAGATCATCATACTAAGTGAGGTAACCCAGACTCAAAAGGTGAATCATGGTATGCACTCACTAATGAGTGGATATTAACCTAGAAAACTGGAATACCCAAAACATAATCCACACATCAAATGAGGTACAAGAAGAAAGGAGGAGTGGCCCCTTGTTCTGGAAAGATTCAGTGAAGTTGTATTCGGCAAAACCAGAACGGAGAAGTGGGAAGGGGTGGGTGGGAGGACAGGGGGAGAGATGAGGGTTTATGAGACTTTCGGGGAGTGGGCGGCTAGAAAAGAGGAAATCATTTGAAATGTAAATAAAATAAAATAAAATAAAATAAAATAAAATAAAATAAAATAAAATAAAATAAAAATCCTCAATGAAAAAAAAAGTCCAGAAAACTAATGGTTTAGAGCATGTATTGTTCAGGAAAAAAAAATTTCAGCACCTACATCTTACATTGATAGCTTCCCGTAACTCCAGACCTAATAAATGTAGTGCCTCCACCTAATGCAGCCATAAGAAAAGATGCCATGCATGAGTACAAAGAATACGAGGTTGATTTCAGTTTAATTATTGGAGAATATTTCTTTTAACATTCAATACCACAGTTTGTAATCTAATGAAAACCTAGAAATAAATGCTATTCTATAATAAAATACCACCATAGTATATGTATATATAATATAACATTCGTTAAAATTTTTCAAGGACTGTGAATATTTCAAGTTATCTTTCAGCTCCCCTTTTCATAAATAAAAGGCTTGAGATTTGGAAATTATTTATAATGGAATTGGCAAAGGATGACCCATGAGATTATCCCAGACATTTGCCTGCCATGCACTTCACAGCCAAGGGGGATTTAATGTATTCAGCTTTATGCTGAGGTCTTACATCCACTTGGACTTGAGTTTTATGCAGGGTGATAAATATGGATGTAGTGACATTCTTCTACACGCAGACATCCATTTAAACCAGCTTATCGAAAATGCTTTCTTGATTCTTATATGGTTTTAGGTTCTTTGTCAAAAATCAAGGGTCCATAATTGTGTGAGTTTATTTCTAGGTCTTCAGTGCTGTTCTATTGATCAACCTTTCTGATTTTTGTGAATAACACGTGGGTTTTATTACTACTGTTGTGTAGTACAGCTTGAAGTCATGAATGGTGGTACCTACAACAGTTCTTGTATTGTACAGGATTATTTTATACATTCTTGTATTTTTGTTTTGCTTTATTTTCAACATGAAATTGAGAATTGATCTTTCAAGGTTTGTAAGGAATTCTGTTGGAATTTTGATGGGAATTGCATTCAGTTTATAGATGGCTTGCATCCATGAGCATGGTTGATCTTCCTATCTTCTGATATCTTCTTTATTTTCTTTCTTCAGAAACTTGAAGTTCTTGTCATACATGTCTTTTATTTGCTTGATTGGAGTTACAATTAAATATTTTATATTATTTATGGCTATTGTAAATAGTGTTGATTCCCTCCTTAATTTCTAAGTCTGTTTAATGGTTTTTATATAGTATAATTACTGTTTTTTTAGTTAAAACAGTAATTATACTATATAAAAACCATTTTCCAACTTTGCTGAAGTCACTTATTTTGATGTAATTTATGTATACTATCATGTCATCTGCAAATAGAGATACTTTGATTTCCTTTCTAATGTATATCACCTTCATGTCCTTTACCTGTCTTATTGCTCTAGCTAGAATTATGTGGAGTATAGGCTTTTGAAGTAAGACCTAATGATTTTATTTTGGATTTCCTTAGTGTTTCTTGTTGTATCTTTCTTCTCATTTCTAATTTTGCTGATTTAGATATGCTGTCTCTGAACTTTGTCTATCTTGTTGATTTTCTCTAAGAGCCAGCTCTTGGTTTTGTTGATTATTTATATTGTGCTTTTTCTTCCTAATCTATCTATTTCAGCCCCAAGTTTGATGATTTCTTACTATCTACTCCTTTTGGTAGTGTTAGATTGTTTTGCTCCATAGTTTTGAAGTTGCTAGTAAGAGATGACTTAGGTTTCTTTATGAAGACATATAATGTTATGAACTTTTCTCTTAGCACTGTTTTCACTGCATCCCATGTGTGTGAGTATGCTGTGCCCTTTTCATTGAATTCTAGAATGTCTTTAATTTATTTCTTTATTTCTTTCCTAATCTAGTGGTCATGGAAAGAAGGTTTTTCAGTTCCCATGAGTTTGTAGGATTTCTCTTGTTTCTGTTTTTGGTGAATTGTAGATTTAACCCATGATGGTCTGATAAGATAAAAAGAGTTATTAAATTTTTGTTGTATCTATTGAGGCTTACATTTTGACTTACTGTCAATGGTCAATTTTGGACAAGGGTCTTAAAGTGCTGAGAAGAAGGTATATTCTTTTGTGTTTGTTTGAAATGTTCTGTAGACATCTCTTAGGTCTATTTAATTCATAACTTCTGTTAGTTTCATTATTTATTTGTTTAGTTTCTTTCTCAATGACCTGTCCATTGGTGAGAGTGCAGTGTTGACATCTCTCACTATTAATGTGAGGCGTTTGATGTGTACTTAAGCTTTAGTAATAATTCTTTTATGAATGTATAATTGAGATGTTGTCTTGGTAGATTTTTCCTTTGATGAATAGGAAGGGTTCGTCCCTCTTTTGCTCAATTTTGGCCCATTTCTATTAGATACTAGAATGACTACTCCAGCTTTCTTCTTGGATTCTTTTGCTTGGAAAACCATTTTTCAGCCCTGAGGATGTTTTTCTCTAAGGTCATGTCTATCATTCTTGCTGAGATATGTTTCTTGTATGAAGCAGAATAAAGGATCCTGTTTTCACATCTATTTTGATAGAATGTGTCTTTTTATGGGAGAATTCAGTCTATTGATGGTGAGAGATATTAATGACCAATGATTGCTAATTCTTTTCTTTTAATGCAGGCTGTGAGTATGTGTACATGTGGTGTGTGTGTGTGTGTGTGTGTGTGTGTGTGAGAGAGAGTGTGTATGTGCATTCCCCTTCCTTTGGTTTGCTGGTGTGGAGTTATTTATTTCCGAATTTGGGAGGGTAATGTAGTTAACCTCACTGAGATGGAGTTTTCTTTCTATTATCTATTGTAGGTCTGGATATTATTATATTATATTGCATTATATTATAACTAATATATAATATAATAATACTTTGATATTATTTAAATTTCATTTGTCATGGAATACTAGTTTTCTCCCTTTTAAATAATTGAAAGTTTTCATGAGTATAGAAGTCTTGGCTGACATCTGTGGTCTCTAAGATTCTTGAAGATATCTCCCAAGACACTTAAGGGTTTAGAATCTCTGCTAGGAAGTAAGGTGTAATTTTGTTAGGTTTGCCTTCATATATTACTTGGTCTTTTTTCCTCATAGCTTTTAATATTCTTACTTTGTTCTGTATATTTTGTGTTTTGAGTGTTATGTGGAGGGAGGAGTTTCTTTTCTGGTGTGATATGAATTTAGAAATATCTTTCTTTAGACTGGTAAAATCTTCTTGCAATATTTTCTGGGCCTAGTACTTGGGAATCATTTCCTTATATTCATATTATTTATAGGTTTGATATTTTCATAGTGTCCCAGATTATTGGAGGTTTTGTGTCATGAACTCTTTAGATTTAGCATTTTCTTGGATTCATCTATTAACTTCTTCAATTATATTTTCAATGAGGAAGATTCTCTTTTCCATCTCTTGTATTCTGTTGGTGATGTTTGCACCTGTAGTGTTCCTATTCTTTCTTAGGATTTTTATCACTAGGATTGCCTCAATTTGTGTTTTGCTTATTGATTCTCTTTCTATTTTCAGTTTTGGACAGTTTTATTCAATTCTCTCACATGTTTGATTGTATTTTCCTGTATTTCTTTAAGAAATGTATTCACTTCCTCTTTAAAGGTCTCTGTTATCGTCATAAGATCGTATTTAATATCATCACCTTGTGTTTTGTCCCTGTTAAGATATAGCAGGTAGCTGGGCCTGGTGGAGCCGTATTGCTCTGGCTTTTGCTCATTGTGTGCTTACACTGCCTTTTGATCATCTGTTTGTCCCTGGTGTTGGCTGGATGTTCCTGATGGCAGCTGGATTCTGCATAGAGGCAGACGGATCTGTGGGCTTGACAATGGAACTGAGAGAATAGCACACTGATCACCCCTGCTGGCTGTGCCAGAGGTGGGCCCAACTGGCAGGGAATAGATAAGAAGAGGTATATTAAATTGGATGTTCCTGCACCTACCCACCCCCACATATCTTTTAGAGAGGAACAAAAGAGAGAAAGCCTTTGGCAAGAAAGTATCAGGATAGTGTTCAGGGGATTGTATGCCTTCCTTACTGCTTTAAGTTCTATATGCTCATGCTGTATTGATTCATTACTTTTTTCCCAGCATTTAAAATACTACCTAGCATCTGCTAATTTTTATACAATATTTTCATATAAAAATGTATAAATAAAAGATCCCATGGACTGCACATCACATAAAATGAGCCCTAATAAAAAGTATAGCATCTAATAATAATAAATAATAATGTTGATAAATCAATTTTAATGGATATGCTATGCTGAATAATTAATTAAGATTAATTGGTGATAGGAATGGGGAATGTATAAAGGAATTTCTATATTTTTATCTAAATTTTCTATAAGCTTGAAACTGCTACAAAATATTTAATACATTAAGATAAAAGACCTTGGGAAAAAAGAACAAAATAAGGAATGACAAAAGACTTTAAACACACAGAGTTATATTGTTATATGTATCTGAGTATAACCTTTGAGATCTATGGATCTCAGGATAGTACTTGAGTTTACCAGGATCTAAGCAGATTGTATATTCAAATTTGAGGTGATGAAAGTAAGAGATTGATAAGCATTGTACATCCAAACTGGGGTCAGTATGCAACATTGTTATACCCAGTAACAGTGGACTTGATTTGGAGTATCTTCAAAGGAAGATAAGTAAACTTTCTAAAGGACATAGAAAGTCTGATAAAATCACAGGAAATGATCCATGCTAATACCCAACAGAGGCCTTAGAGTGGTTTGAGTAAAATGGCTCCAAAAAGTCCATAAAGAGTGGCAATATAATGAGGTGTGACCTTTTTGGAATATGTATTTCCTTGTTAGAAGTGTGTCACTAGGGGTGGACTCTGAGTTTCCAAATGCTCAAGCCTGTCCTAGTTGCTTTCTCTGTCACTGCTGCCTGCTGCAGCCTACAGTCTGGATGTAGAACTTTCCAGCACCATGCTTATCTGTTTGCTGCCATGTTTTTTACCATGACAACAATGGATTAAAACTCTGAACTATAAGCAAGCCCAATCAAATGTTTTCTTTCATAAGAGTTGTTGTGGTCACGTGGTATATAGGCTTAGAATTTTTGAAACCTACTTTAATAGGGGTTCTCAAAGGCTTTGACCCCCACCTTCTAGCCCACAATACAAAGACACAAGGAGAATTGGCAAACAGGACAAAGGGCTGGGGATCTCTTTAGAAGCCACTCTTTGGGAGTGATTGCAATCTCTTCTGTGAGGGTATGAGCAGTCGGTTCAGTAGTGTCAGGATACCAACAGTCCAGTTCAAAGGGGTCACAAAACAAAAATCAGCAACAGTGGCACAATCAAGGAGAAACTAACAGACCTCTGCTTAATCAAATCAGAATAAGTCAAGGAGAGAAACAGGACCAGCCAGATTGCCAGGAATTCTCTGATGTGCTTCTCTCAACAAAGTGAAGATCATTGAAGATGTGAGACCAACAAAGAGTTGCACAGCTAGTTATGCAGACACCCTTCATTGTCCATTGAGTGCCATTTCCAAACATCTTGTGACCTCCTAGGGTTCTTGCCTCAGCAAAATACCATGCGAATTCGCATCACATGACACAACTAGAAACTTCTATTTCAATGGTGTCTTTTCACAGCAATAGAAGTCCTGAGACTGGTGCACTGGGTTCTTTCCTTCAGTATTTGGATGCTCTTCTCTTTATGGTCATCAGTCAGAAGCCCAGAGAAGCAGGAGGTGTTGCTATAGAATGAATGCTGCATGAAGAAAATATATAACCTGGAAACAACAACTTTCTGAGCCAGACATGTAGCTAGACATTCAGAACATTTCTTTGCCAATCTTGCACTCTATAATTTTGTGTAAGATATAATATAAGCCTGGTATAAAATGTTAGGCTGCATAACCTCACAAAAATTTTCCTTTATCTATACTAATTATTTTGATCCAAACATTTGTGATTGTTCCCTTGTAATTTCAACCCCCTTTTTATGAACACATTGTCAAATATCATTCTTTAGTATACTCCAAACTAATAGTATACAAATGTAGAGGCTCTATCCTCTTATTTAACTACGCTTCATAATTCAATGTGTCAAAACTTTGAGTTTGTCTTTGTCTTTGATGTTTGAGCAAATATTATGAATATTGACAATTGACTAGCACAGTCCTAATTAGGCTTCTGCGTATTGCTTTCTTCTTTACTTGCTGACATCACATTTTCCTAATGTTCTGTTTTTCTGTTTCCACCTCCACCTCTTTATCATTTATCTTTCTTTAGTGCAAGCTAATTACTTCCATTACTAACTATACAAAAGCATTAATGACAGCAAGTATGACAGTTAGGGCTGTGAATAAATAGAGACCCATATGTTTAATAATTGCACAAACACTAGGACATAGATACATCAATTGCTCCTTATTCATAGCTGAGAAATTTAAAACACAGAAAAATTAAGCACACGTTAGAGTTTTAAGGGCTTCAAATTCATGCTTGACAACAAAGTCCAGCATTTTAATCACTACAAAGAATTGTCTTCCTTACAAACATATAATAGTCTACTACTTATTCTGCATAATGGCAAATAAATCCTCCCAAGTAAGTGCTGGGTATTTTATTTTTGTTTTCTTTTCTCTCTTATGTAATTTCCCCATGCTATACACACCAATATTTAATTCACTTTCTGTTGAATTGAAGAATCTCAGAAACAATGAATAAGTATTTCAAGTGAACTTGGAAAATAAAGATATTAATACAGATTTTCTTTGTTCTTTAACATGGGTAAAATAAAATTATTAAAAGTAAATTTTATCCTAGAACATGAACTAACAATTTCTTCACTTCATATGGATTATGCTGCAATTATTTCATTTCTAGGATAACTATGAAGTTATATTTTTATGAACTACATATGACAAAATCCATGTATACTTTAAAGGTTTTATTTGTAAATAATAGTTTTTTAATTATATCCTCTGGCTTTGTTTTCCCTTCCACTAATATTTTATTATGAATCACTTCACTGACTTCAATATTAAGAAGAAATATATAGAAATCATACTTAAAAATGGAAGGAACTTTCCTGCAAAAGATATTGAAATCATAAATACATAAAATATAGCCTCTGTGTTTAAAAACCATGAAATCAAACCTCAGCAACTCATGGGAAAAAATGAAAAACAGAAAATGATTCTGAGATTCCTGGAGTTGTGATAGAAGTTAAAAACGCATTTATAAGAAATGCTAAAGCACATCATTAACAGGGAAATAGAAAACAAACAAACAACAACAAAGAAAAAAATATAACTATTGTAACCTGTGTAACACATTGCAGAAGGAGATATGATAAACACAGTGAAACAGGAAAACCTAGAAGAAAAAAAGACAGTAAACAATAGTAATTGGTGAAGAGAGACAATCTCTGCTTGCAGATACATATTTGGAGAAGAGAAAACTATCAGACACTTAATACCTTGAAAATAATACCATGCTCATCCAAAACATAAATCAAATATTTTGATTTTAAGAAAGATTTCAATAAATGAAGAATTTATCAATCAAGACTATTCTGAAAATAAAATGAAGAAAACATGTAGAGAATAGCCAAGTGAGGAAAAGGAATTCTTGATTAGGTTTATCCATGTAAAGAAGTCTGTTGAAGCTAGGAATCCCTTGATTGGCTAATCTCTGTCTTATGTCTGGGGGGGGGGATTTCTGAAATATTATATATATTTTCCCCTTTAAAAGAAAAATTAACATGTTAAGTACAATTATTAGTTATATAATTAATGGCAAAAAGTCAATAGCTTTCCTAATTTAAAACAGTTTAGAAATATTGTAGGAAATTTTTATTAATAAGTGAAGCAAATGAGTATGTGCTCTTTTATACATTCACTTTTATATGGTTTGTATATGTGAATGAATGTGTGTGTGTGTGTGTGTGTGTGTGTGTGTGTGTGTGCATGCTATGAATGAATCTCCTTAAGTGTTGGACATAAACTTAAGAAAAAGTAGAAAATGCTTAACTTTAGAAATTTTCTTGTCCTGAATAAGATGATGATTTTTCTGCGGATACTTCCCAAAGATAACAATACCATTTCTTAGTTGCTTAAAAACAAAGTACATCCAGATATATTCACAAATTTTCTCCTTCACTGGATCCAAGCTTTAGCAACAAGAAAATGAACCTTAAGGTCAGATTTCTTGCATAATCTGATGTGCACATGTGAACTCCTAAACCTGCCATAATTACGTGGAGCCATTCTATTGATTTAGCACCTAGTAGAATTAATTACATTTTTGATTAATAATGAGCAACTTCTGTGAGATCTCACCTTTTGATTTGCTTCTAGATGGCCTTAAGACTGGCATCCTTTGTAGTCTGGAATAAACGCAAGAATGTGAAACATCAGAAAACAAGGGCTTCACTCAAGGTACTGTTTGGAAGTCTACTGTCACAGCTGATCCTTCACAGTGCTGAAATACAGGCTGTTAATATATGTTTGCCTGCACATAATGTTAGTCTTGTTTTCCTTTCTGTGACATTTAGCCATTAATAGTGACATTGAGTAAGGGGATACAGGACTGCAGGTGCAATCCTGTACTAACTTACATGATAATATATAGTTTGACCCAGGTGTCTTTGCTTTCTTGCTACAGGATTTATCACATTTTCTTGGTCAAAAATGACTTTCACATATTGAGATAATTAAGGGAATATTGATATGAGACATATTTTTAAGGCAGAGTAAAAGATTTGGTACTGGACAAAGATGAGATGGCAGTATAATTTATTGTGGGAGTAAGAAATCACAAAAGACAATGCATAAATTAGATTCTGAGAGAATGTAATCAATCAAAATTTTACAATAACTTTTATATTAGAAAATTTTATCTAGTGGTAACACTAAAACATATTTGTTTTCAAATTCAGAAAACTATAGGCTTTTTTAAAAAATATATTTTCTTTATTTACATTTCAAATGTTATCCCCTCTCCTTGTTTCCCCTCCAAAAATCCCCTATCCCATCCCCCATCACCCTGCTCACCATCACCACCTCCTACTTTCCTGTCCTGGCATTCCCCTATACTGGAGCATCAAGTCTTCACAGGACCAATGACTTCTCCTCACACTGATGTCTGAAAAGACCAACATATGCATTTGGGGTCATGGGTCCCTCCGTGTATACTGGTTGGTTGGCGGTTTAGTCCCTGGGTGCTCTGGGGGTACTGATTTGTTCATATTGTTGTTCCTACTATGGGGCTACAAACCACTTCAGCTCCTTGGATCCTTTCTCTAGCTCCTGCATTGGGGACCCTGTGATCAGCCCATTGGTTGGCTGTGACCATCAACTTCTGTATTTGTCTGGCACTGGCAGAGCCTCTCAGGAGACAGCTTTATCAAGTTCCTGTCAGCAAGCACTTGTTGGCATCCACAATAATGTTTAGGTTTGGTAACTATATGGGAAGGATCCCCAGGTGGGGCTGTCTCTAAATGGCCTTTCCTTCAGTCTCTGCTCCACTCATAATCTCTGAATCTCCTCCTATGGTTATTTTGATTTCCCTACTAAAAAAGACCAAAGTGTGGATACTTCTTGAGCTTCAATTGAATCTTGTGTATCCTGAATGTCTGGGCTAATATCCACTTATCAGTGAGTACATACAGTGTGTAATCTTTTGTGATTGGGTTAATTAACTAAGGATGATATTTTCTAGTTCCATTCATTTGCCTAAGAATTTCATGAATTCATTATGTTTAATAGCTGGGTAGTACTCCATTGTGATAATGTACCATTTTTCTGTATCCATTCCTCTACTGAGGGACATCTGGATACTTTCTAGCTTCTAGCTACTATAAATAAGGCTGTGATGAACATCATGGAGCATGTGTCCTTACTCCCTATTGGAGCATCTTCTGGATATATGCCCAGGAGTGGTATAGCTGGTTCCTCAGGTAGTACTATGTCCAATATTCTGAGGAACCACCAAAATGATTTCGACAGTAGTTTTCCCACCAACTTGCAATCCCACCAACAATGAAGGAGTTTCCCTCTTTCTCCACATCATTGCCAACATCCACTGTCACCTGAGTTTTTGATCTTAGCCATTCTGACTGGTGTGAAGTGGAATCTCAGGGTTGCTTTGATTTGCATTTCCCTGTTGATTAAGAATGTTGAAGATTTCTTTAGGTGTTTCTGAGCCATTCAGTATTCCTCCATTGAGAATTCTTTGTTTAGATCTGTATCCAATTTTTTATTAGGTTTATTTGTTTCTCTAAAGGCTAACTTCTTTTTTTTTCTATGTGCTAAAAGGCTATATCTTTTTTATCATTCATTTTATTCATTTACACTTCAAATGATGCCCACCATCCCAGTTTCCCCTCTGCAAACCCCACATGTATCCCATGCCTCCTTCCTCCCTCCCCTTGGCCTCTATGAGGGTACTCCTCTAGCCATTCAGCCATTCCCACCTCACCACTTTAGCATTGCCCTAAACTGGGACACCAAGATTCCACAGAATCAACTCCCATTGATATGAGATAAGGCCATCCTCTGCTATGTGTGCGGCTGGAGTCATAGTTCCCTCCATATGTTCTCTTTGGTTGATGACTTAGACTATCTGGGGCTGTGGGGGAGTGGGAGGTCTGGTTGGTTGATATTGTTGTTCTTACTATGGGTTTGCAAACCCCTTCAGGTCTTTCAGTCTTTCCCCAAACTTTTTTATTGGGGTCCCTGGGTTCAAACTGATGGTTGACTGTGAGTATCAGTATCTCTCTTAGTCAGGTGCTGGCAGAGCCTCTCAGGGAACAGCCATACTAGGCTTCTGTCAGCAAGCACTTCTTGGCTTCAATAATATTGCTGGGGTTTGGTTTCTACAGATGGGATGGGTCCCTAGGTAGAGGAGGTCTCTGGATGGGCTTTCCTTCAGTCTCTGCTCCATTTTTTGTGACTAAATTTCCTTTAGACCGGACCTATTCTGGGTTAAGAAATATGAGATTGGTGGGTGGCCCCATACCTCAACTGGGGCCTGTGGTCTCTACAACTTCTATCTCCCCTTTGTTGGGTATTTCAGCTAATGCCACCCCTGTTGAGTCTTTGGAGCATCTTGCTTCCCTTGTGCCTTGGCTTTTCTAGTGGGTATCCAGTTTGCCATTCCTACTGCTACATATTTCTGTTCCATTTCTCTGTACTTCTAACCCTTCCCGTATGTGATCCTGACCACCCCCTTTTTATCCTCCTCCTTCCATCTCACTCCTGTGAGGGTAGAGGTCCCTTCCTCCCTCTACCTCCTGTGATTATTTTGTTCCCCCTTCCATGTAAGATTGAAACATCCATAGTTGGGTGGTCCTTCCTAAGCTTCATATGGTCTGTGGGTTGTATGATGTGTTTTTCAAAGTTTTTTGGGTCAATGTCCATATATCATTGAGTATATAGCATATGTGCTGTTTTGTTTCTAGGTTACCTCACTCAGGATGACATTTTCTAGCTCCATCCATTTGCCTAAGAATTTCATAAATTCATTGGTTTTAATAGCTGAGTACTACTTCATTGTGTAAATGTATCACATTTTCTGTATCTATTACTCTATTGAGTGACATCTGGGTTCTTTCGAGCTTCTGGCTATTATAAATAAGGCTACTATGAACATAGTGGAGCATGTGTGCTTATTACATGTCAGAGAATCTACTGGTTATATGCCCAGGAGTAGTACAGCTGGATCTTCAGGTAGATCTATTTTCAATTTTCTGAGGAACCATCAAACTGATTTCCAGAGTGGTTGTACCAGCTTGCAATCCCAGCAGCAGAGAAGGAGTGTTCCTCTTTCTCCACAGCACTTGCTATCTCCTGAGTTTTTAATCTTAGCTATTCTGGCTGGTATGATGTGGAATTTCAGGGTTGTTTTGATTTGCATTTTCCTGATAATTAAGGATGTTGAACATTTCTTTAGGTACTTCTCAGCCACTCAGTATTCTTCAGTTGAAGATTCTGTATCCCATTTTTTAATAGAGTTATTTGGTTCTCTGGAGTCTATGTTCTTGAGTTCTTTGTATGTATTGGATATTAGCCCTCTGTCAGATGTAGGGTTGGTAATGATCTTTTCCCAATCTGTTGGTTGTTGTTTTGTCTTATTGACAGTGACCTCTGCTTTACAGAAACATTGTAATTTTATGAGGTTCCATTTAAAATATGCAAGTTTTCTTTATTTAACCATTAGCCAAAATATAATATAAAAATAAACAATAGTATTTCAGATACACTCATAAAAAATTCAAGATATTATAAAATCAATGACTTAAAAACTAAATGTTTAATGGATAAACAGTTTCCTGAGGATCCATTTGGTATTGTTTAGATTGTTTCATGTTCCTTTGGTATCATACCATGGATTTAATTGAATTACACAAACATTTGCTGCTAAAATAAAATTTACATCCTTATTTAATATTAAATTACTAATTTAAGTCATAAAATATCAATGCAATATAGGATCTATATGTACTATATACACATATAATATTTCAAATATTTTATAAAGATATTCAATTATAAAGGAGTTATATATACACACATACATATATAAATTTATATATATATAGGTTTATACATAAATAAACCTATATTAAAACATATATACATATAAACATATATTTGTGTATTTGTTTGTGTGTGTATATATAGACATATATATGTCTGTGAGTATGTATGTTTGTGCGTACATGTTGTTTGCTTTTATTTAATGAGGATACGTTAAATAAGACTTTTAGAGCAGTGGTTATTAATCTTCATATTCCTGTAACTCATAATACAGTTCTGCATGCTATGGTGACTAACCCACATCATAAAATTATCTCATTGCTGCTTTATGACTGTTACATTGCTAAGATCTTAAGAACTATTATTAAGAACTTTATAACTGTTACATTGTTAAGACCTTAAGAACTGTTGTTAAGAACTTTAATGTAAATATCTGTTATGCAGGAGATCTGATCTGTGACCCACCAAAAATATTTGGACCCACAGGTTGAGAATCACTGCTTTATTCCTTTAATACATTGTTATTACATATAATGGCAATGAAAAGGGTAACTTGTTACAATTTTTAAAATATCCTTTAGTTTGAGAAAATTGATTAAAAATGACAGATTACCCAGCAAAATATTATTTTATTTCTTCTAATGAAAATTCAGACACTTACATAAATATCAGGCTTTATAATCAATCCTAAATTTCTCATGTCAAATTCCATTCTGTCTTGTGGAGGCATAATCCCATAATGAATTTATTCTCTTCCTGAGAACTAGAAGATTATAAATTTTAACACTTTCTCTCTCTCTCTCTCTCTCTCTCTCTCTCTCTCTCTTACACACACACACACACACACACAGAGTATGTACCTACTTGGCAAGAAATCCTTTGGATTCTTCATAATTTAAATGTATGCCTCCGACAGGTCTTTTCATCTAAGACTTTAGGCCCTGGTAAACCCTAACCAATATCTTTCTCACAAAGCTCTCAGAGAAGTACATAATCCCTATAAATATAATTTCTATTAGTCCTTTATTTTATTCTTTTTCCAATTTATGTTTTAATCACTGTTTAAAACTTATGAATATTATAGTTAAAGTAATTATTTTAGTGTTCCCATCTTAATTACTATGAATCATGTATATATTAGTTAGGAAAAATTTTCAGGTTGATATAATGACAATTAGAATATGGTACTGAACTTTAATATTCCTGAATATTAAATTACATGGTAATTTTTCATATTAAATATGAATTACATGGTAAACTTTCAATCATTTTTGCATATACTTTATTTTTATCTGCATTTTTGAGAAAAGAAAAATGTTACCTTGCTAATTTTTATAATATTCATTTAACATAAGATACATTTTTTTATATTACCAACTTATGTGAACAAAACAACATTAGACATATGGTTGATGTTATTCTTAGATTTTGATACAGTTGATATAAGAAATAATTTAAATAATAGAAGGAAAATGTATTGTTCTTACCACATTAAAAAATATTAAGACATCAAAGGTAGTCATGTGTTTACACAGACTACAAAAGATGACATACCAGGAGAGAATCATACAAAAGGTTTAGAATAAGTGACCACTCAATATTTTAAGGAGGAATATTTTAATAGTTGATTGTGATTCAACAATTATTAATGTGTGTAAATCACAATGATCATTGAGTTTTATTCATGCAGATATTGTATAAGAAATTAGGTTTCTAAAAGCATACAATCCACAATAAATTTTGCATAGTTTATTTTTAAAATCAAGTCTTATGTTAGGAATGGTTTGTGCCTAGTGTACTTAGATGCAAAATTTACATTGCATAAAATTTGTTAACAGTACTTAGATATTAGTACAAATTTGGTGATCATTCATCTGATCTGAAGACAATTTGTTTATGCTCTAGATAGTGGAGCCCTACCATATACTTGAAGCCAGTTTGTTAGTTTTGCAACTGGGAAGATCAATGGCCTCATAACGAATTTTGTCAGACAAATAGACAATAACATAAAGGAAAGAGAATGTTTAGATATCTTGATGCATGGTAACTGGAAAGTAGCTTGATGTTATGAAAGAATGTAGTGCACAGTGAAGGATTGATTTAAGAGTACAAGTAGATAATCTTAAGAAGCTTAAGCTATGTTAAAGACAATGAGAAATTGTTGAAGGGTAAAGGAGTAGGAATAAGATAATCGCTATATGAACTTAAGACAAAAGGAGAAATTTTGCCATTAACTAGAGCTTAGTGTTAAAATATGTGAAAAGAAATAAAGGAAATTGATACAAGGCAAAGGATACTATCAGCAGTTATTGAAAGTCCCAGAGGCTACAAAGTAACACTAAATATTGTTATTGCCCTTGGTTATTTACCATAACTATCTGGGTAAGACCCTGTTTCTGGAGACACTATAAATTTTGACTGGAGGACATGGAAAAATCAATTTACAACCAACCAGGTAAATTCCCCCTTGCTGGCTGGTTTCCACAGGACAAGAAAGTGATAAGCAGATTACCAAGAAAAAAAAAAAAAGAGATGAGCTGTCTTCTGTAGCATTGACCCTTGAATGTCACAGTACTAATCGGCTAGGCATCATATGCCTGCTGATTCTGAGGGGTATGGTCATTCTAAGGTGAGTAACAGCTTTCTGCTTTGATTTGAGACCTCTTCCACAGGAAGCTGTTTCATAAATATATTGTAACCCGTTGAAAATCCTGTCATAGGAAGGTCATAGAACCAAGAGTAAAAACTGCTATTGTGTTTGGCCATTTTCTAAATGGTCATGATGACAAAGTGCTTTCTATTTATGTTTACACATATATATTTAGGCTCCTTTCAGTCTTGATCGGGGAATTTTTCTTTTTTCTTTTGTAATAAACAGCAGCCAATGAATCCACATAGTAAGGATGTTGAGAATGAGTGCTTAGTCATAAACAGGGTATCTCTCTTATCATCTTCATTGCCATGAAAGTCCAGGAAGAAACATAGAAGATAAGACAGGAAGAATGTGAGAGACTGAGTTTAGGGGAAAAAATCTGTGAAATGCTGTCTTTTAGACATGGTGTGGCTATTGGACACATTACCTCACAGCAGCTCTGGTTATCTGCAGACTTAACCTAAGAACAAACTAGCTACATTTCCCTATAGATGGGGCTGATGATCTTCAGGTTTTCATATGATGATCTATTGTCAGTGGAAGAATTAGAATGAATTCTTCCACTGAATGGAGAATCTTCCACTGAAAGGAGAATCATTCATTATTGAGGATATGGCAACATATATTTTCCCTATGTTTCAGTGAATGGCCTCAATACAAGAAACATATACACTCCATGCTCAGTAGTAGATGATAAACACAAAATGAAGTCAATCATATTTTTGAGAATTTGTGTATCACATTACTTTCCTTGGAAATATTTTTTGTCTTCATGGTGTTTTAGTTAGTTGTATGTTGCAGTTTATGATTTGTGTTTTTTGAGTCTTTTCTGTGTGTGTGTGTGTGTGTGTGTGTGAGTGTATGAGTGTGTGCATACATGCATGCACATGTGGAAGTAGAAGAGTGGAGTTGGGTTGCTTAGGACATGAAAGAATCTAGAAGTTGGAGAGAGGTAAATGTGACCAGAATATATTGTATGAAAATTTTCCAAAAAACATAATTGAAATTGTTCAAAATGACAAAAAGATTATTATCAAAAAGTGGCTTACAGATAGATTTATTATAAAAGATAAATAATCATCTTTCACAAATAGTTCAATTTATGAAGCCTAAGTTTAATGCCATTTTTTAACATTTTTATTTTTCACAATTAAAATAATGGTTCACCTGAAAACACATCATTATATGATATTTTTATTTTAAAAATCTTGTCCATTTTTCCTAGCAAATAGGATTTTATTTGCATTGGCTACACAATTAATGTGTGAATATGCATAATTAATTCTAAAGAACAAAGAACAGCAAGGAAATTGACTTTATAAAGTATTTATGCTTAGGAACCCCACTGTCATTGGAGAAATGTATCTGAAGACTTCACATCATGTGTCTTCATTTTTATTCTGTATTCATGCCATTGAACATGCACAGCATTGAACAATGAATTTTAATGAATCATATGGATTCACATTCATTAAAAATACATGGCTATGTCTGAGTGTTACTGAAAATCATCAACTTCCCAGCTTATTAGTATAATATTTTTCAGATTTCATTCATTGATGTCTTTAATGATAGCTTATTACCATAACAGAAAATAATTGTTAAGACTATGATTAAATTTCTAAAAATGGATTTAAACACTACTACATCACATATTAATGCTTTTACAAAACATTAACAAAAATGTACTTCATAAAAACTATTTTAATTAAAAATAGGAAAACATAAACACTTGTATAACCACCATAATTTTATCAAATATACTGCCATACTGACCAGAAGTCTGTTATGTAACATATGATTTTAAGGATTATTTATATTAATTCCAAAGATTAAGGAGAAAGACTACTTACCCATTCATTATGGTCAAATTAATTAAAGCAAACAATTAAAGCAAGTATTTTTGATTCATGTATATGGGCTTCCTCCCCCTGAGGTGGGGTTTGAAAGGTCTTCATTGTTTGTGAAGAAGACAAGGCTTTATAGCACAAGAGTAGGTTGAGTTACAGGAACCAAACTTTAGCATAACAAATTATGCCTTAGGAACTTCTGCAACAAAGACATGGTTGCAACATGAGTATAACAGGTCAACCTAGCAAGGTAGCTGTAACAACCCATTTGAAACAAAGGTAAGGTTGCAAGATGGCTGTAAATATGTTTCAGAATCAAAGACATGATTGTCATTCCTGGAACAGGCAGTACAAAGCAATCTGTCATAAGGATACAGGTGAGATATAGTCATATCTTTAGGAAACAGAGGTTTACTCATAAATAGTGATGAATATAGTTAGTCTTTACTATAAGAAAGTTTTTATGCCTATGAAGGAGGAAGACCAGTTCTTTAATTACCCCAATGTCTAATATGGTTGATCATGGTTGATTATGCAGACATCTGTGTGTGTGTATTTGTACAAGTGTGAATAAATAAATTGAAAAACCATAATTTGAAAAGTTTTTTTCTGATTGTTTGTTTGTTTGTTTTCTTTTTTAACTTTAGAAAGCACATGTGTTAAAATATAGTCATCAGTTCAATGACAGCTTAGCTGAACAGGGTGAGGGCCCACTGAAAGGAATCTAGGTTTCTACTTACTCAAGAACAATCCTTCTGTTTAACTAGTCATGGGCCTTCTGTTCTGGACATTGTCAACAGCATTGTCAACAAGGTTAGGCTCAAATGGTAATTTCAGAGCAGGGTCCCACACAGCTAGTTTATTGTCTGTGCTTAACAAAGGTAGACAGATCTCTGAATTATTTTGCAAGTATGCTTGCTGTCTCCTGAGAATTAAAGGGCTGTGATCACAGGATGCTGATTTATAAGACTGTCCAAAGAGAACCTAGACAAATGACTGGATTGATATGTATAATAAAATCCTGGACATTGTGTTCTGCAGGAGATGAGCTATCCAGAGAATAAAAAGAACTGCTTGGAGACCCCCCCTCTTTCCCTCTCTCTCTCTCTCTCTCTCTCTCTCTCTCTCTCTCTCTCTCTCTCTCTCACACACACACACACACACACATACATGCACAGACACAGACACAACTAAGCAGGACATTGACAGAGAGATCTCTTAGAATAACAATCAAAGAGCATATTGACAGAACTCTCCCGAAAGAAAGCAGAACATAGAGGTAAGCAGACTGAAAAAGCTGTATCAATCAGAACACAGCTTGGGCCCATGGTTTGACTTCTAGTATTTCTTTTTGAAATTGCCACACACCCCTTCCTCAAAACCCCTCTCCCAGGCAAGGCTGGTCCTTGGCAAGAATCCAAATTAAATTCTTTAAAAGAATTACAATTTAAAGAAAGATATGGAAGGAGCCTAGCATGGATGTCCTCTGAGAGGCTCTTCTAGCACCTAAATTAGATAGATGGAAACACTTATAGCCAACCATCAGAATGTAGTCGGGGACCTCTATGGAAGAGATAAAGGAAGGAGTGATGGAGCTGATGGGGATTTCAACTCAGTAGGCAGACCAACAGTATCAACTAATCAGGACTCCTCAAAGCTCTCAGAGATTAAGCAACCAACCAAAGAGCATACATGGGCTGGTCCATGGCTCCTGACACAATTGTAGCAGAGGATTACCTTGTCTGGCTTCAGTGGGAGAGTATACCCCTAACACTTTATAACTTGATGCCACAGAGAAGGTGAAGGCTGATGGCAGAGATGTGGGGGTAGGTAGATGGTTGGAGGAGCACCCTTTCAGAAGTAAAGGGGAAGAAGAAGAGGTGAAGACTTGGGGGAGGAGGACCTGGAAGGGGAGCAATATTTTGAATGTAAATAAAACAATTTAATTAAAAAAAGAAAGAAATTTAGATGCCATTTCTAAAAATGTGAAAAGATTTTGAAGGTCAAGAGCCTATGATATGAAGACAGGGTATCTTTCAATTAATAGCCAAAATTTCAGAGTACCTAGATATAATTTTATAGAATATCATGGTTATTGGAGTCTATAGAGTATTTATATAAAATAAAGTTTCATTTGTTAAATGAATTTCATAATACATGCCAGGAAGTTCATTTCAGTATGCATATACATGAACAAAATATTTCTAAAAGGTTAATCCAGAGTGAAAGTGATGTCATATCGATCTATTTTAATCTATCAGTCTCACACAGTTATGGAAAGCGTGATGAGTTTTCAGCATTCCTAATATATTCATCCCTAGGCACACATGAGCATCTGTTCCTTATTTGAGTTTTTTATTCTTATGTTTTAAGTTAGTTAAGCTGCTGAAGAGGCAGTTCTTTGGAGCCTCATTAATTTTAACTGGCTTTTGTTAACTTAAGGAAGATTGTAATAGTTCAGAGGTTACAAGTAAGACCCATCTTCAAATCAAATGCAACCATACAATCCTCCAATGTCTAGTGCTTTGATGACAATTGGCTATGTATCATAAAAAAAGAGAAAACAAAACAAAACAAAACTCAAAATTTAAGAAAATATTCCATGATCCAAGTAAATAGAAAACTTTATAATAAACAACACAAGGAATATTCAAGCTCTACATATTTTAAATTTGTCTCCTATATTACCCTTCCAGGAAACTGTTGTTTACGCAAAGATGCATGGAATTTTGTAAAGGTTGTTAACCATCTCAATGTGTTTATTTACATTTAAATAATTGTTTTCATAGCAAAATCTGCTACAAAACAACCAAAACCAAAGTATTTCATAACTTTTCCCATAGACTAGCCTATGATATCATGTAGAGTCAATAGGTAAATTAATTGTTATTTAATATATCTCCTGTATATGCACCTTGATAGATTTCCCAATATTTTACTTTAATTCAAATATGTTGTCCCAAGATAACTTTAAAAAATGGTTATTAACAGTGTCACTTCAAATTTTTAATTTAAAAGAAGATTAAATAAGCTATTCATGAAACCATTATAGAACTCTTTGTGGTATATGTATTGAAGACCATAGATACATAGAAATCTGATGTTTATAAACTTATATTGAAGACAAGAAGGTATTTTAAAAATAAACTGCAATACTTTCTAACACTTGTATCTATTTTAAAGCATCATTTCATAGCAGAGGTGGCAAGTAGACTTTCTAAATTACATTCGTAAGTCTGGAACGTAATTTCTATTCATTTCATGGTAGTTACCTCCTTTAAGCAAGCCATTATTAAACACTAAAATATTTTTTAATACTTTAAATTCATTATTTTATCAATTTCTCTGTATACAGGATAAATTTTATAATTACTTTTTGATTAGTTAGAGGATCAAAAATTAATGAGAAAATATATATACTTAGTTTCAAGCCCAGAAAAGAAAAAAAAACACAAATTTTAAATTTCATATACATTGACCTCAATCAGAAGTAGAATCATTCCTCCTTTTCTAAATCGTAGCTATGTAATTCCTTACAAATATGGCAATTCATATGTTTTCTTAAAAGACAAATTATTTTCAATAGAAATGGACACCTGATTATTTCCTAAGTTTCTCAGGAGATGCAAAACTCTATGAAAACCTCAGTGAGTTTCTCGGACAAGTTGTGGTTCTCTGTGGATAATAGCTCCCTGAGATTTTGTAGTTATTCATGGGTATTCGGAGGATAAAGTATTTAATTTCTTCTTGTTTTCCTTTCCTCTGCCTTAAATACCACCCTTCTCTCTAAGGTGCTATATGTAATTATATATATATGTGTGTGCCACTTAGGCCATGCCTTGTCCTTTATTTTTATTTTTTATTTTTTATTTAATGAAAAGTGAAGTAAAGGGAAGTTAAAATGCTATGTGATAAAATTAAAGATATACATGGAAAATATTTCAGATAAACACATTAAAATTGACAATTTTCATGGAAAATTAAAGAGTTAAATGGTAGCCATGTAAAACATTGCTAAATTAATTGAAATACGGGATAGGAATATTTTATGATAGAATTGAAGATTTATGTGGAAAATATTTCTGATAAAATTGTAGAAAATGTAGAAAAACATGTTAGAATTGAAGATTATCATGGAAAATTTTACATAGATTTAATAATGGTAGGTATAAAATATTCCTAAGTTGATTGAAAGTGGAATTATAAACATTTTCTGATAAACTTGAAGATTTACATGGAAAATATTTCTGATAAAATTGAAGAAATATATAGAAAAACATGTTAAAATTAAAGATTATCATGGAAATTATATAGATAAAATGATAGGCATAAAAATATTTCTAAGTTGATTGAAGTAGAAAGGGGTGGGTGGGAGGACAGGGGGAGAAAAGGGGGCTTACGGGACTTTCGGGGAGTGGGGGGCTAGAAAAGGGGAAATCATTTGTAATGTAAATAAAAAATTATATCGAATAAAAGAAAAGAAAAAAAATTAAAAAAAAAAGAAAAGAAAAAAACAACAACAACAACAACAAAAAACAAATGACTCCCATGAAGAAGTATGGAGAGGGTTCTGATCCTGGAAAGGATTGATCTAGCATGGGAAGGGAATATAAGGACAGAGAAAAAGGAGGGAGGTGATTGGAGAATGGATGGAGAGAAGAAGGTTTATGGGGCATATGGGAAGGGGGCATCCAGGAAAGGGGAAATCATTTGGAATGTAAACAAAAATATAGAAAATAAAAATATTTAAAAAATTTTTTTTCATCTTGAGTAATGAAAACCAATGTCATAAAATAATGACTGAAAACAGATTCAAAGTAGGAAGCAAATATTTAAGGTGTGACTGTTGTTGACCAAGTGTATGTATATGGATGCTTACAGCATATAGTTTTTAAAATATTCCTCATATGAAATAGAGATAAAGTCAATCATGGCAAATTTTAAAGGAATAAAACATTTTAATGATTATTGTGAAGTCCTTGCCTGCTCCTTTTCATTATCTCGAGAGAACTGCCAATGTATTAAGTCTTTGTCTTCTCCTAAATTTTATTTTCTTCACACTATTTAAGATGCCTAAACTAGGCCTTGTACTGTGAATTGGCAGTTAGCCAAGTACAGATGGTGAGAGTGCATCTAAGCTGAAGAAACGGCATGTGCAAAAGCTCTGAGGTATGAGATACCACGGCCTAACCAGGGCAATATCGTTATTCACCATGTCACTGCTTCAAAGTAAAGAAATGGACTTTATCTTTGCTTAAGAGTTAATGATTCTGCCACCTACAACCATGTGTGAGAGTAAATGTATGCATGTGTGTTTATTCACCTAATGACACGGCAACCACGAAATAATGATTTTAGGTTTTACTTTTGGTGAATTGATTTTTGAAAGTTTGACTATCTAATGACCCATAGCCATTGTTACTTTAAGTAAAGAAATGTTTTTCTCTTTGCATCACATTCAAATTATTTTACTACTGCTTATTGCTTATGTTGTTAGTTAATAAAATGTCAAGATGTAACTGGCATGCAATGTCCTGAGAGACAAAATAACTAACAAGCTGCCATTGTCCCTATTATTACAGAAACATGTAAGTTAAAAGCAAGTTAGAATTTACTGTACACTTTGTTTTGTTTGGAAAGTAATCATACCACACACACACGCACACACACACACACACACACAAACACACATGTTTCTATGTGCCTTTTGATGTGTTAGCATGTGTTTATGTGTGAGTATATGGTTTCATATGCTTGTGTGTGTTTGTATGTGTTTATTTTGTGTTTATGAATGTGTGTAATGTATATGTGTGTGAGGGTGTGGTCACATATGTGTTTGGTTATCTATGTATGTGTTTGTACATGCCTTTATATGTGTGCATTTGCTCATGTGTGAGAGTAAATGTATACATGTGAGTTTATTCATGTATTTCTGAGATAATATTCCATGGCAACCACAAAATAATGATTTTAGGTTTTACTTTTGATGAAACTGATTTTTGAAAGTTTGGCTATCTAATGACCCATAACCATTGTTACTTTGGTAAAGAAATGTTTTTCTCTTTGGATCACATAGAAATTATTTTGCTACTGCTTATTGCTTATGTTGTTAGTCAATAAAATGTCAAAGTCCTAACTCCTGAGATTTTTTTCTTTAATGATCTAAATGTCTAGATTTCTACTACTTTCAAAAATAATTGTACTGCAAAGATATAGTGGCAAACACATCCCGCTACTGATACAAATAGAAGTAAACCCATTGGAAAAATAGAAGATACATTAATTAACTGAAAAGGGTATAGTCACCTAGGTTTCAACAAATAGGGTACTAAGATGCATTGAGAGAAAACAGTCCACTTGACAAGAGATACTAGCAAATGTTTATCTACCTCCAGGGAACAGAAATTAGATCCATATCTTTCACTCCATACAAAACCAATTAGATGTGGTTCAAAGAGTTTAATTTAAAACTTGAACTAGTAAAACTGCTTTTGTTCTCAGTTCTTGACACTATTTTTCTTACTAAGAAGTTCATCAGAAGTAGCAATCAGTCAATTTTAACTAAAGATGGGGAGAGGTTGTTCGTGTACAGTATCTGAGGTTATATTAATTAATATTGTTTCCACAACTGTCTCCTTATTAATACCAAACATTCCTCAACAGATAGTGTTCTCTACTCTTAAATAAAGTTGGCATTAAATGAGACAAAGTTGAGAGATTAGGGAGGAAATAATATGAGAATGTGTGTGTGTATGCTTGCATGTATGTATGCCTCTGTGTGTGTGTGTGTGTGTGTGTGTGTGCGTGTACGTTATTCACTCTTAAGTGTGTGACACTCACTCTTATCTATGTGTGATGAGGCCTTATGGGCCTTTATATTCTATTCTTTTCTTGGACTTTGAAAATGATAAAGTTCATTCCGTGGTTTATTCTGATAGAAAAAATATTATCTGCAAGAGAGAGTGTTCTCTAGAAAGTAACAAGAAGTCTGCACAATCTAAGTTCAGAATGAAAGTTCAGACAACTGATAGAAATGATTTTTATAAGTAGGTTTTTAGTATAATATGAGCATGTCTTTGGTAACTCTAATGTTTACTTTGGGAGGGGAAGGAAGAATAGCACAGGCCAGCATCCACACAAGGACTAGAGATGCTAAACACCGCCCTGTTTTCATCTCTTAACATTTTTAATCCATTCCTGAGGGTAACTTAAAGGAATCAAAACTCAGCTGATATAGCAGGATCTTCTGGAAGTGAGGTGCCCAGTTTTCGGAGGAACCGCCAGACTGATTTTTTCCATTGAATGACCATATGTATAATAAAAGCACATCACATGTGGTTAGTAAATAATAGTATAGAATCATACAGTCTGAGAACATATATTTCTCACCACTAAAATACAGTGCCTGCAAGGTAATAGATTTGGAGTAACATTTACACTCTGAACAAAGCAGACAGTGTTGCAAAGTGAACTGAAAGCTTCCACTCACGTGGATCTCTCAGTAATTGTGGTCTTCTGTTCTCTCTCTCTCTCTCTCTCTCTCTCTCTCTCTCTCTCTCTCTCTGTGTGTGTGTGTGTGTGTGTGTGTGTGTGATTCATTTCTGTGATATGATATATTTACACAAAACATATTTTCAATAACTTATTATAAACAGAAAAAAATACCAGCTATATTGGAGGCAATAAAATTACCAGTTGAGCATAAAGTACATTAAGACTAAAGAACCTATTCTGGACAACACCCAGTAATCTCTTAGTCTCACACCCTTTGAGTGACTCTGGAATGAAAACACATAAACTCAAGCCCTCTAATCTCTCATTTCTGAAACACATTTACTATAAAAGGACATGGGAGGTGTTCTTGCTCTGCATCAGCCGAACTTGTAAAATCCTGGGTGATGTCTCCTGCTTGTCCTTCTGTGAAGTAACTGCAAGATTTGGGTGTTGGATACTTGTTCATTGTGATGTTGACTACTAAAGGTCATTAGATTGGTTACTCACAACTTAAAGAGAGGCAATTAATGAAATATAAAAGATTGGAGAAATTAAGAATCATAGAAAAGGGAGGAAAGAAAAGGGTATAAAGAGGTAGTAATACAAGAAAGAAAGAATGACCTTGAGAACTCATAGACTATGAATTACAGAGAAACCATTTTTAGATAATTTCAGATATTAAGACCAACTGATTCTTCAATAATTATTTAAGTTTACATGTTATAAATTCTAATGTATAGATAGAATATTGTTTTATAGAAATTCCTCTCTCATTTTAGAGTAAAGAATATTTAATTAACCAGCTAAAAGGGTATATTTGGTTTTCAGAGAGGTTTTCTAACACAAATGGAATATTATGCAAATATAGAGCATTCTAAGAATTTTGTGAATTTGTAAAACATGCATTGATCAGATACAATTAAACATAAAATAAACATAATGTCTAAAATATATGCTACACCTTTATATCAATTATTTAAGAAAATTACTTTTAGAACTTAACATAAATGACAAAAACATCTGGGCCTCATTTCACACTATATGTGAATGTGTATATTGCTATTTCATAGTATATATCATTTAGAAACATCATTGGCTAAATCATGATAATGCATGCATAAACCACATTACCATTATTTGCCCCTCAGTTATACAAAATCTGTGGAATGTTCACAGTTGCCCTCTCTTTCTGCTTAAAGAAGCAGTCAGTGCAAAGACTTCAGTAAAGATTAAGGGCTTCGAGATCCATTTGTAACCTTGCGTTTTCCTCCGATGAGATCATGAGGTCAGATTGCTGCCACCTTAGATAAAAATTGATGTAAATCTCTGATGAAATTAGATCAACTGTGATTTTCATCAAATGAACTCTAGTGATTCAGTCATCCTCATATTTACACTAAAAGATGAAATGTACAACATCGTTTTTTTGTTCTATCACCATGTACTTTAAGAGAAAGTTTCTTGCTTGCCTGTTAACATAAATGTAGCTTGTTGAAGCTTGCCAAGTAAACAGAATGGAATATTGGGCATATGGGTCTATTCTCCTTGTAAATATTGGACACTGTGTGTGTTTTGTGAGTTTCATGATTTTTATATGCATCTTATTCTTTTTTTTAAAGATTTATTTATTTATTATATGTAAGTACACTGTAGCTGTCTTCAGACACCAGAAGAGGATGTCAGATCTCTTTACAGATGGTTGTGAGCCACCATGTGGGTGCTGGGATTTGAACTCATGACCTTCGGAAGAGCAGTCGGTGCTCTTACCCACTGAGCCATCTCTCTAGCCCGCATCTTATTCTTAATAAAATACAGCAGTATAGAGCTAAAGAGAGCTGGCATCACTCACTGCTCTTATAGAGAAATTTTGTTCTGTTTTGGAACCTATATCTTTCATTTCAAACATCCTGTGTATTGGGTTGCCAGGAATATGGCATCATCTCTGGCCATCATAGACATCTTCATGTGTGTAGTGTTCATAAATTCATGAAAGCACACAGAAAACAATGTAAATTAAACCATATATAACTTATTATTTTTATATTATACTAATTCCATAAAATATACATTTTAAAAAATACAATTATCAACAGATGATATACACATTTATTCCTGCTAGTAAGTTACTAATTTTTCCATATGTAATACTCATGAAGGAGATGATTCCATGCAGAATTCCACTATGGAATTACAAGTCTGAAGCATATGCCTTATAGTCAACCAGAAACTCACAGGTATGAATTACTAAAAGAAAATATTTTTGATTGACTAAAATATTAGTTATAATATTTATATATTAGGAAAATTTGAGTGTCTCAACTTGTATTAAAAAACTCCTAAGTCTTGTATCATTTTCCTTTTCTGTATTTGCTTTTATTACTTTTGAGTAATGGTTTCCAGGGTTTTTCTCTGTTTACTAAGATCTTAAGCAAGTCATGGTGATGCATGCCTTTAATCTAAACCCTACAGAGGTAGAAGAGAGCAGATCTCGGTGAGTTTGAAGGCAATTTTGTCTACATAATTAGTTCCAGGACAGACAAGACCACAGAAACAGATTCTGTCTAAAAAATATCAAATATATATATTATATGCATATATATTATATACATATATATAATATATATTATATACATATATGTGTACACATGTGTATATATGATCTTTTGTGAATTTTTAAAACATGTATTGGTCAGAAACAATAAAATACAAAATAATCATAATGCCTAAAAAACATGGTAAACATTTTTATCAATTGTTGAATAAAATAGAATTTTACAATTTGACATAAATGACAAAAATATTAGTACTCTCACTTTCAAATTATTTTATAAGCCAGGCAGTGGTGGCACAAACCTGTAATCCCAGCACTTGGGCAACAGAGGCAGGCAGATTTCTGAGTTCGAGGCCCCCCTGGTCTACAGAGAGAGTTCCAGGACAGCCAGGGCTACACAAAGAAACCCTGTCTCGAAAAAACCAAATCCAAAAATCAAATTATGTTATATATGTGACTCTGTGTATTGCTATTTCCAAGTAAATATCATGTAGATATGTTGTTTGTTAAAACATTATAATAAATGCATAAACAGCATAAATACCATTATTTTTGCCTTTGTTATACCAAATCTTCTGTGGGATGTTCACAGCTTCCATTTTTTCTGCTTAAGAAAGCAGAGTCAGTGCATGAAGGCACACCCAGACTCACAGACACACACAGACACACAGATACACACAGACACATCATTATCATTCATCAAAAATAAGTAAATAAGAGAAACCACTTTTTTATCTGTGATTTTTTTATCTTTGTGTACCTTGGGAAATAAAATGTGACAATATAGTTTTCTAGTTTGTCAATTGGTGAAGTGTTTAGGTACTATATAGGATATAACTATGACTCTCTATATCTATATCTATATCTATATCTATATCTATATCTATATCTATATCTATATCTATATCTATATCTATATCTATATCTATATCTATATCTATATATGATATATGTCATCAACTATGTTTTATGAAGCATGAAATGTGCACATTTATTTTTGAGACTATGTATTCCTTAATATTTAAGACACTGAGGGTGAAGGGGTGATGCATGCAGTGGTCTTTGTCCAGCCTTCTTTTTATGTCAACTTGATACAAGTTACACTCACTAGAGAGAAGGAAATCTCAAGCGAGAAAATGCCTACATAAAATTAGTCTGTAGGCAGACAAGCTTGCAGGAATTTTCTTAATTAATAATTGGTAAAGGGCGGCTCAGTTTATTGTGGTTACAGACATATCTGGGCTGATGGTCCTGAGTTCTATAAGGAAGCAAGAAGAGGAAACCGTGAGGAGCAATGCATTACACTGGACTCCTCTATCACCTCTGCATAGCTCCTGCTTCCAGGTTCCTGTGCTGTTGGAGTAGCTGCCCTGACTGTAGATGATGAACTGTGACATGAAAGTGAAATCAACACTTTCCTTTCCAAGTTGCTTTGGTCATAGTGTTTACTCTTCTTCTTTTTTAAATAGGTATATTCTTTATTTATATTTCAAATATTGTTCCCTTTCCTGGTTTCTGCCACCCCAAAATCCCATAAGCCATCTCCTCTTCCCCAGTCAACCCTCCGCAGCTTCCCTGTCCTCTATACTACACCATTAAGT
Organism: Apodemus sylvaticus; assembly: GCF_947179515.1. Classification (NCBI taxonomy): domain Eukaryota; kingdom Metazoa; phylum Chordata; class Mammalia; order Rodentia; family Muridae; genus Apodemus; species Apodemus sylvaticus. The sequence goes on along the minus strand of NC_067479.1, from coordinate 29,575,036 downwards.
TTTTACAGGACCAAGGGCCTCTCCTCCCTTTGGTGTCTAACAAGACCATCCTCTGCTGTAAATATGTCTGGAGCCATGGAATACAGAGCTAAACAACGAATTTTCACCAAGGAATATTGAATGGCTGAGAAGCACCTAATGAAATGTTCAACATCCTTGGTCATCAGGGAAATGCAAATCAAAACTACCACACACTCCATGTGTACTGGTTGATGGTTTTGTCCCAGGGAGATCTGGGATTACAATGTGACTCATATTGTTGTTCCTCCTGTGGCACTGCAAACCCCTTCTGCTCCTTGGGTCCTTTCTCTAGTTCCTGTGCTCAGTTCAATGGCTGGCTGAGAGTGTCCCTCTCTGTATTTGTCATGCACTAGAAGAGCCTTCCAGGTGACAGCTATATCTAGCTCTGGTCAGTCAGAACTTGTGCACATCCACAAGTATCTGGGTTTTGTAACTGTATATAGGATGCATCCCTGAGTGGGTTAGTCTCTGGATGGTCTTTCCCTCAGACTCTGCTTGAACTTTCGTCTTTGTATCTTCTTCTGGGGCTATTTTTCCCCTTTCTACAAAGTCCCCAAGGATAAATACTCTGTACTTCCTCCTTGGGCATCGTTTGATATGCGAATCATGTCTTGGATATTCCAAGTTTCTAGGCTAATATCCACTTATCAGTGAGGGTATACCATGAGTGTTCTTTTGTGACTGGCTTACCTCATTCAGGATGATATTCTCCAGTTCCATCCACTTAAGTAAGAATTTCATGAATTCATTATTTTCAATGGCTGAATAGTACTTCATTGTGTATACACACCACATTTTCTGTATCCATTCCTCTGTAGAGGGACATCTAGGTTCTTTCCAGCGTCTGGCTATTATAATTAGGGTGGCTATGAACATAGTGGAGCGTGTGTCCTTATTACATGTTTGAGAATCCTCTGGGTATATGCCCCGGAATGGTATAGCAGGGTCCTCTGGAAGTATTATGCCTAGTTTTCTGAGGAAACTCCAAGCTGATTTCCAGAGTGGTTGTACCAGTTTGCAATCTCACCTGCAGTGGAGGAGTGTTCCTCTTTCTCCACAACCTCTCCAGCACTTGCTATCTCCTGAGTACTTTATCTTAGCCATTCTGACTGGTGTGAAGTGAAATCTCAGGGTAGTTTTGATTTGCATTTCCCTGATGACCAAGGATGTTGAACATTTCATTAGGTGCTTCTCAGCCATTCAATATTCCTTGGTGAAAATTCATTGTTTAGCTCTGTATTCCATTTTTAATAGAGTTATTTGATTCTCTGTAGTCTACCTTCTTGAGTTCTTTGCATATATTAGATATTAGCCCTCTGTCCAATGTAGGATGTAGGGTTGGTAAAGAACTTTTCCCAATTTGTTGGTTGTCATTTTGTCCTATTGACAGTATCCTTTGTCTTACAGAAACTTTGTAATTTTATTTGGTCCCATTTGTCAATTCTTGATTTTAGGGCATAGGCTATTGGTGTTCTGTTCAGGAAATTTTCCCCTGTGCCCATGTGTTCAAGGCTCTTCCCCAGTTTATTTTCTACTAGTTTTAGTGTGTCTGGTTTTATGTGGAGGTCCTTGATCCACTTGGACTTGAGCTTAGTACAAGGGGATAAGAATGGATCAATTTACAGACTGAAAAAAGAAATTGGGGAAACTACACCCTTCAAAATAGTCACAAACAATATGAAATATCTTGGGGGTAAGTCTAACATAACAAGTGAAAGGTCTGTATGACAAGAACTTCAAGTCTCTGAAGAAAGAAATCGAAGAATATCTGGGAAAATGGAAAGATCTCCCAGGATCATGGATTGGCAGGATTAATATAGTAAAAATGGCCATCTTGTCAAATGCAATATACAGATGCAATGCAATCCCCATCAAAATCCCAAATCAATTCTTCATAGAGTTAGAAAGAGTAATTCACAAATTCATCTGGAATAACAGAAGACCCAGGTTAGCTGATATTCTCAATAGTAAAAGAACTTCTGGGGGAATCAATATCCCAGACCTAAAGTAGTACTACAGAGCAATAGCATTAAAAACTGCATGGTGTTTGATACAGTGACAGGCAAGTAGATCAATGGAATAGAATTGAAGACCCAGAAACCCACACACCTATGGTCACCTGATCTTTGACAAAGGCACTAAATCCATCCAGTGGAAAAAACGATAGCCTTTTCAAAAAATGGTGCTATCTCAGCTGGTGGCTAGCTGAGAAGAATGGTGTTTCTTCAGATCAAGGGAAATCATAACTAAGATGGCATATATGATACTCACAATGCCACATGAAACTATTAATAAAAAGAGAATAGCATAATAAGACATAATAGAGTGACTGATTTGTACCTACAATCATTTAATTTTTCACTTCATTATGTCTAAAAATATTTTATTTCCTTCATTTAGCTTTAATTTAGGCCTAGTTAAAATTTAATTTGGAAAAACATTTTTTTTGTCTTTTTTTTTTATTTGATATAATTTATTTACATTTCAAATGATTTCCCCTTTTCTAGCCCCCCCCCACTCCCCGAAAGTCCCGTAAGCCCCCTTCTCTTCCCCTGTCCTCCCTCCCACCCCTTCCCAGTTCCCCGTTCTGGTTTTGCCAAATACTGTTTCATTGAGTCTTTCCAGAACCAGGGACCACTCCTGCTTTCTTCTTGTATCTCATTTGATGTGTGGATTATGTTTTGGGTATTCCAGTTTTCTAGGTTAATAACCACTTATTAGTGAGTGCATACCATGATTCACCTTTTGAGTCTGGGTTACCTCACTTAGTATGATGTTCTCTAGCTCCATCCATTTGCCTAAGAATTTCATGAATTCATTGTTTCTAATGGCTGAATAGTACTCCATTGTGTAGATATACCACATTTTTTGTATCCACTCTTCTGTTGAGGGATACCTGGGTTCTTTCCAGCATCTGGCAATTATAAATAGGGCTGCTATGAACATAGTAGAGCATGTATCCTTATTACATGGTGGGGAATCCTCTGGGTATATGCCCAGGAGTGGTATAGCAGGATCTTCTGGAAGTGAGGTGCCCAGTTTTCGGAGGAACCGCCAGACTGCTTTCCAGAGTGGTTGTACCAATTTGCAACCCCACCAGCAGTGGAGGAGTGTTCCTCTTTCTCCGCACCCTCTCCAACACCTGCTGTCTCCTGAATTTTTAATCTTAGCCATTCTGACTGGTGTAAGATGAAATCTTAGGGTTGTTTTGATTTGCATTTCCCTAATGACTAATGAAGTGGAGCATTTTTTAAGATGCTTCTCCGCCATCCGAAGTTCTTCAGGTGAGAATTCTTTGTTTAACTCTGTACCCCATTTTTTAATAGGGTTGTTCGGTTTTCTGGAGTCTAACTTCTTGAGTTCTTTATATATATTGGATATTAGCCCTCTATCTGATGTAGGATTGGTGAAGATCTTTTCCCAATTTGTTGGTTGCCGATCTGTCCTCTTGATGGTGTCCTTTGCCTTACAGAAACTCTGTAACCTTATGAGGTCCCATTTGTCAATTCTTGCTCTTAGAGCATACGCTATTGGTGTTCTGTTCAGAAACTTTCTCCCTGTACCGATGTCCTCAAGGGTCTTCCCCAGTTTCTTTTCTATTAGCTTCAGAGTGTCTGGCTTTATGTGGAGGTCCTTGATCCATTTGGATTTGTTGGAAAAACATTTTGATAAATGAATTATATTAATGGCATTCAAATAATTATTAGGCATAGTCCAAAAGTTTAAATCAAAATTCATTATTTATTTCTTTAAATGACTAATCTATTTAACTTTAGGATTCCATTTATATAAAAGACTACTAAAATAGGTTCATGGATGCTACAATTGTCTGAATCCTTGTTAAAATACTATCTGATTTAACACTGATATTTATTTAATGTGTGTGTGTTGTTGATGTTGTTGATACTATTGTTGTCAGGGTTTGTTATGTGTGTACAGATAACATGTGGGACAGAAGAGGATCTCAGATCCCCTAGAGTTTTAAGTGGCTGTAGCAGCTAGATTTTCATACAGGGAACTGAATTCAGGTCCTCCAGAAATCAGTAAGTGTTAAGAACTAAGCCATTTCTCCAGTTCTAGATACTATTGTTTTTATTAATCATTTAATCCATTTACATCACATATGATACCCCTTCCTGATTTCCCCTTCACAAACCCTGCTCCCACATCTGTCCTCTCCCCATCCCCTGTGCCTTTATGAGGGTGTTTACCCATTCACCACCCATTCCTGCCCCACCCCTCCAGCTTCCCCCTATAATAAGGCATCAAAAATCAACAGGACCAAGGGACTCCCTCTCATTGAAGTCAGCCAATGTCTGTGCTCTGGATCCCCACACACTCATCTCACACCCAGATGCAGCTTGACACCCACGAGTTCTGACCTCTAGGATCACAGGAACACAGGATCGCAAGATTATAGGACACTAATTTTTCTAACTGTAATGATTTTTCAAAATACATTTTTGCAACATTTTCTCTTCTAACATATATACTAAAATGTAGATATATAATATATATCATAATATTATAAATGACTTATCATGATGTTATTTTTATATTTAAAGCATAATGAGACTAAGAAAACATTTCATGTCACCAAAACAATAAATGTGAACAGTCATTTTTAATTGAATATTGTTAATAAATGTCTTAACAATTATATTTATAATGAATTGCATAAAACACTATCAACCATTCTTTCTCTTGAAAACATCAAAGTTGCAAAGTTAATTGTATTTTATGAAGAATAGGTGAAGACATGTATATATCGAAATGCGGGAAAGGTTAGAGTAAATTTTCCATTTTATGGAGAAATTTTCTTCATATTTATTTACTGTTTTATTACAAGTTGGATCCTTTAGGTACATTTTCTGAGGTTTATATTATTTCCAATTAAAGCTCAGGCAAAAACTTAATAATTTTAAATCCCTATGGGATGCTAAAAATTTGTAAATAATTAAGTTTGATTCAAGAGTGTATCATACTGCATAAAATAAGCATAATAAGGTATATAATTTAGAAAATGTACTTTTCAATAGTTTTTATGAACATATGAAACAAAAGTTTCATAATAATTTAATCACAAAAACTACCAAGTGCAGACATAAAACACTAATTACTGTGTACAGCACACAGAACTGAAACAATATTTGTAAGAATTTTCCCTTAAGAACCCACTGTTAACAATTTCATCTCTTTTTTCTCTTATAGCACAGATCTCCCTCGGGATTTTTCTCTCTGTGCACAATATGCTGACGACAGGAGGAAAAAAAAAGCCTGTGCTCATTAGATGATATTCACTGCAAGTTCTTTAAAATGTCTTCAGTGTTTATAGCCAGTCTAAACACACTCCCCACAGTTAAATCTACTTACCTGTTTTGTTTTGCTTTGAAGTCATGTATATAGCTGTCCGTGAATGAAAGTTAATAACTTAAACATAAACTATTTATAGATTATATTATTAGCACACATAATTGACATGTATGAAAAGATCTGCTAAAAATGTTCTTCAGCAAATCCAGTCATTTTTTCTGTATTTTTCCAAATCAAAATTTCATACAAAGCATGCTTATAGATTGAAACTAAATTACTTGTTTAAATATTTACTGATGATTCAGGGATAATGTAGCACTTATTTATTAAATTCTTAAGGTGGACCAGAACAGCACTATATAATCTACTGTGTATGACATATAACAAATTCTTTCTATGGAAGAATTATCTTTATTCTCTGCCATTCTGGGATTCCAGATGCTGCCATAATGTACCAAACTAACCAATAGCAAAACTGGAATTTAAACTCAAGACATTCAAAATGCAATCAATATAGAATCTCAAAGCTTAACCTTGTGAAAAATAAGGTGGAAACAACTGTTGCAAACTATGGACTATTTGAACATAAATATGCAGTTCACATTTCCATTTCCATAGAATCTTGTCTTACAGCTTGGGGATCTTGATCATTTAATTTTCATACATACAAAATTTTTCTTACTGCTTGAGATACCAACTAGTTAGTATGTATGCTTTGATTGTTAAGTAGGTATTAATATTGGGTAAAGTCTAAGTATCAAAGAACAATAACAATGAAGATGCTGTCCTAAAGCTGTGCTTCTGGATGGACATCTTAGTCATGCTTCTAAGTCAAGAAACATTTAAATCTAGCTAGCTAATGAGAAATAGGAAGAATTTTTTATTATTATTTCCATGATGCTACATGGGAGGCTATCATCATGCATGGGTAACTGCTAAAGCAATATCACACAGAAAGAGTGAGTTACACAGATTACTGTGGCAAGAAAAAAATAAGATGCTTAAAACATATTCCATTAAAAATAATATGTTTACAACATATTCCTAAGGCACCAAGATTAAAATCTTGAGTATACAACATACTACAAGATGACAAGAATTTTAATATACTGGTAAATGCAAGTCTTCCTGGTGTTTTAAAGATCCAATGACTGTTTTTGTTTTTTTTTTTTGTTTCATGCACTCTTTGACAAGTGAAGCATAATCTATGTCTACACTCTTTTTTGATGCTCACTACCTTATAACACAGATCTTCTATGGGTTAATGTGGACAAGAGTTGGAATTATGTTTTGATCCTGGGATTATAAAAAGTGACAAAATGAAAAGAAATTCCTTATTAAAAATCAATCAGTGGACAAATAAAATGCAAAACCACAGAGATTTGATAAATATTGAAAAATATATAACTCATTGTACATAGATAAACAACTTTAATATGTTTCATTCACCAATATAGGCATCTGCATTTGGGCACTGGTCATAAGTGTATGGTCAAGTACATATAGTAAGTTAATTTTATACAATAAATTAAAAGTAGATCACTCTTGACAATTAGTTTAACAAATCAGGACCTGAAATAACATGACATATATAAACGACAAAGTAATCTCCTGCAGTCAGAGATCATCACCAGAACAATTTATAGCAGGGTTGATGATAAACAGAACAAGCTACCTCCATGTAATATTGTAAATGATAAAATGTGATACATCTGCATGCTTAGCTCCTTTACAAAATCTTAAATAAAAATCTTAAATAAAATCTTAAATAAAAATCTTAAAAAAAAAAAAAAACTCTATCCATTGGGTGGTGATGGCACATGCCTTTAATCCCAGCACTTGGGAGGCAGAGGCAGGTGGATTTCAAGGACAGCCTGTTCTACAGAGCGATTCCAGGACAGCCACGGCTACACAGAGAAACCCTGTCTCGAGAAACAAACAAAAAACCAAACAAAAACAAAAACAAAAAAACAAACAAAAAACCAAAAAAAAAAAAAAAAAAAACCTCTACTCATCTATTGGAAACACATTATCAAGGTTTAAATTAAGATACTGAAAATAAATGTTTCAAGGGATGAAAATCACACAACACTAGAGGAAACCACAAGATTTGGAAATGTAAGTGATAAATTAAAACATATTAGCTTCATAGTAAATGCATCAGGAGGTAAGAAATGTACAGCCTCTATCCACAACAACAGAGATAAGAAAAAAAAAAACCAGACATATTGGACTAGTAATAGAAATTCACAAGGACTAAAGAAAGACTGGAGTCAGCAGAATGAATATGATTATCTAACCCAAGAATGGATTGCTGAAAAATGACAGAAATCCTGGTACATCTTGAATAAGTTCCTTGCCTGGAAACATTTTAAAGTAAATGCATTCCCTACTCTTAGAATCAGAGGAAACAAGCTCCTTACTGTAATCTTAGTGGCTAGGTGGAAGATTGTGGCATTTCTGGAGAACACTTGAAGTGTCAACATCATTTACTGAGACATAAATACTTGTATATTCACATAAATCTGTGTTTAAATGGAGAAATCAGGGGAAAGATCCGATTTTGATGTGTTGGCTCTTAAGAACATCCACAGTAGACAATGAAAACAGATGGTACATGTGATATCTTGATTTCAGCAAAACAAGTAAGAAACAGTAGCAGATGTCCAGCACGTGAGGATGAAAGTTACATAGAACTTTGTTCACACAGATATGCTGAACACATAAATATAAGTTACCTTTAGGCCAAACGAAGGCATACTGCAGTTGCTTGCCTAGCAGTTTTTCAACTTTATGTCTTCACATGCTGAAACAGTTCATCTATGAATTAAGAAATCCTATATGAGGTAATCAGAATTATGCTACAAGATTTTTGTGGGTTTTTTCAAATTACCACCTAAAATGTCATTAAATTTCAAATCCAGAACAAATGCCTTCCTTTAATTAGATACAAACAAAATGGTTGTTTTCATACTAAGTGCAAATTTTTTAACAAAGCTTATTAGATAGACTTGATTTATACTCAATTTTGCCTTGTATACTTTGGTACCAAACCGGTAGTTTAGCTTCTCACCTCTGGTTTCTGAATTATGACTCTGTAACAGACTTTGCATTATCTACACTTCTTCAGATTTTTTATAACACTTTGTCCTACGATGAGATCTCTACTGTTCTACTCCAGCGTGGCAATGCCAGAAACAGCATCAGCCAGAAACTGTATGTATTCCACATGCTGCATACGGTGATAAGTTGCTTTAATTCTCATAAGAGCATAGATAGTCTTATTACTATTTGTTGTTTATTTTAAAAAGGAAATGCAGGAACATAACCAAGCATAGGTATATTAACACTGGCTTATAGGGTCTAGAATCTCAGCACATATCTCCACCCCCGGTGGAGCCTGGAAGCCAAATGATTAGACGAAGGCTTTCAAGTGAACTTCACAAATGCTCCTATTTTGAACTTACTCAAGTTGTCATCAGTTAAAACAACAAACTTGGGCTTGCAAGCTGACTCAGCAGAAAAAGGCAATTGACGTTAATCCTGATGATGTGATTTTGGTCCCTGGGTCAGGGTAGAAGAAGAAACAAATAGACAGAGAGAAACAGAAACATATGCCAATCATAGACCAAAGACAACTGAATGTCCTTGACTCTGAACAAATAAAGGACAAAATCAAAACAACCCCCAGACCCACAAACATAAATGACAAACAGTAAAATATCACAAGCAAACAAACCTAAACATAGTAGACCTGGATCCAAGTATATTATGAGAAATGCAGTGAAAAGATATGAGGAAAGTCCCTAAAGAAAGGTGATTTCCTTACTTAATTTCTTCAATTTCATATGCTAAATAATCACTTGAATAAATTAAATTTTGAGTCAAAATTAAAAGAAAAATATTTGTTATCTAGCTAGATACAGGAATATTCTCTTGTATATATCTACCACTGCCCAGAAACTGAGGTAAAAGTATTTCTTGAGCCCAGGAATCAAGAACAGATTGGAATCGGACCTGGAAAATATAGTGACTATACATAATATGAATACATATGTAATCTGAAAATATATATGTAACGAAGATAATGTAAAACTCGGGGTGATACTGTAGCATAAGTCAAAATAGACTTTTTTGTCTCTTTGTACACAGGTTTTATGTGTATGCACATATGTTTGCAGGCACCAGAGGCTAATGATGGGCATTAACCTTATTTTTTGAGAATGGGTCTTTTTACTGAACTTAGACTTTATTGATTCTCCTAGACTAGAAAAATAGCAAGGTCCAGGGTCCTCCTATCCCTTCATTACCACTGAGGGTATTGAAGGTTGGCTGTACCCGACACTTTATGCAGTTGCTGGAATCCAAACTGAGCTCTATGTGTTTGTTGTTTGTAAGCATCTAATCATTTTACTGAGTCATCTTGCCACCTCTCATATTCAAGCTTCATGATTAAGTTGCCTAGGATACTGTCTTTATCTCAAACAGTGTATATAATTTTTTTTTAAAAAAATACAGTCATTTCTTATGCTACTTTCTTTGTGCATTAAATATCAATGAGCAAATTGGAATTATAATCAATTAACAATTATAGTTCCAAAAATAAGGTACATGAAACTCACATATAGCCCAACATATATTAGATACTAAATTAAACTTAGTCATTTTCTTAGTCAGTGTTCTAGAAATGTATTGATTGGCCAGTCCCACATGTTCTGCACTACCATTGTCCCAACACATCTTGAAGACAGGGCAGATTGTAGGTTCAGAGTTAAGTATCTGGATTGACATTTACGTTTAACTTTTCATAACCTGCAGAGTATCTTCTCCAGCCAAAGCAAATAGAATGTGGAGATAACGTCTCCAAGCCCTTACCAGCTCCACCTCTCTCAGTTTAGTTAGAGTTCAGTTTCAGAGGTGATGTCCATTGTCATGACACCAGGGAGCTCATCAGCAAGAAAGAAGTCACAGTTTTGTATGACTAACTGAGGCTTCTGCATCTGGATCCCAAGACACCAGGAAGAGACAGATTCTGGCACTAAGTTGGGCTCTTGAAACTTCAAATCCCATACCACAAAACACAATTTATCCAACAAGCTCATACTCTCTCCAACAAGGCCACACTTCTTAATCCTTTCAAATACTGCCACTTCGTAAACAGACAAGTATAGGAGCTTATGGTGTCCGGTTTTATTCGGACTACCACAGTCATTGTAATTAAGAAGGAAAATATCTACAGCTAGAATAAGCTAGCTCAATTCATACTTTATGTGTGTTAGAAGGGAAAGAATATTCACAAATATTACTTCCTAAAATAAGTAGAGATTTCGTTATTTTATCCCTCAATTCAGTACACACACACTAAAATAAAAATTTTTGTAATGGCTTCAAGTTTAGACTTAATGAGGAAAGAAATCACCCTCTATACATCCTAATTATATTTACTATTTATTCTAATTTACTGTTTAGTCAAAAAGCATAGCTGAGTATTTTGTAAGTTCTTAATGTGTCTTAATAAAATTGTGTTAACAAAAAGACCTTGGAAGAACTAAGAGATTATAATATGCCCCACTTTTATAAATACTAGGCCAGAAAACACATTTATTTTTAGACTTAACAATTAAGTACTATGGACTTTGGGGATACGTTACAATTTTCTATTAGTTTCCCAGTTACTATAAAGTATTTTATTTAGAGAATGATTCTTTCCCATTTCTTCCTCTACCTTCCCTAATCAGCATCTCTGAAATAATGAAATAGTATTTAATTATTTAAATTAAGGATCAGCTAGTGAGACCATGGAACTTACTGTTACTATATTCTACAGCAGTATATTCTAGATACTTATTCTAAATGCTTATTTTTTAGCCCACAGAGAAGTGTAGACCACATCCCTCATTATATAAGCTGCTTCCTGTAGCAAATGGAGATCATTAGAGAAAACCACAACTCATAAAATGCAAAACACAACTGCCTGTGGGGTGCCTATTCCTAGTTAATAAATTTACAAGACACTACATACACTTCTCAGGACATACCCTGGGAGATAGGGCAGACAAATAAAAAAGCCAGAAGACCAGGACATCAGGAGGGACATATTCACTACTTAATAAAAATAATTAATAAATAAAATAATTTCAAATGTACAGGAATTGGAGCATGGTAGGAATAATGAATTGATGTAGAGGTGGTTGGGATATCAGGCAAGAGGGAATGTGATCAAAATGATTGTATAAAATTCTAAAGAAATAATAAAGATATTACATGTCAAGTTAAACCAAGTATTACTTGGCCAGTCCCACGTGTTTTGCACCACCATTGCCCCAAGTACATCTTGCAGGCAGGACAGATTGTAGGTGAGGGGTTTTGTGGTTGGGTTCATGTCCAGGCTTCTCTTTTCATAACCTGAAGAGTATCATATCTTAATATTGTAAAAATGGCAATCTTGCCAAAAACAATATACAGATTCAATGTAATCCCCGTCAAAATCCCAACTCATTTCTAAAATTCATCTGGAATAAAAAAACAAAAACAAAAACAAAAAACAAAAACAAGAAGAAAAAATACCCAAGATAGCTAAAACTATCCTCAACAGTAAAAGAACTTCTGGGGGAATCACTTTCCTAGACCTCAAGCAGAACTACAGAGCAATTGTGTTAAAAACTGCATGGTATTAGTACAGTGACAGTCAAAAATGGGGTACAGAGCTAAACAGGGAATTCTCAAGTGAGGAAACTCAAATGGCTCTAAAGCACCTAAAGAAATGTTCAGCATCCTTAGTTATCAGGGAAATGCAAATCAAAACAACACTGAGATTCCACCTCACACCAATCAGAATGGCTAAGATGAAAAACTCGGGACAGCAGATGGTGGAGAGGATGTAGGGAGAAAGGAGCACTTCTCCATTGTTCATGGGATTGCAAGCTGGTAAAATCACTCTGGAAATCAGTTTGGTAATTTCTCAGAAAATTAGACATAGTACTACCTGCAGACCCAGATATACTACTCCTGGGCATATACCAGAAGATGCTCCTACATGTAATAAGGACACATGCTCCACTATGTTCATAGTAGCCTTATTTTTAATAGCCAGAAGCTGGAAAGAACACAAATGTCCTTCAACAGAGGATTGGATACAGGAACTGTGGTATAAACACACAATGGGATACTATTCAGCTTTTTTTTTTTTTTTTTTTTTAGTTTTTCTGTGAGTCTTTTTTTTTTTTATTTTTTTATTTACATTGCAAATGATTTCCCCTTTTCTGGGTCCCCACTCCCCGCAAGTCCCATAAGCCCTCTTCCGTCTCCCTATTCTTCCATCCACCCCTTCCCACTCCCCTGTTCTGGAATTCCCCTATACTCTTGCACTGAGTCTTTCCAGAACCAGGGGCCACTCCTCCATTTTTTTTGGACATCATTTAATTTGTGGATTATGTCCTAGGTATTCAAAGTTTCTAGGCTAATATCCACTTATCAGTGAGTGCATACCGTGATTGATCTTTTGAGACTGGGTTACCTCACTTAGTGTGATGTTCTCCAGCTCCATCCATTTGTCTAAGAATTTCATGAAATCATTGTTTCTAATGGCTGAATAGTACTCCATTGTGTAAATATACCACATTTTTTTTGTATCCATTCCTCCGTTGAAGGACACCTAGGTTCTTTCCAGCTTCTGGCTACTACAAATAGGGCTGCTATGAACATAGTTGAGCATGTGTCCTTATTGCATGCTGAAGAATCCTCTGGATATATGCCCAGTAGTGGTATAACAGGGTCCTCAGTGACTCTAACCAAACAAGTGTAAGACCTATATGACAAGAACTTCAGATCTCTGAAGAAGGAAATCCATGAAGAGCTCAGAAAATGGAAAAATCTTTCATGCTTGTGGATTGGCAGGATTAATATAGTTAAAATGGCCATCTTACCAAAGGCAATTTACAGATTCAATGCTATTCCCATAAAAATCCCAACCCAGTTCTTCATAGAGCTAGAAAGAGCAATTCTCAAATTCATCTGGAATAACAAAAAACCCAGGATAGCTAAAACTATTCTCAACAGTAAAAGAACTTCAGGGGGATTCAATATCCCAGACTTTAAGCTCTACTACAGAGCAATAGTGATAAAAACTGCATGGTATTAGTACAATATCAGGCAAGCGGATCAATGGAATAGGATTGAAGACCCAGAAATGAACCAACACAACTATGGTCACTTGGTCTTCGACAAAGGAGCTGAAAGCATCTAGTGGGAAAAAATATTCTTTTCAACAAATGGTGCTGGTTCAATTGGAGGTCAGCATGCAGAAGAATGCACATCGATCCATTCTTATCTCCTTGTACCAAGCTCAACTCCAAATGGATCAAGGACCTACACATAAAACCTGACACACTGAAGCTAATCGAAAAGAAACTGGGGAAGACCCTGGAGGACATGGGCACAGGGCAAAAGTTCCTGAATAGAACACCAATAGCTTATGCTCTAAGATTGACAAATGGGACCTCATAAAACTACAAAGTTTCTGTAAGACAAAGGACACCGTCAAAAGGACAAAACATCAACCAACAGAATGGGAAAGGATCTTCACCAACCCTAAATCTGACAGAGGGCTAATATCTAATATATATATATAAAGAACTCAAGAAAGTAGAACCCAGAGAATCAAATAACCCCATTAAAAAGTGGGGTACGGAGCTAAACAAAGAATTTTCACATGAAGAACTTCGGAGAGCTGAGAAACACCTTAAGACATGTTCAACATCATTAATCATTAGGGAAATGCAAATCAATATAATCCTGAGATTTCACCTCACACCAGTCAGAATGGCTAAGGTCAAAAACTCAGGAGACAGCAGGTGTTGGCGAGGATGTGGAGAAAGACGAACACTCCTCTACTGCTGGTGGGATTGCAAGATGGTGCAACCACTTTGGAAATCAGTCTGGCGGTTCCTCAGAAAACTATTCAGCTATTAAAAACAATCAATTCATGAGATTCCTAGGCAAATGGATGGAACTAGAAACAATCATCCTGAGCGAGGTAAACCAATCACAAAAGAACTCACATGGTATGCACTCACTGATAAGTGGATGTTAGCCCAAAAGCTCAAAATAAACAAACTACAATTCATCCAGCACAGGAAGCTGAAAAAGAAGGAGGACTTAAGTGAGGGTGCTTTGGTTCCTCTGAGAAAGGAACCAAAATGCTCACAGGAGCAATAAAGGAGACAAAGTGTGGAACAGAGACTGAAGTAAAGGCAACCCAGGACTCAAACTCACGAAAGCATTTCACTCAAAATGGACTAGATTTCTCCACATTAGTTAATTAATTCAGTGAAGAAACCCATCCACGGACATATATATAGGATAACCTAACTTGGATAATCCTTCGTTGAGACTCTTATCCTTATACAAGTGTTACATTGTATCTATGTGACAATACTAACACTCACAAGTCCATTACTCTTGCTAAAGTGACTCAATTGTTTTATTATAACCCATCATCTTCAAAGTCTCATGCTTATCTCACAATGTAAATGCTGTCCAAATGTGAAAAAGGAAACAAATTAAAACCCCCAAATTTTAGTTTTCTCCTGAAATATTGTGTACAAGAATAATATTGCCAGAATATGATAATTAGTGTAGATTGTAGGCCTTTTTTTTGATAAGGATGTGCTTGACCATATTTCAGACATTCACTGTGCTAGAAATCTTTAGATGAATAATTTGAAAACTGCTATTTTACCCTCCAAACTGCAAAATTTTACAAATCAGATGTAAAATGTGCAATGTATGGGATATTTGTATTTTAAGATATACTTATTTTACATTTGGGGGCACCCAGAATGGATATCTGTAGACATAATTGCAGTATTAGCGGAGTCATATATATAAAACAAATGACTATATAAAATCACAGACCATTTAAAAAATACAAGTATATTTGCCACATATAGTTACTTATTCTCTAACTCCAACAATTGTACAGCCATGTCAGGGATGTTATTGAGAGTTTAGGACAAGACTTGGTGGCATTATGAGTGCCAAGTGAGTCCAGAGTTTCTACTAGCAGCTAAACGAGGCAGATGCATATATTCTCACCCAAGCATTGGATGGAGGTCAGAGAAAGCTATTGAAAAGTCAGGGGAAGGATTGAAGGAATTAAGGTGGATCCCAACCCCATAGGTAGACCAACAATGCCAACTAAACCAGACCCCTGGAAGCTCCCAGAGACTGAACCACCAACAAAATAGCATATAGGTGCTGTCCTGAGGCCCCAAGCACATAAGTAGCAGAGGGCTGCCTTGTCTGCTAATAGTGGGAAAAATGTGCTTAATCCTGTAGTGTCTTGATGTCCCAGAGGGGAGGGCAGTACCGGTACGGTCCCTTTCAGAGGCAAAGGAGAGAGGGATGGAGGAAGAATTCTGTTGGGAGGGAATAGAAGGGGACAACATTTGGGATGTACATAAATAAAATAATAACAAAAATGTATCTAAGCATGAAATATACAGGATAAATGAAATAAATTTGACTTATTTACAACATAGATTGCATGTGCGTTGTAATTACTTGTGTTGTAAAATATATTGTATCAAAATCTGTGCTTTAGAGTTTTCCTCATTTCATTTTTTAGAGAATGAGTCTTCCCTAATAATGCTTTAGAGAATAGTATAACAAAGTACAACATAATTATCACCACAGAGCCATCGAAGAAGATCCATCTTAGGCTACTACACTGCTTAATTTAAATGCTATGTCCTCGTCTTCACAAGGGGCTAAATTCACTGCTCAGAAAAGAACACAGGCTTGTACTTATAGCTCCTAATTAGCTTATTTGCAATGTCCAGTCTACTCTCCAGAGGAGCAAAGTCTGTGAAGTCTCGGGCAGCACTAGTATTATAGGCACATTTGAAAGATTTAGAAAATACGTGGAATCTCTGCTTTAATGATCTGGGCAATTTCTTCTTCTGTCTGAATTTGAAATGACAGAAGAAAAATGCCTGCTTCTCAGATTTTAATTGACCAACAGTCTTTTTCATGTATCGGAGCATAAAAGAGTAGATAAAATATGGTACCCAGGAGAGAGAAGAAATGATGCATAACATCTTCATATATTAAGATATACAATCAGACTATTTCTCTGGATACCAGTTAAAGATAAACAAAAATAAAAATTTCAACATTGTTATATTAAAGCCCCATTGAGTAAACAACATTATCACATTGTTACTAAAACAAGATATAATTTATGATATAGTGATAAAGGTAATACAGACTTAAGGAATATTCTAGATGAAGTATATTAAAGGGATAGTAATTGTTTAGTGCATGTAAAATTGTTCATTCAATAAATTTTAAACACTAGTAAAGATATTGTTAAATATAATTTTCTATTTATTTTAGGGCTATGATTTTCTACATAATCAATATTACATAGTGTACTTCAGAAATTAAATAGATAAGATTAAAAGTAGAAATTATGGCATCAGGAACAGCCTGGGCCACAGAACCACATCTTCAAGCAGGAAGACAGCTATACACACAGAGGCCAGCCAGGAACAGGCAGCTTGCACTGGTGAGTCCAGCCCTGCAGAGCTGAGGATCCAGTCTGGAGGCCTCTGGCAAGAGCTTTCCGGTCTCTGCCTCCGGATCTGGAATAGCCTCGGCCACAGTGCCCCATCTCCAAGCAGTGCAGGAAGCCAGCTATACACCCTGAGGTCATCTAGGAAGAAGCAGCTTGCACAGGTGAGTCCAGCATTGACAACAAGACCAACTAACACCAGTGAGAACTAGATGGCAAAAGGCAAACAGAGGAACATTACTAACAGAAATCAAGGCAATATGGCAGCATCTGAACCCAATTCTCCATTAACAGCATGTCCCAGATACCCAAACACTCCAGAAAAACAAGATTTGGATTTAAAATCACTGGTCAAGATGCTGTTACAGGAACACATGAAGGACATAAATAAATCTCTTAAAGAAATTCAGGAGAAAATGGATCAAAAGTTAGAAGCCCTTACAAGGAAAACACAAAAGTCACTGAAAGAAATTCAGGAGAATACAGGTCAATAGATAGAGGCCAATAAGAAGGAAATGCAAAAATCACTTAAAGAAATACAGAACTTTGGTCAACAGGCTGAGGTCATGAAGGAGGAAACACAAAAATCTCTTAAAGAATTACAAGAAAACACAAACAAGCAAGTGGAGGAGCTGAGCAAAACCATCCAGGATCTAAAAACAGAAGTAGAAACAACTACAAAATCACAAAGGGAGACATCTTTGGAGACAGAAAACCTGGGGAAGAAATCAAGGGCCATAGATGCAAATATCAACAACATAATACAAAAGATAGAATAAAGAATCTCAGATGTCGAAGATACATAGAAACCATGGACTCAACCGTCAAAAAAATGCAAAATCCAAAAAGCTTGTAACCCCAAACATCCAGGGAATCCAGTAGACAATGAGGAGGCTAAACCTAAGGATTATAGGCATAGATGAGAGTGAAGATTTACAACTTAAAGGGCCAGCAAATATCTTCAATAAAATTATGGAAGAAAACTTCTCTAAACTAAAGAGAGAGATGCCCATGAATATACAAGAAGCCTACAGAACTCCAAACAGACTGGACCATAAGAGAAATACCTCCCATCACATAATAATCAAAACCCGAAATATACTAAACAAAGAAAGAATATTAAAGGCAGTAAGAGAAAAAGGACAACTAACATATAAAGGAAGACCTATCAGAATAACACCAGACTTCTCACCAGAGACTATGAAAGCTAGAAGATCCTGGGCAGATCTCATGTAGACCCTAAGAGAACACAAATGCCAGCCAAAAATACTATACCCAGCAAAACTCTCAGTCACCATAAATGGAAAAAACAAGATATTCCATGACAAATCCAAGTTTACCCAATATCTTTCCACAAACCCAGCCCTACAAAGGATAATAGGGGGAAAACACCAATACAAGGAGGGAAACTACACCCTAGAAAAAGCAAGATAGTAACTTTCTTTCATCAAACCCAAAAGAAGATAACCAAATAAATATAAAAAATAACATCAAAAATGACAGGAAGTAATAATCACTATTCCTTAATATCCCTTAACATCAATGGACTCAATTACCCAATAAAAAGACATATACTAATAGACTGGATATGTAGATAGGACCCTACATGTTACTGCATCAGGAAATACACTTCAGTGTCAGAGACAAACACTACCTTAGAGTAAAAGGCTAGAAGACAATTTTACAAGCAAATGGTCTCAGGAAACAAGCCTGAGTAGCCATTCTAATATCAGATAAAATTGACTTTCAACCTAAAGTCATCAAAAGAGAAACTGAAATTTCTTGCTGGTCAAAGGAAAAATCCACCAAGAAGAACTCTCAATCCTGAACATCTATGCTCCAAATGCAAAGGCATTCTCATTCATAAAAGAAAGTTTACTAAATCTCAAAGCACACATTGCACCTAACACAATAATTGTGGGTGACTTCAACACTGCATTTTCCTCAATGGACCGATCAGGAAAACAGAAACTAAACAGGGACACAGTGAAACTAATTGAAGCTTTGGACCAATTAGATCTTAATACACACACACACACACGTGTGTGTGTGTGTGTGTGTGTGTGTGTGTGTGTGTGTGTGTATGTTAAGACCATTATATATATATATATATATATATATATATATATATATATATATATATATATATATACAGAGAGAGAGAGAGAGAACATTTCTTCATAAAGCAAAAGAATATACCTTTTCCTCAGCACCTCATGGTATTTTCTCCAAAATGGATCATATAATTGGTCACAAGACAGACCTCAACAAATATAAGAAGATCGAAAAAAATCCCTTGCCTCCTATCAGATCATTATGGAGTAAGAATGATCTTCAATAGCAACAAAAACAACAGAAAGCCCACATACACATGGAAACTGAACAATACTCTACTCAATGATAACTTGGTCAAGGAAGAAATAAAGAAATCAAAGACTTTTTAGAATTTAATGAAAATGAAGGCACGACATACCCAAATCTATGGGACAAAATGAAAGCAGTGCTAATAGGCAAACTCATAGCCCTGAGTGCCTCCAAAAAGAAAATGGAGAGAGCATACACTAACAGCTTAAGGACACACATGAAAGCCCTGGAACAAACAAAGCTAATTCACCCAGGAGGAGTAGAAGGCAGGAAATCATCAAACTCAGGGCTAAAATCAATCGAGTAGAGAAAATAAAGGGAACCATACAAAGGATCAACAAAACCAGGAGCTGGTTCTTTGAGAAAATCAACAAGATAGATAAACCCTTAACCAGACTAACCAAAGGACACAGAGGCAGTATCCAGATTAACAAAATTAGGAATGAAAAGGGAGATATAACAACAGAAACTGAGGAAATTCAAAAAATCATCTCAACACAACTGGAGAATCTGGAGGAAATGGACAGTTTCCTAGATAGATACCAAATACCAAAATTAAATCAGTATCAAATAGAACATCTAAACAGTCCCATAATCCCTAAAGAAATAAAAGGCATCATAGAAAGTTTCCCAACCAAAAAAAGCATGGGACCAGATAGATGGCATCAGTGCAGAATTCCATCAGACTTTCAAAGAAGACCTAACACCAATACTCTTCAAACTATTCTACAAAATAGCAACAGAAGGGAATGCTACGCAACTCATAACTCGAAACCACATTAACACTGATAACAAATCCACACAAAGATCCAACAAAGAAAGAGAGCTTCAGGCCAATTTCTCTTATGAATATTGATGCAAAAATACTCAATAAAATTCTTGCCAACCGAATCCAAGAACACATCAAAACAATCATCCACCATGATCAAGTAGGTTTCATCCCAAGGATGCAGGGATGGTTCAATATAAGGAAATCCATCAATGCAATCTACTACATAAACAAACTCAAAGAAAAAAAAAGACATGATCATTTCATTAGATGCTGAAAAAGCATTTGACAAAATTCAGCATCCTTTCATGCTTAAAGTCTTGGAAAGGACAGAAATTCAAGGCCCATACCTAAACATAGTAAAAGCAATATACAGCAAACCGGTAGCCAGCATCAAACTAAATGGAGAGAAACTTGAACCAATCCCACTAAAATCAGGGACTAGACAGGGCTGCCCCCTTTCTCCTTATCTTTTGAATATTGTACTTGAGGTACTAGCTTGGGCAATTAGACAACATAAGGAGGTCAAAGGGATATAAATTGGAAAGGAAGAAGTCAAACTATCATTAATTGCAGATGATATGATAGTCTGTCTAAGTGAGCCAAAAAACTCCACTAGAGAACTCCTACAGATGATAAACAACTTCAACAAAGTGGCAGATTATAAAATCATCTCAAGCAACTCAGTAGCCTTCCTATACTCAAAGGATAAGCAGGCTGAGAAAGAAATTAGGGAAATGACACCCTTCACAATAGTCACAAACAGTATAAAGTACTTTGGGGTGATTCTTACCAAACATGTGAAAGATCTGTATGACAAAAACTTCAAGACTGAAGAAGGAAATAGAAGAAGACCTCAAAAAAAGGAAAAATCTCCCATGCTCATGGATCGGCAGGATTAATATAGTTAAAATGGCCATTTTGTCAAAAGTAATATACAGATTCAACGCAATACCTATCAAAATCCCAACCCAATTCTTCATAGAGTTAGAAAGAGCAATTCTCAAATTCATCTGGAATAACAAAATACCCAGAATAGCTAAAACTATTCTTAACAACAAAAGAAATTCTGGGGAATCAGTATCCCTGACCTCAAGCAATACTACTGAGCAATCGTGTTAAAAACTGCTTGGTGTTGGTACAGTGACAGGCAGGCAGATCAATGGAACAGGATTGAAGATCCAGAAATGAACCCACACACCTATGACCAACTGATCCTCGCCAAAGGGGCTGAAAACATCTAATGGAAAAAAGATAGCCTTTTCAACAAATGGTGCTGGTTCAACAACTGGAGGTCAGCATGCAGAAGAATGGGAATTGATCCATCCTTGTCTCCTTATACTAAGCTCAACTCCAAATGGATCAATTACCTCCACATAAAGCCAGACACTCTGAAGCTAATAGAAAAGAAACTGGGGAAGACCCTTGAGGACATCAGTACAGGGGGAAAGTTCCTGAACAGAATACCAATAGCCTATGCTCTAAGATCAAGAATTGACAAACGGGACCTCATAAAATTACAAAGTTTCTGTAAAGCAAAGGACACCATCAAAAGGATAAATCAGCAACTAACAATTTGGGAAAAGATCTTCACCAACCCTACATCAAATAGAGGGCTAATATCCAATATATACAAAGAACTCAAGAAGTTAGACCCCAGAAAACCAAATAATACTATTAAAAAATTGGGTACAGAGTTAAACAAAGAATTCTCACCTGAAGAACTTCGGATGGTGGAGATTCATCTTAAAAAATGCTCAACTTCATTTGTCATCAGTTAAATGCAAATCAAAACAACCCTGAGATTTCACCTTACACCAGTCAGAATGGCTAAGATTAAAAATTCAGGAGACAGCAGGTGTTGGCGAGGATGTGGAGAAAGAGGAACACTCCTCCACTGCTGGTGAGGTTGCAAATTGGTACAACCACTTTGGAAATCAGTCTGGCAGTTCCTCAGAAAACTGGGCATGTCACTTCTGAAAGATCCTGTAACTCCTGGGCATATACCCAGAGGATTCCCCAGCATGTAATAAGGATATATGCTCCACTATGTTCGTAGCAGCCCTATTTATAATAGCCAGAAGCTGGAAAGAACCCAGGTATCCCTCAACAGAAGAATGGATGGAAAAAATGTGGTATATATACACAATGGAGTACTATTCAGCCATTAGAAATGATGAATTCATGAAATTTGTATCAAATGAATGGAGTTGGAGAACATCATACTAAGCAAGGTAAACTAGTCTCAAAACACCAATCATGGTATGCACTCACTAATAAGTGGATATTAGCCTGGAAAACTGGAATACCCAAAACATAATCCACACCTCAAATGAGGTACAAGGAGAAGGGAGGAGTGACCCCTGGTTCTGGAAAGACTCAGTGTAGCAGTATAGGACAAAACCAGAACAGGGAAGTGGGAAGAGGTGGGTGGGAGAACAGGGGGTGGGAAGGGGGCTTATGTGACTTTCCAGGAGTGGGGGGCCAGAAAAGGGGAAATCATTTGAAATGTAAATAAAAAATATATCGAATAAAAAAACAAACAAAAAAGAAAATTTTAAAAAAAGAAAAGAAAGTAGAAATTATAATGATTGTAGGAAGTTAGTTCTAAGTGTTACATATGTTGATAGTAGGTATATCTTAAACCATATTTATTTTGTTAACACATATAGATTGCCACAATAAAAAAGAAGTGTATCAGTCAATTAAGACACCAGAAGGGCATCATGTGGCATTGGGAAAGAATGTGGGATTGATACCTCAAAGTGCTTTATTTTCGTAAAGCAATCCATGTAAAAATTAAAATGATCATGTATTTTACCTTGAATGTTAGAGTAATTCAGATTTGTATCTTCAGATGTGGAATACTAACATATTAAATGCTCATTAAGTATTTTTTGTTCATATTCATAATTGATTTAGTAACTTAACCTAGTCTAGCAAATTATTATGAACACTCAAGTGGAAATATAATTTGGATATCAGTCCATGAATTTTACCTCCATTACTTTAGGTCTGAAGTAAGAAAGACATTATGGCACAGCATAACAGCTCACCTTCCGGCAACAGTGAAGCAGGAAGACATGCATTTAAGCAGAAAATATATGGTGTAATCTAAAAAACCTTGACTTAATTTTAATACAGATAGCATAATATGACAGTATCATGATTAGGCAAATTACTCATTTTCTATATAAAAATGCATCATACTAAAATCTATACTTCTTCCTGTATGTTTTCCTCATATCACTTTTAGAGAATAATTCTTCCCTACTAATGCTTTAGAGGAGAGTATAGCAAAGCAAAACAGCAATTAGCACAAAAGAAAGAATCAAAACAAAACTAGAGCAACTAAAATGTTAGTTTAACGTTTTAATGGCTGCCCATATTTTGCCAGCTCCACCCTGTGACATATTTTCTACCAACTTTCCCAAATTTCATTGATGTTAATTGATCAATCCATTCATTAGGTCAAAGGCCTCATGACCCAAACACCTTTGAATACTGGATCCGCCAATCCATCAATTTGTGTATATATATATATATATATATATATATATATATATATATATATATATATGTATGTATATATGTAGGATCCATATATACATGAAGAATGAGAGAGAGAGAGAGAGAGAGAGAGAGAGAGAGAGAGAGAGAGAGAGAGAGAGAGAGAGAGAGAGAGAGAAATTTAAAGTACATAAGTGGGCTTTAGGTAAACTAATATTGCAGAAAGTTCATATTATATTGTTATTAATTAATTTTACATTTATTGCCAAAAGGAACAGAATTTGTCAACTTATTTGAGGCAACTTGTGATTGTTCCTGTTCTCTCATGAGTATTTAAGGAAAAGACACTAGTCATTATAAGACTTGAAAATTTGAAAATTCACCTAGAGAAAGTAAAGGCTTTGTTTTTTAATGAAAATAAATTCTTCTCTATAACAATATTTCCTTTCCACTCCTAACTTTCCTCTATCTCCCCTCTCTCCCAGATCCAATCCTCCTTCTTTAAGTCTTCAGAAATCAGCAAGCCTCCAAGAGACAACAGCAAATAAAGACAAAACAAGATCCCATAAGATGAGGTGAAAACCCTCATAAGGAGGCTGGGCTAGACAATCCAATAGGAGGAAAAGTCTCAAGAGAAAGCAAAACAGTCAGAGTCATACCTGCTCCACCTTTTAGGAGTCTCACAAGAAACCAAGCTGACAGTCACGGATTTAGGCTGAGTCCCATTTGCAAGGCCATGCAGTACAAGTGCTTGTCATTTCAGCCTCTGTAAGCCCATGGGGAGTCCTGCTAAGTATATTCAGTGGGCTGTATTCTCCCATTGCATGCCATCCCTGCTGCAATCTTCCTTTTTCCCTTTCCATGAGGTTTCCTCATCTTTGAGAAGAGAGACAGAAGGTTGCCCTATAGAAACTAACAGTGTGTTCCATTACCAAAAATAACTTCCACTCATAGAAGGTAACAAGGTTGAGTTGATGCCTGTGTGGAGCCCTCAGCCCTAAATTGTAGTCTTTTTGGTGTGATATGATACTCTTGGAATTTTGTTTTGTTTTGTTTGTTTGTTTGTTTTTTTTTTTTTTTTTTCGAGACAGGGTTTCTCTGTGTAGTCCTGGCTGTCCAGGAACTCACATTGTAGACCAGGCTGGCTTTGAACTGAACTCAGAAATCCACCTGCCTCTGCCTCCCAAGTGCTGGGATTAAACTCCTGTGCCACCACCAACACTCTGCTGTTTTTTTTTTCTTTATTTACATTACAAATGATTCCCCCTTTCCTTGATCCTCCCTCCCTGAACATCCCATAAGCCCTCTTCCCTCTGCTTGTACCCCAATCCACCCCTTCCCACTTCCCTGTCCTGGTATTCCCCTACACTGCTGTACTGAGCCTTTCCAGGACCAGGGGCCACTCCTTCCTTCTTGTTAGGCATCATTTGATATGTGAATTGTGTCTTGGGTATTCTAAGCTTCTAGGCTAATATCTACTTATCAGTGAGTGCATACCGTGAGTGTGTTTTTGTGACTGGGTTACCTCACTTAGGATGATATTTTCCAGTTCTATCCATTTGTCTAACAATTTCATGAATTCATTGTTTTTAATGGCTGAATAGTACTCCATTGTGTGTGTGTGTATATATATATATATATATATATATATATATATATATATATATATATATATATATATATATATATATATCACAGTTTCTGTATCCATTCCTCCATTGAGGGACATCTGTTCTTTCCAGCTTTGGGCTATAAATAGGGCTGCTATGAACATAGTGGAGCATGTATCCTTATTACATGCTGGGGAATCCTCTGGGTATATGCTCAGGAGTGGTATAGCAGGGTCCTCCGGTAGTATCATGCCCAGTTTTTGAGGAACTGCCAGACTGATTTCCAGAGTGGTTGTACTAGCTTGTAACCCCACCAGCAGTGGAGGAGTGTTACTCTTTCTCCACATCCTCTCCAGCACCTGTTTTCTCCTGAGTTTTTATCCTTAGCCATTCTGACTGGTGTGAAATCTCAAGGTTGTTTTGATTTGCATTTCCCTGATGACTAAGGATGTTGAGCATTTCTTTTGTGCTTCTCTGCCATTCGATACTCCTCAGGTGAAAATTCTTTGTTTAGCTCTGTACCCCATTTTTAATGGGGTTATTTGGCTCTCTGAAGTCTACCTTCTTGAGTTCTTTGTATACACTGGATATGAGTCCTCTATCAGATGTAGTATTGGTAAAGATCTTTTCCCAATTTGTTGGTTGCTGTTTCATCCTATTGAAAATGTTCTTTGCCTTACAGAAGCTTTGCAGTTTTTCAAAATCCCATTTGTCAATTCTTGATCTTAGAACATAAACCATTGGTGTTCTGTTCAGGAAATTTTCTCCTGTGCCCATGTGTTCAAGGGTCTTCCCCAGTTTCTCCTCTATAAGCTTCAGTGTCCCTGGTTTTATGTGGAGGTCCTTGATCCACTTGGACTTGAGCTTTGTACAAGGAGGTAAGAATGGATCAATTTGCATTCTTCTGCATGCTGACCTTCATTTGAACCACCACCATTTGTTAAAAATGCTGTCTTTTTTCCCATTGGATGGTTGCAGCTCATTTGTCAAAGATCAAGTGACCATAGGTGTGTGGGTTCATTTCTGAGTCTTCAATTCTGTTCCATTGATCTTTGTGACTGTCTGTCTATCAATACCAAACAGTTTTATCACTATTGCTCTGTAGTAGAGCTTTAGGTCAGGGATGGTGATTCCCCTAGAAGATCTTTTATTGTGGAGTATAGTTTTTGCTATCCTAGGTGTTTTGGTATTCCAGATGAATTTGAGAATTGTTCTTTCTAGATCTACGAAGAATTTATTTGGGGTTTTGATGGGGATTGCATTGAATCTGTAGATTGCTTTCGGCAAGATGGCCATTTTTACTATATTGAGCCTGCCAATCCATGAACATGGGATATCTTTCCATCTTCTGAGACCTTCTTCAATTTCTTTCTCCAGAGGCTTGAAGATTTTGTCATAAAGATCTTTCACTTGCTTCATTAGGGACACACCTAGGTATGAAATATTATTTGGGACTGTTGTGAAGATTGTCATTTCCCTAATTTCTTTCTCATCTTGTGTATCCACAAAGAACACAGTGCTAAGGGGGAAATGCATAGATCTGAGTGCCTCCAAAAAGAGAATGGAGAGAGCACACACTGATAGCTTGACAGTGCACTTGAAAGCTCTAAGTTACTTTTTAAAGGTGCATTTTATTATAGCAATAGAAATAAAACTAAAAATTTAGTAACTTCACTAGTTTCTGACTATGAACACTAGTTAATGTTTTAGATTTAGTCTCATGGTGCTCCATTGCTAATTTCTCTCCTAGTATTTATATTACATGTTCTTTTTATATTCTTTTACTGATATCTTTACATATAAACTTAGTTCATTGACCTCTGAATAATGCTGATATTTTAGTATCATTAAGGTTATAATTTTAGAAGAACCTTTATCAGCATTACTTTAATATCAATATACTTACTAAATGTTGGCTGTTATTTCTCAAATTATTTTGTGATATAAATTAAAACTATTTATTAAATAAAAAATAATGGAGCCAACCCATTCATATTTTCACTGAGTTTTTCTTATTCATAGTCATCACTTTACATGCATTCAGAGAATACACTGAAGTTATTTGGTTTTGTTTTTTTTTCATACTTAAATCAATTGTATAACTCTTGTCTCTGTGGAGCATTCATCTTTCTCAGGAATCTGCTTCTGATGTATTCAACCAAAGAAGCTCACCATCCACTGTTTTGGTACAGGAAACCCATGAGCAGACAATGCTCTGCCTGGTTTCCTTGCAGTGTGCAAAGGGATACATACCCAACAGAAAACCAACGTTAATGCCAAGCACATTTTTCTTTGATCTAGTGTTAAGTTCTCAGGTAAATTCTCACTTTCTTAAAATAAATTTTTGTTATTATATATATATATATATATATATATATATATATATATATATTCATTCATTCATTTAACCTGTGTGCAGTGAGTTTGTGCATGTGTGTGTATATTTATGTAATTGCCATGACACACTTCTGGCACTCAGAAGACATCTTGTCTACCTGCAGTTTTTGTCTCTCCTTCTATATGTTGTGCACAGACAATAAAATTTTATGATCAGGTTTGGTTAGAAGCAGTTTTGCCTGGTGCAGAGATATCTCACCAGCACAATTTGTTTTGTTTGCTGCTATGGTGAACATTTCTCTTTTCTTTTTGTTTTCTCAGAAATAAGACTAATTCAGTTTAACATTTTCTAAAGACAATATTCAATATTTAAATGAAGCACTGTTCTAAATTATAATCTTTTCCCATTATGTTTTCATAAAATATTTGAACTGCTTGTTCTTAAAATCATGACTTCACTTTATTGCAAAAGGTTTTTTTAATGTAAACATTTCCAAACTGTTCATATGTTATCTGCCTCATTTCTATTCGTTTAAATTACAATGGAAGGCTGGGCATGCTGCTACAAGCCTTTAATCCTAGCACTCCTGAGGCAGAGGCAAGTGGACCTCTGTGAGTTCAAGGATAACAAGGTCTATATAATAAGTTCCAAACTGGCCAAGGATGTATTGAATTCTGTCTCAAAACCAAACAAAATGATATTTTTAAAATTATAAGTAAAACAAGAATTTAATTAAATTAAAAAGAAACAATAACCTGTTAATAGACAAATATATCTACAGTCTTGGAATAAAATACTTTACCAACCTGCAAAACATGGCCAATCAGGGAAAATAGGAGTTTTCCACAGGGAAATCTTGATGCTAGTAGATAAAAAAAAATTTCAGTCTCTAAAGTCGTTTTCAAATTGCATACAGTATTGTCATATGAATGCTTTTAAATTATTCTGTCCTTTTGTATCAAAGAAACAATCTAGTGTTCCAAAAGTAAAAAGAAGACAATAATAATATTTATGTCTGTGACTACGGAAAATATATTGAGGAAAGCTACCCTAGATGTTTGGTGTTGGAACAGAGGACAAAGGTGGATATTTGATATGTCAAATCAGACCTAGCCTACAGGTTCTCCCAGCTGTCTTCAGTCCCTACCTAACATACACACCCTGCCCCCAATATTGATATTTCCAGCTCAGGGCCTAGGTTGTCCTTCCTGCAGAGGCTCCTCCTTCCTATGTAATTCAGACATTGTGGTTTCAAGTGAGCCATTTCTCTCTTTCTCCTCCCATCCCACCACTAGGCCCATACCCCAGTGGCATCTTCCCTGGCCTCTGTCCTTGGGGTAAGTGAACTAGTAAAATTACCCCCCAGAAAGTAGTTTCCCAAGTAAATCTGCCTATACTATACTCTAATCTGGCTTGAATTGGCTCATTTCTCTGGCAGAAATTCTCATTAGGCTATACTAGAGTCAAACGAGAAGTGACGAAAATTGTAATTTGAAAATTTCCATGATGATCTATGCTTATCAGAAAAATAAAGATATACCTTGGTATATGATATTGGTAGAAACACATTTGAAATTTCTTAGGCTTATTTTCTTAAAGAAAATCACATTTATTAAAAAAGTATTTTTTAAATTAAATTAAATTATACTACGCTTTGCCAGCCCTTCCCAGCTACCCACTGTTGATTCCTTCCTGTTCTACCCTCCTCAAGCTGACTATCTCTTTGTTTGTGCGGGTGGGGGTGGGGGTTTTTGTTTCTTTCTTTCTTTTTTTGTTATCATTATTATTGTAACTCAAAACTGGGGAGTTATTTAAACATATTTTAGATGTCCAAGCTAGAATTTCTAATGCTATGATGAAATACCATAACCCAAAATGAAGTTGGAGAAGAAAGAATGTATTCAGCCTACACCACACCAAATAAATCCAGGACAGGAACTCTATCAGGACAGGAATTTTGAAGGCAAAAGCTGATGGATTCAAAGAACAAAGTAAGGGTGCTGCTTTATGTCTTGCTTCACATGGACTGCTTAACCTGTTTTCTTTTTCTTTTCTGTTTTTCTTTCTTTTTTATTATTGGTCCTTTGTGAATTTTACATTATGAACTCCAACCCCATTCATCTCCCTTATGTTCCAATCTCTTTGTACCCTCCTGCCACTCTTGCAATCTCCTGTTTAACCTAGGAAAATCAAATCTTGTTATGGAATCTGTAGTGTGTAATACTGTATATACTTTTGTCTACACTTCTTTACTTGCAAATGTTCATTGCAATGGCTCATTGATTTGGTATAAGGCCTCTGGCCTCTGCAACTTTATCAATACTGAATCACCATTATGAATCCTCTTAAATATCTTGTCATTGTTCTGTATCAAGGAGACCCTGAAGGGTTTAACTTGCTTTATTATAGACTCAAGCATCACCAGCCCAAAGATGGCACCATCCACAATGGGCTTGTCCATTTTCATTCTGTTAACCCTATCCATGAGCATGAGAAATCTTTCCAACTTCTGATACCTCAATTTCTTTCTTCAGAGATTTGAAGTTCTTGCTATACAGATCTTTCACTAGATTGGTTAGAATTACACTAAGATATTTTATATTATTTGTGGTTTGTGAAGGGTATTGTTTCACTAATTTCCTTCTCAGCCCGTTTGACATTTGTACTGATTTCATTGATCACTAATTGAGAAAATACTTTACAGCTGGATCTCATGAGCGAATTTCTTCAACTGATCCTTTTTCCTCTCTGATGACTCTAGCTTATGACATGATTCCGGCTTGCTCTACTCCACTGCTGCTGTTGTTCTTGGTGGTCATTCCATGGTAATATCATCTCCAAAATGCTGATGACTTCTGCTAAAACTGGGCTACACTCTCATAGCCTCTCTTCTTGGTGCCGAGCTCAACTAGAAAACCTTTAGGGAAAGGATGATTTTCTAGACAGATACCACTCACCAAATTTAAATCAAGAAAAGGTTAGCTGTGTAAACAGTTCTATAATCCATAAGGAAATAGAAGTCACTAAAATATTTCCTACCCCCCCAAAAAAAAGCCATGAGCTAGATAGTTTTAGTGCAGAGTTCTACCAGTAGAATAAAATTCTTTTATCTCTCTCCTAACCTTTCACAGTACCAAGGTATGCATAAAAGTCATCATTCTCCATGATCAAGTGGTCAGAGATGGTTCAGTATAGGAAAATCCATCAACATAATTCCCTAAATAAAAAGAAAGAAAAAAAAGACATGTTCATATCATTAGATGGCGAAAAAGCCTTCAAGAAAACTAACTCAACATCCCTTTATATTAAAAGTCTTAGAAAGATCAGGGATTAAAGACACATACCTAAGCAAAATAAAAACAACTTAAAACAGACCAATAGCCAACATTAAATTAAATAGAGAGAAACTTGAAGAAATTCCACTAAAACCATGGATAAAGCCAGGCTGCCCACTCTCTTCCTATCTATTCAATATCATACCTGGAGTTCTAGCGAGAGCACTAAGATAACAACATGAGATCTAGGGGATACAAGTTGGAAAGGAAGAAGTCAAAGTATGAATATTTGCAGATAATATGATAGTATATATAATTGATCCCAACAATTCTACCAAAGAACACCGACAGCTGATAAACAACATTAGCATAAGTGGCTAGATATAAAATTAACTCAAAAAACTCAGTACACATGACAAACAGGCTGAGAAAGAAATTAAACAACACCCTTCACAAGCCACAAATAATGTGAAATACCTTGGTGTAGCTCTAACCAGCCAAGTCAAAGATCTGTTTAACAAGAACTTCCAGTCTGTGAAGAAAAATTTGAAGAAGATATGAAAAGTTGGAAAGATTTCCCAAGCTCATGAATAGGTAATATTAGCATAGTGAAAATGGCTATCTTTCCAAAAGCAATATACAGATTCAATGCAATTTACATTGAAATTCCAAGATAATTTTAAATAGACCTTAAAAGAGATATTCTCAACTTCATAAGGAAAAAAAATACAAAAACTCAGGATAACAAACAACAATCCTGAACACTAAAATGACTTATGGTGGAATCACTATCTGTGATCTCAAGCTATAGTACAGAGCAATAGTGATTTAAAAAAAAATTCTGCTTGGCACTGATACAGAAACAGACCAGTTGACAAATGAATTCTAATTGAAGACCCTCACATAAACCCACTCACCTATGGATGAAGAAGCCAAAACCATAAAATGGAAGATTCTTCAACAAATGATACTGGCCTAGGTGGATGTCTGCATGTAGAAGAATGCAAATAGAACCAGAACTGTCATAATGCACAAAACTCATATCCGAGAGGATCAAGATCTCAACATAAAAATGTACACACTAAATCTCACGGAAATGAAAGTGGTAAATAGCTATGAAAGAATTGGTACAGGAGAAAATTTCCTGAACAGAACACCACAGGCTCAAGTTTTAAGATCAACAACTGATAAATGGAACCTCATGAAACTGAACAGTTTCTGTACAGCAATGGACACTATCAGTAGAACATATATTAGCCTGAAGATTGGGAAAAGATATTCAGTAGGTTTGAAAGAGGGCTAATCTCCAAAATATATAAAGAACTCAAGAAGTTAGATTTCAACAAATTGAATAACCCAATTAAAGCAGTGAGGTATAGAGCTAAACAGAATTCTCACCAGAGAAGCAATATTGAGTGGCTGAGAAGCACTTATAAAGAAATTCTTAGCTTCTTTGCCTGACCCCTTCAGTCCTGGGTTACCTTAGTTAGGATTTTATTGCTGTTAGAGACATCATGACAGTCTACTATCCATTATCTCTCTTCAGAACCCATATCACTCACAGATCATGATAGTGCTAATTCTTATGGCCAAGCATTAAAACATATGAATCTATGGGGGCTCTCTCTTCTCTACCACTTGGGAGTTCATGATAGTGAGGATGCACATTCACCAATGGCCTATCCTCACCTCTCACAGTACCAAGTCTCAGTTGTTCTTCATAATTCCTTCATGCCTTTAAAACTAGTATCCCCTGGGGGACTTTTATATATTACCAAATCTGGCTGACAAAACAAGGTACAACTTTGGTAACCTCTGGAATGAAGCTTTTTGTAATATCAGAAAACACTTCCCAGAAGATTTCACCTCAGTGATTCTGATCTCTTCTTAATCACTAATTTCTCAGCTACAGATAACCTTCATTATTTGACCAAGTAATGCAAAGATTTCACTTCAGAAGTTCTGGTATCTTCTTAATAACAGCTGATTTTTCAGCCCCACCTAAGAACCATAGAATTTTATATCAAAACAGCAAACAAGACTGTGATATGGTCTTTAAGTTCACTTTGAAATTTCACATGTCAGGCCTCTACCTTCCGCACTGTTCTCAACTGTCTTATCTTCTAAACTTCCATAGAACATCCCATTGAGGTCCCAACACTAAATAGCATTTTTATCCCAATGTTCCAAAGTTCTTCCACAACTAACTAACTAACTTTTTTAGTTAGAGTTTCAATTGCTGTGATGACACACCTTAGGCAAAGGTGCAAGTTGGGGAAGACAGGGTTTATTCGCCTTACATGTCACCAAAGGGAGTTAGGGCAGGAACTCAATCAGTGCAGTAACCTAGAGGCAGTAGATGCTACTGTGGCCCTGGAAGGGTACAAATTACTAGCTTGCTTCATGTGGCTTACTTAGCCTGTTTTTTTTTTTTTTCAACAAAACCCAGGAGCACAAGACCTGGAATAACACCATCCACAATGTGGTGGGCTAACCATCATTGATCACTAATTGTGAAAATAACTTATTGTTGAATCTCATTGAGACATTTTCTCAATGGAGCTCTCTCTCTCTCTCTCTGTGTGTGTGTGTGTGTGTGTGTGTGTGTGTGTGTGTGTCTGTCTCGCTCTCTTGCTGTCTTTCTTCTAACCTATGTCAAATTGACATATAAACGATCCAGTACACACGGGTTAGGATTTAATTAATTTTTCTCTGAAAAAAATTATTACTCCTTGTGTTATTATTTTCTAACATAGATGTTCATCAAAACAATGGAGCCGAGTATGTGGATCTACTTTAGATTATGAGTCGATGAACAAATAAGCCAATGAGTGACATCAGAAGTGTTCAGTGAATGCTAAGGTATGCTTTATTCTAAATAATTTAAGTTTAGTATAATGAGAGTCATGTTGCTGTGATTATACTGACTTAGGTTATAGAATAGAAGGTACCTAAATTGAACTTATTTTGCCTTCTCCAAGTATCATTTCTGGACCAATACTGGAAAAATAATGTTCACCATAATAGAGAGAAACATGAGATTACTTGTAACTCTAATAGAGTAAAAGTCAAAATTATATTTGCTAACAAATGTAGAATATTGTCTTGTCTGCCAACACATTCTTTATATGTTTTGCTTATACATTTTACCTCTTATTATTCCTATATTTTATACTTTCTAAATATAAGAAAACATTGGTGTATATACCTCTAATTTATACTAACAGAGAGAGTAGAAGAAATGCACCAATCCAATGACCTAAATACATTCATAAACATCTGAATACATTTTTGTAATTCTTATAATGGAGGTATTACAATCACTTTTGCAATAAAGAACCAGGTGTAATTAGAGCATCAAAGTTCTTTTTCAAACCTCCACTAATATATAGTTACTTTTCTACAAGAGATGTTTAGCATTAAATTCATCAGATTTAGTCAGCCTGAGTATAACATATTAAAAAGAAGTTTTATTAGTTTGCTTTTGAATGGTTTGCTTGAAAAAAAATATACTTATGTATCACTAAAAGAGAGACATAAGGTCCAATGGAACTTTGGATTGTGATGAACTATCTCATGTAATTGTTACTTACTCCTGTATCATTTAAGTAAATAAAATATGATCCCTTTTACTAGACCCTGATTTTTTATTTTATTTATTTTTGATTAAGTAAATTTAAATAGCCACATTTAATTAGAGACTACTATATTAGGCAGTTTGCTTTTA
Organism: Apodemus sylvaticus; assembly: GCF_947179515.1. Classification (NCBI taxonomy): domain Eukaryota; kingdom Metazoa; phylum Chordata; class Mammalia; order Rodentia; family Muridae; genus Apodemus; species Apodemus sylvaticus. The sequence goes on along the minus strand of NC_067479.1, from coordinate 29,540,534 downwards.
TGTATTAAAGTTTCATTAGTAACAAAGCACACACATTGCGATCTTCAAGCATCCTTTATTCTGTACAGACAGATTTGACAGTACACATACAAACAAATACATATGCAAAAGGCATTGTGATGAGGGTATGGTTTAATGTGGCAGTTAGGTACATATTATGAAAAATGTGAGGCATTTAAATTTGTAATATGATAAATTAGAAAATAAATATTAAATGGAAATAGAATGGTCTTTAGAAGAAAAATTCTGTTTTCTATATTTTAAAGCAAAGTCACTGTAGTGTCTCACAGGGATAGTAACGAATTTTGAGTGATGACTTTGGCCACATCACATATACTGTTTTGAAAGCTAAATCGGTGTCTTTGCAGACACTACTATTGCCTTTTAAAGAAAGAAATGGTATTGTGCTATAGCAGATATTTTGGAAAATAAAAAAAAAAAACGTTTATAAAATTCATAAAAACATGTAACTTTGATTTTAATACTTTGCACTTTAAATTCCAGGCAAAAGAAACCTTTGATTTTTTAAATTTTTCACACAGGTCTTTATAAGTTCTTTTATATGCAGAATTAGTAGATCAGAGACTTCTTACCTGCTCTAATAGCTTATAAACATATAAGTGTTGTTTCGCATTTTAGCTCATACGATACTCTGAAAAATCTAAAAAGAAAAGCCACTCCAAGTCTGATTGTCTCTCCTGTGATACAAATCATTTCTGACACCTGATGTGACAGAATCTCTCTCCATCTAGAAATATATAATTGAGTTTTTGGCAGCAGACATATCTAGATAAACTGCAATCAAATCAGTTCCTACATTGTATACTGGAGAAGTCACCGTGTGCAGTACCCTAAACAGCATCCTCCTCATATATTTTAGATGCCTTTAGCAAGCCTCCAAAGTGCCTATGCCTGTATTTCTCCTCTGTTTCTACTGTAGGTCAGGATTTCCAGAGCACATTTATTCAATAAAGTTCATTTGTTCTAGCTTCTTATACAACAAAGAAAATGTTTCCTTATGGTTCCAATATTATAGTGAAGCGAATTAGGGAAGATTTGACCAAGATAGACCAAGAGGTTCAGGAACAAGATACTCCAAATGTCACAACTATTTCTAGTGGGATTCAGGTGGATTCCAACTTCTTCCCCCACAGGCCACCCAGGCATTCATTTTAAGTGTGCCCTGGACTCTGTCTTTTGGCTTTCATTCATGGTATCATTGATATTAAATTGAATGGCAAACAAAGACTACATCCATGGACATGTCCAGGTGGGCACAAGGCTTCATTCCTAATGAACTTTATACACCTGAGGAAAGCGGGGAGCAGGAGAGGTGAGTGTTCTATTCCAGTATGGTATCCAGTGACACGTGATCAGCCTAGAAAACATACAAAGAAGTGACATTATACAAACCCAGAAGTTTATGTTTACATATGTGTGTCTGTATATAGAGAAACACATACACATATGTGTATATACAAATAAATATATAAATATAATAACAATGAAAGAAGAGATCATGAACTTGAAGAAAGCTAGGAAGGGCTATCATATGTAAAGTGTTAGAGGGAAGAATGGGAGGAAGAAATCTTGTAATTAAATTATAAACTAAGGAAACAAAGGAGAGAAAAAACTTGTAAGGTATGCCTGTTCAGATTATTCTGGCTTCTGAGTTCAACATTCCTTCCTCCAGGGTAGAGAGAAGCACCACAGTAGAATGAGGCATGTCTTTCAGTTTACAATAGTGATATTGAATCAGAGGCAAGGGCAAAAGCCATAGACAAAAATCCATGTACTCATATCATACTGTCAGAAGCATTTACCTATTATCTTATTTTATGGTAGGATATTTGGAAAATAAGAAATACAAAAAATATTATATATGAAAGTGCACTCAGCAGTTAAGAGCATTGACTGCTCTCCCAGTGGTCCTGAGTTTCATTTCAGCAAACCACATGGTGGCTCACAACCATCTGTAATGGAATCCAATGACCTTTTCCTGGTGTGTCTGCAGACAACTATAGTGGACTCATATACATTAAATAAATAAATCCTTTTTTAAAAAAAGCTTTTGATTTCTGTGTTTTCTTTCTACATTTCTCATTTGTAGTACTTGAATTTTCATTTTTTTCTAAATCACGAAGAACATTTTATTTGAATAAAAAGAAAACATGTTTCTTATTACTTTTATGGAATATCATTACACTGAATCATTCTTTCTGACATTTATTTATTTATTTATCTATTTATTGGATATTTTCTTTATTCACATTTCAATTGTTTTTCCCTTTTCAGGTCTACCCTATCCCATCCCCCCTCCCATTGCCTCTCTGAGGGTGCTCCCCCATCCACCTACTCCCTTCCTCCTGCCCTGACATTGCCCTACACTGGAGCATCAAACACCCTTAGTCCAAAGGGCCTCTCCTCCCTTTGATTTTCAATAAATCCACCCTCTGCCACATATGTGGCCAGCAACATGGGTTGCTCCATGTGTATCCTTTGGTTGGTGGTCCAGTCCCCCCGGGAGCTCCAGGTGGTCTGGCCAGTTTCCATTATTGCTCCCTTCATTGGAATACAGTGCCCTCAGCTCCTTCAGGCCCTTCTCCAACTCCTCCATCAGGGAACCACAAGCTCAGTCCAATGGTTGGTTGTGAGCTTCCACCTCTGCATTTGTCAGGCTCTGGGAGAGCCTCTCAGGAGACAGCCATGTCAGGCTTCCATCAGCAAGCATGTTACAGCATACACAAGAAAGTGGCTGTATATGGGATGGATCTCCAGGTGGGGCAGTCTCTGGATGGCCTGTCCTTCAGTCTTTAGTCCACACTTTCTATGTTTCCTCCTGTGAGTATTTTGTTCACCCTTCTAAAAAGCACTGAAGCCTCCACATTTTGGTCTTCCTTCTTAGGCTTCATAGGACCTATGAATTGTATCTTGGGTATTTCAAACTTTGGTGCTAATATTCACGTATTAGTGAGTACATATCATGTTTGTTCTTTTGTGACAGAGTCACCTCACTCAGGATGATATTTTCAAGTTCCATCCATTTGCCTACAAATTTCATGGAATCATTGTTTTTAATAGCTGAGTAGTACTCCATTGTGTATATTTACCACATTTTCTGTATCCATACCTCTGTTGAGGGACATCTGGGTTCTTTCCAGCTTCTGGCTATTATAAATAAGGCTGCTATGAACATAGTGGAGCAAGTGTCTTTATTACATATTGGAGCATCTTTTGGGTATATGTCAGGAGTGGTATAGCAGGGTCATCAGGTAGTACTAGCGCAAATTTCTGAAGAACCGCCAAACTGATTTCCAGAGTGGTTGTACCAACTTCCAATCCTACCAGCAATGAAAGAGTGTTCTTTCCCTACGTCCTTGTCAGCATCTGCTGTCCCTAGAAGTTTTCATCTTAGCCATTCTGACAGGTGTGAGGTGGAATCTCAAAGTTGTTTTGATTTGCATTTCTCCCTGACATTTTCATTGGGACATGACTGTGTGCTTTGAGTTACTTCTGATAAAAAATTCTGTCCCGATTGTCATTCAAATGCAAGTATATAATAAGCATTTGATATAGTAAAACAAGGCAAAAGCCCTTGAACCCTGTCTCTGATGATAAGTCTTGTCTGCTTTTCCCTTCACAATGGAAGCTTGCTAGATTCTTTGATTGTCCCTCTGTCACTCTATGAACAACCCCCTTTATCTATCATCCTGTAGATTCAGGTATGAATTCTGAGTAAACTCTGATAACCCTACATCTCTCACAAAGGCTTTGGTTTAAAAACACACCTCTCTCCAAATGTATACTTGGTCTTTTTAAAAACCTTACACCAGTCAGAATGGCTAAGGTCAAAAACTCAGGAGACAGCAGGTGTGGGCGAGGATGCAGAGAAAGAAGAACACTCCTCCACTGCTGGTGGGGCTGTAAGATGGTACAACCACTTTGGAAATCAGTCTGGAGGTTCCTCAGAAAACTGGACATGAGACTTCCAGAGGACCCTGCTATACCTCTCCTGGGCATATACCCAAAGGATTCCCTAGCATGCAATAAAGACACATGCTCCATTATGTTCATAGCAGCCTTATTTATAATAGCCAGAAGCTGGAAGAACCCAGATGTCCCTCAAAGGAGGAATGGATACAGAAAATGTGGTATATTTACACAATGGAATACTACTCAGCAATTAGAAACAATGAATTCACAAAATTTTTAGGCAAATGGTTTGATCTGGAAAATATCATCCTAAGTGAGGTAACCCAATCACAAAAGAATGGAATGCAATCTCTGATAAGTGTATATTAATTAGCCCAGAAGCCCTGAATACCCAAGGCACAAATTGCATAACAAATGACTCCCATGAAGAAGTATGGAGAGGGTCCTGATCCTGGAAAAGATTGATCTAGCATGGGAAGGGAATATAAGGACAGAGAAAAAGGAGGGAGGTGATTGGAGAAAGGATGGAGAGAAGAAGGTTTATGGGACATATGGGGAGGGGGAGATCCGGGAAAGGGGAAAGCATTTGGAATGTAAACAAAGAATATAGAAAATAAAAATATTAAAAAAATAAAAAATAAATAAAAATAAAAATAATGTTTGAATTTATTTCATTTTCAGAATATTTTACCAATATTATTTTTATAAATGGATTTACTTTTTCACTATTTCACATATTATGGGATGATCTTATTTTTAAAAGGCAACTTTGGAGGACGCCAGGAGAACTTAGTCCTGAATTGAATGAAAATGACTTAAATGGATTCACAAAGATAAATGAAGCAAGCACAGAGGCCTGCAGGTTTCTGCACCAGATTTTTCACATAAATGTTATAGCTGTTAGCTTGTGGAAAAAAATGTAACAGTGGTAATGGGTGTGGCTATGACTCTTTTGTCTGCTCTTGGGGCTCTCTTCCTCCTTTGGGTTGCCTTGCTCAGCCTGGATATGAGGAATATTGCTTTGGCTTATTATATTTTTTGTAATAACTGACATTGAACTATGATACCTGGATAGTTTATATTATTATATATATTATTATTAATATATATATATTAATATATTAATATATTATTTATATTATTATTATTATAGTTATATTCATTTTCTCTCAAATCCACGACATCTTCTGGGTATATTTTGCAGTAAGTTTTCACAGACACACTATGGTGAAAGAAGTAAAAGTGTTTGACCACTATGACAGGCAGAACTGGAGACAGGAGGAGGATAGGTACAGCCTGATGTGAATAGATTGGGTTGTCACTGAGACCATCCAGAAATCCCAGCCATGTTACCCCTGAGGTCCAAGGACACACACTTGGCCCTGCTGCACCAGTGTTTTGTGTTAATGTATGTTGCTCATGTTATCACCAAAAGCCATGCCAATTGCTCAAGTCTGGGCTGCCACATGAGACCATGCTGATGCCCAAGAACTGACTACAGCACTCGGGAGAGTGGGCCCTACATCTCACTTAAGCAGCACTGTACAGTGGCATAGACACAGGTGACTGGTCACAAGGGCAGGAGGGCAGGAGAGCCGGAAAGTAGATCTCATGTCTTGTCAGCTAGGGCACTTGGGTTAGCTTGCTAGAGTAGTGCTGGAGAGCTAGCAGAATGACCAAATTAGTGAACAACCAAGCCCAGATGCAGAGCTGTGGGACAGCCCACCCCAACATCTACCCCATCTGTGAATTACTAGAGTGCATGAAGGGACAGGTACAGAACCAACCCGGCAGAATGTCAATGACACAGAGCAGTGACAGGATGACCAAGAGAAGTGTCAGTGAAGACACAGTGAAGATAGTGTGGAAGAATTCTGTAGTTGAGCCAGACCAATGACTCACTGCTGTAAACATCTGCAAGTAAAGATGTTTGGACAAAAGAGAATTCTGGGTGACACTCTGTGACATACTGAGGCACACCACAACTTCTAGGAAAACATTCTTCGTTTTATGGGGTTTTTTTTCTGTCTATATTTATTTATTTTTCTTTAGGCATGGGGAGGATGCAAGGGCAGAGGGTGATGATGAAGGGATGTGAATAAAAAAGGATTAACTATGTCCCACTGTGTGAGTGGAGGGTGAGACCCAGGGCTTCACCCTATACTCAGAGGAGAAGGGGAGGGAGGATAAGGGGGGGCGTTGTGAGGGTGGACTGGGAGGATGGGGGCTGATATTGTGGTGTAAGGTGAATAAATAAATTAAAATAAATAAAGAAGTCAATTGATTGAAAACACTATTTTACTGATTATCATATCCTTAAATTTCATTTCACTTGGGATAAAATCAGAGTCTAGACTTGGAAATAAAGAAATGCTTTCATTTATTTATTTTCAAACAATGAATATTCAAGAATAGAGTCTCTTGCTATCATCAAACCCTTGGATATCTTTGCTATATTAATACAGACTTAATCTTTTTATGATTATTAGACATGAACAAATTCCTAAAGTGACTAGTAAGTGTTAAATTTATTTTGGAATTGCTCAGTAGAATGTGGTACTATGCTTATAGAATGTTTTTCTAAATTGGACATAATGAGTTCGTTCGTTTTAGAAACCAGAAATATGTTTACAAATAAGATGCAATTTTTACATGAACAAGAAAAGTAAATGGGTATCATTGTTTATTTAGAACAATAGTTCACAGCCATCCATACATTGACTAAATACCCTTAAAAGCTAAACTCTTTAATTCGACATTTTTGTTGACTAGGAGTCTCAGCCACCTGTATTTGTTGATTTACATATTTTACATACTAAATATGTTCTCCTAATGATAAGACTGCTGCAGTGATGAATGCCTAAAATCTCATCTATTCAAGAAGCAAAGAGGAGAAGATCATAAATAGGAGACTGCCCTGGGAAATTGGTGGTATTTCATCTCAAGATAGAAAGGTAGAAGGTTACAGGTAGTCAAGAAAGCTTAGTGATAGGGAGTTCACTTAGTATGCACTTTTGGGTCAGTCTCTAGTCATTTCATAATTCTCTTACATCTTCAAAGATGAATCATAGACTTCAAACACACATATTTAATATCTCATGTCTAACAACTAATAGGTTCTATGGACTTTTAACAGTACAGTATTGAAGTAGATAAAAACTGACAATGCCTACTCTCTCTCTCTCTCTACCTCACTGCTATTTTCTAGTCCAGTTCCTATTTTGTTTTGCAGGTGATGAATCCTAAACTGATTAGTAGCACAAATGTTTTAAGCAAATCAGAACAACCCTGAGATTTCACCTCACACCAGTCAGAATGGGTAAGATTAAAAACTCAGGAGACAGCAGGTGTTGGTGAGGATGTGGAGAAAGAGGAGCACTTCTCCACTGCTGGTGGGATTGCAAGCTGGTACAACCACTCTGGAAATCAGTCCAGAGTTTCCTCAGAAAACTTGGCATGACACTTCTGGAGGACCCTGTTATAACATTCCTGGGCATATACCCAGAGGATTCCCCAGCATGCAATAAGGACACATGTTACACTATGTTCATAGCAGCCTTATTTATAATAGCCAGAAGCTGGAAAGAACCAAGCTGTCCCTCAATGGAGGAATGGATACAGAAAATGTGGTATGTTTACACAATGGAATACTACTTAGCTATTAAAAACAATGAATTCATGAAATTCTTAGGCAAATGGTTGGAACTGGAAATTGTCAACCTAAGTGAGGTAAACCCATCACAAAAGAACACACATGGAATGCAATCATTGATAAGTGGATTCAGAAGCTCTGAATACCCAAGACACAATTAACATATCAAATGATTCCCAAGAAGAATGAGGTAGAGGGTCCTGGTTTTGGAAAGGCTTGATGCAGCAATGGAGGGGATTACCAGGACAGAGAAGTGGGAAGGGGCTTGATCTGGAAATGGGTGGAGGGAAGATGGCTTATGAGGGGGGAACCAGGAAAGAGGAAATCATTTGGAATGTAAACAAAGAATGTAGGAAAAAATTTCTAATGAAAAATCTATTTTGCATGTACCAGTTTTACTTGGCCTAATATTAATTAAGTATATATAATTACATAGTCTTCAAAATAAAATGGGAGGGTTGCAGTGAGTATGCAAGGAAGGCGGGCTGGCAAGAGACAGTCATCTTGAACAGAAAGTCACAGCTTGTATAAATCCAAGTGAAGAATATCTTGAGACATAAGCAAGGAGAAGGATTTGTTTGCAGAGATTAGGAAGAAGATATGTATGGAGGAATTGTCATTTAGATGTACATCTGTTTCAGGGCAATTTTGCAAAGGTAAGAAATGTTGCTTCCAACAGTGAATGTATAGTTTAGCATGAAGTCTGGCATCTATGACTAAACAGAAGCATGAATGTTGTTTTAGTCTTGATTTTGTAGAAGGGATGGTGCTCACTAGGTGGTTCAGAACTAGCTTGAGGGAATGAAAACACTGAGACTGTTTAAGGTTCTGGGGTATAAACTTTTCTGTTTGTATTGGATGAAGTGAGAGACATTTGAACATTCTTTAGCCAAAAGGAAGGAAAAAAATTTTCCCCTTAAGCTATCTCTACTAGCAGCAGATGAGGAAGAAAGGTTTGAAAACATTCTACTCTCAAGAGAAGCCAGCTGAAACTGTTAGCTCTACGGGAAAAGGTAGTAGAATACAAAACAGAGCTACTTGAGCTTCTGGGTCTTTCCTTCTTGCTTATGTTGTTGCAATGTTGTTTAATTTGTATTTGGACAAATCTTTCACTCTGAAGTTTTGGTTGCACAAACTGGTTTTAGTAATATTTTATCTCTCTACCTTTAAAAGCTCACATGATGTTCCCAGGAGAGATTTCTGTAGTTGAACATAGGTTAAAAGTACAAACAGACTAAAAAATACATGCCAACAACTGTTGTAGGCACCACTGTAATGGAAGAATGAGTGATAGAGAGATGGGAACAATGGACTAGGGGGTGGAGGGATGGGAGGCAAAGAGGATTCCTATGCTGTGGCGAAAGCTAGATCTGGAGACTCAATCTCCAGACAGGCAGGCATGAAGAGGCAATGGTGAGATCCGGCCCCAGGCTGCCCGCAAGGGCCATGTCTGGGTCCTTGGTCCTGCTTCAACTGGGGTCTGTATCTGTGCATGTCTGTGACCTGACTAAGGACCGAAAGACAAACAGATGGCCTGGTCTATGTTCTTGGCTGTCACCTGAGACAATGTAGATGTGCTGTGACATGCTGATCTGAATGGCAAGCGCTACCATCTGAGGCCATAGGGACATCCAGGCCCATGCTCCTTCTTGGGACCATGTCTTAGATAATGACACTAAGGCTGCCAGAGTCTGTGTTTGATGTTCCAGGGCTGTATTACCACCACAGGTCCTGCAGATATCCCTGGTCTGAACCAAGGCACAGGGCTAGGCTCACCTTGCACCTTGATGCCACCATGTGGGCAGCTTAGTAGAGCTGAGCCTAGTGGCTTGGGATGCAGGTCAACTGCCCTGAGGGAGTAGACATAGAAAATCTTGCCCTGGCCCTCATCTGCGAGGTGGGCAGTGGGGGTTTCTTGTACACAAGGGAGAAATACCTCCCCCTCCCTTGCCCTTTGCCTCCTGTGCTAGGCAGGTGAGATGTGCTGAGATCATGAGAAGTGGGGAGCTGTCGCTGTACCTTACCTGCTGCAGCACAACAAATAATGGGAACCTGCCCCTTGTCATCTGAGGAATTGGGTGAGCTAGCTGGGGAAGTTCTTGTGAGGTGATGCAGGCTCAGGAATGCTGGTGGGCCAACAAAGTCAACTACTTCTCAGACCCAGATCCAGGGATTTTAGTTCTTTCACCCCCATCCCTACCCCATCTATGATCTGTCGCATGGTGTGTAGAGGCAGGACCTGCAGAACCAAAGCTGCAGTATCTCCATGTCACAGAACAACAACAGGGCATGCATCTGAGAGGTAAGGATCTATGGTTATTAGTGTAGCTGAGCCAAAGGCTTCAAAACAGACCAATGACTCACTGCAATAAACAGCAGCAAGTAGAGATGTATGGATCCTGTGTAGAGATGTATGGACTCTGTGACATACTTCAGCTTCCATGACAAGATTTCTATTTTCAGGCCATCTTATTTTGTTTTGTGGTGGGATGTCTCAAGGGAAGATAAAAAAGGAATGTGGACATGAGTGGAGTTGGTTGCATGATGTGAAATTCACAAAGAAGCAAGAAAAAATTTTCAGAAGTAGGAAAGGGAAAACTGGCATTGCTTCCCATTAGTACCTGATACTCCTCCTGTGTGATTAGAGACTGATTGCTTTGACTATACTTCTGTTTGAGTGAAAATAACGGGCTCATAATTTGTATTATCTTTGGAAACAGATCAACTATATTAAAAAGTAGTTGAAAAACCTGCTTGTTTCATTTTGCTAGCAGTTTAACTCTCAGGGGGAAAATGCTACTTTGGAATTACAGAGATGAACATTTCAGCTGGGATTTAAAAAATAAAAAAGACAGAAGGAAAGAAAAGAAAACTCCACCACTTTTTAGATACATTTGACACATTATATCCTGGCTATCAGCACAAGAATCTTAAATGTCAAAAATAAAGTAAACAAATATTTAACCACTATATCAGTTATACAACTAAAACAGACATTGTAAAACTTTCTTCTATAAACACCCTGCTGCTTGCAAGAGGAAGCATGATAAATATCTTCTAATTGAAACATTTTATAACCATTTTTACACTTTAATTTATGGTGGAAAATATGCATTCCCACAGCAAGCCACTTGACATTTACAAGCAAGAGAATGAACCTGCCTCTCTTAATGCTTCTGATAGAAAATGAAACTAATAGGAGTGTAGGAGCTTTGCACCTAAGTGTTGGCCTCCAGACTCATGATGGAAAGGATGCTGAAAATATTTCCTGTAGGAAATCATTGCAATGATTTTTTATTATAGTTAAAAAACAAACAAACAAACAAGAAATTGCAGGGAAGAAGAAAGTATGGTAAAGTTTTTATGCATCCTACAACTACCTTAATAAATATTCTAGTCTCAGTTACTCATTTCATGCAATGTCTTTACATTAAATTACTGTATAATTGAATAATAGCAATGACATTTCAGGGATCACGCTTTGTAATTAACATTCCCCTCTTAATTTTTTCATAGAAATAAAACAGGACTGTGATATAAATAGATCAATTACATATATTAATTATCAATGGAATTCATGCTAGCTACTGAAGATAGTATTACCTAAGTAACATTGCATAAGCGAAATACTTGATACGTTGTTGATTCCACACTTGATCCTACTTTGACTTCTCTGACCTTGAAATTAGAAATAATATCAATAATTATATTATTATGTTATATATCTGTATCTTTTTACACATAATACATTTTCATAATATTGACAAATATGGAAACTCTCAAGATATTTAAAGATCATCCAAAGAAAACTATTTTTCAAAGGCCAAATGACTAATATGTCAGTGCACAGTATAGATTTCTATACCAGTTATGATTGTTCAAGGTTATAGGTGGTTGTATAGATGAGTAATGGGTGATGAATCTATTACTTTTACAAAAAGGTGGGCTAGTCCTAAGACTATATAATATTTCACAATTGATACAAGAGACTCTGTCTGAAAACTTCATAGCCAAACTCATTATCTGTTCAATATGCAGCAGTCATTTCCATGCTTCAGTAAATTTATGAAGAATCTGATATTCCATATGGAAAATTAAATAGATTAAATAAATAAATAAGTAAATAAATAAACAAATCCCCGTTCTAGAGAGATTACTATGTGACTGGAATGCATCAGAAGAAAGGTGAAGTTCTGGATGCATTTCCATTATAACTCGCTATATGAATATTCATCACATCATATACTTTACAAGCCATTGGGTTTATGACTGTTGCAGCAATAATGAGGTTATATGGGACTATTGTTACAACCTGTTAAAAGAGATTGGAGTGGGAGTTATAACCTGTCATTTTGCATCTCAATTTAGATAAATAAGAATACTAGCAATTAACAGATGACCTTTGGGAATATTTTATTAATTTTCAAAGATTTAAACTAAAAGTGAACCATACATCCTACTCCTATTTTACTTTCATAATTTTAATCTACATATTTAGTGACTGCAGTTCTGGTGGCCAAAATTAACAGAAAGAATTCAGTTTCATTTAACATTTGGTTTTGTAGAGAAACATTAACAAATATCCATTACGTAAAATTCTCGACTGATTACATAATTCCATGGGTGTTAAACAAAAGATATTTTGTAAATTTTGCTTCAATTGTGCTTTGATAAATACCATAAGAAACAACTCTCTTAAGACAGATTTGTTTGACTTTGACTACTGTAATAGCAATCTATCACTGAGGAATGGACTCAATACAAAAACCTGGAGACAGGAACTGATATAGAGACCTTGGAAGGACACTGACTACTCAATTCTTACTTCTGCTTATCAAGCTTTCTTATCAAATCTAGGACCACCTAGACAAGCATGGCAGTGAAATAGAACCATCTATTAGCAATCAAGAAGATGCCCCTCACACATATTCACAGGTCACTTGAAGACAATTCCTAGATGAAATTCCAGATATGTCAAGTTAATAAGCAAGAATTGCCATCACATAATGAATATAGATTGTGGTAGAGATAGTAAGTGTAATTTACTGTTACTCTTACTCTCATGTCAGACACTGTTAATTGAAAAGAGGATTTGTCTCCTGAGGGGCCCTGCCAGAGCCTTGCAAATACAGAAGCAGATGCTTGTAGACAACCATTGGACTGAGCAGAGGTTCCCAATGGAGGGGCTAGAGAAAGAACTAACAAGAGTTGATGGGGTTTGCAACCTCATAGGAAGAAACAATATCAAACAACCAGACACCCCAGAGCTCCCAAGGACTAAGACATCAACCAAGGGGTATGAATGGCATCAGCTGCATATGTAGCAGAGGATGGCCTTATCAGGCATCAATGGGACTAGAAGTCCTTGGTCCTCTGAAGGCTTGATAGATGCCCCAGTGTAGGGGAATCCATGGTGGGGATGTGGGAGTGGGGTGGGTGGAAGAACACCCTCATAGAAGCAAGGATAGGGAGCATGGGATAGGGGCTTTCTGGGAGTTGGGGCAGGAAAACCTGGAAAAGGGATAACCTTTGAAATGTAAATAAAGAATATATCCAATAAAAAGATAAAATAAAATAAAATCAATTTACTGCTTTATACCAAAATATATAAAAAAAAAATACTAATCCAAGGTTTGATGTACTTTAACAGAATCCAAGCATTTTATAAAAGTCAGGTGTTTGCCAGGAAATGTGCCAGGTTACAGAATACACTTGTTCAATAAAGTTGTTCTCCTCTAAGATTCATGCATTTAGCAGCCCTGGGTAATTAGCTAGGTTTCAGTACTAGACATGATTTTTTTTCTTGTTGAGTAGGTCTTAAGTCTAATTAGAGGACTGTTGGGTACCACCATGGTAAGTGTAAAATACAGCTGTCCCCTTAGGATTGCTGTTGTTGTGGGTCATAGGCATAATAGTTAGACTGGACTGTTGGTAGGCTTGAAAGCTTGCATGTTACCTTCTGGTACCAAGAAATGTAGTACTCTGGAATCAGTCTTTCAAATCAGTTCCCATTCAGAGTTTTCTGGATACTGTGTCTGCAATGCATGGTGTCTTTGTCAAAAGGAGACATATCTTTAACAAGTAAACACAGAAACATAATGCATTCTTTTAGGAGTCTCAGGGGATAACATTGACATACAAATCAAAAGAGGACTTCCTACTTCAGCCTGTTGTTGAAGGAATGGTTTTGGGTATAAACCTTTACACACACACCCACAGACAGAGAGAGAGAGAAAGAGAGAGAGAGAGAGAGAGAGAGAGAGAGAGAGAGAGAGAGAGAGAGAGAGAGAGTTTGAAAAATAAACCAAAGAAACAAACCAAATAAAACTCATCAGTGTTTCCTGTGAAGGAATGGAGGAGTATTAAACCATATTTAAATTAAAAATAGAGAAAATATTAATCCTCCATTGCTGGTAGGATTGCAAGCTGGTACAGCCACTCTGGAAATCAGTCTGGAAGTTCTTCAGAAAATTGCAAATAGTTCTACCTGAAGACCCAGATATTCCACTCCTGGGTATATACCCAAAAGATGCTCCAACACATAACAAGGACACAGGTTCCACTATCTTCATAGCAACCATATTTATAATAGCCAGAAGCTGGAAAGAACCCAGATATCCCTCAACAAAGGAGTGGATACAAAAGATGTGGTACATTTACACAATAGAATACTACTTAGCTATTAAAAATAATGATTTCATGAAATTTGTAGGCAAATGAATGGAACTTAAAAATATCATCCTGAATGAGGTAACCCAGTCAAAAAAGAACACACATGGTATGTACTCACTGATAAGTGCATATTAGCTAAAAAGAAGCTCAGAATACCCAGGATACAACTCACAGACCATAGGAAACCCAAGAAGAAAGAAGGACACAACAAAGTGTGGATGCTACAGTCCTACTCAGTATGGAGAAGAGAATAATCTCTGGGAAGTAGGGAGAGAAAAGGATCTGGGAGAGGGGAGGAGGGCGAGAGAAAAGAGCGGCCAGTTCAGATATGAGAGGAGATATCGAAGTACAGAGAGAGGATCAGGAATTTGAAAGTAGGTGTGTAGCTGTGGGAGAGGAGGAATTGGGAGTAGCCACTAGAAAGTCCTAGATGCCAGTGACCTAACAGGTTCCCAGGATCCAACATGGAGGATATTAGCTGAAACACCCAATAAAGGGGAGATAGAACCTATAGAGACCATGCCCAGTGGATAGGCAAGGCCTGCAGTTGAGAGATGGGGCCATCTACCCACCTCAAAAATATTAATCCAGAATTCCTCCTGTCAAAAGGAAATGCACAGACAAAGAGTGGAAGCAGAAACTGAAGGAAAGGCCATCCAGAGACTGCCTCACCTAGGGATCCATCCCACCTGCTGACACCAAATCCAGACACTATTGTGGATGCCAAGAAGTGCTTATGGATAGGAGCCTAGCACAGCTGTCCTATGAGAGGCTCTGACAGAGCCAGATCAATACAGATGCTGATGTATATGGCCAAACATTGGACTGAGGGTGGGGACCTCAATGGGGAAGTTAGAGCAAGGACTATAGGAGCTGAAAGACTTTGCAACCCCATGTGAAGAACAACAATATCAAACAACTAGACTCCCCAAAACTCCCAGGGACTAAACCATCAACCAAAGAATGCACATGGGTGTGGCAGGGTGGTGAATAACCCATAACTCCAGTTGAATACGTAGCAGAGGATTGCCTCATCTGGCATCACTGGCAAGGGAGCCCTTGCTCCTGTGGAGCCTTGATGACGCAGGATAGGGGGAGCATTAGAGTGGTGAGGCAGGAGTGAGTGGGTGGGTAGGGGAACACCCTCACAAAGGCAGGAAGAAGGGAAGAGGGGACAGGGAGCTTGTGGAGGAGAAACTAGTAAGGCATTTGAAATATAAATAAAATAACAAATCAAAAAGAAAAACTTGTAGAAAATATTTTGGTGAATTTGAAAATAAATTTTATTGTTTCATGATTAAAAATGACTTTTTTCACAGTCTACAACTATTTATGAAAAGTGTCAATGGAAATGCAAGTATGGAAATTTGCGACAAGTGGTTAATTTTGCATACTGTCTCGGAAAAGTAATGTTTTATATGATTTTTGTTATCCTTATGGTTGCAAATATTTTTATTTATGTATCTAGGAATCTAAAATTAAAGATCTAAACAATAAAGACCAGGGTGGTCAAAACATAGGTGAAAATAATTAAATAGTCATATTAATATTATATGCCTTGTGCTTCAGTCACTATGGATAGTTATGTAAGATAGTTGATGCTGGTTGACACAGACATAGAAGAAAATGATTACATACATTTAATGAATAGCTAGAAGAAAAATTCTTAGAAACGGTATCAATAAGAGGATATATATATATATATATATATATATATATATATAATTCCTAGATTGCATAGTCTATTTTTGTAAAGAACTGTGACAGATTTTAGTCTTAAGAGTCACTAAAACAAACAAGCAAAAAAAAAAGAAAAAGAAACCCCTTAATATCCAAGAAAACCTCTTAAATAACGTTAATAGTGCTGATAGCAATTGTGTTTCAGTCAATGATTTAGGCATTAAGCGTCATTTCCCTAAGACATATCCTATATTTTACCTAAGACATATCCTATATTTTACACAGGATAATAGGGGAAAGTCCAAGCAGTGAAATGAATATTTCAAATAATTGTGACACAGCAGTCTAGAAACTATGTGACTGAGTAAAACAGCCTCCTATCAAACAAGCAAGCACTCAAATATAACCAATTTTTCTGTCGATTGAGTTTTACCAATTTAAAAATAATGCCTGACTGTTTAAGCTCAAATTACTAACTGAAGCAAACCCCATGCAATTTTAAGCTCTGTTCTCTCCATCTGTCACAATGGAATACTCACAACAAGATGATAAATTCCCTAAGCAGTGGTAATAGGGAAACATTGGTGAAGAAAAAAGCAGTTGCTTGTCTCTGCTCCCAGGGCTCTGACAGAGTTAAGTATGGGAGAGAAGTTGATCAAATGTCTAGAATTCATACCTAAATGGAAGATTAAAGTAACAGTAAAATGAAAAATCCCCAAAGACTAAGTGCATGAACACACACACACACACACATACTCACGCACATGTATGTATGCATATATGTATATGTGTACATTTTATATTATTTATTATTATTATTATTATTATTATTATTAAAAAATGCCAGTGTGAATTGGGGAAAGATAATCATTCATACTACCCTGTTTTGATAGCTTCCAATGGGAAAACAAAGCATTGACCAACTGTGGTGATATAGGCTTTAAGATGCTGCTATCACCAACACAACAAATAATGTTCCTTGAAGCCTGACACAAAAATAGTTTTGGGTTATTTTCTTCTGCTTTTGTTGAATAGTGGCTTATCACATACATCCAGAATTAATGCTGAGCCACAAAATCAGAATTTTAATGAGAAAATGGCTCTGCTATAGTTGCCCTATTGCTGGCTAAGGTCAAGAAGAGGTTATAAATGGCTGGCTGAGATTTCCCCCTGTGTATTTGTCATGCACTGGCAGAGCATCTCAGGTGGCAGTTATATCAGGCTCTGGTCAGCAAGCACTTGTGGGCACCCATCCACAAGAGTGTCTGGGTTTTGTAACTGTATGTGGGAAGTATCCCTAGGTGAGGCAGTCTCTGGATGGTCTTTCCCTCAGACTCTGCTCCACACTTTTTCTCGGTATCCACTCCTGTGAGCAACACTGAGCACAAGTTCCACAATGGAGGAACTAGAGAAAGGACCCAAGGACCCAAGGAGCTGAAGGGGTTTCCAGTGACACAGAAGGAACAACAATATGGGCCACAGTACCCCCTGAGCCCCCAGGGTCTAAACCACAAACCAGAGAGTACACAATGGAGGCACCCATGGCTCCAGATGCATAGGCAGCAGAGGACAGCATTGTTGAACATAAAAGGGAGGAGAGGCCCTTGGTCCTGAGAAAGCTAGATGCCCCAGTGTAGGGGAATGCCAGGACAGGAAAGCAAGAGTGGGTGGATTGGTGAGCAGGGGGAGGGGTTATGGGTTAGGGGATTTTCAGGGGGAGAAAAGAGGAAAGGGACAACATTTGAAATTTCAATAAAGAATATCTCTAATAAAAAAGAGAAGAGGTTATCAGTAATGCCTAGCTGCACATAACAGCCATGGTGAGGTTAAGAGGCATAACAGTGTCAGAAATAAAACCTACATGTTTTAAAGTAAATTCAAGCTCCTTTTTGAGACACCCATAATCCTTACTAGAGAGACCAAAGCAGGAGGCTTGCAATTGGCATAGCAATCTTCTGTTGAGGGACATTTAGGGTGTTTCCCATTTCTGGTTATTACAAAGAGAGAAGCAATGAACATGATTGAACAAGTTGTCTCTATGGTAGGATGAAGTATTCTAAGGAACATGCCTAAAAGTATTATGACTGGACCTTGAAACAGATCAGTTACCATCTTCCTGATGAATTGGCACACTGATATCTATAGTGGAATTGACACACATTTACATTCTTTGAAATTATAAAATTTAAGAAAAATGGAAAAGATTTAGTTGAACTTAAAGGTATAATAATGATATGAATAATGCCTGATTTACAAAACAATGTTGAGTTAAAAAATTCAATGATAAGTGACATATGAATTTTTCAGTATGTAAATAAAACATTTCAGCCAATATTATGTACACTTTAGGAAATAGTTATGACAAATTATGGATTATAGATAAATTACAAATATTGCTACTTCTTAAATGTTAGATATTATAAAGATGTTATATTCTTTATGGTTAATGAAACATATTGTCTGTATTTCATTTTACACAGAATTGCCACATAGAAATACTTGTATCAAAGATGCTAAACTAAGAACCAAAACCAAAATAAAATTTTGCCACATATAATTACTGAACAAGTATTAGTTAGTCACATAAGATATACAGTTATCGGAATATATACCAAATTTCTCATTGAAAAATAAGAGAAGCATTTTGACTAAACAGACTAAAACTTTCTCTCCCACCTCATGAATATGGGTACATAAAATTGCACATGGATAATCCCACAGATATACCTTCAATTTCATTAAAATGTTTCTATCAGAAACCTTGAAGATTTATACAAACCTAAGGAAATGATAGCAAAGCCTTTGTCATTTCTCTGTATTTATTTGTTAAAGAAAAACTGCATCAATAATTATATACCAGTTTTGAATGTGAATATGTTTGTAACCCCACAGTTGGCTGTTTATAAAATGGTTTAAGGAGAATGGATAAAATAGTATCCACAATTTAAATATTCAAGTGCATGTATATGTTCATTTAAAACAATGTTACTAAATGCACAGGAATGGTTATCTGGAATCTACAAACAATTTGAAAGAACTGCTAAGTAACATCACTGAATCTTTTTTATTTGAAACTTTATAATTAGATGACACAAATGTAAATGAGATTTGTTTTTTTTTTTCTTTAATGAGACTCCTCGTTTCTTCTTTATTTTGGTTCAAAACAGACTTGATTCTTAAATGGGGAAGAAATAAATTACCTGAATGTATTACAATGGAGATTCTGACAGACTAACAAATAAGCAATGAGGAATTTTTTCTTCTTCTTCAATCAGATTTTCAATTTTGGTTTTGTTTCTCTTCCTCCTTTTTCTTCTTCTTCCTCCTCTTCCACTTCCTCCTCTTCTTCTTTTAGAAATTTTCTGTCCACATGTTTAAACTCCCATTTCTGAATGTGAGATGCAATTATGCCTTCATTGATGTCACCCTTCAGGAATTTCATTCTTATTCATATTATCAGGGGTTTCATGAGACTAACAGTATGTACACTTAAAAGATCTAAGCAGGTTTGTTACTTAGGCTCTCACAATGATTTATATATCATGTTTAGAACTAGTTGATCAGTGAATGTCATTTTAAATAACTTAGTTCTTAAGTTATTTAATAGTATTCAAATGATCAAACTTATCTGAAAATGCTTTATGATAAGCCTGTAGTATGTGTGTGTCTGTGTGTCTGTCTGTCTAATGCAATTTTGATTGAAGATTTTATATAGTTTATAAATAAATGATAAACTGCACTAAATAATATTGAAGAAGTTCTGTGACCTCCCGATGAAAATGTTTCCTAGTGAGAAAAAAAATGTATCTGTGATCCTTTGTCTTTTTCATTTAAGGACTATTCCATATAACAGACAAATAGTGGTACTGGAAGAATCCAAAGCTCTGATATATATATATAATTTTATATGTATGTGGAAAAATTAAATTTCACAAAATGAACCTCTCCTGGCAAGGCACAGACTCTAGTATTCACACCAGCCTAAGGAGCGCCTCTTGCCTTTTGGTGACAACTAGGACTGAATGGAATTTACAATCTCAGAGCAGGACAGTCATCCAGGATCATCAAGTAGGAAGCATTGCTGGAGTTGATGACTATATTTAAGTTGATTGACATATTTAAACATGATGGTAAAGAGACTTGAGAAGAACTCAGAAGGAAATATAAGAAACACCATGACATCAGTGTGAGTGTCTAGGGCAATTGTCCTCTCTTGTCTTTACAATATTTATATTTAATGACAGTTTTCTTTTTTCTTAAGCATTCTATTTGCTTACATCGCAAATGATATCTTCCTTCCCTGTTAACCCTCTATAACACCTCCATCCCACATCTGCCCTATCCCACCTCCCCTTTGCTTCTATAAGGGTGATCCCCCAACACACCTCCCCACTCTCACACCCAGAGCTCCAGTATTCCCCCTACACTGAGGCATCAAATGTC
This sequence comes from Apodemus sylvaticus, assembly GCF_947179515.1. Classification (NCBI taxonomy): domain Eukaryota; kingdom Metazoa; phylum Chordata; class Mammalia; order Rodentia; family Muridae; genus Apodemus; species Apodemus sylvaticus. Next base: position 29,520,154 of record NC_067479.1, on the reverse strand, counting down.
CACAGGAACAAGGGCCTCCTTTCCATTGCTGTCAGACAAGGCCACCCTATGATACATATGTATTTGGAGCCATGGTTCTCTCCCTGTACTCTCCTCGGTTGATTGTCTAGTCACTGGGAGCAGTGGGTGGTCCAACCACCCAATGGTGTTCTTCCTATAGGGTTACTCCTCCAATCCTTCTGTCAACTCCCCACAGGGGTTCCTGAGCTCAGTCTCATGATGTGAGCATCCACATCTACATGGGTCATGTGCTGGCAGACTCTCCCAGGGAACAACAGTTTCTTGTCAGCAAGTCCCTCTTGGCAATAGCAAGAGTGTCTGCAGACAGGGTTTGGTTACCTGCAAACAGGATGGATCTCTGATGGGGCAGCCCCCAGATGGCTCTTCTTTCAGTCTCTGCTCCATTGAATTTGAAGTTATTATCTTCAACTAGCTGCTAAGCCATCTATTTGAGATAATTCCTGAGGGGCACCTGATAGGATTACAAGTGATAAAGTGAAAGGGCCAACTCACAAAGATGCAGGAACGTGGGAGATCTTTCTCAGGAACTAAATTAATTGTCTTGTCCCAGGAAATGTCTGGAGAAAGGGATGAAGTCTGTTTTAAGGTCATACACATTCAGGTTGTAAGCCTGAATCACCTGTCACTTTGGCTGCTGGTAGGGAGAGCTGTGCTCATGTTCTCCAAAACTTGGACAGAGTAATCTTTTAAAATGCTGATTTTTTTCATACACACTTGAAATAAATGGCCATACACTCATATAATTTCAATATTAGGGTTTGTATGATGTAAGTATGTAAATGTGATCATTCTCACAAAACATGGTTTTGGGAATATTATGTGCCTCTATTGTAAGTTTCAACATTTCATACAATGTAGTTTGTCTTTATTATAATTTTTATTGCTCCCAAGTAATTTCTGGTTGGTGAATAAAAACACCAACTTCCACTAAATGAGCAGAAGAGACACAGGTGGGGTTTAGGGTTACCAGACTTGAGATCAGAGGAGAACCATGTGGTTGATGGAAAAAAGTTGAATGGAGGAAGAAGTCACTATGGGTTAGCTGAGACATGATATAATGCTCATGTGAGTTGGCTTACTGGAATTAAGAGCAGCCCAGACAAAACAGCAAATTATATAATGGAATGACTGGCTAGTAAGTAGACAGAATAACAAAAAGGACAAATATCTCCCCAGTTCTTGTGCTGATTAAGGCTTACTGTGTGTGTCATTTATACAGGAAGTAAATAGGCATAAACAGGATGGAAACCTAGGATTCAGATTGTTTCTACAATAATTATATTATTAAACATTATAATACATTATGTGGAACATAAAAATTTTACACATGTCATTTGAATTCTTTACCACATCACTTTTTTTTTGCTTCTTACAAAAAAAAATTCAAAATATGCATTGGTGTTAATTATTTCAGGTTAATTTTAATAATTAAAATGACCTCTATCAAAAATTACTTATTAAAAGACAATTTGTAAACTAGGATAATGTGGTATAATTAGCTGCATATTTCTTAGCTTAAAGCTAGGCATGTCTATTATTTAGTCATTAGTGGATCAAACAAGTCAATTAAAATCATATTTTCTGGATATTATAATAAATAAAGTAGCAAAAAATAATGAAATTAATATATGCATATGACAATGGCTTACCATGCTTATGCAGTGTATTTGTGTAAATTAAAGAATATTGGAACAATAATTTTAGATAAGATCTTATTATTAAATACTGTATATCATAAAGATTTTACATGTATATAAACAAATATTTGGACCAGTTCAATTTTACGTGTTATATCTTGGAAATTTCTACTGAATTATCTACTGGGACTTTTGGGAAAGGGGCCCAGAAAAGGGGAAACCATTTGAAATGTAAATAAAAAATATATCGAATAAAAAAATATAACATAAAAAAAGGAAGTTGAAATTTCCATAAAATTTAGATTTTGGAGAAAATCAAATGCTTCTATTTCTTAGACTGCTTCTATGTTCAAAGCCTTTTTTTTTAGAAATCTGTTTATTTCCAATACAAAAGAATAAGATGATTCAGAACTTGTCAGCACCTCGATCTGTAGGCTATCTTTCCAAAATGTAACAATGAAACATAAATAACATTAGTATAAGTATAATGCATGAAATCATAAAATTTTGTTGAAATCAGGTTCAAAAGAACTTTATTGTTTACTTTCTTGTTGATGACAACTTTCTTTATTCTAACGGACAGCTATTTTGGAAAATGATAACATAATCTTCATTGCAACATATTCTGTTTTTTAATTTTTAATTTGCCTCAAGTCTTAGCTTAGGAAGCATCTTAGGGTTTGCATTGCTGTGATGAGACACCATGGCCAAGGCAATTCTTATAAGGACAATATATAACTGGGGTTGGTGTAAAGGTTCAGAAGTTCAGTCCATTATCATCAAGGCAGATAATGGCAGCAGCCAGGCAGGCACGGTACAGGAGGAGCTGAGAGTTCTACATCTTCATCTGAAGGCTGCTAGGAGAAGACTGGCTCCCACCTGGTTAAGAGGAGGGTTTCCTTGCCTACCCTCACATTGCGCCATTTCCTCTAACAAGGCCAAACCTACTCTTAACAAGGTAACACCTCCTAATAATGCCACTCCTGGAGCCAAACCTATTCAAACCATTACAATCTACTCCCTGCCCCCCACAGTCTTGTTCAAACACATCAATCTGTGGGGGCAATACCTAGCAATAGCATAAGAAAAAACACATTTAGTCCAAGTTCCAAAGTCCCCCTTAGGAGGAACTGTGTGGCCACTTCTGCATAAGGGTGGAAGGTATTAAACAACTTACAGTAGTGTTCAGAAGAGCTTGTTGTAGCATTTCTCACCTGCTCAGAGAGTCAGTGCCATTAATTCTGAGCTACTTCACCTCCAACCCCCAAAGACACGTAGGAAAAGGCAGTGGGTGATCCAGGGCACTGGAAGCAGCAATCCACATAGCCTATAACAGTCTCAACAATGTTTAAAGTCCAAAGTGCAAAGTCTCTTCTGAGATACATCCGATCACTTAACTGTAACCCCCAATGCAAGACAGGAAACCAGCTGGGCAAACTCAAACTCTACATTTACATGTCTGATGTCAAAGTGGCCTTCAGGTCTTCAACTCCTTTTTCATCTTTGTTGACTGAAACAAACTTCTTTCTCCTGGGCTTGTTCCACTCTATGTTAGCTGCTTTCGTTGGGCAGATACCCCATTGCTCTGGTATATTAAACAGTTTGGCATTTCCAAGTCAACGCCAACTTCACAGTTTCTTGTTCCAATGTTTAGGATCCACACATGATCTTCTGGGTTCACCCAAAGGGCTTAGGTCACTTCTCAAGATCTGGCTTCTGTAGCACTCTAGGCTCTTGTTGACTGCGCTCTGTTGAGGCTAATGTTCTTGATGGTTATCTCTTGGTACTGGCTTGCAATATGCTTGGGTCTTCTGCTGCAACTAGGCTTCACCAATAGCTTCAAATAGGCTCTCTTTGTGGTGCCAAACATCAACACCATATGCTGTGGTTAGATAGTCAAATCATGGACAATGCTGAATATTAAAATGTAATATTTGACATGGCTTGGAAGCAATCATTGAAGAAATTCACTTTTTATTTAACTTTATATTGAAAATAGAGTCTTCTCTTAGACATTTAAAACACAATTTTGTCCCTCTTCATTCCTCTTAGCTCCCCCTCAACTACCCGCTTCCCCTTCTTCATTATTTTCTTTTCAGAAAAGAACAGGAGTTCAAGAGACAACACCCAGACAGAAAAAAAAGTAAAAAAAATAAATAAAGCAAGATACATTAAGACAATGTATAAGACTCTCCTATCCAGACTGGACAAGTCAAACCAATAGGACAACTGGAGCCCCAAAAAGCAAAGGTAAGAGTCTGAGATAGAACCGCTGTCATTGTTAGGAGTCCCACAGAAACTCCAAGCTAATGACCATGACGTACACACAGAAGACCTGGTGCATACCCTGGCTGGCATACCCTGGTGCATACCCTGAATGGTATTCATTCTCCATGAGCCCACAAGCACCTTGATTTGTTGACACAGTAGGCTGTTCTCCTGGGTCTTCAGTTCACTCAGAATCTTACACTCCTCCCCCATTTCCATGGGATTAGTATATCTCAGAGCAGAGGGTTCTCATAGGGGAACCTACGTTGGAGGCAATGTAGGCTATCTGTCTGTCTCTTTATCTTTCTGTCACTGACTCTGCCAATGCCTGTCTCTTTCTGCATAATGTTTGACTCTGGGTCTCTGCATCTGCTTCCATTTCTATCCACTGCTGGAGAAAGCCTCTGGACAAGGCACCAACTTATGACTTTTATTTATTTATTTATTTATTTATTTATTTATTTATTTATTTATTTATTTTTTGGTCAGTTGTGTTTGGTTCTCCCCTAGGTCTCTGGGCTAGTCTCTGTTTCCTGGACATTTGTCCAGTATAGGGAATGGACTCTTATTCATGTCCAGGGTCTCAAGTCAAGCCAAACATTTGTTGGTCAATCCATTGCCCCAGCACATCTGTAGTCAGAACAGATTATAGGTTGAGGGTTTTGTGGTTGGACTAGTGTCCAAGTTTCTCGTTCTGTGACCTGCAGAGTATCTTCTTGTGCCAAAGAGAACATAGGCATACACTTTTAGGTTGCCAGACACTTGCAAAAAGGCATTAACGATGACTGAAAGTAACTATCATAGGAAACAACTGTCTCCAAGCCTGATGACTTGAGCTTGCTTCAGAAAACCAAATATACAAGGACAGAACAGATGCCACAAATTATCCTCTTACCTCCCTATGTGTAACATACACCTTTTTACATATTCATATTCTTAGCACATCAACAAACAAATTAAAATCAACAAACAAATGCAAAGAATTGACATGAAAAATTCACTGTAGGGATGGACTCAACAGTAAAAGAAGTGCTGGGGGAATCAGTATACCCGACCTCAAGCAGTACTACAGAGCAATTGTGTTAAAAACTGCATGGTATTGGTACAGTAACATGCAAGTAGATCAATGGAATAGAATTGAAGATCCAGAAATGAACCCACAGAATTATGGTCACTTGATCTTGGATAAAGGAGCTACAACCATCCAGTGGAAAAAAGATAGCCTCTTCAACAAATGATGTTGGTTCAACTGGAGGTCAGCATGCAAAAGAATGCAAATTGATCCATTCTTATCTCCTTGTACTATGATCAAGTCCAAGTAGATCAAGAACTTCCACATAAGACCAGACATTCTGAAACTAATAGAAAAGAAATTGGGGAAGACACTTGAGGACATGGGCACAGGGTAAAATTTCCTCAACAGAACACCAATAGCTTATGCTATAAGATCAAGAATTGACAAATGGGACCTCATAAAACTACAAAGGCTGTTTTGATTTGCATTTCCCTAATGACTAATGAAGTTGAGCATTTTTTAAGATGCTTCTCCGCCATCCGAAGTTCTTCAGGTGAGAATTCTTTGTTTAACTCTGTACCCCATTTTTTAATAGAGTTGTTCGGTTTTCTGGAGTCTAACTTCTTGAGTTCTTTATATATATTGGATATTAGCCCTCTATCTGATGTAGGATTGGTGAAGATCTTTTCCCAATTTGTTGGTTGCCGATTTGTCCTCTTGATGGTGTCCTTTGCCTTACAGAAACTTTGTAATTTTATGAGGTCCCATTTGTCAATTCTTGCTCTTAGAGCATACGCTATTGGTGTTCTGTTCAGAAACTTTCTCCCTGTACCGATGTCCTCGAGGGTCTTCCCCAGTTTCTTTTCTATTAGCTTCAGAGTGTCTGGATTTAAGTGGAGGTCCTTGATCCATTTGGATTTGAGCTTAGTACAAGGAAACAAGGATGGATCAATTCGCATTCTTCTGCATGCTGACCTCCAGTTGAACCAGCACCATTTGTTGAAAAGGCTATCTTTTTTCCATTGGATGTTTTCAGCCTCTTTTGTCGAGGATCAAGTGGCCATAGGTGTGTGGGTTCATTTCTGGATCTTCAATCCTGTTCCATTGATCCTCCTGCCTGTCACTGTACCCAGACTCAAAAGGTGAATCATGGTATGCACTCACTAATAAGTGGTTATTAACCTAGAAAACTGGAATACCCAAAACATAATCCATACATCAAATGAGGTACAAGAAGAAAGGAGGAGTGGCCCCTGGTTCTGGAAAGACTCAGTGAAGCAGTATTTGGCAAAACCAGAACGGGGAAGTGGGAAGGGGTGGGTGGGAGGACAGGGAAAGAGAAGGGGGCCTACGGGACTTTCGGGGAGTGGGGGGCTAGAAAGGGGGAAATCATTTGTAATAATTATAAATGTAAATAAATTATATCGAATAAAAAAATTAAAAAAAAACTACAAAGGCAAAGGACATTGTCAAAAGGACAAAATGGCAACCAACAAATTGGGAAAAGATCTTTACCAACACTACATTCAAAAGAGTGCTTATATCCAAGATATACAAAGAACTCAAGAAAGTAGACTCCAGAGAGTGAAATATCCCCCTTAAAAATGGGGTACAGAGCTAAACAAAGAATTTTCACCTGAGGAAAATCAAATGGTTGAGAAGCACCTAAAGAAATGTTCAATATACTTAGTCATCAGAAAAATGCAAATCAAAACCACCCTGAGGTTTCACCTCACACTAGTCAGAATGGCTAAGATCAAAAAGTCAGGAAGAAACAGGAGCTGGTGATAATGTGGAAAAGAGGAACACTCCTCCACTGCAGGTGGGGTTACAAGCTGGTACTACTACTCTGGAAATCACTCTGCCAGATCGTCAGTCCACTATACCACTCCTGGGCATATACCCAGAGGATTCCCCAGCATGTAATAAGGATACATGCTCCACTATGTTCATAGCAGCCTTATCTATAATAGCCAGAAGCTGGAAAATGCTGAGATGTCCCTCAGTGGAAGAATGGATACAGTAAATGTGGTATATTTACACAATGGAATACTACTCAGCTATTAGAAACAGTGAACTCATGAAATTCTTGGACAAATGAATGGAACTGAGAACATCATCCTAAATGAGGTAACCCAGTCTCAAAAGGAGACTCATGGTATGCAGTCACTGATAAATGGATATTAGCCTAGAAGCTTGGAGTACTCAAGACACAATGCACATATCAAATGATGCCCAAGAAGAAGGAAGGAGTGGCCCCCGGTCCTGGAAAAGCTCAGTGCAGCAGTGTTGGGGAATACCAGGACAGGGAAGTGGGAAGGGGTGGATTGGGGAACAGGGGGAGGGAACTTATGGGGCTTTCAGGGAGGGGAGGATCCAGGAAAGGGAAAATCATTTGAAATGTAAATAAAGAATATATCAAATTAAAACAAAAGGGAGAATGGGAAAAGGGAAGTGGGCTTAGGGAACTTATGGGGAGGAGAGCACCGGGAAAGGGAAAATAATTTGGAATGTAAACAAAGAATACAGAAAATAAAAATTATAATAATAAAAAGGAAAATTATTAAATATTCTTTTTTTTAAATTTTTTTTCTTTTTTTTATATTTTTTATTAGATATAATTTATTTACATTTCAAGTGATTTCCCCTTTTCTAGCCCCCCCACTCCCCGAAAGTCCCGTAAGCCCCCTTCTCTTCCCCTGTCCTCCCTCCCACCCCTTCCCACTTCCCCGTTCTGGTTTTGCTGAATACTGTTTCACTGAGTCTTTCCAGAACCAGGGGCCACTCCTCCATTCTTCTTGTATCTCATTTGATGTGTGGATTATGTTTTGGGTATTCCAGTTTTCTAGGTTAATAACCACTTATTAGTGAGTGCATACCATGATTCACCTTTTGAGTCTGGGTTAATTCACTTAGTATGATGTTCTCTAGCTCCATCCATTTGCCTAAGAATTTCATGAATTCATTGTTTCTAATGGCTGAATAGTACTCCATTGTGTAGATATACCACATTTTTTGCATCCACTCTTCTGTTGAGGGATACCTGGGTTCTTTCCAGCATCTGGCAATTATAAATAGGGCTGCTATGAACATAGTAGAGCATGTATCCTTATTACATGGTGGGGAATCCTCTGGATATATGCCCAAGAGTGGTATAGCAGGATCTTCTGGAAGTGAGGTGCCAAGTTTTCGATAAAAAATTCACTGTAAAATGGTAGTAACAATGGACATTGGTTTAAGTCTTCAGTAGGAAATATAAGGCTTTGCTAAGAAATAGATAATTTAGAAGATAATAAATTTAATTCATGGAAGTCCATGATTCTACTATAACTTTGTTAGAAATAATAAATAAATAACAACTATAAACTCTGCTGCATTATATTATTTGAAAGTAGAGGTGACATCCTGAAAAAGTGGTCAAAATATATTCACAGGATAAGAGAGATGTTAGATAAAGGACACGCTTCTCAATGAGAAGTGAACAATGTGAACAATTTTCAAATTTGCATTAGCAAAACACATAGGATAAATTACATTCAAAGAAGCAAATGCTTTTAGCTACCTGGTTTTGTCCTGATACTATATTTGTTATCTTGTTATTTATTCAGTGTTAATCAGCAGCACTAATTGATAGTATGCCAACTGATATTGTCTAATTACAACTTAAATTATTATTATTTTGCTCTCAAAAATTATAGAAATCAAAACTTTGTTTTAAATTTGTTTACCATCTTAATTACATTGCACTAATTTGAAATGAATTTGAATCTTTGGAATAATATAAAGTATGTCTGACTTCAAGTGACAATTTCAAACTACAATTTAGTATACAAATATGAGCTAGGTAAAAAGTTAATAAATTAAATGACCAGGTCAGGTAGATTGCTTCCTGAAGGATACTATTTTACCAGCTTTCCCCTGCCCTGTCACCTGTTTGATTGGTACTACATCCATTTACAAATTTGGTCAACAATAGTAACTTACGTCACAGACTAATAAGGGCTGCAGAAGCAAAACTTACCACAGAGTTGGATGTAAGAGTATTATTTTTACATTCTCATAGGAATTGTCACAGTGCCATACTGTCAGTACAAGTTAGGTGTCATGGCACAATCCTGTCATCATAGTACTTGGGAGATGGGGGCAGGAATTCAATAATTTCCTATCTACCTAGGGTGTTTTATAACAGCCTGAGTATCATAAGATCCTTTAATAAAAACATAATTAACAATATAACAAATAATGATACATTATGTACAATGTATAAAAAGCACTTAAGCAGTTAATAGAATTTTGAAGTCATCCTTGTACGTGATTTTTCTCTCTTAAATCTTTGCATATGCATTCTGATTTTTTCAGGTGAAGGGATTAAAATAAATTAATCACTCTGAATTTGAGTAAATAACAGGGGAGAGTGCTGTATCAAATTTTCTCAAAAGCATATATGCTAATAATTTCTAAGTTCTTTGACATATAATTATTGGATAAAACATCACATAGATTCAAGTTGCACACAATATGACTTCTCAATACAAATACTCACTAAAAGTGATCACTCAAACTAAATTTAGATCTGAATTTTTATTAATTCATTTTTAATAATGTTCACGGATGACTTCCAAAATGTGCTTCTTGTGAGAGAGCAAATATGTGTTTCTAAATGTCATATCAGAAAAATAATTATTACCTTACTTTCTCAAAGATAAATTATTTACTGGATTATGCTGACATGAGAAATTATATCCTTGATTAAAATCACAATAAAGTGAAATATCAAAGTATTCATTTATTTGTGCATTCTAAATATAAAACTGGTATCAGCAGTAATTATGAAGAGAAAATTAAATTGCAAGGCACCATATGTGGTGACTTTTATAGTTGCATTTATATTGATTACATGTAATTTTATAGCCAGTCTATTTTAACTTTATAGGAGAATATACCGATTAAATACTTTTACTTTACTACATTATAAAGGAGGCAGTGCAATTGCTGTGTAAATCTGTCTGATCTGAAATTCACACATTTCACTATACTTAATATTACTCTTGGCATTTTTAAGAACTAAAAACATTACATTTAGTTTTTATGCTTATGTACTTTCTAAAAAAGATAGTGAACTATATATTTATGGTTATAAAATCAAAAACAGTCTTCATCTTAATCTAGGAAAATAATATATCTTAACATTAAGATCATAATTATAATTATTATGAACAGTTGTTTAATTGTTAAGTCTCAAACACAGAATAACGGGCTGAGGTGTCTATTTAACCTATCTAAGCAGAGAGCTGTTTCTCTCAGGATCCCTCAGTCCCTATATATTGCGTAGTTACATATGACTACTATACTATGCTCTCTACCCTGAACTCTCCATCCCAGGGGCTGGGATGTCCTACTCCCAGGGGCTATTACCTATATAATCCATATATCTTAGTTACATCCTCGTTTTGTATCTATGGCTCCTGGCTGCTACACCTGGTTCCCAGTCACTCCCTTCTACAATGTGGACCAGCTCAGCCCGGTCATGGACAGTCAAGATTCTCCCAGATATCTCTGCTTCTGGCTATGCCCTTCCATATATCTATAATAAACTTTCTCTTTCTCTTCCACCATAACTAGGAGTGGTCATGTCCTGTCCTTTCCTTTCCTTTCCTTCCTATTTTTTCTTATTTTATTCACTTATAAAATGGGATATTTACACTTCTGTAAGTCATTTTATTCCATGCTCTTTAGTGCTTAGTCACTTAGTATTTTACAATGTGATAATTATAGATATTTCACAATACTTCAATTAAAAATATTTTGTCTAACTCAAAATTTAAAAGAATTTTGAAGCAGATTTATAGTTCTATTGAATGTTACAAATAAATTTATATAAAAGTTCATTATTGGCAGTCATTTTATTTTAATCTATATGAAAGCATTATTTTACAGATAAAGAATCCTATTCTGAGGATATTATTATTGTTATCACTTCGTTAGAAAAGATGTCCTATTAAATGTATTGGTACCAATTTAAAGAAAAAACTCTTAAGTTTATTTCCTTAACTTCATGTGCTATAATATGGTTCAACATTTAATGTGCTTAAAATTCTTTTATTACCGCATGATCACATTTTCATGGTTTTAAAATATAAAATAAAAGTACATTCTAAACAAAATTTTCTTGAGAAATCGAACTGTTCCTCCAAAAGGGAATTTCTTATGTCCCTCTAAAAATATCAACATAAAATGAACAAAATGCACCACCAGTAGCTATAGAAAAATACATAGCTAATTGGGCCACAGGAGGATCAGACCTTTGATGTTGGACCCAGCAGCACAGAGACAAAGAATACAAATTCCTCAGATGTTTGAACTCAGGGCATTGTGATACTGCGCTCTAATGATGTAGCTACCCAGCATAGCACAGTGCTGTTTCTCCTACAAATTCCATTTAAATTTTTTTCTGTCATATAGAAACACACAAAGTATTTTTTTAATTGTTAGCCCACTATAGATAGGGAGTTACATCAGCCTACTATCATAGACAAACCCAGAAACATGCAAAAGGATGTCATGCTAATGTAGATTCTGATTGTGGATTTACAGGATATAGAATTGCTTGATGTTAGTCTTATTCTCCCTTGTGTCTCTATCTGATGGTATAATTTATCGTTTTAAATATTTTATAAAGTAAGAGTGTTCAAATAATCAATAATCTGCCCGCCCCCACTATCTCATTATTTTTAATATAAATCAGTATTAATTTCTCACCATATTTATGTATGTTAAAATTATTCCTTATATTGCATATATACATATACTTATTGAGAATTATTGGGAAAAAATAAAATTTTATGAACACAAAAATGAACTAACAAATTTCATTGATTGATTGTGAGGATGTCAGCTCAGGAACTTTGGAAAATTCTCCCAGACACCTCCCCTCCTTGAAGAGAAAGGTCATAGAGCACATAGGCAGCCCTACATCTGGGAGGGAGGTGCTAATTACATTTCTCAGACCATAGGGAGACTGACAGTCAGCCACCTGCAGATGTGGAAAGCCCAGAGCACTTAAGCATATTCATCAGGGAAAACTAACCATTAGACCCCTGAAGACAAGACAAACCCTTGCTACCTCATTCTCTAAGGACCAATCAGTTTAAACGTCACACTGTTCTGCCAATCACATTATGCCTAGTTGCTGTTGCTCTCTATTCTACCCCTGAAAGCTGACTACAAATTGGCCAAATGTACTGATTCAATGGTTTGCCCAAGGTTACCGCCTCTCATTCAGGTGCTGGATGACCCCAACACTCTGGAACAATAAATTCCCCTGCTTTTGTGTTGATTCTTTCCTTTGTGTTGTTCACTCAGGGGAGTGAGGCTTGTCAGAGTCTTACAACTGCTTTCACAAACATATTCAGAAATTTAAACATTACTCAGTGAAGAGAAAGAGGATGATGCAATCTACATGGTAAGATTTACTGTGATAGATTTGCTAATGTAAATGATGCAGATTGAACAACTTCAAATCATGATTAAAAAATTTCATGAGATAATATGATTATTTTATTGAGATAGCAAATTAAATATACATGCTTCTTGCCATTTAAAGAGAGAGAAGAGGAATTTCTCCAAATTGTGATTCTATTCATTTTCAAATTTAGGGTACCAGTTAATAACAGCAGATACATACACAATAGTAATAAAAATAATGGAATGAAAAAATTGTAATTCTATGAGGTTCCATTTGTCAGTTCTTGATCTTAGAGCATACGCTATTGGTGATCTGTTCAGAAATGTCCCCCCTGTACTGATGTCCTCAAGGGTCTTCCCCAGTTTCTTTTCTATTAGCTTCAGAGTGTCTGGTTTTATGTGGAGGTCCTTGATCCATTTGGAGTTGAACTTAGTACAAGGAGACAAGGATGGATCAATTCCCATTCTTCTGGATGCGGACCTCCAGTTGAACCAGCACCATTTGTTGAAAAGGCTATCTTTTTTCAATTGGATGTTTTCAGCCCCTTTGTGGTGGATCAAGTGGCCATAGGTGTGTGGGTTCATTTCTGGATCTTCAAACCTGTTCCATTGATCCACCTGCATGTCACTGTACCAAGACCATGCAATTTTTAACACTATTGCTCTGTAGTATAGCTTGAGGTCAGGGATACTGATTCCCCCAGAATTTCTTTTATTGATGAGAATAGTTTTAGCTATCCTGGGTTTTTTGTTATTGCAGATGAATTTGAGGATTGCTCTTTCTAATGCTATGAAGAATTGAGTTGGGATTTTGGTGGGTATTGCATTGAATCTGTATATTGCTTTTGGCAAAATGGGCATTTTAACTATATTAATCCTGCTGATCCATGAGCATGGGAGATTTTTCCATTTTTTGAGGTCTTCTTCCATTTCCTTCTTCATAGTCTTGGAGTTCTTGTCATGCAGATCTTTCACATGTTTGGTAAGAGTCACCCCAAGGTACTTTATACTGTTTGTGGCTATTGTGAAGGGGGTCATTTCCATAATTTCTTTCTCAGCCTGCTTATCCTTTGAGTATAGGAAGGCCACTGATTTGCTTGAGTTGATTTTATAACCTGCCACTTTGCTGAAGTTGTTTATCAGCTGTAGGAGTTCTCTAGTGGAGTTTTTTGGGTCACTTAGGTAGACTATCATGTTGTCTGCAAATAATGATAGTTTGACTTCTTCCTTTCCAATTTGTATCCCTTTGACCTCCTTATGTTGTCTAATTGCCCGAGTTAGTACCTCAGTTACAATATTGAAAAGATAAGGAGAAAGGGGGCAGCCCTGTCTAGTCCCTGATTTTACTGGAATTGCTTCAAGTTTCTCTCCATTTTGTTTGATGCTGGCTACCGGTTTGCTGTATATTGCTTTTACTATGTTTAGATACGGGCCTTGAATTCCTCTTCTTTCCAAGACTTTAAGCATGAAAGGATGCTAAATTTTGTCAAATGCTTTTTCAGCATCCAATGAAATGACCATGTGGTTTTTTGCTTTGAGTTTGTTTATATAGTGGATTGCACTGATTGATTTCCGTATATTGAACCAACCCTGCATCCCTGGGATGAAGCCTACTTGATCATGGTGGATGATCGTTTTGATGTGTTCTTGGATTCAGTGGCAAGAATTTTATTGAGTATCTTTGCATCGATGTTCATAAGGGAAATTGGTCTGAAGTTCTCTTTCTTTGTTGGATCTTTGTGTGGTTTTGGTATCAGCGTAATTGTGGCTTCGTAGAAGGAATTGGGTAGTGTTCCTTCTGTTTGTATTTGTGGAATAGTTTGAAGAGTATTGGTGTTAGGTCTTCATTGAAGGTCTGATGGAATTCTGCACTGAAACCATCTGGTCCTGTGCTTTTTTTGGTTGGAAGACTTTCTATGACCCCTTCTATTTCTTTAGGGGTTATGGGACTGTTTAGATGATCTATTTGTTCCTGATTTAATTTTGGTATTTGGTATCTGTCAAGGAAATTGTCCATTTCATCCAGATTCTCCAGTTGTGTTGAGTATAGGCTTTTGTAGTAGGATTTGATGATTTGTTGGATTTCCTCAGTTTCTGTTGTTTTATCTCCCTTTTCATTTCTAATTTTGTTAAGTTGGATACTTTCTCTGTGTGTGTGTGAGGGTTTATCTATCTTGTTGATTTTCTCAAAGACCCAGCTCCTGGATTCGTTGATTCTTTGTATGGTTCTCTTTGTTTCCACTTGATTGATTTCAGCCCTGAGTTTGATGATTTCCTGACTACTACTCCTCCTGGAGGAATTGGCTTATTTTTGTTCCAGGGCTTTCAGGTGTGTCCTTAAGTTGGTAGTGTATGCTCTCTCCATTTTCTTTTTGGAGGCACTCAGGGCTATGAGTTTTCCTCTTAGCTCTGCTTTCATTGTTTCCCAAAGATTTGGGTATGTTGTGCCTTCAAAGGACACCATCAAAGGACAAATTGGCCACCAACTAATTGGGAAAAGATCTTCACCAACCCTACATCACAAAGAAGGCTAATATCCAATATATATATAAAGAACTCAAGAAGTTAGACTCCAGAAAACCAAATAACCCTATTAACAATGGAGTACAGAGTTAAACAAAGAATTTTCACCTGAAGAACTTCGGACGGTGGAGAAGCATCTTAAAAAATGCTCAACTTCTATGTCTTTTTATTGGGGCATTGAGTCCATTGATGTTAAGAGATATTAAGGAATAGTGATTGTTGCTTCCTGTCATTTTTTATGTTATTTTTTTAATTTTGATCATTTAACTTCTTTGGGTTTGATGAAAGAAGGTTGCTATCTTGCTTTTTCCAGGGTGAAGTTTCCCTTCTTGCATTGGTGTTTTCCTCCTATTATCCTTTGCAGGGCTGGGTTTGTGAATAGATATTGGGTAAACTTGGTTTTGACATGGAATATCTTAGTTTCTCCATCTATGGTGATTGAGAGTTTTGCTGGGTATAGTAGTTTTGGCTGGCATTTGTGTTCTCTTAGAGTCTGCATGAGATCTGCCCAGGATCTTCTAGCTTTCATAGTCTCAGGTAAAAAGTCTGCTGTGATTCTGATAGGTCTTCCTTTATATGTTACTTGGCCTTTTTCTCTTACTGCCTTTAATAACTTCTTTCTTTGTTTAGTACATTTGGGGATTTGATTATTATGTGACGGGAGGTATTTCTGTTCTGGTCCAGTCTGTTTGGAGTTCTGTAGGCTTCTTGTATATGCATGGGCATCTCTCTCTTTAGGTTAGGGAAGTTTTCTTCCATAATTTTATTGAAGATATTTGCTGGCCCTTTAAGTTGTAAATCTTCACTCTCATCTATGTCTATAATCCTTAGGTTTGGTCTTCTCATTGTGTCCTGGATTTCCTGTATATTTTGGGTTACAAGCTTTTTACATTTTGCATTTTCTTTAACTGTTGAGTCCATGGTTTCTATGGTATCTTCAGCATCTGAGATTCGTTCTTCTATCTCTTGTATTCTGTTGTTGATATTTGCATCTCTGTCCCCTGATTTCTTCCCAAGGTTTTCTATCTCCAACATTGTCTCACTTTGAGTTCTCTTAGTTGTTTCTACTTCTGATTTTAGATCCTGGATGGTTTTGTTTAGCTCCTTCACTTGCTTGTTTGTGCTTTCCTGTAATTCCTTAAGAGCTTTTTGTGTTTCTTCTTTCATGACCTCAGCCTGTTGACAAAAGTTCTACTGTATTTCTTTAAGTGATTTTTGTGTTTCCTCCTTATTGGCTTTTGTATTCTCCTGAATTTCTTTCAATGATTTTTGTGTTTCCCTTGTAAGGGCTTCTACCTTTTGATCCATTTTCTCCTGAATTTCTTTAAGTATGTCCTTCATGTGTTTCTGTACCAGCATCATGACCAGTGATTTTAAATCCAAATCTTGTGTTACTGGTGTGATGGGGTTTCCAGGACATGCTGTTAAAGGAGAATTGGGTTCAGATGCTGCCATCTTGCCTTGATTTCTGTTAGTGACATTCCTGCATTTTCCTTTTGCCATGTAGTTCTCACTGGTGTTAGTTGGTCTTGTCAATGCTGGACTCACCAGTGCAAGCTGCCTCTTCCCAGGTGGCCCTGGTGCAGTGGAGACAGGGTGCTGTGCCCCAGGCTGTTCAGATCCTGAAGAAGACACCTGAAAGCTCCCGCAGGGGCCTTCTGGACACACCAGAGCACACTGACTCCTCCCAGCCGGCCTCCCTGATGCCCCTCTTGCCTTTTGCAGGACCTGGAGATGTGGCATTGCAGCCCAGGCTGTTCTGGATCCTGAAGCGGAGAT
This sequence comes from Apodemus sylvaticus, assembly GCF_947179515.1. NCBI lineage: Eukaryota > Metazoa > Chordata > Mammalia > Rodentia > Muridae > Apodemus > Apodemus sylvaticus. The sequence continues at coordinate 29,503,447 of NC_067479.1, read as the reverse complement.
CTGAAGGCTCCCACCAGAGGCCTCAGGACTGGAACCTAAGCTCCGTTCTGCCAGTCAGAATGGCTAAGGTCAAAAACTCAGGAGACAGCAGGTGTTGGCGAGGATGTGGAGAAAGAGGAACACTCCTCCACTGCTGGTGGGGCTTTAAGATGGTACAACCACTTTGGAAATCAGTCTGGCAGTTACTCAGAAAACTGGACATGACACTTCCAGAGGACCCTGCTATACCTCTCCTGGGCATATACCCAAAGGATTCCCCAGCATGCAATAAAGACACATGCTCCATTATGTTCATAGCAGCCTTATTTATAATAGTCAGAAGCTAGAAAGAACCCAGATGCCCCTCAAAGGAGGAATGGATACAGAAAATGTGGTATATTTACACAATGGAATACTACTCAGCAATTAGAAACAATGAATTCACAAAATTTTTAGGCAAATGGTTTGATCTAGAAAATATCATCCTAAGTGAGATAACCCAGTCACAAAAAATACACATGGAATGCAATCTCTGATAAGTAGATATTAATTAGCCCAGAAGTCCTGAATACCCAAGGCACAAATTGTGTAACAAATGACTCCCATGAAGAAGTATGGAGAAGGTCCTGATCCTGGAAAGGATTGATCTAGCATTGGAGGGGAATATAAGGACAGAGAAAAAAAGGAGGGAGGTGATTGGAGAATGGATGGAGAGAAGAAGGTTTATGGGACATATGGGGAGGGGGGATCTGGGAAAGGGGAAATCATTTGGAATGTAAACAAAGAATATAGAAAATAAAAGTATTTTTAAAAAATGCTCAATTTCATTAGTCATTAGGGAAATGCAAATCAAAACAACCCTGAGATTTCACCTTACACCAGTCAGAATGGCTAAGATTAAAAATTCAGGAGACAGCAAATGTTGGCGAGGATGTGGAGAAAGAGGAACACTCCTCCATTGCTGGTGGGGTTGCAAATTGGTACAACCACTCTGGAAATCGGTCTGGCGGTTCCTCCGAAAACTGGGCACCTCACTTCCAGAAGATCCTGCTATACCACTCCTTGGCATATACCCAGAAGATTCCCCAGCATGTAATAAGGATACATGTTCCACTATGTTCATAGCAGCCCTATTTATAATTGCCAGAAGCTGCAAAGAACCCAGGTATCCCTCAACAGAAGAATGGATGCAAAAAATGTGGTATATATACACAATGGAGTACTATTCAGCCATTAAAAACAATGAATTCATGAAATTCTTAGGCAAATGGATGGAGCTGGAGAACATCATACTAAGTGAGGTAACCCAGACTCAAAAGATGAATCATGGTATGCACTCACTAATAAGTGAATATTAACCTAGAAAACTGGAATACCCCAAACATAATCCATACATCAAATGAGGTACAAGAAGAACAGAGGAGTGGCCCCTTGTTCTGGAAAGACTCAGTGAAGCAGTATAGGGCAAAACCAGAACAGGGATGTGGGAAGGGTTGGGTGGGAAAACAGGGGAAGGGAAGGGGGCTGATGCCACTTTTGGGGAGTGGGGGTTTAGAAAAGGGGAAATCAAGCCAGGTGGTGGTGGCACTCGCCTCTAATCCCAGCACTCTGGGAGGCAGAGGCAGGCGGATTTCTGAGTTCGAGGCCAGCCAGGTCTACAGAGTGAGTTCCAGGACAGCCAGGACTACACAGAGAAACCCTGTCTCAAAAAAAAAAAAAAAAAACAAAAAAAAAAAAAACAAATAAAAAAAAAAAGAAAAGGGGAAACCATTTGAAATGTAAATAAAAATATACCGAATAAAAATAATTTAAAAAAATTGAAAGAAAAATTAAGTAACTAAATTATAGATCATGATCAGAATGTCTGCCTCCATATTAATTAATTCTGTTGACAGATGTTTCATCTGTCTTATGATAGTTTCAGATGGACCAAATTGGACAAAGGTGAGATTTACTTTATCCTAGAAATTTTAAACTATGGACCCTGAATAAGCAATTATAACTGTAAGGGTTCCAGAAAGTAAAAATAGAGCTATTTTAAAATAATGTAGCTGTACTGTCAGAACATACACTGGCAGTCATCTTATTCTATAATGTCAAGAATTAATTTCCACAATGCTTACATGTGAGCTCCTAGCTCAGGATTAGAGACATCTTTTATAAATACAATAAAGTAAGTGTGACAAACAAACAATTATAGAACAAAGGTTGGCAAATTTATTCCATCATCTAGAAAAACCTTGCAGAAGAAACCTCTAAGAATTGTAGTGAAATAGTTACTCTAGGATAAACTGGACATACATGTATGACACACAGGTCTTACTGGAAGCTGAACAAAGGTATGAATAAATAGTTATACCTTGGGAACTTAGTGCTTTTGATATTGAGACAGGCTAAGTCCATGACAGGCTTCAAACTGGCAGTTCAGGAGACTTGGTGGCTGCAGACTGAACTCAGCTGGAAAACTAGGATTCTTTTGGTCCAGGAAGGCACGGGTTTGGCAAAAATGACACACAGACACCAAGGTGGTTTTTGGATCTGAGTGTATTATTCTGGGTATCCCCTAGTCCAGTCAAGTTAACATCTCAAATTAAGCATCACATTCATCTGTCAAAACTTCAGTTTCTTGGGCTATACAGGGATTTTGTCCATCATCTGATTAGCCAGTTGGTGCATGCTGTATAACTGCTTCTTCATCATGGCCCGCTGTCACACTAGCCCTGGAGCTAGGGAAGGATGGCTTCTGTGTGCCTAGCCTCCCAGGCAAAGATGGCTGCATTGCAGAGCTTGGGAAGCTGCCTGGCCTGGCCTGTGCTGTCCTCCCAAGAGCACCTCGCCTAGTCCGTTCGCTGCATTCTTCTCTATGCCATACCCTGGACCGCCCTAGGCACTGGGCGATCAGCTCCAGCTGCAGCCCCTAGCCCCAGGCAGATGAATTAACCGGGGAGTCTCTGTGAGTAAAAAGTATGAACCATATCCTGAATTATTTTGATCTACTTCTTAGATTTAATTTTAAAAGTCCTTAATGAAGCATCTGCAAAATTTAAATTCACGTGAAGACAGTAGAGCACAAGTTATGAAGCTATTAAAATACACATAGTACTATTTTATTTATAAAACAGAATTTACTGACATTTTATTTAGTAAGAGTAGCAACAATTATGCATCAATTTATTATTACAAAGATACTAAAATATACATATTGACTGAATACAAAAGTCATTATTTTTATTTCACTACTCTAAAACCAACTTGCTTCTCTCTAGCAAAGCTTACCTTATACTCATGCCTGTACTCAAGGTCCATTTTTGTGCCCTCATATGCAGACATCTTGAATCACTTTGGTAAGGTAGCTGAAATCCCTGTACTCTGTAGATAAGTGTTGAGCAGATTGCTGCTCACTTTAACATTGGTTACTAGGTAATACTAAAATTAGAGTATCATAAATCAACTCAGCTTACTATATATCTAGTTATACATCTTTTAACTGATCATCAGTGTTAGGTAAACTGCTCATAATTGAGAGAGAGCACTAACTTGGAACTTCCCATGGTGCCTTAGGGAAAGTCCTTGAGTCCCCTTCCCCCATTGAGCCAATTAGTCACCAGAACCACCAATCATTACATGCCTAGTTGCTGTTGCTATATTCTACCTTCAAACATTGTATAAAAAGTTTATGAAAGAAAGAGAAGATGTTGCCTCTCCTCTGGATGCAGGATGATTGCAGCCAGCTGGAGAAATAAACCTGCTTTTGCTTCAAACTCTTCTCCAGTCTCAGTTGGGGGTCTCCGTGTAGCTAAGGCTCATTTTGAGTCTTACAATAATATTGTTCTTAGATAATGAATTTATAAAAAGAAACAGAAAAAGAGAAATTGTATCTTCCACTGTACACCCACTATGGATGACATATAAATCCGTAAATTAGCTAAAGTTTTATAAAGTCTGCACCAGTCAATTTTCATCCCTATTTACTATGAGTTCTTTTCATTTTCTGTTCTAGGTTGAGCATAATGACAGTTTTACTGTTAGGTATTTTATTCTGTGCAAATGCCCTTTTCAATATGCATATATAAGAGGAATAGGAAATCTCTACTTTGAAAGCACCCAATTGCATGTATTAAAAAAAATTACAATTTATAGAGTCATTCATGCAGTAAAACAAAAGAATAAAATATTGCAATGTACTTAAGAAGGAACCCTGCTTCAGTTATATTAGGCCATTGGTAAATTTTGAATATCATTTGAGTGATACTTTCCTGTACTTCCAAGCTCATAAAGCTTATCATCCTAATGGTGTTTTGCTGTGAATATTTCTGAAAGCTAAAAATAGTTTTGTCTGATTAAACTTTAAGATTCATCAGTGAAGCAAATCATTTCTCCAAATTGCTCAATGATTGTCTCCACAGATACTTCTCTGCCCATACTGAATAGAGAAAAGCAAATGCAAAAGCTAAAGCTTTATGTTTTAATTACTGTGTCTGAGAGATCCATGAAACAAGAATTCCTCAAATATGTAAGCCCATTGACCAAGGGCAGATGCTTCCTGAAATCCTGGAGGCTAATATTTATGGGAGATAAAGAACCACATGTTTTTAGTCCCATGAACAATTTTGTTTTTCTCATCTTCCCTGGATTGGATGTGCTTGATCACATGTGAACAGGAAGTACATGGGCAGTAATATGTCAGGATGTATGCTTACACCAGATGGCATGTAGTCACAAGATATATAGGCAGGAAATATGTCAGGATATATGCTTTCTTCTGATTGGACCTGATGAGACGTACAGTGGCATTGTGGGGTTGCCTTTTAAAACCTTTGTAAGTAATAACTCAGGTGACCAGTGCCAGAATATCCATCAACCTTCCCAGATTTAATTGATGCTTCCTTCAAATTTGGCTTTAAACTGAGATAGTAGTCTTTTTCTTAATCAATGGGATTAACACAAAAACTTACCAGCACTGCTGAACTGAAAGACTCCAGAATTCTGGGAGACCCTCACCCAGGTCTCTGGATAAGATGATACCCCAAAAATTCAAGAGAGACCATTCTTGATGCAAACATGCGAGGTTTATTCTGGGAGCCAGTGCATTGGGGCCTAGCTCATGTCCTGTGCAGGGGAAGAGGAGTTTGACCCCATGCAGCTGCAGTGAGGGTTTTTTTAAAGAAGAAAACTACAAAAAAGGGGATGTTTAGGCAGTGATCTATGTCGTAAGGAATGGGGAGATCAAGCAGCAATTCATGCCTCAGCAGAAGGTTACAGGTTATCTTAGGCAAACATAGTTACTTTGAGCAAGGTGCCACATGTCTCAGGAATGAGGGGAGCTAGTTCTTGGAGCAGGGAGTGCTTGGAGCAGAGAGTGCCTGGAGCAGGGAGTGCTATCTTAAGGTTAAAGGTTTCCCAGGCTGAGACCAGAAAAAAACAAGTTGCTCTGTGTTAGGCTAATTGCAAGGGGTCTAAAAATCTCAAGTTGGGGTCTCTCAGAACAACCATTGAATAAATGATATACATTTTCATTGTTCTCTGCTTAGTAATACTAGGTATAAAATAAATTTAGTATTGTTTTCAATAATCTATAAAGTGAACATGTATTTTTACACTTAGTAAAATACACTAAAATAATTTCTGAAAATACACAATATTCAAATAATGTTATAATTATATATTTGATTTTAAATCCTAAATCTTTTAGGTTTTGTTGATTAAGATAAAAGTTTTTAATCATCTAATTTTTCTCTGTACAGATGTTAGCATTCTATCTAAACTCTACCCACAATTACATGGCAATAGCCAGATATAGTCCACCCCACAGTTACCTGGCAATAGTCAGGTAGGTTTGACCCACTATTAAAGGGACTGCTTGCCCCCTCCTCCCACTCCTGTTCTCTTGATCTCTTGCTCTCACTTTGCCCCCTCATCTCTTCCTCCTTCCCTTCTACTCTCTCTCTATGTGCTCATAGCTGTCCTCTTCTCCTCTCTCTCTCTCTCTCTCTCTCTCTCTCTCTCTCTCTCTCTCTCTCTCTCTCTCTCTCTGCCTTTCTCTGCCTTTACTACCTTCTTAACTCCCAGCCCCATGCTCTGAATATACTCTATGCTATTCTATACCCTCATGTGGCCGGTCCCTCAGGGGGAAGGGATGCCTTGGCATGGGCCCACAGGGACATTCCCTACCCCATACCTCACCACCACCACCACCACCCCCGCCATAGAACATATCCCGCTTTTCTCTTTATCTTTTTATAAACACACCAACAGAGATTCTACATGTATATGTCTTGGTTTGTCAAATGTGCTCTAATTTTTTCAGCCAGCCAGTGGTGAACATCTTTGCCACCAAGCCTGACTACCTGTGTTCAATCCCCAGGACTTACAGGGTAGAAGGAAAGTACTAACTTTTGTAAATTATTCTATGGTCAATATAAAATAAGAAGGCACACACATTATGCTTTTGCAGAAATAAACGATTAAAAAACAAACATATAAATGTAACTTTAAAATGTTGGGTGGAAGCTCTCGAGTTGATGTGAGATGATAGCTCAGCAGTTAACCAGATCTGCTTCTCCTGCACAGAAGCAGAGTCCAGGCTCCAGCATAATATGGCTTTTCTCACCCAGTAAAACCAACTTCAGGATTCTGACAACCTCTTTTCCATGCATGAGAACACACACACACACACACACACACACACACACAAAAATATATTTTTAAAAAGAAGTACATGTAGAATGCTAGGGTAAAGTTTGCATTGCATAAAGCAAAGCAATATACTTATTAAGGAAGATAGAATGTTTAAGAACAGGGCTTACAGGTATACACTGACCTTTTGTTGTAGTCAGATAACTCTTAACTTCATCATTTCAACTCTTGAGCTTTCCTAATCAGTTTTTAGTGTGACATGCAAGAACTTGTTAAAAGATGGAAATCAAAGTGTTTTGTCTATGTTATACATTCTGGATCGTTATTAGGTATTATTCCTTTGAAGACTTTGTCATAACCAATCAGGAAAACATATCTAAATCTCCCTATCACCTCTTCTTGATCAATATATCTTAGAAAGGCAATGAAACATGAAAACAAACATCGAATCCTATTCTCTGTGCCTTGTCCTGGTGAGTTCTTTGGTGAGCATTTAAAGGTGACCTGGTTCTATACAAGTTTTAGGATTGAGACGTAGATTATTAATCTTTGCTTTCCTTGGCACTCTTATTGCAACCTTCTGACAAAATGTCTTCATAATTAAAGGGTAGCCGAAGAGATGAAACCTGATTCAGGGTCTGGGTTTTCTTTAACAGAATTTTGATCCTAAGGTTATCTTGTGACACTGTGAGATTGTAATCCTTATTAAGGAAAACGATGCTTTATGCATTACATAAGGTTAAAATAGACTTTCAAGTATTTAAAAAAATTCACCATCTCATCATGTAAATCAGACGTTGACAGAGGTTTCTCTAAAATCAGGCCATCCTTGATTACTCATGGGAATTTAATGGAGGAATAAACTCTTCATTATACCTGTATGTATTACGAGAAGTTATTTTTACAAGTGAGACCAAGAAAATAAGAAATCAACTCTAGAAAATGTTACCGTGCTTCAGATCTGTCTAGGAAGTTATTATAAATAGTTTCAAATCAAGAATAGTTATGGAATAGTATGATACTGTGGACATCTTTCCTCGTGGGAGACAAAACCTGGTCCCTCTAAAGACTAATGATTACTTATGTAACTAGGATTCCAATTGAAGCAGATAACAAACACTGTATATATTTTTATTCATGTATATTCAATATATAATGGCAGAGGTTTTAATAAAATATGTAATGTATACAGATTTCAACATTATTCTATTCATTTTTACCTCCTGCTAATCATTGTTTATCTCCCAATAGCTCTTTTCTTTAAATATATATGATTTTCTGTATCTAGGTATAACTTGGATAACATGAAAGAAAGAATCCACTTAATATTCATCTTCCTGATTCTTACTTCACTGATATAAATGTCTAAAGTGAATCAATTTTCTAGAAAAATATCGATTATTAATATATTAGATATCTAGAGTTGGTTTGATCATGGACAGTAGGCAAAAATATGTGATTCAAATGCATCATCTGGTTGTTTGAAGTCATGCTCAGTTTGTAGTTAGTGGCTATAAAAGCATGGTGAGCTGCATTTTACAGCTCAGCCTCCAGATTTACCAGTTAATGCAATTGGGCAATGAAATGGTACATGTCTCTGAACCTTCTACTAGAAGCAAGATGCTATAAAAAAGGAATAAATTTCGTTGTCAGCCATTCCTAAATAAGATTTTCAGACTGCAATATTTAAAATAGACATAGGCTACCCATCCTAATTGGATCTAGCCTCCAACCCCCATTGGTCAGCCTGGGACAGCAGGGAAGTGAATGGCACACATGTGATCCCTAGATCCTCATTGTCTAGCTCTGGCCTGTTTCCTGGCACTTGAGGACCCTCTTCATCCCCAAGAACATCCTTGTCCCATTGTCAAAACCTTCAGAAGTCCCCAGACTATCCAGCTTTTAACCCTGATCACCGACCCACCCCTCCTAGTTAGATCTGTCTACTTCCCCAGCTGGATCTGACTGGGATGCACCGTTTGGAATAGGATCTACCTGATCCAGCATCAGCAGAGTGGGGTCTTACTGAAGCACAGCCAACAGAACAGGGTACCCTGATGTCCATTGTCTGGCTCACAGTTCACCCCACCTTCCAGAGAGGTCCTGGTGCCATCAGGATCATCCAACAAACACCAGGGAAAACGATATGCCTAACATACAGTGTAAGAACATTATCACCAAGAATCAGAGCAATATGCCACCACCAGAGCCCAGCTATTCTGCTACAACACACCCCGGATTTTCTAATGAAACTGAATCACAAAAAGAGGAAGTTCAATCTTATAAAACTGATATAGACCTTTGAAGAGGACATAAATAAATCCCTTAAGGAAATACAGGAAAATGCATTCACATACATAGAGAATTTAAAGAAGGAAGCAAATAAATATAAAGAAATACTTGGAAGAAAAGAAATACTAGAAAATATAATCAAATAAGTGAATGATATCAATAAAACTGCCCAAGACCTGGAAAGGGAAATGGAAGCAATAAAGAAAACAGAAACCAAGGGAAACCTAGAGATAGAAAGAGATCAGGAACTACAGACATAAGCCTCACCAATAGAATATTGGAAAAGTACAAGAGAATCTCAGATGTAGAAGATATGTTAGAAGAAATCAATATATCAGTCAAAGAAAATTCAAAATCTAAAAAGTACATGACACAAAACATTCAAAAGATCTGGGATAATTTGAAAAGAAAGAAACCTAAGAATAATAGGTATAGAAGAGTAGGAGAAGGACAAGGAGGAGGAGGAGGAAAATTCTCAGCTCCTCAGGACAAGAAAATATCTTCAACAAAATCATATATGAAAATTGAATGTACCATAAAAGAAAATCTTTCTCTCACATAGTAATAAAACACTATATATAAAGAACAAAAAAAAAGAATTTTAAAAGCAGCAAGGGAAAAGACCAAGTAACATCTAAAACCAGGTCTATCAGAATGAGACTCAATATCATATCTAAGACTTTAAAAGTTAGAAGGGCTTAGGCAGAGGTATTGCAGATCTTAAGATAGCAGATATATTAGCCCAGATTTCTATATCCAGTAAAACTTTCAATCACAATAGATGTAAAAACTAATATATGCCATGACAAAATTAAACAGTACCTTTCCATTAACCCAGCTCTACAGAGGATACTAGGAGGAAAATTCCAATCCAATGAGGCTAATTATATTCAAGAAAACATAAGAAACAAGTAATTTTACACCATTATAACTAATAGAAGACACACACACACAAGCACACACACACACACACAAAACCACAAACATCAAAATAACAGGAAGTAAGAATCATTTGTCATTAATCTCACTCAACATCAATGCATACAATTCCTCAGTAAAAAGCATAGGCTAACAGAATCAATGCTTAAAGAAAACCCATCATTCTGCTTTATACAAAAACACATCTCAACAACAAAGATAAGCATATAAGGCTATATAAAGGGCTCGAAAAAGGGTTTTCCAAGGAAACAGACCCAAGAAACAACTCAAGTAACTGTTTTATATAATATAATATAATATAATATAATATAATATAATATAATATAATATAATATAATAGTAGCTACTATATAATTAAATATGATTCAAATGATCTTAGCAGATTTACAGAACATTTTGCACAATCACAAAAATGTATTATACCTTTTCCTCAGAAGCTCATGGAAACTCCTCTAAAGTTGACCATATAATCAGTTACAAAGCAAGTGTCAACATATGCTAAAATCAGGGAAAATAATGTAGACTCTTCCTTGAAGAGATACAGTACTCTATTGAAGAGATATGTGGAGTACTTGAACTTCTGGCTAGAGTAACTAAAAGAAATCAAGGAGATAAAAAAATGGAAAAGAAGTCATTTAGAAATGATATGATAATATACATAAGCCACTCCAAAAATTCTACCACAGAACTCCTACAACTGATAAACACCTTCAGCAAAGTAGTCTGATACAAAATTAAATCAAAGAAATCAGAAGCTGTTTTCTACAAAGGTGATAAATGGGCCAAGAAAGAAGGGAAATAGTACCCATCATATTAGCCACAGATAAAATAAAATGATATAAAATAACTTGATGTAATGCTAATCATGCAAATGAAAGAAGTGTATGACAAGTACTTTAAGTCCCTAAAGATCAAAGTTGAGGAAGATATCAGATGATAAAATGATCTCCTTGTTCATGGATCAGTAGGACTGATATAGTGAAAATAGCCATCTTATCAAAACCAATCTATAAATTCAAGGTAACCCATCAAAATTCCAACCCAATAATTCACATATGTTGAAAGAACAATTCTCAACTTCATATGGAAAACCAAAACCAAAACTAAAACCAAACACACACACAAACACACACACACACACACACACACACACACCAAAAACAAAACCACACCAAAAACCAAACCAAACCAAACCAAACCAAACAAAACAAACCTGTATAGCCAAAATGATCCTGAACAGTAAAAGAACTTGTGGAGGTATCCTCCCTGAGCTAAAGTTGTACTACAGAGCAATAGTAATAATAAATGCACAGTCCTGGTATAGAAACAGACAGGTGGAGGAAATGAATCAAATCAAAGACCCACAAATAATCCCACATAACTCTGGACACTTGATTTTTGACAAAGACGCCAAAACAAACAAGGGAACAGGAAGAGTATCCTCAGTAAATACTGTTACTCTAACTGGCAGTCTGCATATACCATAATGCAAATATTTGTCACCCTGCACAAAACTAGAGTCTGAATGGATCAAAGACCTCAACAGAAAACAAAAGAAAGTGTTTGAATGCATTGGCACAAGAGATAATTTCTTGAACACAACATTGAGGGCTCAGGCACTAAGGTCAAGAATTAATAAACAGGTCCTCATGAAACTGAAAAGTTTCTGTAAGGCAAAGAACACTGTCAATAGGATAAAATAGCAGCCTACCAACTGGAAAAGACTGTCATTAACCCTGCATCTGATGAAGGGCTAATATCTATCTATCTATCTATCTATCTATCTATCTATCTATCTATATATAAAGAACTCAAGAAATTAGACTCCCTGCCCCAAGGAAAACCATCACATAAATAAAATACAAAAAACAAAAAGCAAACAGAATAAAACCCAAATAATGAGTACAGAACTAAACAGAATTCTCAGCAGAGAATTCTCTAATGGTGGAGAAGCACTTAAATATATCTTAAACAACCTTAGTCATCAGTGAAAAGCAAATTTAAAAAGCCTGAGACTGCAACTTACACCAATCAGAATGGCTAAGATCAAAAACTCAAGTGACAGCAGATGCTGGCAAGGATGTGGAGAAATAGGAACACTCTTCCATTGCTGGTAGGATTGCAAACTGGTACAATCATTCTGCTTAATGTCTAATTATCAGTGAATATACCATAATACATATGCCATGCATGTACTTTGGGGTCTGAGCTACCTCATTCAGGATATTATTTTCTATTTCCATCAATTTGCCTGCAAAACTTGTGAGGTCCATGCTTTTAGTAGCTGAATAATATCCATTGTGTAAATGTAGCACATTTTCTGTATCTATTCTTTGTTTGAGGGACACCTGAATTGCTTTCAGTTTCTGACTTTTACAAATAAGACTGCTATGAATGTACTGTAGTACATGCCCTTGTGGTTACCTTGGCCAAAGTGCCCAACAGCTGGCTTCTGGAACCTCAAGAGACCACCTCTAGTACAGAGATAGAACTCTGATAGGAGACATGGAAATACCAACCTACCTATAAAACTCAAAATGTCTCTTTGGGCCAAAGATGAATCAAAAAATGAACAAAAGGCCAACCCATGACCCAGCCCATTTTGAGAGCTATATCATGAATAGGCACCAAATTCCTCACAGTATTAATGATGCTATGTTGTGCTTACAGACAGGAGTCTAGCTTCACAGCCCTTTAAGAGGCTCTATTAGCAGCTGACTGAGAAAGATGCAGATACCCATGGACAAACATTGGACAGAGGTCAGGAACCCCTATATAAAAGTTAGGGAAAGGATGGAATGCCCTTAAAGAAATACCAACCCTACAGAAAAACAACAGTGACAACTAACCAGTGCCCCTGTGAACTCCAAGAGATTAAGACATCAACCAAAGAGCATACACAGTCTGGTCAGTGACTCCCAGGACATATGTAGCAGATGGCTGCCCTGTCTGGTCTCAGTGGGAGAGGATATGTCTAAGCCTGTAGAGACCTGGTGTACTATAGGGCAGGAGATTGGAGGAGAGAAGATGGGGCTGCCCTCTCAGATGTGAATGGGAGTGGGGATTGGGAAGGATCTCTATGAGGGAGGACCAGGAGGTTAGCAGCATTTGGTATGTAAATAAATAAATAAATAAATAAATACACAACATATATTCTTCAAATTAAAAAAATCAGAAATGGAAAGAGGACAAAACAAAAGAGGAAATTCCAAGACTCACAAGGAAATGTTTTAAAAATCTAAACTTTAAGAAGTTGAAAATTTTAAAAGAAATATTTTCCCATAGGTAACACTTAACAAAAATAAACAGAAAGTCAGATAAACAATATAAATAAACCTGTAATCACTACTGAATTAGAAGCAATAATTAAACATCTCCCAACCAGCCGGGCAGTGGTGGCGCACTCCAGTAATCCCAGCACTCTGGGAGGCAGAGGCAGGCGGATTTCTGAGTTCGAGGTCAGCCTGGTCTACAGAGTGAGTTCCAGGACAGCCAGGGCTATACAAAGAAATCCTGTCTCAAACTCCGCCCCCCAAAAATCTCCCAACCAAAAGTAATCCAGGGCCATAAGGTTTAACATAGAATTCTACAAGACTTTCAAAGAAGAATTAACATATACTTCTCAAATTATTCCACAAATAGAAACAGACCGAAGTTTGCCCAATCCATTTCATAATGTCACAGTTTCAATGATAGCCAAACGACACAAAGACTCAGCAAAGAAAGAATATTACTGACCAAATTCTATTTTGAACATACATACAAATAAACTCAAAGAAAAATACTTGCAAACTGAGTGCAAGAACAACCAAAAAAGATCATCTACCATGATCACACAGGCTTTATGACACAGGTACAGAGAATGATCAATATACAAAATTCAATAAAAGCAATTTACCATATAAATACAATGAAAACAACATGGTTATCTCATTAGAGTCAGGAATGGCCTTTGACAAAATGCAACACCCCTTCAAATAAAAGTCCTGAAGATATTAGGGATACAAGGGACATATCTAAACCTAATAAAGGCAGTGCACAGTAAGCCTATGGCCAAAATCAATTTAAATGGAAAGAAACTCAAAGCATTTCCACTAAAATCAGGAACAAGACAAGGCTGTACTTTTTCTTCTTTCTATTCAATATAGTACTTGAAATTTTAGCTAGAAGAGTAAAAATATCTAAGGAGATCAATAGGATTAAAACGGGAAATGTATCTTTATTTGTAAATGATATGATAACACATATAAGTGACTGGAAAACTTCTACCAAGGAACTCATACAACTGAGAAACACTTTCAGCAAAGTCCTGGACACAAAAAAGAAAAAGAAAAAAAGTAGAAATCCTCTATACACAATGACAAACAAACTGAGAAAGAAATAAGGGAACAATACCTTTCATAATAGTCTCAAATTGAATTGGGCCAGGAGAAAAAGAGAAAAGAAAACAAGAAAGAAAATAATTGAAAAACAAACAAATAAAAAACCATCTCTCCATGAAAAATCTGCAGTCTGTCATGGAATATCACATAGTATACTATCTGTGCGAATATCACACTTGCAAATTTTCATTGAAGTGAGTCATTGATTTGTTTTGAGGACTTTTTTGTTACACTATCATTCTCATTCTTGATCCTCACCAAACTAGGATATGCTGTTTGTGGCCCTGTGTCTTGGTAGTCCTACAATTTTTGATCTACAGGACTAACCCTTTAATATGTTCTAGCAGTTCACTGATGGCCAATTCTGCAACATTGCCCAGACTAGCTCACCCAATTTGTTAACACAATTCTCAACAGACAGTGAAAGGATGCTTCTCAACCTCACATGAAAACAAAACAAACAAACAAAAAAAACCAAAACAACACAACAACAAAAAACAGGATAGCTACAAGAATCTTGAAGAAGAAGAAGAAAAAGAAGAAGAAGAAGAAGAAGAAGAAGAAGAAGAAGAAGAAGAAGAAGAAGAAGAAGAAGAAGAAGAAGAAGAAGAAGAAGAAGAAATCTAAATAAGTAAATAAGTGACCTGAGGAAGTCCTGAGATTTCTGATTTCAAGTTGTAGTAAAAAGCTATAGGAATAAAAACCACATGATATGATGATAAAAGTAGATACATTGTTCAATGGAATCAGAATGAAGAGCCAGACTTAAATGCACACAAATACAAGAATTACACACTGGAACAAAAGAAAGCATCTTCCAAAAATGCTGCTGTTCAAACTGGATGTCTGAAGGAAGAAAAATACAATAGATAAATTATTATGGTTTGTATATGCTTGGTCTAAGGAGTGGCATTATTAGAAGGTGTGGCCCTGTTGGAGTAGGTATGGCCTTGATGCAGTAGCTGTGTCATTTTGAGTGTGAATTTAAATTCTTATGCTAGCTGCCTGGAAGCTAGTTTTCAGTTAGTAGCCATCAAATGAAGATGTAGAACTCTCAGCTCCTCCTGCACAATGCTTGCCTGGATACTGTCACATTCCTTCCTTGATAATAATGGACTGGACCTTTGTACCTTAAATGTTGTCCTTTATAAGACTTGCCTTGGTCATGGAGTCTGTTCACAGCAGTAAAGCCCTGACTCAGATATACATATTTATCACGAAACACAAAACTTATATCCAAGTGGATCAAAACCACAACATAAAAACAGATATAATGAACCTGGGAGAAGAGAGAGTAGAAGATAGCTTTGAACTCAGCAGCATGCTCTATCATTAGACACAGAAGATGACCTTTGTGAACAGAACACATGTGACACAGGCACTAAGCCTGATAATTAAATAAATGGTAACTCATACAACTGAAATTTTTCTGTAAGGTAAAGGATACTACTAATCAAAGAAAAGTGCAGCTTAAAAGTAAAACAAGAGAAAAAAATATTTTCCCAACTCCATGAACCTGAAATACGACTAATGTCAAAAAATATAAAGAACTTAATAGATTAGGCATCAATAAACTAAATAACTTAGCTTTAAGATGAGGTACAGATATTAACAACCTAAGTGTGAGTAGAATTCTTTAGGTGCTGCTGTTATCTCTCAGGGATGATAACATAACACAATTAATCCAAATACATAAAAATTTTCATTTATGTTAATTTCAGGAAAACTTAACTTCTAACAGATAAAAGACAACATTCATTGACTTTTACACATGTAACTAACCTATTTTGTCTTTACTCTATTATGTGCCTTCATGACATTGTGATATTCAGTATTAATTTTTATTACTTCTAGAAAATTAATATTTAATATTGAATTTAATATTGCTGATTATAAACAAATATTTGTGTTTTCTGGTTCATTTAATAAATTGCCTGAAACTTACACTACTACTTTTAGATTGCATATAGATTGTTTATTAATAATATCATTATCATAAGCAAAAGTATAGTAAACATTAATTAATTGATTAAATATTTATGATATAAAACTATTTTAATAAGTAACAACATTGTTAATATTATATTATTCTACATTTTATATATAGCTTAAGAGAAAGGAGTTTAATATACTCTCAAATAATTATCTAACTCCAGATATTTAAATGAATTTGTTAAATTAGTCAAACAAGTTTCTCAACAAAACTTTTGTCACTTCCTTTCTTCCTTTTTTCTTATCTTCTTCCCTTTCTTCCTCCTTTACTCGCTTTAATTCTGTCTCTGTCTCCTTGTCTTTCTGTTTCTGTTTCTGTCTCTCTGTCTCTGTCTCGCTTTGTCTCTGTCTCTGTCTCTCTCTCTCTCTTTCTCTCTCTCAGTAGGGGCTTAATCTGTAGCCTACATAGAACAAAGTCTCTCGCATTCACAGTGTGGATGGCAGCAAGAGAACAAGGCCAGAATCAACTACGAAGGGGTCATCGTTTGGTCTCACGGACACTGAAGTGACTATGGACTGAAGGGGTCCATACGGTTCTGCACCAGGTCCTCTGTATATATGTTAACACGGATACCTTGGTGTTTTCATGGAAATCCTAACAGTAAGAACAAGTGCATCTCTGACTCTTATGTCTATTCTTAAGACTTTTGTCTACTCTTAAGACTCTTTTTTCTCCTATTGGGTTGCTTTGTCTAGCCTTGCTTTGAGGGCATTTGTCTTGTTTCATTGTATCTTGCTTAGTATCTTTTTTGGCTGTTGTTACTTGGAGGCCAGACCTTTTATGAAAAGGGAATAGAGTGGGGGTGGATCTGGGAAAGGGTGTTAGCAGGTAGCTGAGTGGAGTGAAGGGAGGGAAGCTGTGGTTAGGATATATTGTTTGAGAGAAGAATACATTTTCAATAAAAATAAAAATAAAGAAACATACCATCAAAACTACTCTCTCTCTCTCTCAATTTTTCTAATGTTAGTATCATATATCTGTATGGTCAGCATGGTACATACATCACAGTTCTTTAAACTCAGTACTTAATATTTACATTGATTTTTTTTTTGTATCATACTATAATTTTGTTATCTAAATATTCACTTGTAAGTTTTACTTGGTATTTTAAGTGATGAATTAAAGTGGATTTATTTAGCTGCTACATGTTGTTCTGGAATAGGTAGCAGCTAAATTATACAAATACAATACTGTTATCTTCAGTGTCAACAACAATTGATCTTTTACCAAAACTGCAATACATTATTATCACCTATATTCCCAATATTATACAGCAGGTCCTTGAAATTCTTCTTCTAAACTGACTCAAATTCTACATATTTGGACAACAATTTCTATAGTACCCATCTCCAATTTCTGGTGACCATCAGTCTTCTGTATTTCAGTTCATTGTTTCTTTGGTTATTATTATTATTATTATTATTATTATTATTACACAATATCTAAGTGTATGTGAAGCTTATCTTTTTTATCTGTTTAGAATATATTTTATAATGAAATATAATATATTTTGGGTTTATCTATATTGTCATAAATTACAAAAATACAATAAAGTTTTTGATTAAAATTTCATTTTATACAGAGATGCATAAAATCAGGAACACATATAATTTTACCAGACAATCTTCCAAAACATTTGGGTAAATTATATTTTCTATATATTGGATATTGTGAATAATACTACAGGATGGGAGGACCTGTATGTCAAATGTCTTTCATGCAAGGTTTAATTTCTTTTTAGATACATTACTGGTAGCAAGATTCCTTTCTTTATTTTCATTTTGAAAAAATACTTTTATTGAGTATTTGATAACTTTATACAAAGTATTTTGATGGAATTCACCCCCTTACCCTAACTGTTCCCTGACATAAAGCCTCTTTGTTACTCACCCAAATTTGTGTCTTTTTTAATGGCGCATTAAGTCTAGCATATGCTTCCTGTATCGCCTAGGACATGGTCAACATATATCAGAAATCAAAACTTTTTTTAAATTTTTTTATTTATTGAAAAGAGAAGTAAAGGGAAGTAAAAACACTTTATGATAAAATTAAAGATTTACGTGGAAAATATTTCAGAAAAACACATTAAAATTGACAATTTTCATGGAAAATTAAAGAGTAAAGTGGTAGACATTTAAAACATTTCTAAAGTAATTGAAATATGGGATAGAAACATTTTATGATATAATTGAAGATTTACATAGAAAATATTTCTGATAAAATTGTAGAAAAATATAGAAAAACATGTTAGAATTGAAGATTATAATGGAAAATTTTATAAAGATATAACAAAGGTTGGTGTAAAAGTCTTCCTATGTTGATTGAAAGTTGAATTATAGACATTTTCTGATAAACTTGAAGATTTACATGGTAAATAGTTTTGATAAAATTGAAGAAATATATAGAAAAACATGTTAAAGATTATTGTAGAAATTGATAGGCATAAATATAATTCTAAGTTGATTGAAGGTGGAGTTATAAACATATTCAGTTAACATTGAAAATTTACATGGAAAATATTTCTGGTAAAATTCAAGAAATAAATAGATGAACGCATTAAAATTGACTATTTCATGGAAAATTTTACATTCAAAATGGTAGATATAAAAACTTTCGAAATTAACTGAAGGTGGAATTAGAAACATTTGTGATAAAAATCAAAGTTTACATTGAAAAAAATTCTGATAAAATAGAGGAAGTATATAGAAAGACATTGTAAAATTGAAGATTATCATAAAAAATAATGCAGCTAAAATGGTAGACATAAAAATTTACAAAATTAATTAAAAGAAGAATTACAAACATTTTCTGATAAAATTAAAGATTTACATGAGAAATATTTCATTAGTCTATCTCTTTTTATTGGGGAGTTGAATCCATTGTTGTTATTTTATGTTTGTGTGGGTATGTTCTTTTGAATTTGTTGGAAGTTTACTTTCTTGCTTTTTCTAGGGTGCAGTTTCCCTCCTTGTGTTGGCATTTTCCATCAATTATTCTTTGTAGGGCTGGATATGTGGGCAGATATTGTGTAAATTTGGTTTTATCATAGAATTTCTTGCTTTCTCCATCTATGATGATTGAGAGTTTTTGCTGGCATTTGTATTCTCTTATGGTCTATATGAGCTCTTTCCAGGATCTTCTAGCTTTAATGGTCTCTGATGAGAAGTCTGGTGTGATTCTTATAGGTCTGCCTTTACTTGCCCTTTTTCCTTTACTGTCTTTACTATTTTTTTCTTTGTTTAGTGCATTGGTGTTTTGATTATTATGTGCCAGGAGGACTTTTTGTTCTGATCTAGTCTGATTGGAGTTATAAAGGCTTCTTATATGTTCATGGGCATCTCTTTATCTAGGTTAGGGAAGTTTTCTTCTACAATTTTGTTGAAGATATTTACTGGGCCTTTAAGATGTAAATCCTCGCTTTCATCTATGCCTATAAACCCTAGGTTTGGTCTTCTCATTGTGTCCTGGAGTTCCTGATTTACCAGCTTTATCGATTTTGCATTTTCTTTGACTGTTGAGCCAATGTTTTCTATGGTATCCTCAGCACCTGAGGTTCTTTCTTCTATCTCTTGTATTCTGTTGTTGATGCTTGTATCTATGACTCCTGAATTCTTCCCAAGGTTTTCTATCTCCAGAGATGTCTCACTTTGTGATTGCTTTATTGTTTCTATTTCCACTTTTAGAACCTAGGTGGTTTTGTTCAGTTCCTACACTTGATTCTTTGTGTTTTCCTGTAATTCTTTAAGTGATTTTTGTGTTTCTTCTTTAGGGGCTTCTGCCTGTTGACCTGTTGCCATGTGGCCTTGGTTTCTTGCCATTTGGCCTTGGTTTCTGTTGGTAGGGGTCTTTGCTTGCCTTTTGCCATCTGGTGCTAGTTGGTATTCTTGTCTCTGGCTGGAGTTTATTCCTCCTGTGGGTCTGTAAGTCTGTGTCCTTACTTCTCTGAGCTCAAACATGAAAGTACTGCTGGGAGATCTCTCTCTCCTGGCAGGCTATGCACAGAAGGCTATGTAGTTTTCAGGCTCCTTGGTGCAAATGGCAGCAGGAGGACTTCTGTCCCAGCTGCTCCACTAATCTTAGGCCCTGTGTGCTCCAAGCTGGTCCACTCCAGAGAGAAGGTAGAGATCACACCTCTGTGCTCAGAAGTGAAAGCTAAGAAGTGGTGGGCTGTGCACAGAATGCTGTGGAGTCTCCAGGCTCCCTGATGCCCAGAGATCAAAACATAAAGAAGATGAATTCTCTCCCCACACACCTATCAATTGTCAATCCACACCCTTTAGAGGTGGGGATTCTGAACCCATATCACACTTTTGTCATGCTGTGATTTTGGCAGGACAAAGTTTCCACAGGTTTGTCACAACTGTGAGCTCATTTGTACATGCGATATAGTGTTTCAGAAAGCCACTATTTTTTGGTCTTTGTCATTTTTCAGTGCATCCATCTCCTATAATCTTTTTATGGGTAAGGATTGCTTCCAATATTCTTTACAATGCTGGTCCAGGGGGCATAAATTTGTTGGCTTGTTTATGTCATGGAGATTCTTTCTTGAATTCTTAAATAAGACACAAAGATTCATCCTGAAATAATAAATTGTTATTAACCTAAAAATTCATGCAGCTAGGATAACAATTCATGAATAGTCCTAAATAACATGAAAAAACACACAACCATTGTATTATTATGTGATGGGGTTCTCTGTTTATGAGAATCTGAGACTCAAATAAAAAGATTATTTTAAAAACACTCATAAATATAATCAAATTACACCCTTTATATTACTTATTTAGCTAAAATATTATATACTAGATGGTATTTTAAAAACCTGACATAATAAAATACAGCTCTCTGGAAAGAAAGTGAAGTTGACATACATACATACATACATACATACATACATACATACAAACATGATACATAGGAGGTTATCTTAACTTTCATTCTCAGGAAAAGCCCAACACTTGGTCCTTTACCATCCAAAGCACTTCCTTCCAGAACAAACTAATAATATCAGCTTCTCAGGAATAGCATGTTCATCTATAATGTTCATGAGCATAAAATATATACATTTCTGTAGAATCATTTGCCTTTGAAAACAAAAGTGATTTAGTGGCTTTTTTTCCCCCTAAAAATTTGTTGACACAAGGAAACATAATTTTATGGTTATATCCCAGCTGATTCAATGAAGAGAAAAATGTTCCTTATGAAACATTTATTTTCAATGAGAAGACATAAAGAATCCATTTGTTTTATTGTGATATAGAACTAATGCAACATGAAATTTCATGGCTGATAAAAAGAGATATGTGAAGTTACAAGCCTGTTAGGAAAGTTATGTTGACAGATTAGTACAAAAGAATCATACATTCTTTTTGACAAATGTGTTCTAAAAACAATATTTTAGAGTAGATGTGTTTTCTAATCCATCCTTTTTCCAAATGTGATAATGAAAGACTGTACTCAGTGTTGATAGATAAATGGCATATGTGAATGATGTGCTGAAGAAAAATCATGTGAGAAGAGACATAACGTTCCTATATATAGTGGCATGTGTATGACATTGACTGTAACTTAAACACAAGCTACTCTACAATCTATTCATCCATCTGTTTCCCTAGAGGGAATAAAGACACATGCAAATGTATTTATATTTACATTTCCTTCAAGGGTGTGGAATTTAGTTACAATAACTATCAGCTGACACTCAACTTTTAGAACAGGAGCTGGGTTCTGAATAGAAATAGAAGATAAGACAGACTGCTAGGCAAACTAAAAAAAATATTTTCATGCTTAAATTGTGAATGATAAAAACATTAAATATTAAGACCCCAATTACATTATTTAGAACAGTATATTATTTTCGATGGTATTCAACTTAAATTACTCAACATGCAAACACCTTAGGCAAAATTTTTTTTAAAATTCCACAGCAAATAAATTAAAGTAAACAATTTACATACTAGGGTAGTGATTTCAACAATAAAAAGGTATAACTAAGATTGTAATCAGGATTTTATATGACCTGAGGTAGCATAGATAGATTCTCAGGGTGAGAGCTGTTAAGTCCAGAAAAATAAACAGAACCCAGGAAATAACCATAGAGAACTATGGAGCACATATGATAGCAAAGTTCTTAAAGACTTAGTTGTGTATCACAAAGGCACAATTGTTAAATTTACAATAAATTTATAGGATATAGATCAAAGTTCAGAAACTCAGAAAGAAATATATGACAATGAAAGAAAATAAAGTACTTCCTTGACAAAAGAAATGAGGTGCATGAGAGTAAAAAACAACATGTAATTTAGGCATAATGTTTTTGCAGTGCAAATGGAAGAATACAAGCTTCATTGTAGTAAAAACTTCCTCTCTATGTCTCTCTCCCTGTCTCTGTCTCTCTCTCACACACACTGACATACACACATGTACTCACATAAACATACACACACAAACAAACACAGATACATACATATAAGCAAACTCATGCATATTCCTAGGCATGATGGCAATATATTATAATATCTAAAATTATTCATAAAATTCAAGAAATGGATTTATTTTTACTACATGCATAAGTTCTTAGTAATTTCAAATATGGCCTATGCTTTAAATATATATATATATATATATATATATATATATATATATATATATATATATATATATATATACCATAATATATTTAGAATAAGGAATATGTAAAGTCAGTATAAATTATAAATTAGATAATAAATAATTACATAATAATAAATTAATTAAAATTAAAATAAAATAATATAATAATATAATAAAATAATTATATATAACAAATAATTAGTTATGTAATATGAAAGGTGATTGAAAATATAAGTGACTAGGTGTTTGGTGAAATTTAGACAAAAAGAACAATAAGAATGTGTCTCAACATACTCAGGTAATTTATGTGGAAGGAACAGATATTTTTATGCATAACAGTATAGAATGCACACTTAAATTGTTTTTGGATATTGAATAAGAACTATGGAGATTACCTAGATGCATAATTTCCAATTTATCCCCAAATTCTTCATCATATGAACTTAATTCTTAGCAAGACAAATTTCTTTTTCTCATATGAAAATCACAAAAAAATCCATCTTTCCCACAATGCCTTAGATCAGGAATATTTTAAAGTTTATTTTAAAAAATAGGTTATTAATGCATAGAGTGAATAAAAGTTTCACTGTCAGTATTAATGACAAAATTAATAGGATAATTCTAGCAAGAAAACAATTTTAGCTCCATCAAGTTCAATGCTTAATGCCTTAGTTGTGGCAAAACAGAAGTGTATTAATATTCTAATAGGTGTTAGAAATATGAATGCCATAAATTTAAAGTTGAATTTATATGTACATTTTTAAACTATTTCTTTTTCTTACTTATTTTTATGCTTTTCATTGTTTTGTTTTTTGGTTTTGTGTGCTTGTTTATTTGTTTTTTGAGGCAGGGTTTCTCTGAATAGCTCTGGCTGTCCTGGAACTCACTCTGTAGGCTAGCCCCGAATACAGGAATCTACTTGCCTCTGCCTCCCAAGTGCTAAAATTAAATGAGTATACCACCACTGCCCAGCTTAAACTATTTCTTTTCTTTTTTTTCCTTATAAAGGACATTTAATTGGGGGTAGTGTACAGATTCATAATTTCAGTATATTATCATTAAGGCAGAAAGAATGGCAGTGTCCAAGTGGACATGGTGCTGGAGAAGATGAGAGTTTTACATCTTGATCAGAGGGTAACCAGAAGACTTCTGCCCTGGGTGGTGCTTATGGTTAGAATCCCAAAGTCTACCCCCACAGTGACATACTCTCTCAAATGCCCCATGTATTCCAGAAAGGCCATTATTTCCTAATTCTGCCACTTGCTATGGGCCAAGTATATTTAAACCACCATACTTTCAAGATAACTCTAAAGGCTTTACAACATTGGTTATATTCCTCGGGTTACTCTTTAGTAGGTGGAGAGAAACCTTACAAATGTAATGAATGCAGTAAAGGCTTTGTACAGCATTGTAGTCTTTGAATGCACAAAATAATAATACTGGAGAGAAACCCTATGAATGTAAGCAATATAGTAAATCCTTTGCCTCTCATGGTCAACTTTGAAAACATGAAAGAATTCATACTGGAGAGACACCTTTTAAATGTAGACAGTAAGTAAAGCCTGTTCCCAATCAAGTCACCTCCAAGTACATAAAAGAGCACACACTAAAAAGTAACCCTATGAATATTACCAATGTGGTAAAGCCTTTACATATCATAGTTATCTCCAAGTACATAAAAGAACACATATTGCAGAGAAGCCCTACGAATGTAGTCAATGTGGCAAAGCCCTTGCATATCAAAGTTATTTCCAAATACATAAAAGAATACATACTGGAGAGAAATCCTATCAATATAAGCAATGTAGAAAATTCTGTCTCTCATGGTCAACTTCAATGTCATGAATGAATTCATACTGGAGAGAAACCTTACAAATGTAATGAATATGGTAAAGCCTTTACAGACCATCATAATCTTGGAATGCATAAAATAATACATACTGGAGAGAAACCAGTATTGCTTATGAATGTAAGCAATTAGTAAGTCTGTTGCCTCTTATGGATAACTTCAAAAACATGTAAGAATTTATACTGGTGAGGAACCTTACAAATGTAGACAATATGGTAAAGCCTATTCACAATTAAGTCACCTCCAAATACATAAAAGAAAACTATTTCTTGTTAAGTAGCAATGTGTTTAAACTCATACTGGAATCCTGTGTTGTGTCAAGTTTGATCTTTACTTGATCACACAGACCACAAAGACATTTATTTTTGTAGTACAAAATGTTGATATTCACATGTCTAAAAATGTTCAAAATTAAAAAGATGCCATGTCTTAAGAGGAAAAAGATGTACAGGCTAACATGTCTGAAAAACAGATACTTCCTATATAATATAGGCGTATATTATATAGTATACTGTACAACTAGATTAGCAGCATATTTTTGTTCGTTTCAGTTTACCTTATTTTAAAGAAAGATTATTACAAGTTGTTTTCATTCATTATAATCATAATCACAAATCATAAAAAATCATAAAAAAGAAAATAACAATCAGATTTTAAATCTTGGCCAATAGACTCCATCTAGGAGAATAATTTGAAATTATTTAATAAAGCTGAGATTTATAATGAGGTGGGATGAATGATAAAAAGAGACCAGGCTTTGCATATGCAGAATTGGTATGCACTCAGGATCTCTTGCTATGTAGCACTTTACTAATAGAACAATCCATCTGGAAACCATGCTGCTATTGATTTACCAAGCATACTTAGTCTCTTAAAGTCATGGAAAAAAATCACAGACTAATTATTATTGATTACTAGTATTGACAGATAAACACAACCATTCTATAGTTACTATAATGAAAAGCCTAAAACTGCTTTAGCAGAAATGAATCAAAAAGTATTGCTGTTCTCTGTTGATGTCTATGAACTATTAGCTGAGAGAAATAATAGTTATTTTATTCGTGTTGTTGTGTAGACTCAGTTTTCCTATGTTTGTCATAATATAAACTCATTGCCTTGACCTGCTGGTACCTGGGATACAAGTATATATAACCACATGTGTCTCTCATGTGCTATTATACAGTGTTATTATTATATGACTGAACAACAGAAAGATTTAAAAAATAAGAGTCTAGGGCTGCAGTCAAAGGTGGCTATGCTGTAATCCTGAAGATTAGGTATTTTCTTCATGACTAGGTTGAGAAGAAGAATTTAGACAGATGACATTTTAAAATGGAAAAAATAGGAAGAATATCAGGGAGAGCTACCAAGAAGAGAGGAACAAATAATGGAAAGTAAAGTAGAAACAGTCTGAAATTACAAGCACTGTTCCTTTAGTGCAGGAAAACCCAAAATTATAACCAAAGAATAAGACTGATGAATAATCACTATCCAGTCTAACCCCAAGAAAAGCAAAGCATTCTCCCAAGCCTAAAATACAATACAGGTTTTATATCTATAAATGACTTTATGTGGCAAGCTACTCTTGAGAAAAAGCAATCTACCACACTAACCCCCCATATCTCAGTATCCTGCATCAAGAGATATTCTTGAGAGAGACTGTTATTTGAAACAGAGGTACTTTAGGAACAAGAAACCAAGAACCAGAAGTTGGTAGCCTGAGAACATACTGCCACAGTTTCTAGGTGAGAGATAGCCACCATATTCATTGTAGAGAGGAGGAGACAGATGCATACTTGCTGGGAAGTTTAGACATCTCAAGGCATAGGTGCTTTGCACTTTGTGAAAAGGAGTAGCCCCATCACCTGTGAACTACTGCAGAAACTTTAAGGTCCAAGTTCATCAAATGCTGATTTTTCAACATCCAGAACCAAAAAACAAAACAAAACCAACCAACCAAACAAGCAAACACTAAGCCTATGTCCAACAAAGAAGCCATTTCCGATCCTTACTTAGGGAAGTTTGTTCTCAAGTGTGATATGAAGGCTCTGAGATACATGAACTATATACTACTGGATTCCCTTGCATAGCCTTATCCAATATTAACATCAGTAAGTCAGTTGTTATCCCTGAAGTACTTGCATCTTCACATCCACTGGCATGGTTATTTTTACTGTGCTTATACAACATGGAGGTGACAAGTGGAACAAATAAGAAGTTTTTAAACTAAGGACTACAGAGGTCAATAATGTCAGCACATGAAAAATAAGGAAAATCAGGAAAAAAGACTTCCTGAAAACAGGTTTTCTAAAACATGAATTAATACACATTGAAAGTATTCAAGTGGAAAAACAAAAACAAATTGAAAGTGAAGTTTAGTATTAATAGTAATAAATGGGATTTAAAAGATGAAACTAGGGAATGCAGTTCAAGCAGTAGAAGAGAAGCTCAGCAATGAATGAAATCAACAGTAATGAACAAGGTATTTTATTCAAGAGCAAAGAACATAGTCCTCTCTGTAGTCTATGAAATTTTCTAAGTTACTAATATTTCCGTCAATTGTAAATAAATTTTAATTCAAATCTATTTAAAAGGGTTCTATCTATCATATCACCTTAACAATGTAATAATTCATTTTCTATATAGAAAATTGAAAAAGAAGAACACAAGCTATTTTAGCAAGGAAATAAGTAATGATATCAAAAGAGTGATAAACTGTCAACAGACAAAGGTCTGGAACTGAAATAATTCATTTGTGAAGTCTACGAACCTTAAAAAAGAAAACCAACAATGTTCCTCAAATTTATGAATTAAAATGGAAAGAATATATCCAAACTAATTTTGTAGAAATGGATGTAGATTTGTACAAATTTAGATTTTGTAGATATATGTAAACTGAATATGGACGAAATAAAATAAGGCAAAAGGAATAACTTCTTTAACACATTAATAAAACATTAATGAAATGATTTTTCACAAAATTTTACAACACATTAATAAAATGATGTATCAAAATTAAATTGATTTCATTTTATATATATAAGGATAGTCCCCTAGATGCAAACATATATATATATATATATATATATACTGCTACATAAATGCAATCAAAGATAAAAATTTCCAGATCATTTCTGTAAATACTGATAACCCTTTTATAAAAATCAAACATTCCTTCCAGTTAATAGTGTTCATAGAAACTATGGCTAGAAAAAAATCAAACTTGAAATAATTAAGGTTGTATATGTCAAAAATATAGACAATTATATTGTGATTAAGTAAACTTTAATAGTATTTTATATGAAATCATGGAGCACATAAAGTAATTCTAGTTTTACTTGCATTCTTAGCTAGAGCAATATATCCAGAGAAAGAATTAAAAGGAACACAACTGCAAAGCACATTGAGCATAATGTTTAGAAATAATATGATCCACACATTAAGTTTCTAAAAACTACTTCCAAATTCTTCGATTGGGATAAATACTTTCAGCCAAGAAATAGGATATAACTTCACTTCAGAATAATAGATCATTCATAAATTAATCACAAAATCACTGAGTAATAAAGCATGAATCAAATCAATTCACAAGTCTCAAATTAAATTAAATATTCAGGAAAAAAACTAATAAAACATGGGAAAGATCACTAAACTATGTTTTTTTAATTTCTAATTTAGAACCATTAAAACTACTACACTAGACATTATAAAATTTCTTGAGGATGTTAAAGAAGGCTTCAAGCCTCTTTAACAATATTGAAATAGAAGATAAGAACTCCTGATTAAGCTGCCAAGACACAGGGTATTCCTTAATTCAAGAAGTTAGCCTTTGAAAGCACCCTTGGCCAATAGTCTGAGGACACCATTAAAGAGACCTAAAAAGAGTTATTTGAGGGCTTTGCTCAAGCAAGAATAATCACGAATTGGGAAATTTGTCCTTGCACAGAATTTGGTTTTGTGGACTTTAATATAAAAAGAAAAAGCTGATGAGAAGGCCATGATAGATGGTGAAAATGATAAAAACTAAGGTGCCATGGACTTGCCAAGCCTTGTAAATGAAGTAGATTCAGCTCAGGAGTGGAGGCAGAAGAGGCTTTGGCAGCCTAGACGCTAGGAGGAGAAAAAATGAGAACCTTCTGGCCAAAGATGGGAGGTTTTATAGGTGAAAGAGGTGTAAAGAGAGATGAAGCATTCCAGGATGTTTAATCTCACTGGAAACCCTGTGCTTACGTTATTTACTGAAAACAAAACAAAACAAAAATGTTTCTAGAGGTGGTGTTTCTCAACCCTTAGTGCACACCTTTGATTCCTGTGGACGTGATGCAGATAAGCCATTAGTACACAGTGCACACCTTTAATCCCATTCAATGACTGTAAAGTTAGTTTGTTGAAGAAAGCACCTACTTTTGAAAGTAACATCTAATGGACTGGTGAAGTAATGAATCAGAGAAAGATTTGACAGAATGAGTCATAGAGAAGCTAGGCCCAACTTTCACAAGCATGTGAAAGAGAAACAACTTAATGGAGCAGGAGAGAGAGAGAGAGAGAGAGAGAGAGAGAGAGAGAGAGAGAGAGAGAGAGAGAGAGAGAGAGAGAGAGAGAGGAGAGGAGAGGAGAGGAGAGGAGAGGAGAGGAGAGGAGAGGAGAGGAGAGGAGAGGAGGAGAGGAGAGAGAAGAGGAGAGGAGAGGAGAGGAGAGGAGAGGAGAGAGAAGAGGAGAGGAGAGAGAGAGAAGAGGAGAGAGAGAGTGGAGAGAAAGAGGAGAGGGAGAGGAGAGGGAGAGGAGAGAGAGAGTGGAGAGAGAGAAAGAGGAGAGGGAGAGGAGAGAGAGAGGAGAGAGGAGAGAGAGGAGAGAGAGAGAGGAGAGAGAGAGAGAAAGAGAGAGAGAGAGAGGAGAGAGAGAGGAGAGAGGGATGGGGAATGGACAGTTTTTACTGTGACAGTCTTTCAGAGGCAGGATGCCAAGAAAGAGAACCAGCTACACACATGTGAAGACAGAACTATCCTGAAAATGTGAAGGAACTATAAGATTAGAGTTGTATTGAACCACCCAATCAGAGTACAGAGAGATCTAGAAAATATCAGTTTATTGCTTATTAAGCAGTAAGTCTCAGAGGCGTAGATTAAATTCCACAGAGGCTAAAACCTTCCAGGACTTGGCCTAGATGGAGGCAGAAAACTCACAGATGACAATACTACAGGAGAATAAAACTTATATTTTACTGAGACTCCAAGTCACAAGAAAAGAAGATACATTTTGAATAGTTTATTTCTTTTTCTCCCCCTTTGCCATCTGCAAAGAATTCTGGAGTTTTACTCTGATATGCCTTCAATCACAGAGCCTTTGGAGAACATTCAAGATGCTATGCAATCCTGTGCTCTAATTGTATTCCACATAGAAAATACTTCAAAAAGAGGCACACTGTTGATTTTAACTGGATGTACCTATAAATGCCAATCATACAAATTTATACATGAATGTGATAGAAGTCTCTTTCGTCTCAACATATCACATGTATTTACGTGTTCAAACCTACATAAGTAATATTCTCTTCAATCTACAACTGTATTCACATTATATTATGCAGATGCACATAAACATACTCACATAGAACATACATTTGCTGAGACCTGCACGGTTGCTGCAGGAGGGACACCATGACACTGTCTGTGGGGTCGTATTTATATGCATTCTAAATGTCAAGCATCCTCTGAGGTATGTGCTTCAATAAAATATCCTTTCACCTGTATCTGCTTCAGTACAACATACTTCCACCTGCCTGCCCCACAGCAAAGCATTACATGACATAACTGAGTTTTCAAAAAAAAAAAAAAAAACAAACAGAAATTTCTACCTCACTCATTCCTCAGGACCCACTTTCCAAGCTGAGGCTGGTCCTTGGCATACATTCATTATTTTAAACATTGCTTACTGGTAATAGTCATCTGACTTTTAGGGAAACTGCCATATTTTTCTTGTTAATATATCAATAAATGACATCAAAATATCATTAAATATGATCTTAGGATGTTTAGAAGATCTTTTGTCCTTTATTCATTGTGGAGCTGTATCATTATTTACTTTTTTTTTGTTCAAACCAAAGTTTTATTCTTCCTTTATTTTCATAACTTTCTTTGTACCCTTTCAAATAATAAATCTAAAATTATCCACTCTCCCTCCAAACTTTGGCCAGACACCTACTTCTCCTGGAACCTCTGAACACAGAATATGCTGGGTGGGAAGACAGAGAAGAGGAATTTTGTGGTCCTGTACTGCACTGCTAGTAGCTCTAGGAAATGTGCTTGAAGTGCTTTCTGTAAGGCTCAGATTCAGAATGGATGACCGAATAAGGACTGATCCTGTTTCACAAATGGTGACAGAGGTACTCAGGCTGAGTTAACAGGATTTTGATCATGATAGTGAAGAGGTAGTCTGCAGAACTCATTGAGGATCTGGAACAGGCTTGGGTGAATGAAAAGTTTCCACCTGACAGAGAATTGGGAATCATCAAAGGTATCATGGAACAATTATAACGCATGGCAGAAAATCCTAGAAGAGACAAAAGCCTTGATCTGAAGGTCAGAACTTATCAAACAGAGATGGAGAACATCTATTATATCCTTGGCAGCTACTTGCAGTGTTGATTCATGAAGATAGAGAAGTTTTTCCTCAACATCCTACAAATAGAGAAAATGTGCCCTGGTGTGGTAGAAAGGCTTCTACCTTTTCTGCAGA
The DNA here is from genome assembly GCF_947179515.1 of Apodemus sylvaticus. Lineage (NCBI taxonomy): Eukaryota > Metazoa > Chordata > Mammalia > Rodentia > Muridae > Apodemus > Apodemus sylvaticus. The sequence continues at coordinate 29,472,030 of NC_067479.1, read as the reverse complement.
GGAATGTATCTTTGTCATGGATCCCATAGAGATCTACCTTAAAGACGTTTCCTCAAACTACATGCCTCCAAATCACCAAGTTGACCTCAAGTTCAATCTTTAAGGTGACTTCTTAAAGGAAGTTCACAAAGAAGATTTAGGGTCTCATATGTTTCTGAGAGTGAAAGAATGACAAGCGGGAAGAAGAGTGGCGATATGCAGTCTGAGCTACTAACCAAATGCCATGTCTGCCTGGTCACTATCGTGACCCTGTAATGATGGTCACTCAGCCTACTTACACAATAGAAAAACCAAAGGGAACAGAGTGTGTATCTTCACAGAGCTGTGCATTATACTTTTATAGATCCCCTGATGACAGTGAAACTCCATTGTTGAAAAATTCCAATAAACCTCTTACTTTGATGAAAATGAATGGATTATCATAGTAAATGGAATTATTGCCTGATATCTAGCAAAGAAATTTTCTATTATAACATCTGAAGTTGCTAATGGAAGATGCTACTGGAGGAAAACAAAAGTCCTACCCAGTTCCAAAGAGTATGAACAAAGACAATGACCATCCTGGGAAAGTAGTGGTACTTATATATCAGGATTAGCCAACAGTTATTTAAGTGCACTTAAGGTCCACACAATACAGGGAAATTAGTAACTGCCACTCCATATTCAGATAACTACCAATAACTAAGGTCATGAATGCTACAGGAATATTTCCTGAGGCATTCCTAAACTCATATACTTTCAATATACATTCTAAGTACTATCGTTATAAAAGGATAGTACTTAGAAGGTAAGTATAGACCTCATTATTTAATAAAACAAAATGATTATTTTTCGCAGCATAGAGAGAGCATCATGGAAATTTACAACTGATCAAAATACAAAGAACAATGGACTCAATTAATATATTTACAACATAATGACTATACCTAAGAGTAAGGGTACATTATGTAAGAGTGTAGAAAGGTTTAAGAGGCAGATGATGAGGATATATTCCACACATACTGTTTTCTACATATGAAAGGGACCTTTATCAATAAAATATTAACAAATGGCCACATAAATAAGGTCTGAATAATGCTAACACCTGATGATATACTTGCATTGATGGGGAAAATCTCACTCGGTTCCTCCCCTTGATAAAGACTGTATTAGATTCTCTAGAGTCACAGAACTTATAAGGAATGAAAATCTCTCTCTCTCTCTCTCTCTCTCTCTAATCCTGTGAAAATATTAAATGATTTACAGGTTGCCCTCCAACTAATGCAACCATGGCTAGCATTGAATGGAAAGTCCAAGAATCTAGTAGTTAGTTGCTCAGTCTTACAAGGATGGAGATCTCAGATTAAAGGTGTGATTTCAACCCCAAGATCCAGATCAGAGGCCTAAGTCTTCAGAAGAATACTGTATCATCCTACCTCAAAAGTCTGCACTAAAAGTAGCTTTACTCACTTCATACCTAGCAGAAAATACCTCACAGGTATGCACTGCACATCTGGATTATCCACTCCAGATATAGTCAAGTCACAACCAAGGCTAGCCATCGGGAAGAACTACAGTTAGTTAACAACTGGGAAGTTTGAGAACAGTCCACTATAAGGAAAACTCTACTGATAGGATACTAGCCCATGCATTTAATATTTTAACATAGGTACACATGAGAATCATTAAATGGACTCAGCAGTTTTTATTCATATTCATATATGAATATGTATACACATGAAAAATAATAAGAGAAAGTACTGAATTTGAGAGAACACAGTAGTAGTTGGAGGGATAGAGTGGGGTAGAAATGATGTGAATGCAGTAATCACATGTATGCAATTCTCAAAAAAATGAAATATTTTTAAAAGCATCTTATTTGGGCATTGCATTAAAGAATAAAATTCACAATTATTTGAAAACACTGTTAATATAATTTTAACTGTTTATGTGTGGAAGGTCATTTTTTTATGTACTTCTATCTACGCAACATAAAGCATTAAATGAAGGATTGAAATTTTATCTAGCAGTATAGTGAATTTTATAGGACATTGAAGGTATATGCAATAATACAGTCATAACTTTTTCAAAGTTGAGTTGGAGATGAAGGTACTTTTTCTTTAAGATGCTTCAAACACATTGGCACAGGGGATACTTTCCTGAAGAGACCATGAATGACTTATGCTTTAAGATCAAGAATTGACAAATGGGACCTCATAAAATTACAAAGCTTCTATAAGATAAGTAGAACTATCAATAGGACAAAACCACAACTAAAAGATTGGCAAAAGATCTTTGACAACCCTACATCCTACCGAGGGCTAATATCCAATATACACAATGAACTCAAGAAGTTAGACTCCAGAAAATGAAATAACACTATTAAAAATGGGAAATATAGGGTGGCAGCGGCGGCAGCGGCAGCAGCAGCAGCAGTGGCTGCTCCAGCTGAAGGGCCATCAGCAGTGGAACCAAGGCGTCACAGGGACCAGTTAGGCCCTGCGCCCACGACCACTGACCTTCGATGACCAGCCGGGCAGCAAGCAGCTGCAGTTGTGCGGTGCCTTTCCTGCACGGAGGCCACTTCAGAACTCGGCCTCCCACCAGTCAGGAGAGGTGCATCCATCTTGGTTCCGTACTCCAGGGATCCGACAGACTGAGGTACACAAACATAATCCGAGGCCAACACCGCGGTGGTCTGAGCCCGACGGGCGTTGGCCTGCACCCAGGCCCTGGGCGGGTCCGGGGGCCATCGGGGTGCCAACCCAGCCAGGAGGTTTTTTGCCCAGGCCTGCGAGCGCGCCGCCGCCCTTTTGCCTGCAGGACGACAGAGAGCTCAGGCGGGCAGACCTGTAAAAGGCATAGCCTAAGGCTAACAAAGCGGGGGTCCAGGCCCCAAAAGGCACAGGACTGACCCCAAGAACTGGGCGGCTTGGTGGGCCATCTGTGAGTCAACCTGCCCAGGTGATTGTTAGCAAAGCAGACTCTCCCGGCGCTTTCAGGGAGCACGGGCGCGCACGCCCGCCATCCTAGTCACCTGGCGGACCCAATTAACAGTCATAGCCCTAGGGGAACTTTGCTCGGACCTTGGCCTCCCAGGCTTTTGCCTGTACTCAGGGACTGGGCGGCCAGGCTAACCTTGTGTGCGACAGCCCGGTTGGCGGATCGGCTGCCCAGCGGAGTGAGCGGAACACAGGGGAGGTCACAGTAGCATACACCGTCGGCATTCCCTGGGGGTGCAGACAGGCTCCATCTGGTCCACAGACACAATCTGGGGCAAGGCCTCAGGCAGAAGCCCTTAACTCTACTCTCTCCTCTTCCGGATCCAGATCAGTCTGGGCAGCAGCATTACATCTCCGAGTCCTGCAAGTGGCTAGCTGGGCTTCCGGGCGGCCAGCTGGGAGAAGTCAGGGTGCTCCAGTGAATCCAGCGGGCCCCAGCGGGAGCCTTCAGGTGCCTGCTTTGGGATCGGAACAGCCTGGGCAGCAGCACACTGTCTATAAGCAGTGCAGGAGGTAAGCTGTGCACCAGAGGCCAACTGGGAAGGGGCAGCTTGCACTGGTGAGTCCAGCACTGACAAGATAAACTAACACCAGTGAGAACTAGATGGCAAAAGGCAAACGCAGGAACGTCACTAACAGAAATCAAGGCAATATGGCAACATCTGAACCCAATTCTCCTCTACCAACATGTCCTGGATACCCCATCACACCAGTAAAACAAGATTTGGATTTAAAATCACTGGTCATGATGCTGGTACAGGAACACATGAAGGACATACATAAAGAAATTCAGGAGAAAATGGATCAAAAGTTAGAAGCCCTTGCAAGGGAAACACAAAAATCATTGAAAGAAATCCAGGAGAATACAAAAGCCAACAAGGAGGAAATGCAAAAAACACTTAAAGAAATACAGGAGAACTTTGGTCAACAGGCTGAGGTCATGAAAGACGAAACACAAAAAGCTCTTAAAGAAATACAGGAGAACTTTGGTCAACAGGCTGAGGTCATGAAAGACAAAAAACAAAAATCTCTTAAAGAATTACAGGAAAACACAAACATGCAAGTGAAGGAGCTAAGCAAAACCATCCAGGATCTAAAATCAGAAGTAGAAACAACTAAGAAAACTCAAAGGGAGACAACTTTGGAGATAGAAAGCCTTGGGAAGAAATCAGGGGACAGAGATGCAAATATCAACAACAGAATACAAGAGATAGAAGAAAGAATCTCAGATGCTGAAGATTCCATAGAAACCATGGACTCAACAGTTAAAGAAAATGCAAAATGCAAAAAGCTTGTAACCCAAAATATCCAGGAAATCCAGGACACAATGAGAAGACCAAACCTAAGGATTATAGGCATAGATGAGAGTGAAGATTTACAACTAAAAGGGCCAGCAAACATCTTCAATAAAATTATGGAAGAAAACTTCCCTAACCTAAAGAGAGAGATGCCCATGAATATACAAGAAGCCTACAGAACTCCAAACAGACTGGACCAGAACAGAAATACTTCCCGTCACATAATAATCAAAACACCAAATGTTCTAAACAAAGAAAGAATACTAAAGGCAGTAAGAGAAAAAGGCCAAGTAACATATAAAGGAAGACCTATCAGAATCACAGCAGACTTTTCACCTGAGACTATGAAGGCTAGAAGGTCCTGGGCAGATCTCATGCAGACTCTAAGAGAACACAAATGCCAACCAAAACTACTATATCCAGCAAAACTCTCAAACACCATAGATGGAGAAACTAAGATATTTCATGACAAAACCAAGTTTACCCAATATCTATCCACAAACCCGGCCCTAAAAAGGATAATAGGAGGACAACACCAATACAAGGAGGGAAACTTCACCCTGGAAAAAGCAAGATAGTAACCTTTCATCAAACCCAAAAGAAGTTAAGCATTCAAATTTAAAAAATAACGTCAAAAATGATAGGAAGTAACAATCACTATTCCTTAATATCTCTTAACATCAATGGACTTAATGCCCCAATAAAAAGACACAGACTAACTGAATAGATACGTAAACAGGACCCTACATTTTGCTGCTTACAGGAAACACACCTCAGGGTCAAAGACAAACACTACCTTAGAGTAAAAGGCTGGAAGACAATTTTACAAGCAAATGGTCTCAGGAAACAAGCTGGAGTAGCCATTTTAATATCAGATAAAATTGACTTTCAACCCAAAGTCATCAAAAGAGACCCTGAGGGACACTTCTTGCTGGTCAAAGGAAAAATACAAAAAGAAGAACTGTCAATCCTGAACATCTATGCCCCAAATGCAAGGGCACCCTCTTTCGTAAAAGAAACTTTATTAAAACTCAAAGCACACATTGCACCTAACACAATAATTGTGGGTGACTTCAACACTGCACTTTCCTCGATGGACCGATCAGGAAAACAGAAACTAAACAGGGACACAATGAAACTAATTGAAGCTTTGGACCAATTAGATTTAACAGATATATATAGAACATTCTATCCTAAAACAAAAGAATATACCTTTTTCTCAGCACCTCCTGGTACCTTCTCCAAAATCGACCATATAATTGGTCACAAGACAGACCTCAACAAATATAAGAAGATCGAACTAATCCCATGCCTCCTATCTGATCACTATGGAGTAAAAGTGCTCTTCAATAGCAACAGAAACAACAGAAAGCCCACATACACGTGGAAACTGAACAATACTCTACTCAATGATAACTTGGTCAAGGAAGAAATAAAGAAAGAAATTAAAGACTTTTTAGAACACAATGAAAATGAAAACACAACATACCCAAATCTATGGGACACAATGAAAGCAGTGCTAAGAGGAAAACTCATAGCCCTGAGTGCCTCCAAAAAGAAAATGGAGAGAGCATACATTACCAGCTTAATGACACACCTGAAAGCCCTAGAACAAAAAGAAGCTATTTCGCCCAGGAGGAGTAGAAGGCAGGAAATCATCAAACTCAGGGCCGAAATCAATCAAGTAGAAACAAAGAGAACCATACAAAAAATCAACAATACCAGGAGCTGGTTCTTTGAGAAAATCAACAAGATAGATAAACCCTTAGCCAGAATGACCAAAGGGCACAGAGAAAGTATCCAAATTAACAAACTTAGAAATCAAAAGGGAGATATAACAACGGAAACTGAGGAAATCCAAAAAATCATCAGATCCTACTAAAGAGCCTATACTCAACACAACTGGAGAATCTGGAGGAAATGGACAATTTCCTTGACAGATACCAAATACCAAAATTAAATCAGGACCAACTAGACCCTCTAAACAGTCCCATAATGCCTAAAGAAATAGAAGGAGTCATAGAAAGTCTTCCCACCAAAAAAAGCACAGGACCAGATAGATGGCTTCAGTGCAGAATTCTACCAGACCTTCAAAGAAGAGTTAACACCAATACTCTTCAAACTATTCCACAAAATAGAAACAGAAGGAACACTACCCAATTCCTTCTACGAAGCCACAATTACGCTGATACCAAAGCCACACAAAGATCCAACAAAGAAAGAGAACTTCAGACCAATTTCCCTTATGAACATCGATGCAAAAATACTCAATAAAATTCTTGCCAACCGAATCCAAGAACACATCAAAACGATCATCCACCATGATCAAGTAGGCTTCATCCCGGGATTGCAGGGTTGGTTCAATATACGGAAATCCATCAATACAATCCACTACATAAACAAACTCAAAGAACAAAACCACATGGTCATTTCATTGGATGCTGAAAAAGCATTTGACAAAATTCAGCATCCCTTCATGCTTAAAGTCTTGGAGAGAACAGGAATTCAAGGCCCATACCTAAACATAGTAAAAGCAATATACAGCAAACCGGTAGCCAGCATCAAACTAAATGGAGAGAAACTTGAAGCAATCCCACTGAAATCAGGGACCAGACAAGGCTGCCCCCTTTCTCCTTATCTTTTCAATATTGTACTTGAGGTACTAGCTTGGGCAATTCGACAACATAAGGAGGTCAAAGGGATACAAATTGGAAAGGAAGAAGTCAAACTATCATTATTTGCAGACGACATGATCGTCTACCTAAGTGACCCAAAGAACTCCACTAGAGAGCTCCTACAGCTGATAAACAACTTCAGCAAAGTGGCAGGTTATAAAATCAACTCAAGCAAATCAATGGCCTTCCTATACTCAAAGGATAAGCAGGCTGAGAAAGAAATTAGGGAAATGACCCCCTTCACAATAGCCACAAACAGTATAAAGTATCTTGGGGTGACTCTTACCAAACATGTGAAAGATCTGTATGACAAGAACTTCAAGACTCTGAAGAAGGAAATGGAAGAAGACCTCAAAAAATGGGAAAACCTCCCATGCTCATGGATCGGTAGAATCAATATAGTTAAAATGGCCATTTTGCCTAAAGCACTATACAGATTCAATGCAATACCCATCAAAATCCCAACTCAATTCTTCATAGAGTTAGAAAGAGCAATTATCAAATTCATCTGGAACAACAAAAAACCCAGGATAGCTAAAACTATTCTCAGCAACAAAAGGAAATCTGGGGGAATCAGTATCCCTGACCTCAAGCAATACTACAGAGCAATAGTGTTAAAAACTGCATGGTATTGGTACAGTGACAGGCAGGAGGATCAATGGAACAGGATTGAAGATCCAGAAATGAACCCACACACCTATGGACACTTGATCCTCGACAAAGAGGCTGAAAACATCCAATGGAAAAAAGATAGCCTTTTCAACAAATGGTGCTGGTTCAACTGGAGGTCAGCATGCAGAAGAATGCGAATTGATCCATCCTTGTCTCCTTGTACTAAGCTCAAATCCAAATGGATCAAGGACCTCCACATAAAGCCAGACACTCTGAAGCTAATAGAAAACGGAAGACCCTTGAGGACATCGGTACAGGGAGAAAGTTTCTGAACAGAACACCAATAGCGTATGCTCTAAGAGCAAGAATTGACAAATGGGACCTCATAAAATTACAAAGTTTCTGTAAGGCAAAGGACACCATCAAGAGGACAAATTGGCAACCAACAAATTGGGAAAAGATCTTCACCAATCCTACATCAGATAGAGGGCTAATATCCAATATATATAAAGAACTCAAGAAGTTAGACTCCAGAAAACCAAACAACCCTATTAAAAAATGGGGTACAGAGTTAAACAAAGAATTCTCACCTGAAGAACTTCGGATGGCGGAGAAGCATCTTAAAAAATGCTCAACTTCATTAGTCATTAGGGAAATGCAAATCAAAACAACCCTAAGATTTCATCTTACACCAGTCAGAATGGCTAAGATTAAAAATTCAGGAGACAGCAGGTGTTGGAGAGGGTGTGGAGAAAGAGGAACACTCCTCCACTGCTGGTGGGGTTGCAAATTGGTACAACCACTCTGGAAATCAGTCTGGCGGTTCCTCCGAAAACTGGGCACCTTACTCCCAGAAGATCCTGCTATACCACTCCTGGGCATATACCCAGAAGACTCCCCACCATGTAATAAGGATACATGTTCTACTATGTTCATAGCAGCCCTATTTGTAATTGCCAGATGCTGGAAAGAACCCAGGTATCCCTCAACAGAAGAGTGGATGCAAAAAATGTGGTATATCTACACAATGGAGTACTATTCAGCCATTAGAAACAATGAATTCATGAAATTCTTAGGCAAATGGATGGAGCTAGAGAACATCATACTAAGTGAGGTAACCCAGACTCAAATGGTGAATCATGGTATGCACTCACTAATAAGTGGATATTAACCTAGAAAACTGGAATACCCAAAACATAATCCACACATCAAATGAGGTACAAGAAGAAAGGAGGAGTGGCCCCTGGTTCTGGAAAGACTCAGTGAAACAGAATTCAGCAAAACCAGAACGGGGAAGTGGGAAGGGGTGGGTGGGAGGACAGGGGAAGAGAAGGGGGCTTGCGGGACTTTCGGGGAGTGGGGGGGGCTAGAAAAGGGGAAATCATTTGAAATGTAAATAAATTATATCGAATAATAAAAAAAAGAAAAAAAATGGGAAATATAAATAAAGAATATAACGAATAATAAAAAAGAGATAAGTACCACTCTTAAGTCCCTGTTAAAATACATTTAAAATATATAACATATTTGTTTATTTTTAAAGCAGTTATTTTTGAAGATTCAATAAAATGCCTAACAAGAAAAAAAATGGAGTACAAAGTTTAGCAAAGAATTCTCAACTGAGGAATACTGAATGACTGAGAAGCACCTAAAGAAATGTTCAACATCTTTGGTCATCAGGGAAATGCAAATCAAAACAACCCTGAGATTCCACCTCACACCAGTTAGAATGGCTAAGATTAAAAAAATTAGGTGACAGCAGATGCTGGAGAGGATGTGGAGGAAAAGGAACACGCCACCATTGCTCTTAGGATAGCAAGCTGCTACAACCAGTCTGGAAATCAGTCTGGTGGTTCCTCAGAAAATTGAACAAAGTATTAATTGAGCATCCAACTATACCTCTCCTAGGTATATTCCAAACATATGTGCCAACATATAAAAAAGGACACATGTTCCACTATGCTCATAGCAGCCTTATTTATAATAGCTAGAAGATGTAAAGAACTCAGATGTCCCTCAACAGAGGAATGGATTCAGAAGGTGTGGTACATTTACACAATGAAGTACTACTCAGCTATTACAAACAATGAATTCATTAAATTCTTAGGCAAATGGATGTAGCAAGAAAATAACATCCTGAGTGTGGTAACCCAATAACAAAAGAACATACCTGGCATGGACTCACTGCTGAGTGAATCTGAGCCTAAAAGCTCAGAATACCCAAGATAAAATTCACAGACCACATGAAGTTCATGAAGAAGGAAAATCAAAGTATGGATAATTTAGTCCTTCTTAGAAGGAGAAACAAAATGCCCATGGGAGGAAATACAGAGATAATGTGGAGTAGACACTGAAGGGAAGGCCATCCAGAGACTGTCCCATCTCGGGATCCAACACATATACAGTTACCAAACCCAGACATTACTGTGGATGTGGAGAATGATATAGATTCCCTGAGAGGCCCTGCCAGAGCCTGACATATACAAAAGTGGATGCTCGCATCCAACCATTGGCCTGTGCCCAGTGTGCCCAATAGTTAGAGAAAGGACTGAAGGAGATGAAGGGATTTGTAACCTCATAGGAAAAACCTCCCCCCTCCCCACCCCCTTGTCTCCACAAGAATGTCCCCACCCCCCACCCCACCTGACCTCTAAACTCCCTGGGGCTTCCAGTCTCTTGACCCTTAAGTGTATCATCTCTGATTAAACATAGGAATAATATCAACCCACCAGATTCCGCCCCCCCCCCCAGAGCTCCTAGGGACTAAACTACATACCAAAGAGTGCACATGGAGTGACCCTTGGCTCCAACCACATGTAGCAGACAATGGCCTTGTTGGGTATTAATGGGAGGAGAGGCTCTTGTTCCTGTGAAGGCTAGTGCTTAAGTTTAGGGGGATATCAGGACAGGGAAGCAGGGGTGGGTGGAGGAACACTCTCATAGAAGCATGGGGAGGAGAGATAGGTAGGGTTTTCTGGGAGGAAACCAGGAAAGAGGATATTTGAAATTTAAATAAAGAAAATATCTAATAAAAAGTTTCAGAAAAATAAATGTAAATAAATAAAATTACCAATAAAAATGAGAAAAATATGATATTTTTATTAAAATAAATTTGTTTATATTATTTAGTCAAATAAATATTTAAAATATATTAGTATTGGTTTATTCTATTGTAGGTCTAATAATTATATATTATTTACAGTTATAATTAATTAGATTAATGTGTATGTTCTTCAAGACAACAGTGTTAAAAAACTTCAATAAGTTTAAAGTGAAAGGATTTTCTGAAACCAAAATGTTTGAAAAATTGACTATTAGATAAATAAAATGTTGTAAAAGACAATATTTATTGTTAAGAAATCATTGTTTAATACTTTAGGTTAAAAAAAGTTATGGGTTTTAACTTTTTACATCCAGTGATCTATAGAAAGGTATTAAAATAGGAGTAGTTCATTGTTCTTTGGTATTTGACTAAAAATAGAAAAAGATATAAATTATTTCACAGATAACACATAGATAAAATAATATTTTTGTAGTTTTCTAAATAGTGAGTGATAGAAACTAGGAGTTTTATTACAACACAATTACATTTGCATCACAATATTGTTTTAATATCTAAGCAAGTACACCTTTTAAATTCTGATTGTGTCTACCTTTTATTGTTTTATATCTTCTACCTAGAGCTTGTGTTGATTTATTTTCTTTTTAATGTATTGTGTCAAGTGTACTTCCCCGCATTTATTCAAGAAGTATCTGCTCAATATAAAAAATGTAGTTCTTCTCAATTATTTTAATGTTTGTGTGTCTTTCTACTTCATTGTCTCAAAAACACTTAAAAAAATTGTCCTTCAAGTAAAATATCCCTGAGAAAATGATAAATTGTTTATTGAAACCTAGAAGGTAGTTTACTCTTTGAGAGTAATTTGCTCTCATATGAGGTAATATAAGTTGTATTCCAATACACTGATTATGTTTAGATTAATTAGCTATTAGACATGGTGGCAGAGTGACTCATATATCAAAATGTCTCTGGAATTCATTTCTATTGGCCAATCAGTCAACTTTTGACTAGCATATCTTAGAATGTTGCTATTGTTTACAGAAGAAAAGGCCAACGAATGCATTGTCAAGACCTCAAATTAAGTTCTTTTCTGTCTTAAAACTGGATGTCTCTGAGTGATGCATTCTTCTTTCTTTTTAATTTTAGGTTTATTTATTCATTTACTTATGTGCACTCCAGATTTTATTCCCCTCTCCCCCATCCTGAGCACCACCTGACTGTTCCATAACTAGTACCTCCTCCCTCCTCCCCTCCTCCTGTCTCCACAAGGATGTCCCCTCCCCCACCCCACCTGATCTCTAAACTCCCTGGGGCCTCCAGTATCTTGATACTTAAGTGTATCATCTTTGATTAAACACAGACCTGGGAGTCCTCTGCAGTATATGTGTTGGGGGCCACATTTCAGCTTGTGTTTGCTGCCTGGTTGTGGTTGGTGGTCCAGTTTTTGATAGATCTCAGGGGTCCAGATTAATTGAGATTGCTGGTTTTCCTACAGGGTCACCTTCCTCCTCAGCTTCTTTCAGTCTTTCCATAATTCAACCACAGGGGTCAGCAACTTTTTCCATGGTTGGGTGGAAATATCTGCATCTGACCCTTTCAGCTGCTTTTTGAGTCTTATGGAGTTCAGTCATGATAGGTGCCTCTTGGTGAGCCCTCCATACCCTCAGTAACAGTGTCAGGCTTTGGGACCTCCCCTTGAGGTGTATCCATCTTTGGCCCTGTCTCTTCTTTTCCTCAAACTTCTCTCCATATCCATCCATGTAGTTTTTTCAGATAGGAATAATTATGGGTCAGCATCTTGACTGTGGGATGGCAACACTCTCCCTCATTTGATGCCCTTTCTGTCTGTTGGAGGTGGGCTCTATAAGTTCCTTCTCCCTACTGTCTGACAGTAGGTTCCCTCCCTCTGAGAAGTCCCTCATCTCCCAGGTCACTGGTGCATTCTGTAGGGTACCCTCCCAACCTCCTACCTTCCAAGGTTGTCTGTTTTAAATCTTTCTGCTGGCTCTCAGGGCTTCAGTCCTTTTCCTTCACCCAATACCAGATCAGGTTCCCTTCTCCCCTTCCAACCCTGTCCACTTTCCATCCCAGGTCCCTCCTTCCTTCCCTCCCTCTCCACTTGTGATTGTTTTCTTCTCCCTCCCAAGTGAGTCTAATGAGTCCTTTCTTGAATCCTTCAGCTTGCTGACCTTTTTGAGTTCTGTTGTATATTCTGTATTTTTTTTTTTTTTTGGTTAATAGCCGCTTATTAGTGAATACTACCATGCATGTCTTTTTAGGGTCTGAGTTACCTCAAGCAGGATGATAGTTCCATCCATTTGCCTGCAAAACTCAGGAATTCCTTGTTCTTAATAGCTGAGTAGTATTCCATTGTGTAAATGAACCACCTTTCCTGTTTCCATTCTTCTGTGGTGGGACATGTGGATTATTGCCAGCTTCTGGCTATCACAAATAAGGCTGCTATGAACATAGTGGAGCACATGTCCTTGTGGCATGGTGGAACATCTTTTGGGTATATTCCCAAGAGGGCATTGCTGGTTCTTCAGGCAGATCTATTTCTAATTTTCTGACGAAGCTGCAGACTGATTTCCAGGGTGGTTGTACTAGTTCACAATCCCACCAGCAATGGAGGAGTGTTCTTCTTTCTCCACATCCTCGTCAATATGTGCTGCTACCTGAGGCTTTTATCTTAGCTATTCTGATTGGTGTAAGGTAGAATCTCAGAGTCGGTTTGATTTGCATTTATCAGATCACTAAGTACTTTGAACATTTCTTTATGTGCTTCTGAGTCATCTGAGACACCTCTGTTGTGAATTCTGTTTAGTTCCATACCCCATTTTTATTGGGTTGTTTGGTTTTTGGGTGGTTAGCTTCTTCAGTTCTTTATATATTTTGGATATTAACCCTCTATCAGAAGTAGGGGGCGTGAAGTTTTTTTCCAAATCAGATTTGTCTCATTGACTATGTTCTTTGCCTTACAGAAGCTTTCCGGTTTCATAAAGTCCCACTTATCAATTCTTGATATTAGATCATGAACCTTTGGAGTTCTGTTTAGGAAATATCGCCCTGTGCCAAAGAGTTCAAGGCTCTTTCCTACTTTCTCTTCTATTAGATTTACTGTATCTGGTTTTATATTGAGGTCTGTGATCGACTTGGACTTGAGTTTTGTGCAAAGAGATAAATCATTTTACTACATACAGACAGCCAGTTAGATCCGCACCATTTATTGAAGATACTTTCTTTTTTTTCATTGCATATTTTTTGCATCTTTGTCAAAACTCAGGTGTCTGTAAGTGTGTGTTTTTATTTCTGGTTCTTCAACTCTATTCCATTGACCAGTGTCTGTCTCTGTGACAGAGCATGCAGGGTTTTTTTGTTTTGTTTTGTTTTGTTTTGTTTATCACTATTGCTCTGGAGAAAAGCTTGAGGTCAGGGAGGATGGTAAGTCCCCAAGGTCTTCTATTATTGTTAAGAACTGTGTTCTCTATTCTGTGTTCTTACCCTTTCCAGATGAATTTGAGAATTGCTCTTTCCATGTCTTTGAAGAATTGTGTTGGAATGTTGAAGGGGATTGCTTTAACTCTGTAGATTGCCTTTGGTAGGATGGCAATTTTTACTATTTTACTTCTGCCAATACATGAGCATGGGCAATATCTCCATTTTCTAAAAACTACTTCAATTTCTTTCTTGAGAGACTTGAAGTTATTGGCATACAGGTCTTTTATTTGTTTGGCTAATGTTACCCCAAGACATTTTATTTTATTTTTTTTAAAAGATTTATTTATTTATTATATGCAAGTACAGTGTAGCTGTCTTCAGACACCCCAGAAGAGGCCTTCAGATCTCATTACAGATAGTTGTGAGCCACCATGTGGTTGCTGGGATTTGAACTCAGGACCTTTAGAAGAGCAGTCAGTGCTCTTAACCCCTGAGCCATCTCTCCAGCTCCATTTTTTTTTTTTTTTTTTTTTAGTCCTGAGCAGCTTTTTTAAAAATTTTTTTATTCGATATAATTTATTTACATTTCAAATGATTTCCCCTTTTCTAGCCCCCCACTCCCCAAAAGTCCCGTAAGCCCCCTTCTCTTCCCCTGTCCTCCCACCCACCCCTTCCCACTTCCCCGTTCTGGTTTTGCCGAATACTGCTTCACTGAGTCTTTCCAGAACAAGGGGCCATTCCTCCTTTCTTCTTGTACCTCATTTGATGTGTGGATTATGTTTTGGGTATTCCAGTTTTCTAGATTAATATCCACTTATTAGTGAGTGCATACCATGAGTCACCTTTTGAGTCTGGGTTACCTCACTTAGTATGATGTTGTCCAGCTCCATCCATTTGCCTAAGAATTTCATGAATTCATTGTTTCTAATGGCTGAATAGTACTCCATTGTGTAGATATACCACATTTTTTGCATCCACTCTTCTGTTGAGGGATACCTGGGTTCTTTCCAGCATCTGGCAATTGTAAATAGGGCTGCTATGAACATAGTAGAGCATGTATCCTTATTACATGGTGGGGAATCCTCTGGGTATATGCCCAGGAGTGGTATAGCAGGATCTTCTGGAAGAGAGGAGCCCAGTTTTCAAGGGAACCGCCAGACTGATTTCCAGAGTGGTTGTACCAATTTGCAACCCCAGCAGCAGTGGAGGAGGGTTCCTCTTTCTCCACACCCTCTACAACACCTGCTGTCTCCTGAATTTTTAATCTTAGCCATTCTGACTGGTGTAAGATGAAATCTTAGGGTTGTTTTGATTTGCATTTCCCTAATGACTAATGAAGTTGAGCATTTTTTAAGATGCTTCTCCACCATCTGAAGTTCTTCAGGTGAGAATTCTTTGTTTAACTCTGTACCCCATTTTTTAATAGGGTTGTTTGGTTTTCTGGAGTCTAGCTTCTTGAGTTCTTTATATATATATTGGATATTAGCCCTCCATCTGACTTAGGATTGGTGAAGATCTTTTCCCAATTTGTTGGTTGCCGATTTGTACTCTTGATGGTGTCCTTTGCCTTACAGAAACTTTGTAATTTTATGAGGTTCCATTTGTCAGTTCTTGATCTTAGAGCATATGCTATTGGTGTTCTGTTCAGAAACTTTTTCCCTGTACCGATGTCCTCAAAGGTCTTCCCCAGTTTCTTTTCTATTAGCTTCAGAGTGTCTGGATTTATGTGGAGGTCCTTGATCCATTTGGATTTGAATTTAGTACAAGGAGACAAGGATGGATCAATTCGCATTCTTCTGCATGCTGACCTCCAGTTGAACCAGCACCATTTGTTGAAAAGACTATCTTTTTTCCATTGGATGTTTTCAGCCTCTTTGTCGAGGATCAAGTAGCCATTGGTGTGTGGGTTCATTTCTGGATCTTCAATCCTGTTCCATTGATCCTCCTGCCTGTCACTGTACCAATACCATGCAGTTTTTAACACTATTGCTCTGTAGTATTGCTTGAGGTCCGGGATACTGATTCCCCCAGACTTTCTTTTGTTGCTGAGAATAGTTTTAGCTATCCTGGGTTTTTTGTTGTTCCAGATGAATTTGATAATTGCTCTTTCTAACTCTATGAAGAATTGAGTTGGGATTTTGATGGGTATTGCATTGAATCTGTATATTGCTTTTGGCAAAATGGCCATTTTAACTATATTGATTCTACCAATCCATGAGCATGGGAGGTTTTCCCATTTTTTGAGGTCTTCTTCCATTTCCTTCTTCAGAGTCTTGAAGTTCTTGTCATACAGATCTTTCACATGTTTGGTAAGAGTCACCCCAAGATACTTTATACTGTTTGTAGCTATTGTGAAGGGGGTCATTTCCCTAATTTCTTTCTCAGCCTGCTTATCCTTGGAGTATAGGAAGGCCACTGATTTGCTTGAGTTGATTTTATAACCTGCCACTTTGCTGTAGTTGTTTATCAGCTGTAGGAGCTCTCTAGAGGAGCTTTTTGGCTCACTTAGGTAGACTATCATGTCATCTGCAAATAATGATAGTTTGACTTCTTCCTTTGCAATTTGTATTCCTTTGACCTCCTTATGTTGTCGAATTGCCCGAGCTAGTACCTCAAGTACAATATTGAAAAGATAAGGAGAAAGGGGACAGCCTTGTCTAGTCCCTGATTTCAGAGGGATTGCTTCAAGATTCTCTCCATTTAGTTTGATGCTGGCTACCGGTTTGCTGTATATTGCTTTAACTATGTTTAGGTATGCGCCTTGAATTCCTGTTCTCTCTAAGACTTTAAGCATGAAAGGATGCTGAATTTTGTCAAATGCTTTTTCAGCATCCAATGAAATGACCATGTTGTTTTTTTTCTTTGCGTTTGTTTATGTAGTGGATTGCATTGATGGATTTCCATATATTGAACCAACCCTGCCTTCCCGGGATAAAGCCTACTTGATCATGGTGGATGATCGTTTTGATGTGTTCTTGGATTCGGTTGGCAAGAATTTTATTGAGTATTTTTGCATCGATGTTCATAAGGGAAATTGGTCTGAAGTTCTCTTTCTTTGTTAGATCTTTGTGTGGCTTTGGTATCAGCATAATTGTGGCTTCGTAGAAGGAATTGGGTAGTGTTTCTATTTTGTGGAATAGTTTGAAGAGTATTGCTGATAACTCTTCTTTGAAGGTCTGGTAGAATACTGCACTGAAACCATCTGGTCCTGTGATTTTTTTGGTTGGAAGACTTTCTATGACTGGGACTGTTTAGATGGTCTAGTTGGTCCTGATTTAATTTTGGTATTTGGTATCTGTCAAGGAAATTGTCCATTTCCTCCAGATTCTCCAGTTGTGTTGAGTACAGGCTCTTGTAGTAGGATCTGATGATTTTTTTTTTTTTTGATTTCCTCAGTTTCCGTTGTTATATCTCCCTTTTCATTTCTAAGTTTGTTAATTTGGATATTTTCTCTGTGCCCTTTGGTCAGTCTGGCAAAGGGTTTATCTATCTTGTTGATTTTCTCAAAGAACCAGCTCCTGGTTTTGTTCATTTTTTGTATGGTTCTCTTTGTTTCTACTTGATTGATTTCAGCCCTGAGTTTGATGATTTCCTGCCTTCTACTCCTCCTGGGTGAAATAGCTTCTTTTTGTTCCAGGGCTTTCAGGTGTGTCATTAAGCTGGTAATGTATGCTCTCTCCCTTTTCTTTTTGGAGGCACTCAGGGCTATGAGTTTTCCTCTTAGCACTGCTTTCATTGTATCCCATAGATTTGGGTATGTTGTGTCTTCATTTTCATTGTGTTCTAAAAAGTCTTTAATTTCTTTCTTTATTTCTTCCTTGACCAAGGTATCATTGAGTAGAATATTGTTCAGTTTCCACGTGTATGTGGGTTTTTTGTTGTTTTTGTTGCTATTGAAGACCACTTTTACTCCATAGTGATCTGATAGGAGGCATGGGATTAGTTCAATCTTCTTATATTTGTTGAGGTCTGTCTTGTGACCAATTATATGGTCGATTTTGGAGAAGGTACCTTGAGGTGCTGAGAAAAAGGTATATTCTTTTTTTTTTTTTTAGGATAGAATGTTCTATATATATCTGTTAAATCTAATTGGTCCAAAGCTTCAATTAGTTTCATTGTGTCCCTGTTTAGTTTCTGATTTCCTGATCGGTCCATTGAGGAAAGTGCAGTGTTGAAGTCACCCACAATTATTGTGTTAGGTGCAATGTGTGCTTTGAGTTTTAATAAAGTTTCTTTTACGAAAGAGGGTGCCCTTGCATTTGGAGCATAGATGTTCAGGATTGATAGTTCTTCTTTTTGTATTTTTCCTTTGACCAGCAAGAAGTGTCCCTCAGAGTCTCTTTTGATGACTTTGGGTTGAAAGTCAATTTTATCTGATATTAAAATGGCTACTCCAGCTTGTTTCCTGAGACCATTTGCTTGTATAATTGTCTTCCAGCCTTTTACTCTAAGGTAGTGTTTGTCTTTGACCCTGAGTTGTGTTTCCTGTAAGCAGCAAAATGTAGGGTCCTGTTTATGTATCCAGTCAGTTAGTCTGTGTCTTTTTATTGGGGCATTAAGTCCATTGATGTTAAGAGATATTAAGGAATAGTGATTGCTACTTTCTATCATTTTTGACGTTATTTTTTAAATTTGATTGCTTAACTTCTTTTGGGTTTGATGAAAGGTTACTATCCCTTTCATCTCTGTGATGAAGCCACCTTGATCGTTGTGAATGATGGTTTTGATGTGTTCTCAGATTAGGTTTACAAGAATTTTATTGAGTATTTTTGCATCAATATTCATAAGTGAGATTGGTCTGGTGTTCTCTTTTTTGGTTGGTTTCTTGTGTGATTTAGGTATCAGAGGAATTGTGGCTTCACAGAATGAGTTAGTTTTCTTCCATTTCTATTTTATTGAATAGTTTGCAGAATGCTAGCATCAGGTATTCTTTGAAAGTCTGGTAGAATTCTGCATTAAATCCATCTGGCCCTATGCTTTTTTTGGTTGGGAGGTTCTTAATGCTTTTTTCTATTTCCTTGTGTGATATGGTGCCGGGAGCCATTACCAGATGGTGCTCACTTCCCGTGCGGGCCAGAAATAAACAACTCCATATATGGCCTAACCTGACCAAGTGGCCCGCTAAGCCTTTGCGCATGCGTGTCACATGACTTGTCCCTAGCCAATCCCAAGGCTCACTAGATCGGCGGACTGGCACTGGCCTATCAGGTTTTTGCCTGTGTCCCGATTCCCTATAAAAGCTTCACCCACTCAGCCATCTTCCCCTTTCGCTCCCTGCTCGCTCTCAACCAAGGGGCTCCAATAAAGTGTGATCTGAGAAGAATCCTCGTGTGGTGATCATTCTTCCTCGCTGGTCGAGGGGTGTGCGCCACAATATGGGCCTACTTAGATAGCATACCTGCTCTTGATTTAACTTTGGTATGTGGCATCTGTCTAAAAAACAATCCATTTCTTCTAGCTTTGTGGACTATAGACTTTTATAGTAGGAACTAATGAGTTTTTTTAAATATCCTCCATTTGTGTTGTTATGAATCCCTTTTCATTTCTGATTTTGTTAATTTGGATACTGCTTCTGGGCCCCTTTATCAATGTTGAGTCACAATGCATTTGGGCAGAGACACTTAAGAGATAGAAAACTGTATGTTTTGTCTATGTGTGACTAGAGACACATGTAAAACACAGACTAACTAAAAGTATCATTTCATAGTCTGGGATCTGGGAATGAAGAAAATGATGGAATTAGGAAAGGCCACTTACATATTGTTTCTGCTTTCTGGAAGTCAGGGAGTAAAAATTTTCCTCTACTGTAACCTTTTTAATAATATTTCTATTTTGTCATGCCCAGAAAAAAAAAACAAGCAAACAAACAGTAGAATTCAATGCAATACAATACAATCATGACCAGAGACTGAAAAATCTAAAACTGTGATGCAAAGCAGGGTTATTTTCTATTAGAAGGCTTCTTTGGATTTTCAATCACAGAAATGCCAAAAAAGAAAAAAGAAAAGATACACTCAGTTAATTTTAGCAATGGTAAAGAGTACTAGAGAATTTTAAACATAAGAATAGAGAAGGAATCTTAAGTGAAAGCTGGTTCTAGAACAGACTTATTTGCTGATCTAGTACGCACTGCATTCCTAAAAATAAAGAAAATATAAACCTATGAATATTACATTTAATACCATATATCTGAAGTAGGTGTCCTTCTTAGTATTCTATTCATCTTGGCTCAACACAGTTGTTTTCTGATAATATTTATATGTATTCTATAAAACCCCTTAAGAAAAGTAAATATTCTGATATCACTGTCTGTACACTTCATCATTCAAAGCTCCCAGTGGACAAATCGCATCACTGTTTATCAAGAGCTATGATATCTCATAGACTTCGTCTTTGGTATTGTCAGCAACCCCTAGAATATCACTCATCTTCCTATTTTGTGTATGTTTGTGTATATCTTGTACAAAGTTACCTCTGTAACATTTCTTTGAATGATAAGAGCTGCTTTATATTCAGCTATGATGAAGAATAAGGTGTGATCTTAGCTGTGAATTTTGTGCAATGTACATTAGTTATTAGTTTCCTATGATTTTAGGTACTTCTGTTTAGTGAATAAAATTTTAGTATATATTACATTGTAACATATTGGTTATGTTAGCTTTTAAGACTGTATTATGTAACTTTTACCTAGGAGATATTAGCATATTTTTTTAAATCCAGGGAATATATGACAGAAAGAAGAACATATTCTACCTAATTCTATATTAGTAAGCAAGTGATTTTTATTGAGGTAATGTGGGTGAGCAGTCATTTACAAAAGGACAAATAATTCAAAGGTAACTGTATTAAAAAGAAGCTACCTCTCTCCTAGAATGGTAGTTACTAAAGAAAGCTGAATCACTGGAGCACTCTATAAGTTCTTCAGAACATGCTGAAAACTGGAAAGTCCAATCTCACAACAATGGTTATTGCTCACATTTTATATGAGACAAGGGGACTGATGAATCTTGCATTTTTTATGTGTTTTCTGAGCACTTTGCTACATACCATAGTAAAAATCACTTACTGTGAAGATCTTGATCAGTTATGACTCTCTGCAATAACTTCTCCACTGTGAAACAGAGTCACATCTATGACAAAGCTTGCAGGCTGGCAGTATCAGAAATCTATTGGCATAGACACAATTGTTTAGCAATTGTTTGGAGAAACTCCTCCCTTTAAGAAAAAAAAATCAGCTGTTAATCCTAGATACTAAACAGATACAGAGTTTTGTCTTCCATTATTAAATAGTGATCCCAATATGATACAATGGACCTTCAAAGCTATCCCAAAGTAGTTAATTTAACCAAAAATATTAGTTTCACAATTTTACTAGACATATCTTCCCTGACATGTTGGTAATGTAACACATATATGTAAACATGGCCTATGTGGCATCTTTTGGTACTTCAAAAGCAAACCACTATGGAAAGAACTTTAGCTGACTTCCAGAAATATTGCAGTAACCCCAGAACAGACATTTTATGGTGTATTCAACACTCATGTCTAACCATGTATATCTGACTTACAACCAACAATAGTGGTTGTATTTGCATGGACTTGGCCTTTTCAGGGTACAGTGGATCTTCCTGGCTAATAATTCTTTGAGACGTAAGGCGATACTGGTCCTGATATTTTCATCAAACAACCTTATGTATTTTGGGAATTCTCTTTCCATTTCACATGGGTTCCTTCATTGAAACTATTTAACTGCTGCATTAGTGTTTTTATATGCTCCAAGAAAATGCTAATTGATCTTAGATATATAAGAGTATACCAAAATGCATGTTAACAAGACCAAGTACAGCAGGGGATAATATCATCACTTGTATCAATTGTTTTGTTAAAAGAGTAAGTGTTTTAGTTAGGGTTTTAATGCTGTGAACAGACACTATGACCAATACAAATTTTATAAAAGACAACATTTAATTGGGGCTGGCTTACAGGTTCCGAGTTTCAGTCCATTGTCATCAAGGCAGAACCATGGCAGCATCCAGGGCAGATATGGTGCAGGAGGAGCTAAGAGTTCTACATTTTCATCTGAAGGCTGCTAGTGGAAGACTGATTTCTAGGCAACTAGGGTGAGTTTCTTAAGCCTACACCCACAGTGACACACCTACTCCAAGAAGGCTACACCTCCTAATAGGGTCACTCCCTGGGCCAGTCACATATGAGCCATGACAGTAATATTCAGTATGTAGTGGGCATTATCCCATCTAGTCCTCTAAACTACATTTATTATCTGTGACTTTTCTACCCATTTAACCTGGGTCTAACTCCTATGATCCATCTGAATGGTCTCTGTCCAGCCACTTTGGATTCTTTGGTCTGTCTTAAAGCCCAGTGAGAAGATAGCTCTTGTGGTCATTCGAATGAAAACAGTTCTCTTGGGAACACTAGGAATGATTCCATTAGCCTTAGAATGACACACCATGGAAATCCATAAAGCTCCACACCAGTCTAGAGGTCTTAGATGAGTTTACTTACTTCTCCTCTTCTATTATTATATGCATATCAAAACCAGTGAAGTGGGTCATAAACACAGCCTCCCCAATGTCCATTTCTCTCAACAATGCTCATTGTTTACATTTTATTTAAGCCCTGCCTGGTCTTTGTATCTCAGCAAAGGAATACTTAAGTATTTAAAATGCCTTGCATTTGCCTAAGAATTTCATGAATTCATTGTTTCTAATGGTTGAATAGTACTCCATTGTGTATATATACCACATTTTTGCATCCACTGTTCTGTTGAGGGATACCTGGGTTCTTTCCAACTTCTGGCAATTATAAATATGGCTGCTATGAACATAGTAGAACATGTATCCTTACTACATGCTGGGGAATCTTCTGGGTATATGCCCAGGAGTGGTATAGTAGGATCTTCTGGAAGTGAGGTGCCCAGTTTTCGGAGGAACCACCAGACTGATTTCCAGAGTGGTTGTACCAATTTGCAACCCCACCAGCAGTGGAGGAGTGTTCCTCTTTCTCCACATCCTTACCAACACCTGCTGTCTCCTGAATTTTTAATCTTAGCCATTCTGACTGTTGTAAGGTGAAATCTCAGGGTTGTTTTGATTTGCATTTCCCTAATGACTAATGAAGTTGGGCATTTTTTAAGATGTTTCTGCGCCATCCGAAATTCTTCAGGTGAGAATTTTTGTTTAACTCTGTACCCCATTTTTTAATAGGGTTGTTTGGTTTTCTGGAGTCTAACTTCTTGAGTTCTTTATATATATTGGAAATTAGCCCTCTATCTGATGTAGGATTGGTGAAGATCTTTTCCCAATTTGTTGGTTGCTGATCTGTCCTTTTGATGGTGTCCTTTGCCTTACAGAAATTTTGTAATTTTATGAGGTCCCATTTGTCAATTCTTGATCTTAGAGCATACGCTATTGGTGTTCTGCTCAGAAACTTTCTCCCTGTACCGATGTCCTTAAGGGTCTTCCCCAGTTTCTTTTCTATTAGCATTAGAATGTCTGGCTTTATGTGGAGGTCCTTGATCCATTTGGATTTGAGCTTAGTACAAGGAGACAAGGATGGATCAATTCGCATTCTTCTGCATGCTGACCTCCAGGTGAACCAGCACCATTTGTTGAAAACGCTATCTTTTCTCCATTGGATGTTTTCAGCCCCTTTGTCGAGGATCAAGTGGCCATAGGTGTGTGGGTTCATTTCTGGATCTTCAATCCTGTTCCATTGATCTGCCTGCCTGTCACTGTACCAATACCATGCAGTTTTTAACACTATTGCTCTGTAGTATTGCTTGAGGTCAGGGATACTTATTCCCCCAGAATTTCTTTTGTTGCTGAGACTAGTTTTAGGTATCCTGGGTTTTTTGTTATTCCAGATGAATTTGAGAATTGCTCTTTCTAACTCTGAAGAATTGAGTTGGGATTTTGATGGGTATTGCATTGAATCTGTATATTGCTTTTGGCAAAATGGCCATTTTAACTCTATTGATCCTGCCGATCCATGAGCATGGGAGGTTTTCCCATTTTTTGAGGTCTTCTTCCATTTCCTTCTTCAAGGTCTTGAAGTTCTTGTCATACAGATCTTTCACATATTTGGTCAGAGTCACCCCACGATACTTTATACTGTTTGTGAAAAAAAAATGCCTTGAATAAAATGGTCCACCAGAGACAGATCCAAACCTATTGTTTCAGTTCTACAGGGTTGTTTGTTTTTTTAATCTCAAAAGGCACCAGCATTTATATTAGTAATCAGATTCATTCTAGCTGTCCCCATGCCCAATTGGGGACAGCTATGATTGAGTCTTTCATTGCTTACTTACAAGTTACTCATAATTCATGCAGCCCAGAAGCAAAGTATCCCCAGCTGTCATACTTTCCTACTATGGACCATTAGGAAGACCAATATTTACGTAATAAATTACAGATTTTCCCTTTTGTCTGCATTGAAGAATGAGTCTCAGAGTTGTCTATCACTTTATCCATAGTTTCTACAACCCCACTCTCTGGTTTGTATCAGGAGATCCAAGATTTTGGATCTCAAGAAAGCCTTTTTAGAAATGATCTAACACTAAAACTCAAACATTTGCAACCTGTTAGCTGTAATAAACAGTAAGTCAAATGTCCCATCTCCTCCTTACTTTACCTATTTTTCATGCTAAATTATAGGATAATGAGAACAGGACTAGTATATACCTTTTCCATTATAAATCTTCACTTTCACAGGTAGTTTTTTTTTTTCTAACAAGATAGATGAGTCATTATTGCATGCTTATAGTTCTTCCCCTAAAAGCTATAAAACTCATGATGCACACTGTTTATCAACCAATATGATGCATAGCACTTTGATGGGTTATAACATATTCTGTAGTATATCAGTGATACGGGGCCATTTCTGCATTTCATTAGTAAAATCTAGTCAACTAGTAAGCTTGAAATCTTATACTGCACAGAAAGAGACAGGCACTCTGTCTGGGATTCCCACCAAGAATCTATCACTATTATGACGGTCAGCATTTGTTGACTAACCTATCCAGCAAACAGACAAACATGATGATCCCCATGAAACTTGTCATCATGTATCACATAGGACAAGGTAGCAAGGTTGGTGTTGTCCCAACAAATGCTCTATCAGTTCATACGCTGGTCTTAGTTTTGTGTTTTCCATATTGTCCTGACCATGTGCCTGCTTTTCCTCAACACTTGTGCCATTCTTTTGTTTCCTGTCAGGCTACAAATTTTCTTGCAATATTGCCTGGAGAGATGTGACTAACCATCTACTCACACCAAAAGCACATTAATGAAAGACCAAAGTAACAATTCTATTTAAGCTTAACAGTGAACCATGACTTCACTATGGTTACCATCCAGAACAGAGATGAATGATGGATGACTCAAAGAAAGCTATAGTAGGGAGAACCTTACAAAGAAAGATTGCCTGTTGGAGAAATCTGCATCACTGGAGCCCCTTGTTTCCTTTTTGGAGCATCTCTTCTCTGTTCTTGCTACTGTTTATGTAGCTTTCAGGAGGAGCCTTGAGAATGCTGCACCTTTCATAAAAGTTCTAAGCCTTGTAAAACTCCTTTATTTTGCGTCCCTCTACTCCCCAAGCAGAATATTTCAATGAGGATGATATATTTACATAACACACTTGCTTAATGTGTTATAATAAACAACTCAATCTCATGTTTAAATTCTATATGTTAGAAGAGGAAAAACACATCTTGCATTAGATGACTCCTGGAAAAAGTGTCCCCTCCATTGCAGTTCCCAAGAGAATTTCCTACATTGTCCTTTATGTTTTTTATGTTTGAAATGCTGGTGTCTGTCTAGATTTCATCTTCTTCTATAGATATCAATCAAAATTAAATATGAACAAATCAGATTCATTGTTTCATAGAATTCTTTAATAACTTAATCTGAAAATATGTAGCATTCTTTTCTACTCTTTTAAGCCTTCACTAGAAAAATCTTTTAGGGATTGAAAATAAAGGAATAAGGATTGAAAATAAAGGGATAAAACCCAGGCTGTAATATGTCAATCTGCATGGATAAACCATGGAGATTTTAATAAAGATCTTACTTTCACACTTCTTACTTTGTAATTAGGTGAGAGAATTAATTTGGTGGTCAATAACTAAAATATAATTTATTATAAATATTATTAAATAAATAACAAAATGTTATGTACTTGAGCATTATGGAAACTGGTGTTTTTCCAAATTGGTAATGTTTGTTCATCAATTGAGCCTGCTAAGGATATAATAACCTATCTAGTTGATGACTAGAGCAAGCATTTCAGAAGAATGCAGAATTATTTGCTAACAAATATGTTATAATCACATGACAAATCCTGCTAAGGAGTGAACCATTTTATATTCAAGAACACCATTGCATGTTTAAGTTGCTGTAGAATAGCAAGGAGAGAATGATGACACATCTCTTGGTAAAGGCTGGGAACAGGTGACAGTGGAGTGAGAGTATTAAGATCTAAGTAAAAATAGGGTATTGGTAGGACAGGAAATAAGAATACAGTGACCAAGTAGGGTATGGAAATCATTTTCTTGATTTGAGGAGCCAGAAGTATACACCAAGAGATGAGGGCTCACAGAGTCAACTGAGGTGGGCTCAGGGGAGACATTAAGAGATCAAGGAGACTGTAGGGGTAAGTCCTAGGTCTTCTGTTGATGTGTGTGGGGGGAGGGAGCATTGTGTTGTTGCAGAAATCCTTACAGTGGGAGCAGGGACTGTTCTTCACTCTTTTGCCTACTTGTGAGTCCCTTTCCCTCCAACTTGCCTTGTCCTGCCTAGATGTGATAATATGTACCTAGTCTTGTTGTAGCTTGTTATGTCTTCTTTTATTGATATCTCTGGAATTCCTGTTCCTCTCTGAAGGAAAAAAAGGAGGTAGATATAGAGCCCATGAGAAATGTCTGGGGAAGGGGTAACACTGGGGAGAGGGGAGTGAGAGAAAACTCAAATCAGGCTACAATATATGAGAGAATACTTTTTTATAAAAAGTATTTTAAAAATGAGTACAAAAAACTAAGGAGCTCATAAAAGAATAAATATTAACTAATTTCGGTAGTATTTAGAGATAAAGTAGAGATTTGAAATAGGAAACAATGGCAAAAGGAAAAACAGCAAATAAAATGAAGCTCTTGGAGAAAGGTGTTTATTAATTTTATAATTAGATTAGTACAAAAAATCAGGGATATAAATCTTTTGTTTCCTACATGCATATAACAAACTTAGAATTTTTAATGAATACAGAAGAAACAGAATACCAAAGGATAATAAAATATAGGAATTAGATATCAGGAATTTAGACAAAAAGATGATTTTTATACGCATAGAAAAATTTTCATCTTTTTGTCTATATTTCATATATATATATATATATATATATATATATATATATATATATATATATATATACAATAAATCCAGGTTTTTTTTGTTTTTTTGAGACAGGGTTTCTTTGTATAGCCCTGGCTGTCCTGGAACTCACTCTGTAGACCAGGCAGGCCTCAAACTCAGAAATCCACCTTCCAGAGTGCTGGGATTACAGGCGTGCGCCACCAACGCCCGGCTTTTATCTCCAGTATTTATTGTGCCTAAAAATCACCCATTTTGTCTAAAATTCTGATTCCTTATTCCTACAGATATCAAGAAAACTTCCAGGCAACACTTGAACAAGATCTGCTGAGTAAATACTAATAATTGATGAACTTTGAAATAACATTTTTCTAGTGCAGAAAACACACACACACACACACACACACACCTTGAAGGAGTCATTTACATCATTTTCATACATTGTACACAAGCCTATCCTTTTTCCATGGATGAATAATTTTCTTTATGTCTGTGAAGGCTGTGTATAATATGATCATTATTTTAAAGAGAGCTCAGGACAAAAGGTAGGCAATACTACTGCTCAAAAGATGACTGGGAACAGGAGACACATATGGAGACTATTCTACCAATAATTTCTGACCCTTCTGTCTATATTTTTTTGGATTCTCTTGTGTGCTCACTGCTCCCCTAGCTACTGTGATTAATTTGGCTGGCATGCTGAAGCCAAATCTGTCCAATCTGTCTCATACAGCTTGTAATTAAGGGTACTATCAATTGGACTCCACACAGCATGATGAGGCCAATCTGTAAGACATACTTCAACCATGACAACCAGAGATCCACACTGCAGAAGCAAATGGAAGCATGAAAGACAGAAAGAAGTTATTCCCTATAAAGTTTATTTCCTTAATGTTTAAATTTAATTATAAGTTCACTTTTCTGAAGCATTAATTAAATTTTATACCCCACCACTCTTTAGGAAGACATGAACTACAGTATTTCTGTCATCTTTTGCTGACCTATTGCTGATACTTTGGCTAAACCCCACTAATTTCTCTTATTAAAACATTTTTACTTTAGGAATAACAGCTTTTAAGGTAGCACAGAGGTAGAAGTTTTCTCTCGATGTTTTTAATACTCTGGTTAGTCACACTACATTGTCTAAATGTAAGTGTGTTTATGGTGGTTCCCAGTATTCTAGTAATGACCTTTACTACATATCTATTGTGTTTTCCTGAAAGAGGCAATTTATTATTAGATACATCATTTGAGAAGTTGTTAGGGTCCAAGAATCACCAAAGGAAGACCCCAGATTCAAATAGTATGCAAAAGCAAAGAGTATTTATTCTTCAGAAATATCAAGGCTTGAGGTCAACCATTGATCAAAATGGTGAAGACCTGAGGGTCTTGCAGGTCCCTTTTACTCAGGGCTAGAAGAAATTTCCAGAAAGATTAGGTAACCTTTAACATAATTGGTGGTGGACAAAGACAGTGGTATTAGTACACTTTTTATTGGTTGCTATGTTAATTTCATTACATATTGTGAGACCAGATCAGCTGTGGCCCTGTTATCTCCTCTGGCCAGGTGTCCAGAGAAATGCTTCAGCTATGCAGATCTCCTCCCTTCTTCAGGGTCCTTATTGCCTAAAGACCCATTGCCAGTGACTCTCTCTGAGAAGCCCAGTTTGCTTCCCAGGGAATTGAAAAGTTGTATTCACAATGTTTTTGGACCTCTTAAAATGACACCTAGTGAGGTCCTATTGTAATTGCCATCATGATAAAAATACCCTAGATTCTGGATACCCCTATAACATGGCTGAATAAGCCTGGTCTGAAGTTCTAGAGCAAAGAGTTCACACAGTTTTCTATGTCTGTGTTATTGAGATCCTGGATTGGGTGAAATATATACTCATGTATGATGAAAATAGGATACTGAAGCAATACAAAATAATAATGCTTAGGAAAATTACCAACAATAATTAAAATAATGAATAATATTATTTATTATTTATAATTTTAAATTTAAATTTATATTTAAGCCCCTGGCAGTAAAATAATAGCCAGAGGCTTCATAAAGTAGGTAGCTAACACAACAAATAATTAAATTTAAAGTAAATTTTAAGGAGAGTATCTTAGTATTTTATCTTCAGCCCTAGTACTTCATAGGGATTTAATGTATAAAGAATTCTATCCATAAGATTTGTAAATACCTTAAAAATTAAATATATTTTAACTAATTCATAAAACATTAAGATCACAGTCATTGATGAGACCCATGTGCTGTTTTGATATGTGTTCTATTGTATAATTTCTAAACCAGAGTAAATCATATCTTGATTAAAATATTTAGCATCTTTTATTATACTGTATATTTTCTTAATTATTTTCTTCACATGCTACTTTACTGTGTGTTTAGCTACCTCACAATACAAGCTATACATCAGAACTTCTTGCTTTTATCTAACTACAGCACAGTAATCATGGTAACTGTCTCTCCCCTTTCAACTCCACTCCCACTTTTTGTGAAATTACCATTTTTAGATAGTGACATAATTAGCTTCTTTTGTTCCTGTGTCTGATTAATTTAGAGTTCCACTGTGCTGTCACAGATGATAGGTTTGCTGTTCATGCTGGTGACTGAATAGCAGTATTGTGTATTTACCATGGACAGGAGGATCTGAAAATTTTGTATACTACAGTGAAATTAGTAAATCGATCCTTAAGTCTATAAACACATAATCACACATAAAATAAAACAAAAAGTCTAGGGTAATGAAAAATGAGTCTTTTAAAATAATATTTTGGTTTATTAGTGGAGAATGCAGCAAATATATGCAGGGCACTTTTATGATTTTTTTTTCTTGCAAACCCTCCCTGTATTAGTCAGGATTCTCTAGAGTCCCAGAAAGTATGGGTGGTCTCTATATAGTAGGGGAACTTGTTGATGACTTACAGTCTTTAGTCCTACTCCACACAATGTTCAGCAGCAGCTGTGGATGAAAGTCCAAGGATCTAGCAGTTGCTCAGTCCCATAAGGCAAGCAGGCAAAGAAGAGAGAGAGAGACTAAATTTTCCTTCTTCCTTATGTAGGTCTCCAGAGGAGAATGTGGTCAAGATTAAAGGCCTGTGCCTCCATGCCTTTAATCCCAGAGGACCTTGATTTCCTTGTCTCAATCTTCTGGAATTCATAGGCACTATGTCTCAAGATCTCCATCCCAAGTTCCAGGTCAGAAATTTGTATTTCTCAGCCTCCAGATTAGGATCATCGGAGAGTGTTCAAATTCTAGATTGTAGTTTATTCTAGATACAGTCAAGTTGACAACCAGGAATAGCCACTACACTCCTTTAAAACTCCCAATAGACATCTGCAAGTTGCATCCCTACCAACCTCATGTCCTCTTTTCAAATAAGAATACTGTAGCCCAGTAAGTCAAAACAGTGTGGCTTCTTTGAAAATCTGTATAAAGCCATACACGGTAACATGAGTAATCTACCAGAGACCATATTCATGAATAAAAGAGATCCCTCTGTAGCAGCCATCATCTGCCACTAGCTCCTTACTTAGGAATGAAGGACCCCATGCTCCTCTGTGTGCAAAAATCTTGTCATGTCCAGGATATCTCTTTTTAAGTAGTTCTCTTCAAATGCTGACAACCACAATCTTTCCACTATCCCTACTCTGATGAAGCCTAAATCTTAGAGAAATTCTATTTAAGATCAAGGATTTTCCAGCTATTTGTCTGCACTTTGACTAGCTGTGAATTAATATTGTAACGGCCACCCAGTACAAAAAGTTGGTTCTCTAATGAGGTTGCGAACTGCACAAATCTAAAGGCATGGGGATAATATTTATAAGGCAGTTTAAGTTTATATCAAATTATGAAAACATTAGCAGTTGTTTTGTTCTTCCCCTGAACTCTTGGCCTCCATACATATGATATTTCCAGTAAAGATCTATAATGCTAGGTTGCTGTTTAATAATTAACTTATGTTACTGGGACTTAGTCTGCATGTATGTCTATGTGACAAGTACATGTATTGTTCGTAGAGGTATAATATACCTTGGGACTGGAATTATGAACAAAATTCTGTGATAACTTGTGGGCGTTAAATCTCAGAACAAGATCCAATGTAAGGTCAGTTAGTGCTTTTATTTATTAAGCCATCTCTCTTAACCCTATTCATGAGATTTCTTTTTCACATAAACTTCATCTAACTATTTTTCTCTCAGTTTGGCCTGTATGTCATATTGTCAGGAGAATAAGAGGGTAGGGTGTTGTATCAAGCAGTAATTATAATTAGTAAGTTAACAACATCAGTGCAAGGTGAGAATCTAGTTTTCTGAAGCTTTCATATATCAGGCGGTTCCCTGAATTTCTTTAAAAAACAAACACCTGAAAGTGTAATATCCAGAGTGATATAGGTGAGCATTGCTCTTAGAATGAAGGGAGAATGACCAAGCCTATGATGGTATAGGAAGACTTTCAAACATCAAAAGTAGCATGAAGTCACTGCGATTCAAATATCCCTCACTGAGAAAAGGTTGAATTTAGTTGGTCTATTTCTTTTTGTGACTGGTTCTGTAACAATAGCAGAAATCACCACTACAGAGATTATTTTAATACTCAGGAACAAGGTCAGACAAATGGGTATTTGTAAGTCAAAAATTAATTCCATTTCAAAACAATGCATCATGTTAGCTGCATTCATGAGATAGGTCATAACCAGAGGAGTTGATATTGGAAGAATTCATAGCATCTGCAAACCAGGAGAAAAGAGGTCATTGACTATGGAGGTCTTCTAGATGCCTTATACAAATAACTGATGCTAGCATATGAGATATAACTCCACAGCTAATAGAATTTATTTAATGTGCTATCTTACTGTTATAAGATATGGTTGTTCTACATTTGAGGCTGGCATATACCTCGTAAACAGTGCAGATACACAGTAACATTGAAGAAGCATTTTTAAAAAGCATTTAAAGATTCAATGACAAATACTAGCATACTTATTATTTATCATTGAAAATTAGACTTCCAAGTAAGATTCTGCACACATTAACATGGGGAGAAATTCAATTTTAGACACTAGTACATTTTCTAAATTATAAATATATAATGAATTTTAATGAAATTATAAATATATAATGAATATGTTTCTAGGATTGTCTATTACATGATTATCTATTACATGATTATATTCTGGGTTTCTTCAGATTTTTATGTGAGCATAAAAAAGTTTGCTGGGGTGTAAGCTTGTCTCCATCTCATTTGATTTGATAAATCTTAAACAGTAAATAATTAAGTATGTGAGAGGGGACCCTCAAGTGAAGATGTAGACATCAAAATAGAAATGGGTGATGTCAGAAACCATTGTGATTTGCCTTATCTCCAAAATCACATTAATGAGATTAAAATCTTGACAGAACACTCCACAAGGGCACATTTGATTAAAGAGAAGAAAAACGCATGTTTTCCCAAGGCTGTCAGTCAAACAAAAGGAAGCCAAGGAAAGAGAAATTAAAGGAAATAAAGAGTGAGATACTGAAACTGAAGATTATATAGCTTGTTCTGAGTTTAAACAAGAGATTGCATATAAAAACTGCTGCATGGGTGACAAAGGAAGCAAAAGGCAAGCTGTGGACAGGGAACCATCTTGAGGGATTCTTAGTACACAATAGAGGTGCCATGGAGATCCGTGAGGCTGTGATGCATGGAGTAGCTCTAACTCAGTGGATACTAAAAGAGAAAAGGTTGGTGCACAAATAATTGGTTTGTCAGAGAATTGTTTTCCTTTGTAATTAATACAATCATTTAGAGCCTTTAATTAAAAACAAGTGCAATGCTAGTATCAGTAGAATGAAATTTCCTGTTAATTCCTTAATGTTACCTAGCCAATAACTCTAGCTTGTCAAAAGGAAGTGTCTTCTAACTTCCCTTTTTTCTGTTGAAATCCTTCCCCTTTTGTATTTAGAACATGTCTATTTCACCTGCAGAACCAATTCTTGGAAAAGACTTTGAATTCATTCAAGCAGAATTGAATTTTCCCCCTTGGTAAAATCTTGAGTTGTTGTTATTGAACTGAGCATATGGTACTATAATTTGCATTTTCCTTAATCTCACAGCCAGTTCCTTTTGGGTTTGAGATCATGTGCAATGCATATTTCCTTCTATCATCCAGTGATTCCTGAATCACATAGAATTGTTAATGAAAACTTTCACAGCAAATGTGACTTTATTTGGTTTACTTCGTGTAAGAAAAAATAAATTATAAGGGAGAGTATGTTTTTGGACAGAGATGTTTGCAACAGGAATGGCTCCATTGAAGTGCATTTCCATACTATTAAGTTGTGGCCTATGAAGAAGTAGAGGAAGAGAAAACTCTTGGGCCAGTCAATTTACAATTGTGATGAAGAAGCATTTAGATTTTTGTTTACAAACTAATCTATGTATATTTAAGAGTAACATGTCATCTCTCACATACTTAATTACTTATTGTTAATCAAATTTAATCAAATTTAACAATATTTAACTGAGATAAGCTTTGCCGTAGCTATCCAGTCCATTCCTACAGCACAGTAAATATCAAATATAATTCATATATTGAAAATACAATAGCAGTATTCATATGATTGAGATAACCTTTGCACTAGCAACCTAATCCATTCCCCACAGCACAGTAAATATCAAATACCATTCATATATTGACAATCCAATGGTAGTATTCACATGAGATGACTAAAAGAATATCAAGGATTTCTGTTGTTCATCAGTAATTTATCATGTAGTATACATGAGATGCAAGGATAGTTGGTAGTTTCCTCCTGCTGGATTTCTCCTATTCTTTGATCTCTACTTTTCTAATAAATTATGCAACTTCTGCTACTTGATTTATGACTGTAGGTTCTTAGGGGTCTTTAGTTCATGAGTCCCCAATCAATTGTCTATTTCCTTGATCTCAACTAATGTTTGAACATGTTTCTATAGCGGATAGCACATACTTAGGGTGTAGAAATTGTATTGGTACAGATTCAATGAGCATGAAATCCTTAGAAAAGTTCACTTGCAACTATCTCCAGATACCTCCTCACTTTATTTAAAACTCTGACCTTTATAATTCTACTAAAATATTCTATAATCTCCCCCGACTTCTTTTCAGTGTATGTGGTAGGCCTATTAGAGTTAGAAGATTCAAGAAAGAACACTGTCTCCTTGTTCTAGTCAACTGCAATAAATATAAATCATCAGCAAAGTTCATGCTAAATAAATCTGTATTATATAAAGTTGTCAACAATTTTGACTGATTTTTTTCATTTTATCAGCTATATCAATAACAAATACTGAATGAAGCACAGTTGCTTTGTGTATGCTATTGTGAATTTTTTAATATCATCAAATTATTTGAAGATTAAAAGGAAGCTAATAGTCCCCTAAGAATTTGAGTGACTTTATGTTTTCATTATTTCTTCCCTCATCTAGGAAGTAGTAAACATTATGTTTCCCAAGGGGAAACACTTAGATATAAAAGAATCAAGGATATTAGTTTTTCACACTTTGGATGGTTGGTTCAATAAGCACAGCAACATTTTTCTGTTTCTATATTTTATTGATATTACTTTCTTAAGTAGTCTCATGAGTTTAGTAGAAGCTGTGCATTGACAAAATGAAAGGTTCTGTGTTATCACTATGATATATTCATTCAAAACAAACTTCCAGATTCATGTTCTGAATGTTCAAAAATATTTATTTTACCCAACCCTTTTGATGACGCTATTGGGAAGTTAAACAAAAACACTAATGAAATAATTGTAAAATGTATAAATATAGTATAATTTGAGAAACAAAATTTTATTAGAAAAATTACTGAATTAAATAGAAATACAAAGGCAATGTTCAAACCATCAAGGAAGAGCTGGAGAGATGGCTCAGTGGTTAAGAGCTCTTCCAACGGTGCTGAGTTAAGTTCTCAGCAACCACACAGTGGCTCACAACTGTCAGTAATAGGATCTGATGCCCTCATCCGGTGTTTCTGAAGACAGTGTACTCATATAAATGAATAAATCTAAAAATAATGAAGAGAAACAAGTGAAGAGGCTTCAAGTACCTTTATGATTTTGCTTGAGTGTAAAGTTTTATTGTACATGACTCTACTCTTCTCTGATCTATTACCACCATTTTATTGTGTTAAAACTAAATGGTGTCACTTTATTTCAGATAACTGCCATGAGTAGTTAACACATTTCTGCTTGGAAACTTCAATTACAGAATGCACCCTCAATGTAAAGCTTCATGAAAAGTGGTGTGATATTATATAGAACTTATTTGGGCTTTGAAAAGTTTTCCTAACAATGAGACCTGGAGCATGAGACTATTTTTGCCCTGTTGCTTTGCTAAGTCCAGCCTCAATATGAAGGCTTTTTGCCTTATTTTATCATATCCTTGTGGTATTTTTCAGCTAGTACCTCTTGGAGCACTTCTGTTTTCTGTAAAACAATGAGACAGTGAGTGGATCTGAGCAAGAGGAGAGGTGGAGGTGAGGGGTTGATAGGAGTGGAGGGAGGGGAATCTTGGTATGTGTAGTATGAGGCAATGATCTTTTTCATTGAAGAAATGTATAGTCTAATAGTCAATTTCCATTTTGTCACTCTACATTCTACACTATGCAAGCAATTGAAGTTGAATTTTCCAGTAGTATGGTTCCTAAATCTAGTGCCTGACTCCACACACAGGTGCAGTGGAGGTATCTATGTCTGTATCTGTGTCTGTATCTGTCTCTTTATCTGTGTCTGTATCTATATATCCTTTTATTTTTATGTGCTTCACACTTAACTTTTCACAAACACATGGGCATTGATCAGTTGCCTCAAGGGTGACAGGTAAGAATCAAACAGCAAGAGAAGGTCGTGTATTTAATGGTCTTTCTTCATAGAACTGATAGGATTCTGAGTACAGGTTCATAGTAGCTAGAAAATTTCTTATAGTTTTCTAACCCAGAAAACTTAATTCTATCTAAAATGTTTTCACCACTTCTAGATAGGTTTATTAGATAAACTGCTTACTGTGGCGAAGTTTTAACAGGGCCTCAGAAGGATTGGTGAAGACAGTTGATTTATTTGGTTTTCGATTCTGGACTCAAATAACTTAATATAGATCTTGAAGGCACAGGCCAAGTTATTATATTTAGATAAAAAACTCAATATAATATTTTAAGATTATTGGAGCCTATAAAAGAGAAAACTTAAAACTGAACATGAATGTATCTCTCTCTCTCTCTCTCTCTCTCTGTGTGTGTGTGTGTGTGTGTGTGTGTGTGTATTCTTGCTTAATAAAAAGTCTCAATACCCTAGTAAATAGCAAACTGTTTTGATTAAATAGCTATTTACCCAAAGGGACAAATTATTTTGCCTTCTAGGATTTTCCTGATGGAGCTGTGGCTTGCTTCGATATTTGTACCATTTATGAACATTTAAAAATAAGGAAAAATCAAATGGTTATAAAATTCCCAATTTTCTTTTTCATTGGTTAAACTCTATTCACACACACACACACACACACACACACACACACAAATGAGTCCTATTATCGACAGTATTCTGTCTTCTGCTTTTGCGTTCATTGAAAAATATCTTAGAATGGAAAAAAATAGACCTCTCCATTGCTTGGGCAATGATGTATGGTGGAGTATGTTTATACAAGACCATGAAGGCATGCTCTTAGCATCTCTTTAATATGTCATGTAAAAGATATGTGAAGGTTGCCTCACCTCAATCACAACAGGAAAATTAACAACATGGAAAATTGCACTATTAATAGCAATAGGATATTTTTATTATTCATTTAAAAATTAGCCCACATTTTACTGTATATAGGATACTATATACTGCTGTCATGTTCAAGTACACTGCTTTATATGAGAACAATGTTCTTACTGACTATAAAGAAAAGGACTTCTGGAAAACTCAGAACACTTTCTGGTAGTAATTAATCATAGTGTGAGCAATTGGAATGTCACTTCTATTCTTTAGATAAATAATGAGGATAATCAGACATGACACTAATATTTCCATAAATAAGTTTCTCAAAGGGGAGAGTTGGTTTATGGATACTCTAATCCCTTCCTTCTAATCACGAAAAGTCTGGGAAGGAAGAGTGAATGTGAATGAAAAAAATGCTAATTTCTCTCCATTGGAAATCATTGAGTAATAGAACAAATCCCAAACCTCAAAATGCATCCAAATAACATATTAATCGTGAGTATAAGTTTTATGGAAGTCTTCCTAATTCTTTTCAATAATGAACAAATTTCCAATAAAAGATCTCTGCTACTTATATTCACAGAGGTCTTCTTTCCAGTCCAACTTGTCCTTAAAACGTTTATTTCTATCATTTTGTCAATACCCTTCTCATAAACAATGCACCCTACATCTGCTTCCTAATGAGCTCCTACTTTTATGATATTGATTCACTTGATAATAAATTTACATATGTTGCATTAAAATGATTAATTATCTAATTACATATTTATTAGTGAACAGTTGAATTGAAGCAGTGAATACAATAAAATACATCTGT
Source organism: Apodemus sylvaticus (assembly GCF_947179515.1). Taxonomy (NCBI): domain Eukaryota; kingdom Metazoa; phylum Chordata; class Mammalia; order Rodentia; family Muridae; genus Apodemus; species Apodemus sylvaticus. The sequence continues at coordinate 29,434,024 of NC_067479.1, read as the reverse complement.
TTATAGGAAGTTTAAAAGTGGCCTGAGTTATAGATAATCATTTCTTCATGTTCTTGCAATTTTAAGTTTAAGGTAGAAAGTCCTGAGCATCAAATAAATACAAAAGAAGATTATTAATTCATACAAATGTCTTGCACAAAAGACAAAGGTTACCTTCAAATTATCTTCTGAGTTAATGATGTGTTTTTCATGTGCATGTCAGTCTCACTAATATCCAATTAACTATGTTTCTCATACACCTGATCTGTGATGTATGCTGTGTTTTGTGCAAACACAGCATGAAGGGATATTTACTACCAAGTTAATAGAGATAATTTAGCTGGTCATGGTGCAGAAGGGCTTCCATTTGTTATCAGCACACACTGGAACACATCAGGTGTGAAATCCATAATTTAAAACTCAAGAGTAATTTCAGATAGACATCCATCATACACATTTAATTGTCAGTTTAATATTACATTTCCATAAAGATGAATTATTTATATGACTTGAGAAAACAAATAGCAATCACTAGAAAAGTTCCATCCTATTAGTCAAAAACATTAAGGCTGAGCTCATAATTTTTCAATGATAAACAATTGGTGCCATTAAATAAAATAATCAACAATATTAAATGTGTGCTAAAGCACACTTGAAAAAAACTTGAAAAACATATACATAAGAATTAAGGATGGTAGTTTTGGTTTAATTATTACTATATTGGAAAATGTTTTGAGTTGTTAATACTTGTTCAGTTTTCATATATTCCCTATTCAACCTGCATATTATTTAAAATTGATATTAGTATGGTAAATTTTACATATTAATCGAACCAATATTGTTATACATTGTTGTTAACAAAAGTCCTCAGTTTGTGGAATCTCCTGAATTTTTACTTACTGTTTTTAGGACAACATTTTTCATTTAATCATTGTCTCCAATTCAGACAGAAGTAGTGAAAATTTCTCAAATATTATTTTTCTTTCATGATCTTGGAAATTTTAATAAGAGTCAGAGATCTTATAAAATATTACTCAAATAGAATCTTTTATATTTATTCACATAAATAAATACTGGCCATACAGTTTTAGGCAGGAAGACCATGAAGGCTAAAAGTCTATATTAAAATATCAAGCATATGTTCTATTCACATAACCATGGGTGTTAACTTTGATCACTTGGCTGAAACACCAGGATACATTATACCAAATTGATTCACAACTCTTCAATGTGCTATAATGTACAGTCTGTAAGAAATTGATAATCATAATCCACATTAAAGACTAGAAATTTATGATTTACATTTCAGAAGAAATAATAAATCATTTTTAATTTTCTTCATAAACAATGGTATGCTTCTTTCTATCATTTTTATTAAGAACTTAATTAGCAAGGCAGTGGTGGCACACACCTTTAATCCCAGCACGGGATTAAAGGCAGGCAGATTTCTGAGTTTGAAGCCAGCCTGGTCTACTAAGTGAGTTCCAGGATCGCCAGGGCTACACAGAGAACCCTGTGTCAGGGAAAAAAAAACATAAAAACCAAAAACAAACAAACAAACAAAAAACCCCAAAATAAAAACCAACAAAAAAAACTTAATTATATGGTTTTGGCTAGCTATGTTTATTTTAAATGTTGTAGTAAAATATATTACCTTTCACTTTCTAGATTAAATTGATTCAATATGAGAAATGGAGACAGTTTTAATTACCTTTTATTCATATTTAACATATTCTGATCATTGTGAGATAGCACCTGATCATACTATTTTTGATACTACATGAAATCTATATCATCTAATGTCCAAAAACTCCTAAATTTTCGTCTGAAAAGGCTGCAACACAATTCTAATTAATTTTGGAGTCTGTGATAAACTGAGGTTTTATTTGTTGCTTTTTACCTTCCCCATTGAAAGTTATTGTTTTTATTGCTTAGGTTGGTTATATTTATGTGTCGTTTCACTATAAAGTGAGATTCAAAATAGCAAGAAGTTAGTGTATATGTTCATACTTGTGCAGCTCTCCATATATTCTCTAGTGTGGTTTAGTTTTCTCCCTGGGTTCCTGGCAAAAAGGCAAATGCTATTGCTCTAATTTTTTGAAAAGGCAACAGTAAAGTAACTCCTAATGCTGTTCTCTGTCCTCTTATATCAGTGCCTGGCTCACCCATCATAGGGGAGGATTCCTCCTGAAGAAGATGGGAAAAAATACGGTTTCACAGTCAGACATTATACAAAAAAACTGAGAGATACTGGAATGGAATACTCTCCATTAAAAGGCACGCCTCAACCAAATCCCTTCCCAGCAAAAAGTGACCACCACAAACCAATTACAGTGGTGTCTCTGGAGGTTCTTTGTCTCATGTTGTCAGTATCTTTTTGATTTCACTTTGTTTTTCTTTTATTTTTTGTTTTCTTTCTTTTTTCCTTTTTTCCTCTCTTTCTTAACTTATATGTCTTTTAAGTATACATTATGACTTCCAGGCCTTGTTTTTTTTGGGGGGGGGATTTTTTTTTATTATTCGATATAATTTATTTACATTTCAAATGATTTCCCCTTTTCTAGCCCCCCCACTCCCCGAAAGTCCCGCAAGCCCCCTTCTCATCCCCTGTCCTCCCACCCACCCCTTCCCACTTCCCCGTTCTGGTTTTGCTGAATACTGTTTCACTGAGTCTTTCCAGAACCAGGGGCCACTCCTCCTTTCTTCTTGTACCTCATTTGATGTGCGGATTATGTTTTGGGTATTCCAGTTTTCTAGGTTAATATCCACTTATTAGTGAGTGCATACCATGATTCACCTTTTGAGTCTGGGTTACCTCACTTAGTATGATATTCTCTAGCTCCATCCATTTGCCTAAGAATTTCATGAATTCATTGTTTCTAATGGCTGAATAGTACTCCATTGTGTAGATATACCACATTTTTTGCATCCACTCTTCTGTTGAGGGATACCTGGGTTCTTTCCAGCATCTGGCAATTACAAATAGGGCTGCTATGAACATAGTAGACCATGTATCCTTATTACATGGTGGTTTTTGTGGAATTCCTTAGTGGTGAAAATGTCTGTCTGTCTGTCTCTTTCCGCACGCACACGTGCACTTGTGTGTGTGTGTGTGTGTGTGTGTGTGTGTGTGTGAGTGTGTGTGTGGTGTGTTTGGCTCTTCTTTGGTTGTATTGTCATATTCTGCTTTGTTTGATTTTGATTTATGTAATTTTATTATTATTCCTTGGATATCTGTTTGTCTTCTAATGAGGGATGGGAAGACTTTGGATCCAGATGGGAGTGGAGTTGAGAAACAACTGGGAGGAATAGGAGAAAGGGAATCCATAATCAGCATATATTGTATGAATAAAAAGTAACTTTCTATAAAAGACAGCAAGAAAAAGAAAAGAACACAAGAAGCACACAGTATACATTAAATTACTAAACCAGATAACTTATTATACAAGCAAAAGATCAATAATAGAAAAAAAAAGCCCAAACATAGCAATGTGAAAAAACAAGCAAAGTAAATAATATAGTCCATTTTAGGCTTACTGCTAAGTGGAGTGTAGGTAATGAGACTTCACTGAAGTGAAGTGGCTATTATTGGGCTCTTGTTTATGCCTCTCCCTCTCAGCAAAGGAAGCCACATTGCTTGGACCCGTGCAGCCACTTTTCATGCTGCCATAAATTCATTGAGTTCATTTTTTACAATTAGTATTCTTTCCTGTCATGCTGCCGAATTAGCTATATAAGCCTAGAATTTTTGTTAATTCCTTGAGATTTAATACATAATCAATAGTGCATTTGCAAATAACAATATTATTGTTTCCTTTTCTGTCTTTATGTAATGTAATTTTATTTCTATTTACTGTTTTAATGTACTTACCAGAATTTAAGTGAATAGTTGTTGCAGAGAAGACTTCCTCAACTATAGTCCATCTTAAAACAAGTGAATCTAATTTCTTAATATTTAGTATAATTTAAATGACAGACACTGTGCACTGGTGTTCAGTTGTGAAAGTAGGACTCTATTTCAAATTTACCAATTAGTGTGCTCTGTGTGTGTGTGTGTGTGTGTGTGTGTGTGTGCATGCTCATTTGTTTAATCCCAAGTATATTTGCTTGTTAAAATCTGTCAACTATTTAACAATGTCATTCGTATGGTCAAATGATTCTTTTACAACCTATTTTGGGGATTAGTTTGTAAATTTTTCCTTTCAAATCAATATTGTATTCTTTAACTCTCACTTAATTTTGGGAACATAGTTACTTTAGTGGTATTAGAATCATTTTCCATTAATGTTCATTGAAAGATATAAGCCTGCAGCTTGCTTAGGTAGCAATATGATACTATGTATTAGTTTTTGTGTATACTAATGTTATCTAAAGTGAAGCGGTAGAGAATGTTACTTCTGCTCAGTTTCAAAGAGAACATTATGAAGACTTTGACATATCATCTCATTAAATCTTTGGTATGCAGACCCCACCATTAAAGCCATTTTACAAAAAGTTTCCTTTTTTAGAAAGTTACTAATCATTCTTTCAAGTTATTTAGAAGATTCAGAACTATTCAGTTGATTTCTCTTATGACTTTTGGTAGTGTCTTTCAGTGAAGCAATGACCCCCCCCATTATATCAATTTATAGGGATAGTAATCCACAGTAAACATATTGTCTTTTAATAACAGTAGGATGAACAGTAAGATCTTCATCAATACTTTGATTTTCTTGATTATACTTTCTGTACCATTATCCTTTTAAATAATCTTTACAAGGAATCTTTTGCTATTTTAACTTTCTTCATGTTCATTGTGCTGTAAATTTCACCTATATGCTGATTTTTATTATTTCTTTTGGTATTACTTTATGTACGATGTTTTTCTTTTAATATTTTTTCATTTGAAATCTTAAGTTATTAATTTTTATCTGCATTTTCTTAATATATGTGTTTTAGCTATGAACAAAGCTTTTGTGAACATTTGTGTAAAATATTATTCAGCAAATAAATTTATAATGCATTTTGAAAAATCCCCAAAGTAAAATACCTGGATAATATTCCAAGACAACATCAGAATGCCACTGTAAAATAGAGAAAAGCTAACAATAATTTAAAGATTTTCATACTCTATACTCAGGAAAATTTTCATTGCAAGCCAGTATTTGGAATGTAATCATTCTGTAACTTACAGAGCATTTTCTTTTTTTACTTAAAATTCCATTTACCTAATGCTAAAAGATGCTGACAATCTGACAGTGGCTTTGTACTTTTTGCATGTTTTTCTATATTTAATGATTTGTCCAGACAACTTCATATTTTCTATCACATTTTATTTGAGTTTCCTGGGTTCTTCTGACAGATTAAATGTGAGTTCTTTATGAGATGCAAAAAGACACTGTAAAAATTGTCTTCAGCTTTAAAGCTTATTGGCATAATTTTATTTTTCAATGAATTCTAGAATATGTTTTGTTTCTTTTACAAGTCATGTCTATTGATGAATCATTTAAAAATTGATCTCTTTATACTTTCTTGTTTAAATGTCTCCTATGTTTTCATTTTCCAGGAATTGTGTAGTTTGGCATCTTCATATAAGTATATGATTCTTTCTATGGGAAAAACTACTACATATCTATACTACATTTTCCCATATCCCTCCCTTACCCCCATTCATCACTCCTCATCTATATCTACCTCCTTCCCCCCACTCTTTCTTCCATGTGTAATATACAGTCATTTCATCATTATCAGAAAGACGCTTCTCTCTCTACTGGATTCCTTCAGTTCATTGCCAAAGGCTGCATGATGATTAAATATCATATAATTATATTTCAGCATGTTTTCTTAATTTTCTCAACTTATGAATTTTTAAAATAAATATCATACGCTTTGTTCACCATGCTTTCACAATAATATATAAGAAAAATAGAATTTTATGGTAATTTTAAGTTTTAATCTTCACACATAAGGATAAGTCACTATGAACTGTTCACTATGAAAGAAGAATTCCTTTCTTCTGTAACTTCATGCTCTTGGTATCTAAACACAATGATTACCTAGGAGAACTGAAGAGCAACTGAAATATCTATAAGTCTAAAAAAATAATAAATATTCTCTTCAATTTCTTTCTGCAAAGAATTAAAGATTTTATAATTTAAGTCTTTCTCTTGTTTTATTAGAGTTACCCCAATATATTTCACATTATTTCAGGCTTGTGTGTGTGTATGTAGGATAATGGGGAGGTGAAATGGATAGATCACGTGAGAAAGGAGAGGGAAGGTCAGATTAAGAGAAGAAATGAGGGGAGAATTTTTGAATATTTGAGGATATTTGAGGGGTGATTTGGAGATCTACTGCGTGGAAAAGTTCTTATAATATGTAAAAGCAATTCAAATGCAATCTCCAAATAATGAGGAAGATGGAACCATTACTGGCCAACCTTTGTCATCGACTGAAGCTTCTATTACCAGGATTGGGGGCCAAAAGAAATCTTCCCATGGAAATTCCCACAGAAGTCAGGCTATGGCCAAGACAAACTGACAGTAAGGCCCAGTTGCTGGAGTCAGCACCCATACAACTCTTTGAACATGAAGAGGTCAAGTTGGTGCCTACCTTGAACCTTTACTTCTATATTCTAGTGTCTTTGGTAATGAAAGGTCCTCTGTAGGCTACCAAAAGAGAAATGTAAGCACAAGGACAGCCACAAAGCTTTCATTTATGATCTATCCTGCCTCCAAAATATGCTAAGGCAATGGTGGGAAAGAACTTGTGTGAGTGAACAACCAATGTCTGATTTGACTTGTGGCTACTACATAAGATGAAAGGCATGCTTAACTGCATGGGTGACCAAGAACCAGAATCTAGATCTCCCAGAGACCTATGGTGAAACCAGGTTAAATAAAGACAACCAAACCAAAACTAAGGGGGTCTCTGAATCTGTGCCTTCTTTTGGCACTCTTTATTTATTGTTATTTATTTTTAATTGAATAATTTCTTTATTTGCAAAATTTTCCTCTTACAGGTCTCCCCTTCTGAAACCCCCTATCCCATGCCCCCTCCCCCTGCCTCTATGAGGGTGCTCCCCCACCCACCCACTCCCATTGTCCTGCCCTGGCATCCCCAACACTGTGGCACCTTATACTATCAGGCTCAAGGTTCGCTCCTCCATCTGATGTCTGAAAAAGTCATCCTCTACCTTACCCTCTTTTGTTAATGGTCCAGTGCCCCGGAGCTCCGGAAGATCTGGCCTGTTGACACTATAGTTCTCCCATCAGGCTGCAAACACCCTCAGCTCATTTAGTCGCTTCTCCAACTCGTCCATCAGGGATCCCACACTCAGACCAATGGTTGGCCGCTAGTATCTGCCTCAGTATTTGGCAGGTTCTAGGAGAGCCTCTCAGGAGATAGCCATATCAGGGTCCCATCCACAAGCATTATCAGGGATCCACAATAGCATTGGTGACTGTATATGGGATGGATCTATAGATCTCTGGATGCCCTTTGCTTCAGTCTCTGCTCCACACTTGGTCTCCATATTTCTTCCTGTATTTTGTTCATCCTTCCTAGGGTTAGGGTTAGGGTTAGGGTTAGGGTTAGGGTTAGGGTTAGGGTTAGGGTTAGGGTTTAGGGTTAGGGTTAGGGTTAGAGTCAGGGTTAGGGTTAGGGTTAGGGTTTTATGTGGATGTCCTTAATCCACATGGACTTGAGCTTTGTACAGTGAGATTAGAATGGATCAATTTGTATTCTTCTATATGCTGACCTCTAGTTGAATTATAACCACATGTTGAAAATGCTCTTTTTTGCACTTGATGGTTTTAGCACTTTTGTCAAATATCAATTGAACATAGGTGTTTAGTATTATTTCTGGGTCTTCAATTCTATTCCATTATTCTATCTGCCTGTCACTGTACCAGTATTATAGAATTTTTATCACTGTTTCTCTGTAGTACAACTTGAGGTCAGGGATGGTTATTCCCCTAGAAGTTCTTTAATTGTTGAAATAGTTATTGCTTTCCTGAGATTTTGTTATTCCAAATAAATTTGAGAATTTCCCTTTGCAACTCTATGAAGAATTCAGTTGGAATTTTGACACAGATTGCATCAAATCTGTCGATTATTTTCAGCAAGATCACATTTTTACTATATTAATCCTGCCAATCCACGAACATGGGCAATCTTTCCATCTTCTGAGGTCTTCTTTGATTTCTTTTTCAGAGATGTGAAGTTCTTGTTGTAGAGATGTTTCACTACTTTGGTTAAAATCACACCAAGTTATTTTATATTGGTTGTGACTATTGTAAAAGGTGTCCTTTCCCTAATTTCATTCTAAGCCTATTTATCCTTTGAGTATAGGAACTGTGTGATTCCTATAATCCAAAACTACTGATTTGTGTGAGTTGATTTTATATCTGGCCTCTTTTCTAAAGTTGTTTATCAGCTGTAGATGTTCACTGATAGAATTTTTGATGTCAGTTAAGTATAAGATCATATCATTTGCAAATAGTATTATTTTGAGTCCCTGATTTTACTGGAAATGTTTCAAGTTTCTCTTCATTTAATTTGATATTGGCTAATGGTTTCATGTATATTGATTTTACTATATTTAGGTATAGGACTTCAATTCTTGATCCTCCCAACACTTTTAACACAAAGGGATAAATATTTTCAGCATCTAATAAATGATCGTGTAGTTATTTTCTTTGAGTTTGTTTATATAGTAGATTACATTGATTCTTTTCAGTATATTGAACCATCCCTGCATCCCTTGGATGAAGCCTACTTAATCATGGTGAATGATGATTTTGATGTGTTCTTGGAATCAGTTTGTAAGAATTTTATTGAGTATTTTTGCATCAATATTTATAAAGGAAATTAGTCTGAAGTTCTCTTTCTTTGTGTGATTTTTGGTATCAGCATAACTGTGCCTTCATAAAATGAATTGGGAAGTGTTCCTTCTGTTTCTATTTTGTGGAATAGTTGGAAGAGTATTGGTATTAGTTTTTCTTTGAAGGTCTGCTAGAATTCTGTATTAAACCCTTCTGGTTCTGAGCTTTGTTTTTTTTGGGAGAATTTAATGACTACTTCTATTTCTTGAGGTTTATGGGACTATTTAGATGGTTTATCTCATCCTAATTTAACTTGGTATTTGGTATCTATGTAGAAAATTGTCCATTTCATTCACATTTTCCAGTTTTGTTGAATATAGCCTTTTGTATATAGGATCTGATGATTTTTTGAATTTCCTCAGTTTCCATTGATATGTGTTCCTATTCATTTCTGATTTTGTTAATTTGGATACTGTCTGTGCCCTCTCATTAGTCTGGCTAAGGGTATATCTATCTTGTTGATTTTGGTTTCAAAGAGTGGTTTTGTTGATTCTTTTTTATATAGTTCCTTTTGTTTCTACTTGGTTAATTTCAGCCCTGAGTTTGATTATGTACTGCTGTCTACTCCTCTTCAGGGTATTTGCTTCTTTTTGTTCTAGATCTTTCAGGTGTGCTGTCAAGCTGCTAGGGCATTCTCTTTCCAGTTTCTTTTTGGATGTACCCGGGGGTATGAGTTTTCTCTTAGCACTGTTTTTTTTTTTTGTGTCCCATAAATTTCTTTCTTTATTTCTTCCTTGACCAAGTTATCATTGAGTAGGGCATTGTTGGGCTTCCAAGTATATGTGGGATTTCTCTTGTTTTTGTTGCTATTGAATACCAACATTAGTCTGAGGTGATCTGGGATTATTTCAGTCTTCTTATATCTGTTGAGACCTGTTTTGTGACCAAATATATGGTCAGTTTTATAGAAGGTACCATGAGGTGCTTAGAAAAAGGTATATTCTTTTGTTTTAGGCTGAAATGTTCTATAGATACCTGCTAAATCTCTTTGGTCCAAAACTTCTGTTAATTTCACTGTGTCTCTGTTTAGTTTGTGTTTCCATTTTCTGTCCATTGCTGAGAGTGGGGTGTTGAAGACTAGTACTATTATGGTTTGAAGTGCAATGTGTGCTTTGAGCTTCAGTAAAGATTCTTTTATGAATGTGAGTTCCCTTGCATATGGAGCATAGATGTTAAGAATTGAGAGAAATCTTAGTAGATTTTTTTTCCTTTGATGAATATGAGGTGTCCTTCCTTATCCTTTTTGATAACTTTTGGTTGACAGTTTATTTTATTTGATATTAGAATTGCTACACCAGCTTCTTTCTTGAAACCATTTGCTTGGAAACTTGTTTTCCAGTTCCTTACTCTGAGTAAGTGTCTGTCTTTGACACTGAGGTTTCCTGCATGCAGCAAAATGGTGGGTCCTGCTTATGTAACCAGTCTGTTACTCTATGTCTTTTTATTGGGGAATTGAATACATTGAAGTTAAAAGATTAAGGAATAGTGATTGTTGCTTCCAGTTATTTTTTGGTGTTATTTTTATGTTTGTTGGGCTATCTTCTTTGGGGTTTGTTGAAAGAAGATTACTTTCTTGCTTTCTCTAGGATATAGTTTCCCTCCTTGTGTTGGTGTTTTCCATCTATTGTCCTTTGTATGGCTAGAATTGTGGAAAGATATTGTGTAAATTTGGTTTTGTTATGGAATATCTTGGTTTCTCCATATATGGCAATTAAGAGTTTTCCTGGGTATAGTCGTCTGGGCTGGCATTTGCGTTCTCTTAGGATCTTTATGAAATATGCCCAGGATCTTCTAGCTTTCATAGTCTCTGGTGAGAAGTCTGGTGTAATTCTGATAGGTCTATCTTTATAAATTACTTGACCTTTTTTCCCTTTCTGCTTTTAATATTCTTCATTTTGTACATTTGCTGTTTAGACTATTATGTGACAGGAGGAATTTTTTTTCTGGTCCAATCTATTCGGAGTTCTATAGGCATTTTGTATGTTTTGAGCATCTCTTTCTTTAGGTTAGGAAAGTTTGCTTCTATAATTTTGTTGAAGATATTTACTGGCCCTTTAACTTGGGAATCTTCACTATCTTCTAACTGGCCCTTTAACTTGGGAATCTCACTATTATACTTAGGTTTAATATTTTCCTTGTGTCCTGGATTTTCTGGATGTTTTGGGTTGGGAGCTTTATGCACTTTGCCTTTTCTTTTACTCTTGTGTCAATGTTTTCTATGGTATTTTATGCAAATGAGATTTTCTCTTCTATATCTTGTATTATCTTGGTTATGCTTGTATCCTGATCTCCTGATCCCTTTCCTAGATTTTCTCTCTCCAGTGTTGTATCCTTTTGTGATTCCTTTATTGTTTCTATTTCTACTTTTAGAACCTGGATGGTTTTCTTCAATTCTTTTACATGTTTGTTTGTGTTTTCCTTTAAGGAATTTTTTTGTGTTTCCTTTTTATTGTTGTCTATCTGTTTACCTCTGTTCTCTGTTTCTTTTACCTCTGTTCTCTATTTCTTTTTTGTTGTTGTTATTTGTTTGTTTGCTTGCTGTTTATTTTTTATTGGATATTTTATTTATTTACATCTGAAATGTTATCCCCTTTCCTGATTTTCTCCCAAGTAACCCCTTATTCCATCTCTCTCCTCCTGCTTCTATAAGGGTATGCCCCTACCCACCTACCCACTCCTGCCTCCCTGCCCTCACATTCAGCTACACTGGGGCATTGAGCATTCATATGTCCAAGGGCCTCTTCTCCCATTGAAGTCCAACAAGTCCATCCTCTATTACATGTGCAGCTGGAGTCATTGGTCCCTCCATATATATACTCCTTGTTTAGTGGTTTAGATCCTGGGAGCTCTGCTTGGTTGATATTGTTGTCCTTCCTATGGTGTTGCAAATTCCTTCAGCTCCTTCAACCCTTTCTCTAACTCCTCCATTGGGAAACCAGTGATCAGTTCAATGGTTGGCTGTGAGCATCTGACTCTGTATATGTCAAGCTCTGGCAGAGCCTCTCAGAAGATAGCTATATCAGGCTCCTATCAGGATATACTTCTTGACATCCACAATAGTGTCTACATTTGGTGACTGTATATGGAAGAGATCCCCGTGTGGGGAAGTCTTTGGATGGACTTTCTTTCAGTCTCAGCTCCACACTTTGTCTTCATATTTGCTCCAGTAATTTCTTACCCTTCCTAAACGGAGCAAAGCACCCATACTTCTTCCTGAGAAGAAGTATGGGTGCTTCTTCCTGAGAAGAAGTATTCCTTCTTCTAAAGCTTAATGTTGTCTGTGAATTGTTTCTTGAGTATTCTGAGCTTTGGTGCTAATATATACTTATCAGTGAGTTCATACCATGTGTGTTCTTTTGTGATTGGGTTACCATACTCAGGATGATATTTTCTAGTTCCATTCATTTCTAAGAATTCCTAAGAATTTCATGAATTCATAGTCTTTAATAGCTGAGCAGTACTACATTATGTAAATGTACCACATTTTCTGTATTCATTTCTCTGTTGAAGGACATCTATGTTGTTTCCAGCTTCTGGCCATTATAAATAAGGCTGGTATGAACATCGTGGAGCATGTGTCCTTGCTATATGTTGGAGCATTTTCTGTGTATATGCCCAGGAGTAGTATAGATGTGTCCTCAGGTAATACTGTGTCCAATTTTCTGAGGAACCACCAGACTGATTTCCAGAATGGTACCAACTTATATGGAGTTACATATTTCCTTCTTAAAGTCCTCTAGCCTCACTATGAGATATGATTTTAAATCAGAATATTGCTTTTCTGATGTGTTGGGGTATCCAGAACTGTGGTGAGAGAACTGTGTTCTGATTTTGCCAAGTAGCTTTGGTTTCTGTTACTTATGTTCTAGCCCTTGCCTCTAGACATCAGGTTATTTCTGGTGTTAGCTAGTTTTACTGCCTATGACTGTGGCTTTTCCCTCCTGCAAGTATGTGTGTCAGTACTCATGAAAGATCAGTTCTCTCCAGGTGATATTTGCGTCTGGAGAGCTGTGGCAAAAGGTCAGCTCCTGGTGGCAAAAGGAAACAGGAAGGGTTCTGTCCCAGGTTTCTCCTTGGTTTCTGTGTCCCAAGAACTCTGGGCGGTCCCTCAGAGGAGAAGTGGTTGTCTTACCTGTTTTTACATGTGGTATTTGGGTATGGAGGACTGTGCCAGGGTATCAGGTCTGCGGTACTGAGGCACAGGATCTGCTCTGGGTGCAGACAGAATCATGATTCTTTTATTTTGCTGTTGGCTTGATTTGTACAACTTCAATGTGATTGGTTTTATTTTATCTCATTATATTTTTGTTAATAAATTAAAAATTCTAAGACAAAAGACAGAGAATATATATATATATATATATATATATATATATAGATAGATAGATAGATAGAGAGAGAGAGAGAGAGAGAATTCCTGGATGACTAGTCTACATATTGAAACAATATCTCAAAAAATGATGAAGAAGAGTGAAAATTTCAATTACTTTACAGAAAAAAGTTATTAGGATACTTGCATGTAGGAGAGGAAATAAAGTCACATCAGTCATTGAAAGGGCAAACAGCTAAAATGAGAGTCACATGATTATATAACCAAAAGCCACTCAAGGGATAGCAAAAATAAAAAAGCAGCTTAACATATGAAAGATGCTTACTCTGTGGAATCTGTGCTCTAATTACCAACATATCCTCCTGAGATGGATAAATGTCAGTGCAAAATCTTGTTGCTTTCATTACTTTGGGCTGCTTATAAATATTGCTTTCATTTGGGGCAGGTGATTTCTCAATTATTACTATATTCTGAATTAAATCCTCTGGCTTTCAACATTACATTTTCTCCTGATTAAGTTATTAGATATTTTTGTCTCGATTGTTTTCGTTTTATAATATATTCTTGGAAATTTTGGTTTATGATCAGACAATGAGAACTTTAAGAACATCTGATAATCATTGATGCTACTATTTAGGATTCTAGATGGTAACATCTTGAAAGAATTATGGGTAATTTTTTCTTTATGTCTCAAAGAAGAAACTTAAAATCTATGAAATCACCCTAGATAATAAAATTAGAAGGAGTTAATATGATATTACAACTGAAAAATACTGGAGAAAATACAGTGATCAAACAATAAGACATGTAAATATTTAAGTGTACAGTTTAAAAATACTAATTTTTGAAGATATAGCAACAAATTGTTAATATACAAAGCCTATTATGTCTCTCATGATCTTTCTCATTCCTGAAAAATGCAAGTGTTGCTAATATTTCAGCTTAAAACAAACATTAAATACTTCTGTATCTGGCTCAAGAATGCATGATGGGTCATTAAAATGTAAGTACTTACAGAGTTAGTGCATCCATCATTTCTTAAATTATGTTTTGGTTAGTTTTACTCTTAGACATGGGTAAATTGAAAGACAGTCATAAAAAAGGAGTAGGTATCACTCAATTAAACAAATTCAAGCCTTGCCTATTCTTCTTAGTTTTACTAAAAGAATTATTAAGTATTTGATAGCTATATATAAATACTGTTGTCATAATACAAATATAGAATATATTTTCCCATGTAGAAATTTTTGTGGAAGAGTTAATAGTAATATTATATGGTTAAACAGTTTGTATTTATGTTTAACAATATATTTATATTCAATTATTTTACAAACATAATTTTTATATATTTCTAAATATAATACATTATATGATAAAGTAATTATATTTATAACATATTCTATTATAAATATAAATAAGTTAATTAATAATTAATGTTATAAATAATTAAAATTATATATGTATATATACATAAATATATATGTATATGTTTTTAAACAAATTAGAGGCCATGAGTTTTAAAGGGAACTAACTGGAGGTATGCATACATAAATTGTTGGAGGAATGGAAGTAGAGAAATTGTGTAAATATATTTTAACTTCAAAATAAACATCATCATTGCCTTTTCAATTAGTTTGTATTGTTACCTAGTTTAATTTTTGAGATTATAAGATAATCATATCACTTTCCCCTTGCCTTTCTTTATGGCAAATGTTCATATATACCCATCCTTCCTCTATTTCAAATTCATGGCATCTTTTTTCATTAATTGTTATTACTTATGTATACTAGAGTTTTGTTTCTTATGGACATGATTGATGACCAAACATACTAGAAGTTCCATGTGCTTCTTTTTAAAGACCTATGTAACATCAGATAAAAAAAAAAGTCAGTTGGAGAGTGTTGGGTCACAAATTATTATGGTACTTTATTAGCTGAAAAGAATGCAAAGTCAGCATAAATGGAAAAAACAGTTTGGAATAGTAAGTTTTGTACTGGATATAAGATACC
Source organism: Apodemus sylvaticus (assembly GCF_947179515.1). Lineage (NCBI taxonomy): Eukaryota > Metazoa > Chordata > Mammalia > Rodentia > Muridae > Apodemus > Apodemus sylvaticus. Next base: position 29,418,841 of record NC_067479.1, on the reverse strand, counting down.
ATTCAGCCGGGCGGTGGTGGCGCACGCCTGTAATCTCAGCACTCTGGGAGGCAGAGGCAGGTGGATCTCTGAGTTCGAGGCCAGCCTGGTCTACCAAGCGAGTTCCAGGACAGCCAGGGCTATACAGAGAAACCCTGTCTTGAAAAAAACAAAATCCAAAAAATCCAAAAAAAAAAAAAAAAAAAAAAGATACCATTCATAGAATGAGGTACTTTCTCCTGTATATATCCAATGCACACTTTTGCACTTTTCACAAGAAATTTGTAATAACTTGAATCAAGAGGATATTTTTGACAGTAAATAATTTTATGGCCTCCATGAAGCCAGATCTTTCATTCAGGCTCTGATTAAACTCTAAAATGATGGATTAAATAAATATAGTCATTGCATCTGGACATCAGGACTGGTGGATGATTGCTTTCTTACTTATATTCCCTTCATTTCCATTTTATTGCCCTTCAAGATTTTTTACTACTGTAAATAATCATAGAAATAATAATCATAGAAATAAATATCATAGAATAGATGGACACATCTGCCTTTTTATTAAATTAATGGAAATATCTTTACTTTTTCACAGTACAATAGATGAATATACGATTGTTGTATGTAGCCTTTTTATGTTGAGAAATGTGCACTCAATTCCTTCTCTTCTAGATTTTTAAAAATAATGATGGGATACTGTAAAAGATTTTTCTGGATCTTTTCATCTCATATCTGTTCTTGAGTCCATTTATGTCATACATTTTTTTTGAGAATATTTTGAAACAAGGCAACAATGAAGTTTGCAAAATGGATGATGCCTTCCCTTTTGAAAGGTTAGGGTTGAGCATCTGATGTTGTGTGATAACATTTTGTGAAGACCTTTAAAAATTACAATTGATCCTCTATAATCTTATCACCAATTCACTCACTACATAAATGTAATTCTCTAAAGATTTGATTGTAATTTTAACAATATCCACAGCACTTTCCAGGAAAAAGAAGTTTGTAGGAAGAACTGACTTACTTTCTTCATATTATACAGAGACAAATACATTGACAAATACACATACATACATATATGTATATACACATATATATGCATATGTACATAATACATGCATACATGCATACATACATAAGAGATGAAGGGAAATAGTAGACTATTTGGGAGGAAGAACTGAAAAGGAAAGAGAAATAACAAAGTAATGGAGACAATTATCACCAAAATTTATTGTGAAGTCCATCACATTTAAAAGAAAAAGAAGAAACTACCATCCTCACCCTTTTGAAGATTCTCTTCATCCGTCCCAGATTTTGTACAATGAATTTATCATTTACCAGGTAAACGTGCCATCTTTAGGTCCCCAACTACCACTTGATTTCTCTTTTAATTTTATCAATTGTTCAACTCTTCCTATTCCTTTTTATATAATTTCAAGAAAAAATTTAAAATATTTTCTTTTTCTTTTTTGTTTGTTTGCCTTCTTAGAGAAATATTAATGCACTCTCAGATTTTTTATTATTTTCTTTATTTACATTTTCAACGCTATCCCCTTTCCCCCTTTCCCCTCTGAAAACAGCCTATCCGACCTCCTCTCCCCTTGTTCACTAACCCACCCACTCCTGCTTCCCTGACCTAGCATTCCTCTGTCCTGGGGCAAGGAGCCTTCACAGATCCAAGAGCTTCTCCTCTTACTGATGTCCGACCAGCCCATGCTCTGCTACTCATGCAGCTGCAGCCGTGGGTCCTTCCGTGTGTACTCTTTGGTTGGTGGTTAAGTCCCTGGGAGCTCTGATGCTACTGGTTGGTTCACATTGTTGTTCCTCCCATGGGACTGTAAACCCCTTCAGCTTCTTTCTCTAGCTTCTCCATTTGGGACCCAGTGCTCAGTTCAATGGTTGTCTGAGAACACCCTCCTCTATATTTGTCAGGCACTGGCAGGGCCTCTTTGGAAACATCTATATCAGGATCCTGCCTGCCAGCACTTGTTGGTATCCACAATCTTGTCTGGGTTTGGTAACTGTATATGGGATGGATTCCCAGGTGGGACAGTCTCTGGATAGTCTTTCCTTCAGTCTCTGCTCCACACTTTGTATATATCTTCCCATGGATATTTTGTTCCCTATCTAAGGTCTTCCTTCTTCTTGAGTTGTGGTCTGAATTATATCTTGGGTATTCCAAGCTTCTGGGCTAATATCCATTTATTAGGCAGTACATACCATGTGTGATCTTATGTGAGGGTTACCTCACTAAGGATGATGTTTTCTACTTTCATCCATTTGCCTACGAATTTCATGAATTCATTGCTTTTAATAGCTGAGTAGTAGAAAATTGTATAAATGTATCACATTTTCTGTATCCATTACTCTGCTGAAGGACATCTGGTTTTATACCAGCTTCTGGCTATTATAAATAAGAATGCTATACATATAGTAGAGAATGTGTTCTTATTACACTTTGGAGCATGTTCTGGGTATATGCCCAGGAGTGTTATAGCTGGGTCTTCAGATAGTGCAATGTTTAATTTTCTGAAGAACTGCCAAAATGATTTCCAGAGTAGTTGTACTTTCTATCTTGCACTCTCACCAGAAATCCTCTTTCTCCACAACTTTGCCAGCATTTGCTGTCCCCTGAGGCTTTTTTTTTGTTTTTTGTTTTTGTTGTTTGTTTATTTTTGGTTTTTCGAGAAAAGGTTTTGCTGTGTATCTGTGTGATAGCCCTGGCTGTCCTGGAACTCACTCTGTAGACCAGGCTGGCCTCAAACTCAGAGATCTGCCTGCCTCTGCCTCCCAAATCCTGGGATTTAAAGGTGTGTGCCTCCGCTGCCTGGCTCCCCTGAGATTTTTATCTTAGCCATTCTGACTAGTGTGAGGTGGATTCTGAGGGTTGTTTTGATTTGTATTTTCCAGGTCATTAAGGATGTTGAACATTTCTTTAGGTGCTTGTCAGCCATTTGGTATTTCTCAGTTGAGAATTCTTTGTTCAGCTCTATATTCCATTTTTTAATATGGTTATTTGGTTCTCTGGAGTCTAAATTCTTGGGTTCTTTGTATATGTTGGATATTAATCCTTTATTGGATGTGGGATTAGTAAAGATCTTTTCCCAATCTGTTGGTTGCCATTTTGCTCTATTGACAGTGTTCTTTGCCTTACATAAGATTTGCAATTTTATGAGGTCTCATTTGTCAATTCTTGATCTTAGAGCATAAACCATTGTTTTTCTGCTCAGGAACATTTCCCCTGTACTGATGTGCTTGAGAGTCTTCCCCACTTTCTCTTCTACTAGTTTCAGTGATAAGGTTTTATGTGGAGGTCGTTGATCCATTTGGACTTGAGCTTTGTACAAGGGGATAAGAATGGATTAATTTGCATTCTTCTACATGCTAACTGCCAGTTTAACCTGCACCACTTGTTGAAAATGCTGTCTTTTATCCCCCCTTCCCCGACACTGGATGGTTTTAGATCTTTTGTCAAAGATCAAGTGACCATAGGTGTGTGGGCTCATTTCTGGGTCTTCCATTCTATTGCTGCCTGTCACTATACCAATACCATGCAATGTTTTATCCTGATTGCTCTGTAGTACAGCTTGAGGTCAGGGATGGTGATTCTGACAGAAGTTCTTTTATTGCTGAGAATAGTTTTCCCAATCCTGTTTTTTTTTTGTTGTTGTTGTTGTTTGTTTGTTTGTTATTCTAGATGAATTTGCAAATTGCTCTTTCTAGCTGTATAAAGAATTAAGTTGGAATTTTGATGGGGATTGCATGGAATCTGTAGAATTCTTTTGGCAAGATGGGCATTTTAATTATATTTGTATTGTCAATCCATGAGCATGGGAGATCTTTCCATTTCCTGAGATCTTCTTCATATCTTTCCTCAGAGACTTGAAGTTATTGTAATACAGATCTTTACATTTTTTAGTTAGAGTCAAACCAGGTTATTTTATATTATTTGTGACTATTGTGAAGGCAGTTGTATTCTACTTTTTCAGCCTGTTTATCCTTTGATTAGAGGAAGGCCACTGGTTTGTGTGAATTAATTTTATATCCAACCACTTTGCTGAGGTTGTGTATCAGGTTTAGGAGTTCTCTGGTGGAATTTTAGGTGTCACTTGAGTATACTATCATATCATCTGCAAATAATGATATTTTGACTTCGTTCTTTCCAATATGTATCCCTTTGACATCTTTTTGTTGTCTAATTGCTCTGGCTAGGATTTCAATTACTATATTGAATAGGTATGGAGAAAGTGTTCAGCCTTGTTTAGTCCCTAATTTCAGTGGGATTGCTTTGAGTTTCTCTCCATTTAGTTTGATATTGGCTAATGGTTTTCTGTCTATTGCTTTTACTATGATTAGGTATGGGCCTTGAATTTCTGATCTTTCCAAGACTTTTGTCATGAGTGGGTGTGGGATTGAGTCAGATGCTTTTTTAGCATCTAATGAGATGATCATGTGTTTTTTTTCTTTGTTTTTTTTTTTTTATGTAGTAGAATAAGTTGATGGATTTCCTTAGATTGAACCATCCCTGTATCCCTGGGATGAAGCCTACTTGATCATGATGGATGATCATTTTGATGTGTTCTTGGAATCGGTTTGCAAGAATTTTATTGAGTATTTTTGCATCAATATTTATAAGAGAAATTGGTCTGAAGTTCTTCTTCTTTATAGGTTCTGTTGTGTGTAGGTATCAGTGTAATTGTGGCTTCATAGAACGAATTGGGTAATGTTCCTTCTGTTTCTATATTGTGGAATACCTTGGAGAGTATTGGTATTAAGTCTTCTTTGAAGGTCTGATAGAACTCTAAACTAAACCCATCTATCTGGTCCTGGTATTTCCTTGGTTGGGAGACTATTGATGACTGCTTCTATTTCATTTGGGGTTATGGTGCTGTTTAGAACATTTATCTGATCCCGATTTAATTTTTGTAACTATTATTTGTCTAGGAAATTGTCCATTTCATCCAGATTTTCCAAGTTTGTTAAATAAAGGCATTTGTAGTAGGATCTGATAATCTTTTGGATTTCCTTGGTTTCTGTTGTTATGTCTACTTCTCATTACTGATTTTTGTTAATTTGGATACTGTCTCTGTGTTCTAGGTTTAGACTAGACAAGGGTTTATCTATCTTGTTTATTTTCTCTAAGAACCAGCTCCTGTTTTGGTTGATTCTTTGAATAGTTCTTTTTGTTTCTTCTTGATGGATTTCAGTCCTGACTTTGATTATTTCCTGCCATCTACTCCTCTTGTGTGTATTTGCTTCTTTTTGTTCTAGAAATTTAAGGTGTAATGTCAAGCTGCTAGTATATGCTCTCTCAGGTTTCTTTTTGCATGCACTCAGAGCTATGAGTTTTCCTTTTAGGGCTGCCTTCATTGTGTCCCACAGATTAGGGTATGTTTTAACTTCATTTTCAATAAATTCTAAAAAGTTTTTAATTTCTTTCTTTATCTCTTCCTTGTCGATGTTATCATTGAGCAGAGTGCTGTTCAGATTCCACATAAATGTGAGCTTTCTATTGTTTTTGATGATATTCAATATCAGCTTTAATCTGGGACCATTTGCTTGGAAATTTGTTTTTCAGCCTTTTACTTTGAGGTAGTGTCTCTCTTTTTTACTTATTTAGGTGTAGTGGCTATTCCTGGTTGTCAACTTGACTATATCTGGAATGAACTACAATCTAGAATTGGAAGGCTCACCTATGATCCTAATTTGGAGGCTCAGAGATATAAGTTTCTGACCTGGATCTTGGTATGGAGATCTTGAAGCATAGTGGCTAAGACAAGGAGATCTCTGAATTCAAGATCATTTGGGATTAAAGGCATGGATGCACACACCTTTAATCTTGGCCTTACCTTCTGCTGCAGTCCTACAGCCTTTAATCTGGGCTATACACTGGCTGGAGAGATATAAGGACATTGGAAGAAGGACGATTCTCTCACTCTTCCTTGCCTGCTTGCCTTGTGGGACTGAGCAACTGCTAGATCCTTGGACTTCCATCCACAGCTGCTGTTGCCATCCATTTTGGGGGAATTGGACTACAGACTGTAAGTCATCGATAAATTCCCAAACTATATAGAGATTGCCCATACATTCTGTGACTCTAGAGAACCCAAACTAATACAGTAGGTTTCTTGTATGCAGCAAAATGTTGGATCCTGTTTATGTAGCCAGTCTGTTAACCTATGTCTTTTTTATTGGGGAATTGAGCCCATTGAAATTAAGAGAAATTAAGGAAAAGTGATTGTTGCTTCCTGGTATTATTGTTGTTAAAGATTGCGTTATGCTTATGTGGTCCCCTTCTTATTGGTTTGTTAATGGAAGATTATTTACTTGCTTTTCCTAGGGGGTTGTTTCCCTCCTTGTGTTGGAGTCTACCCTTTATTATCCTTTTAAGGGCTTGATTTGGGGAAAGATATTGTGTAAGCTTGGTTTTGTCATGGAGAATCTTGGTTTCTCCATCTATGGTAATTGAGTTTTGCTAAGTATTCTAGCCTGGGTTGGCATTTGTGTTCTCTTAGCATCTTTACGACACCTGCCCAGGATCTTCTAGCTTTCATAGTCTCTGGTGAAAAATCTGGTGTAATTTTGATAGGTCTGCCTTTGATGTTTGGATAATTATGTGGCAGCAGGAAATTCTCTTTTGGTCCAATCTATTTGGAGTTCTTTAGGCTTCTTCTAAGTCCATGGGTATTTCTTTCTTTATGTTAGGGAAGTTTTCTTCTACCATTTTTTGAAGATATTTACTGGTCCTTTAAGTTGGGAGTCTTCACTATCTTCTATACCTATTATCCTTAGGTTTGGTCTTCTCAATGTGTCCTGGATTTTCTGGATTTTTGGGTCAGGAGCTTTTTGCACTTTGCATTTTCTTTGACTGTTTTGTCAACGTTTTCTATGGTATCTTTTTTTTGATTCTTCCTCCTTTTTATTTATTCGATATATTTTTTATTTACATTTCAAATGATTTCCCCTGTTCTAGCCCCCCACTCCCCGAAAGTCCCATAAGCCGCCTTTTCTCCCCCTGTCCTCCCACCCAATCCTTCCCACTTCCCTGTTCTGGTTTTGCCCTATACTTCTACACTGAGTCTTTCTAGAACAAGGGGCCACTCCTCCTTTCTTCTTGTACCTCATTTGATGTATGGATTATGTTTGGGGTATTCCAGTTTTCTAGGTTAATATCCACTTATTAGTGAGTGCATACCATGAGTCACCTTTTGAGTCTGGATTACCTCACTTAGTATGACGTTTTCTAGCTCCATCCATTTGCCAAAGAATTTCATGAATTCATTGTTTCTAATGGCTGAATAGTACTCCATTGTGTAGATATACCACATTTTTTGCATCCACACTTCTGTTGAGGGATACCTGGGTTCTTTCCAGCATCTGGCAATTATAAATAGGGCTGCTATGAACATAGTAGAGCATGTATCCTTATTACATGGTGGGGGATCCTCTGGGTATATGCCCAGGAGTGGTATAGCAGGATCTTCTGGAAGTGAGGTGCCCAGTTTTCGGAGGAACCACCAGACTGATTTCCAGAGTGGTTGTACCAATTTGCAACCCCACCAGCAGTGGAGGAGTGTTCCTCTTTCTCCACATCCTCTCCAACACCTGCTGTCTCCTGAATTTTTAATCTTAGCCATTCTGACTGGTATAAGGTGAAATCTCAGGGTTGTTTTGATTTGCATTTCCCTAATAACTAATGAAGTTGAGCATTTTTTAAGATGCTTCTCCGCCATCCGAAGTTCTTCAGGTGAGAATTCCCTGTTTAACTCTGTACCCCATTTTTTAATAGGGTTGTTTGGTTTCCTGGAGTCTAACTTCTTAAGTTCTTTATATATATTGGATATTAGCCCTCTATCTGATGTAGGATTGGTGAAGATCTTTTCCCAATTTGTTGGTTGCCGATTTGTCCTTTTGATGGTGTCCTTTGCCGTACAGAAACTTTGTCATTTTATGAGGTCCCATTTGTCAATTCTTGATCTTAGAGCATACGCTATAGGTGTTCTGTTCAGAAATTTTCTCCCTGTACCAATGTCCTCAAGGGTCTTCCCCAGTTTCTTTTCTATTGGCTTCAGAGTGTCTGGCTTTATGTGGAGGTCCTTGATCCATTTGGATTTGAGCTTAGTACAAGGCGATAAAGATGGATCAATTCGCATTGTTCTACATGCTGACCTCCAGTTGAACCAGCACCATTTGTTGAAAAGGCGATCTTTTTTCCATTGGATGTTTTCAGCCCCTTTGTCAAGGATCAAGTGGCCATAGGTGTGTGGGTTCATTTCTGGATCTTCAATCCTGTTCCATTGATCTGCCTGCCTGTCACTGTACCAATACCATGCAGTTTTTAACACTATTGCTCTGTAGTATTGCTTGAGGTCAGGGATACTGATTCCCCCAGAATTTCTTTTGTTGCTGAGAATAGTTTTAGCTATCCTGGGTTTTTTGTTATTCCAGATGAATTTGTTAATTGCTTTTTCTAACTCTGTGAAGAATTGAGTTGGGATTTTGATGGGTATTGCATTGAATCTGTATATTGCTTTTGGCAAAATGGCCATTTTAACTATATTGATTAACTATATTGATTCTGGCGATCCATGAGCATGGGAGGTTTTCCCATTTTTTGAGGTCTTCTTCCATTTCCTTCTTCAGAGTCTTGAAGTTCTTGTCGTAAAGATCTTTCACATGTTTGGTAAGAGTCACCCCAAGGTACCTTATACTGTTTGTGGCTATTGTGAAGGGGGTCATTTCCCTAATTTCTTTCTCAGCCTGCTTATCCTTTGAGTATAGGAAGGCCACTGATTTGCTTGAGTTGATTTTATAACCTGGCACTTTGCTGAAGTTGTTTATCAGCTGTAGGAGTTCTCTAGTGGAGTTTATTGGGTCACTTAGGTAGACTATCAAGGTGTAAGAGTGATTTTCAATAGCAACAAAAACAACAGAAAGTCCACATACATATGGAGGCTGAATAATACTCTACTCAATGACACCTTGACCAAAGAAGAAATAAAGAAAGAAATCAGAGACTTTTTGGAATTTAATGAAAATCAAGGCACAACATACCCAAATCTTTGGGACACAATGAAAGCAGTGCTAAGAGGTAAACTCATAGCCCTGAGTGCCTCCAAAAAGAAAATGGAGAGAGCATACACTAGCAGCTTAATGACACACCTGAAAGTCCTGGAACAAAAAGAAGCCAATTCACCCAGAAGGAGTAGAAGGCAGGAAATTATCAAACTCAGGGCTGAAATCAATCAATTGGAAACAAAGCGAACCGTACAAAGAATTAACGAATCCAGGAGCTGGTTCTTTGAGAAAATCAACAAGATAGATAAACCCTTAGCCAGACTGACCAAAGGGCACAGAGAAAGTATCCAAATTAACAAACTTAGAAATGAAACGGGAGATATAACAATGGAAACTGAGGAAATCCAAAAAATCATCAGATCCTACTACAAGAGCCTGTACTCAACACAACTGGAGAATCTGGAGGAAATGGACAATTTCCTTGACAGATACCAAATACCAAAATTAAATCAGGAACAAATAGATCATCTAAACAGTCCCATAATGCCTAAAGAAATAGAAGGAGTCATAGAAAGTCTTCCAAGCAAATAAAAGCACAGGACCAGATGGTTTCAATGCAGAATTCTATCAGACCTTCAAAGAAGAGTTAACACCAATACTCTTCAAACTATTCCACAAAATAGAAACAGAAGGAACACTACCCAATTCCTTCTACGAAGCCACAATTACGCTGATACCAAAGCCACACAAAGATCCAACAAAGAAAGAGAACTTCAGACCAATTTTCCTTATGAACATCGATGCAAAAATACTCAATAAAATTCTTGCCAACCGAATCCAAGAACACATCAAAACAATCATCCACCATGATCAAGTAGGCTTTATCCCGGGAATGCAGGGTTGGTTCAATATACGGAAATCCATCAATGCAATCCACTACATAAACAAACTCAAAGAAAAAAACCACATGGTCATTTCATTGGATGCTGAAAAAGCATTTGACAAAATTCAGCATCCTTTCATGCTTAAAGTCTTGGAAAGAACGGGAATGCAAGGCCCATACCTAAACATAGTAAAAGCAATATACAGCAAACCGGTAGCCAGCATCAAACTAAATGGAGAGAAACTTGAAGCAATCCCACTAAAATCAGGGACTAGACAGGGCTGCCCCCTCTCTCCTTATCTTTTCAATATTGTACTTGAGGTACTAGCTCGGGCAATTCGACAACATAAGGAGGTCAAAGGGATACAAATTGGAAAGGAAGAAGTCAAACTATCATTATTTGCAGATGACATGATAGTCTACCTAAGTGATTTCTATGGTATCTTATGTACCTAAGATTTTCTCTTCTATCTCTTGTATTCTGTTGTTGCTTGCATCTATCTATGACTCATTATTTCTTTCCTAGATTTTATATCTTCAGTGTTGCCTCTGTTTGTTATTTCTTTATTGTTTCAACTTCCATTTTTTGATCCTGGATGGTTTTGTTCAGTTCCTTCATCTGTTTGCTTGTGTTTTCCTGTAATTCTTTAAGGGCTTCTACCTGTTTACCTGTGTTCTCCTGTATTTCTTTAAGGGAGTTATTTATGTTCTTCTTCAAGTCCTCTATCAGCATCATGAGATGAGATTTTAATTCCAACTCTTGCTTTTCTGGTGTGTTGGTGTATACAGGACTTGCTGTGGTGGGAGAACTGGGTTCTGTGGTGCCAGTAGCCTAGGATTCTGTTTGTAGGCTTCCTGTGCTTGCCTTTCACCATCTGATTATCTCTGCTGTTAGTTGGTCTTGCTGTCTCTGGGTGGAGCTTGTCCCTCCTGTGAGCCTATAAGCCTGTGTCAGCACTCCTTCTGAAACCAAGTCTCTTCTGACCGGATCTGTGTGCAGGTGGCCGTGGATCTGCTAGGCTCCTGGGTGCAGATGGCAACTGGATAGATCCTGTTCTTGCTGCTCCAGTGATTGTATGCCCTGTGTGTTCCTAGCTTTTCTCCTCTGGACAGTTATTGGAAAGTGGAGATCTAACCTCAAGACCCAGAAGTAAATTAGCTAGGAAGGACATCACTCTCTCCTGGTGGGCTGTGCACAGAGGCCTGTGGAACCTCCTGGCATCCCTGGTACAAACGGAGACCTAAAGGATCCTGTCCCTGCTGCTCCACTATGCCCTGTGCATTCCTAGCCATTCTCTTCTAAACAGTTATTGGAGAGAAGCTGGTGATCTCACTCAGTGTTCAGAAGTGCAAGCACTGCTGGGAGATCACTCTCTCCTGGCAGACCATAAACAGAAGGCTGTGGAGCTGCCTGGTTCCCTGGTGCAAATGGCAATAGGAAGGGTCCTGTCCCAGAAGCTACACTGTATGCCTTGTGCCTGCCTAGATGTTACTCTCCAGAGAGTTATTGTACAGAAAGTGGCGATCTCAATTCACACCCAGTTCTCACTGCTGGGAGATCCATATCTTTTTGCAGGCCATGCACAGAAAGCTGGCTCCTGGGTAGAAATTGTGACCAGAAGACTATGTCCCTATTCCTTAAGGTTTGAAACCAATACCTTGCAGTTTTTAATCCCTATTGCTCTGTAGTAATGTTTGAGGTCTGGGATACTGATTCCCCCAGAAGTTCTTTTACTGTTGAGAATAGTTTTAGCTATCCTGGGTTTTTTGTTATTCCAGATGAATTTGAGAATTGCTCTTTCTAACTCTTTGAAGAACTGAGTTGGGATTTTGATGGGAATTGTGTTGAATCTGTAGATTGCTTTTGGCAAGATGGCCATTTTAACTATATTAATCCTGCCAATCCATGAGCATGGAAGATTTTTCCATTTTCTGAGTTCTTCTTTGATTTCCTTCTTCAGAGATCTGAAGTTTTTGTCCTATAGGTCTTTCACTTGTTTGGATAGAGTCAGCCAAAGATACTTTATGCTGTTTGTGGCTATTGTGAAGGGTGTCATTTCCCTAATTTCTTTCTCAGTCTGCTTATCCTTTGAGTATAGAAAGGCTACCAAAGGACACTGTCAAAAGGACAAAACATCAACCAACAGATTGGGAAAGGATCTTCACCAACCCTAAATCCGATAGAAGGCTAATATCTAATATATACAAAGAACTCAAGAAGGTAGACCCCAGATAACCAAATAACCCTATTAAAAACTGGGGTACAGAACTAAACAAAGAATTTTCACATGAAGAACTTCAGATGGCTGAGAAGCACCTTAAGAAATGTTCAACATCATTAATCATTAGGGAAATGCAATTCAAAACAACCCTGAGATTTCACCTCACACCAGTCAGAAAGGCTAAGGTTAAAAACACAGGAGACAGCAGGTGTTGGCGAGGATGTGAAGAAAGAGGAACACTCCTTCACTGCTGGTGGTATTGCAAGATGGTACAACCACTTTGGAAATCAGTCTGGTGGTTTCTCAGAAATCTGGGCATGACATTTCCAGAGGAGGACCCTGCTATACTGCTCCTGGGCATATAGAGGAGAATCTAGAGGATTCTCTGGCATGCAATAAGGACACATGCTCCATTATGTTCATAGCAGCCCTATTTGTAAGAGTCAGAAGCTGAAAAGAACCAAGGTGTCCCTCAACAGAGGAATGGATACAAAAAATGTGGTATATTTACACAATGGAGTACTATTCGGCCATTAGAAACAATGAATTCATGAAATTCTTAGACAAATGGATGGAGCTGGAGAATATACTAAGTGAGGCAACCCATTCTCAAAAGATCAATCATGGTATGCACTCACTGATAAGTGGATATTAGCCTAGAAACTTGGAATACCCAAGACATAATCCACATATTAAATGATGTCTAAGAAGAACGGAGGAGTGGTCCCTGGTTCTGGAAAGACTCAATGCAGCAATATAGGGGAATTCCAGAACAGGGAAGTGGGAAGGTGTGGATAGGGGAATAGGGGGAAAGGAAGAGGGCTTATGGGACTTTCAGAGAGTGGGGAGCCAGAAAAGGGGAAATCATTGAAATATAAATAAAAATATTGAATAAATAAATAAATAAATAAATAGGTTTGAAACCACAAAGCCATCCATGATGTGTGAAGTCAAATTCTGACAAACTATCCTTAGCACTGATATTCTGACCTCACATGCATTACAATAACTTCAATGGCATATTAAATGGAAAATAAACTACAAAATAGTTTTCAGATTATTTTCAATATCTTCATGATAGGTCTCACTGTTTATGACAGTGCAAGCCTGATTAGATGTAATTTTTTAGGCTAATCAGGTTGAAATTAAAGTTACTCCATGATCTATCACACCTGAATTCACTAATGTTAGGGCAGTAAGAAAACAGCTTTTCTCTAATTGTGAAACCCTATCACAGCCTTTGAATGATTAATGCATTTTCAATAAGAAAATCAATTTTAGCACTGTTTTCAACAATATGCTTGAAATACTTGGTATAAAATACAGTGGTATTTTCATGAAGTCTCTCTTCCTCCATTCTTACAGAACAGGCAGATTAAATTTAAAGTAAGTCTTCAAAGCCTTAGGTATTTAAGAATGACAACAGATGATTGATTTCAATGTTAGCTCACAGGACTGCATCAAGACAATCCGACTACATTTTAAGATTAGGTATCAACTTCTCTGTAGTCATAACACAGTACAGTACTTTCCTCATTGTTGGACATATTGGTTAAGGTGACCCCCTATGTCCGTAGCATTGAGTCCCGAGACTATCTCACCCCCTAGGTTGTCTGTGGTACTTTCTAGAAGGTAGCCCTCTCATCTCCCTGCCCACCTCAGCCTGCTTATTTCCATTTATTCTCCTGTCCTTCTGGGCTTCTCTCCTGTCACCCACCACATACCTGATCCTGTTCCCCTTTTCCACTCTACCTTCCCTCTTCTAACCTGATCCCCCCACTTCTGCTTCTTGTGAATATTTTCTTCCCCATTCTAAGTGGGATAGAAGATAACTCACTTGATCCTTTCTGCCTGTTACCTTATGTTCTGTAAGTTGTGTCACGTGTATTCTGTAGTTTTTGAGTTATATCCAGTTTTCACTGTATACATACCATGAAGTTCCTTTTGGGTTTGAGTTACTTCAATCAGAATATTTTCTAGTTCTATCTGCCTGCAAAATTTATGATGTCCTTGTTTTTAATAGCTGAATAGTATCCCATTATGTTAATGAACCATATTTTCTGTATCCATTAATCTGTTGTGGGATATCTGAGTTGTTTCCAACTACTGGTTACCACAAATAAGGCTGCTATGAAGCCAAAAATATACAGTGGAAAAAGAATGTATCTTCAATAAATGATCCTGATCTAACTGGAAGTCTATATGTACAAGAATGAAAATAGATCCATAAAGCTCAAGTAAAGTGAATCAAGGACTTCAAGGTAAAGCCAGAGACACTAAATTCAATATCATTTTGTTTTCGAGAATAGGGAAGACCATTTAGTAGAGAAAAGAAGACAATTCCAAGTAGTGGATGAGTCAGAGCATTATCAGTTATTTTTGTTACCTGAACAAGAATGCCACTTTGACCCTATGTGCAATACAATATAAAAAATGAAGAATAAGTAAAAACAACACAGTAACAGATATAACAAGAGAAACAATAATAAATCTCTTCAAATGATCTGAGAATTACCAGGCATGAATCATGAGTGTAAGTGAGCAAATACTTTTAAAATTGGAACCAATACCCATACTTGATTCAATGTTACTGCTTAATCAAATTAATAAAAATATAGCATTTATATTATATCCAAAAGTGAAACTCAACAGTGTGATATATTTTAGTGTAGCTTTTTATTTTTCAAAAAGAGTTTCTTCTGCAATAGATTTTACTGACAATCATAGATACAGAAATTAAAAACTACATAGCTTGCTTTTTGTTTTGAATTTTTCCTTTGTGAATTACTTTCTACATTAATTTGAATAATCAACTTAATATTTTTCATGTTTCTGTTACTTCAAAAAGATATAATAAAATTTATATGAGTTATATAAATTATAAATATAATTAAAAATTATATACATTATGATAACCAATATATAAAAAATCAGAAAATAAGTAACAAATTTGAATTGTCTGCATGTCTATTAATATTTTTATATAAAAGCCTAACTACTGAGGCTTCATTTTATGTTTAATTATATGTATATATTTATTTTGTATTTAATTATATGTATACAATGTGTGGAGTTGCCTGTGGAGGCCAGAAGAAGAGGTCAAAATCCCTGGAGCCAAAGTTATAGACAACTTGGAGCCACCACATGTAGCTTCTAGGAATCAAACCTGTTTCTCCTTCAAGAGCATACTGTTAACTAGTGAGTCATCTCTCATTTCCTAATTATTAATTTTGCCTGTATGATTGAATGGAATTCACATATTAAAATCTCGCAAAAGCATTTACTACCAGAGTGTTCCATACTCTAGCTGTCTTTAATTTCATCCTATAAACTAAGATAAAAGATCTCTTTGTCTAAATAATTTGAAATTTTTCTTATCATCAATGTGCCTTTCATTTTATAAGGATTCTTCACTCAGATATATGTTATGAGTATCATTTCACCTTGTGGGAAATCTTTCTGATGATTCTACTTTGCATTTCTATGAAGAATCATTAGACATTATGCTATTTATTGTAGCTAAGTAATTTATAAATTCTTCCTCTTGAAGATAACCAATTGATTCAGGTAATCATAGCAAGGTTTGAATGCTCTTAGAAAACAATGACAGTTTCTGGAGTGTATTCAGAAAACTTAGTGCCTTTACATTTGATTCTGGTCACTATTATGTATGAGAAGATGTGTACACAATGTGTTCTGACATTTTAGGATTGTATAATGCCTTGAATGAATACCTTGCCTTCCCCCTTCACTGTAGTCTCAGACATTTCTTCATAAATTGATGCAGCTATCTGGAAAGGTTTAGGAACTATGTATTTATTAATTTTAATAATAAATGTGATAGATTGCAGATACAAGTGTTTATATAGTTGATAGTTTTTGTAGTTAGGAAGGAGAGAATTTTTTGTGAATCCTGTTACTTAATATTGACATGGGTATAAATTATTAAGCACACTATAGCTCTGTCAGTATTTTCATCCTTAAAGTGTTTTAAATTTTGATTTATGTAAAAATATAAAAAGAGTTTGTCAAATCCTTTTTTATTTAATTATATGGTTAGGTGATTATTAAGATTTAATTGTTAATTTTATATTATCCAAATTTATCTTAGGAATATTTTCAAGTTATGTTTGTTCAATTTTAAATATATTTAATACATTTTTCTTACAATTTCTCACTACAGTAAACTTTCCACACATTTGCAATGTTAAATTTTCATTGGGCTATAAATAAGCAAGACTTGCACATTGATTATTAGTGATATTTTCCCTCAAACCAATAATATTATAACAAGAGAAAATCTCCGAATAGGAAGTGGCAGTGTATTATATAAATGGGTTCAAAATATGACACAATGGATATCTTTGTTTTAGTGAAAGTTAATATTAATGTTTATATTAATTTACAACTCAAAATATGTAATATACCAGGTTTTATAATTCATTTTAAGTTACATATCCCGAAGAGCTTTCTTTCTACAAGTCATTATTGATCATAAAGACCTAGATGAACTTTTTATTACCTTATTTCAGGTTTGGACTATACAAAGAGACAGAACACTCCACATGTTAACCAAAGAATTTGTATTTTTTATAGTTGCACTGTAATAGAAAACTTAATTCTAGTCTTCATGGTGAGCCAGAGAAGTGTTTTAAGTGAAGCCTCCCACCCAAGTCTTCCTGGACAGGACCTCACATGAGTGTGATTCTTACTGCATGTCAGGATTAGTCCCTGAAAGGCACAGCAGCCAAGTTCTATACACAGGGATAACATTAGTTATGGAGAGGAAGTATGGTAGCATATTCTATTGCAAAAACAGAAATTTAGCCTAGGCTGTTTCAGAGCTCTATCATAGAATATCATGCTCTGTAGTTATTGTTGGTAATAAGTGAGAAGGGTTAGGGAGAGAATGATGGGCGATGCAGCGCTATTATGACCACCCCTCATAGTGCAGATGTTAAGACAAGATAGAATACCTAAAAGAAAGGGCAGATAAAGCTGGGAACTACAAATGAAAGTGGACTATCCTATTTTCCATCTTTATCACAATATGCCTAACATGGAGTCTATTCTGATGAAATCAGATATATCTAAACTAGTATTTACCATGCCTGGGCCTTTTATCTCCAGAAGTATACCTGAGTAGTCTGAAACTGGCTAAATGAAAAATAGTTCACAATTCTGGACATGGAGTGGTTTGAATGACAATGTTGTCTTTGAGCTCACAGATTTGAATCCTTGATCACCACAGGGTGGTACTATTGAAAGGATTAGTGAGTGCTTGTTGGAAGAAATGTGTCATCTAGGGTGGGCTTTAGGGTTTCAAAAGTCCATCCAAACCCAGAATTTCACTCTTTCTCCGTCTGTGGATCAGGCTATAGCTCTCAGCTAGTGCTCAAGGGCCATTATGCTCCCTATAAGGAGGTTAATAGACTAGCCTTGGAACCTGTAAGTAACTCCTCAATTAAATGCTTGCCTTAAACTTGATGATGTTTTTTCTCAACAATACAAAAGTTGACTACGACAAGCTATAATTCATTGGCCAATTGTAGCATGTTTTGTCACCAGAAAAAAAAAACACAACAAAACATTTTTTGAGAGGAAAAATGTTAATTTTTATTCAAGACATTGGATGATCAACATGTTCAGCAGTATGCATGATCATTTATAGTCATAACTGAAATGATAGAATTTAGATTCACTGAGGAAATACACCTATGAATATATCTGTTCCATATATATATATATGGCATTCTTAGAGAGATTTACTAAAAAGAAAGGCTCTGGAGCTGGAGAGATGGCTCAGCATTTAAGAGCACTGACTGCTCTTCCAGAAGTCCTGAGTTCAAATCCCAGCAACCACATGGTGGCTCACAACCATCTGTAATGGGACCCGATGCACTCTTCTGGTGTGTCTTAAGATGACCGTGTACTCATACATAAAATAAATAAATCTTTTAAAAAAAGAAAGAAAGAAAGGCTCCAACCTATATCTGGGTAAGACTCTCCCATTTGTTGTAGTCCTAGACTAAATAAACAGTAAGAAAGAAAAACGTTGAGAGTTTGCATGTATCTTCTGATGCGTGGACACAATGTGACTACAGGCCTATGTTTCCATTACCCACCTAGAGCCACTTCTGTGGCAGGCCTTCCTTTGCTACAATGAACCACATTCTCAAGTGTCAACCAAGATAATATTTTTCTTCTTTAAGTTCTTTCTGCCAATATTTTATCACAAGACAAGTAAATAATATGGCAGTGATAACCTCCTGTGTGGCTGAAAGTGTGATCTTTACCTCAAAAAATGAGTATTTATTCATGAATTGATATTTGCTAAGAAAAAATGGCTACTTTTAAAGTTCCTCTAAGTTTCACATGTACTAAACAATGGAAATGCTGACGCTCTTGTTAAACTTGATATAAACGTCAATGCTGCTTTTTTTCCACAGATGACGTGGTGAGATTAGAGCTGTACCCAAACTTTACAAATGCTCGTTCTTCAACTCTCCTGTACTGGCTCAAACTGCTCTCTAAGCTGATTGATTTAAATTGGCTTTTCTTAAATTCTGACTAAGTTGCTCTGCTTGGAAAGACTGTACCTCAATTACAGGAAATGAACTGCTCTAAACTTAACTACTGGGATCTGTTCTGAACGCAGCTGCACTCAGCTGAATTCCCTGAACTGAATGGGACTAGACCGGACTAAAATGAACTGAACTGAACTACACTGCACTTAACTCCCTGAACCCTGTTTTCTTTCTCTCACTGCTCTCTCTCCCTCTCTTTTTTTTTTTACTGACTATATTCTTCATTTACATTTCAAATGTTATATGCTTTCCAAGTTTCCCCTTCCCTGAAAACCCCCAACTCTTCCTCCCACCCTGTGCCTCCAAGAATATGCCCCTCCACCCAACCCATCCCCACGTACCCCCCTCTCGATTAGCCCACACTGGAGCATCTATCGAGCCTTCATAGGACCAAGGACCTCTCCTCGCACTTATGCCCCTCAAAGCATTCCTCTGCCACACCTTTGACTGGAACCATAGTACCACTTTGTGGATGGCTTAATCCCTGGGAACACTGGGGCATCTGGTTGGCCTACATCATTGTTTTTCCCTTGGGGCTGCAAACCCCTTCAGTTGCTTCAGTCTGCCCTCCAAATTCTCCTGTGGGGAGAATCAGTCCAATGATTGGCCTCTAGCATATGCCTAAATACGTGTAAGGCTCTGGCAGGGCCCCTCTGGACACAAAAGTAACAGGTTCCTTTCTGCACTCACTTCCTGTCATCCATAATAGTGTCAGGTTTGGTGACTGTTTATAGGATGAATCACCTGGTAGGACAGTCTTTGGCTGGCGTTTCCTTCAGTCTTTGCTCCATACTTTGTCTCCATAATTGCTCCTGTGAGTATTTAGTTCCCTTTCTCAGAGGAACCAAAGCACTCCCACTTTGCTCTTCCTTTTTGAGCTTCCTGTGGTCTGGGAGTTGTAGCTTGTTTATTTTGAGCTTTTGGGCTAATATCTACTTATCAATGAGTGCACAGCATGTGTACTCTTTTGTGATTTGGTTACCTTGCTCAGGATGGGACTTTAAAGTTGCATCCATTTGCCTAAGAATTTCATGATTTCATTTTTTTAATAGCTGAATAGTACTCCATTGTGCATATATATCACCATTTCTGTATCCATTCCTTTGTTGAAGGACATCTGGGTTCTTTCCTGCTTCTGGATATTATAAATAAGGCTGCCATGAACATAGTAGAGCATGTGTTCTTATTACATGTTGTAGCATCTTCTGGGTATATGCCCAGAAGTGATACCACTGGATCCTCAGGTAGTACTATGTCTAAGTTTTTGAGTTAGTCTTACAATCCCACCAACTTGCAATCCCACTAACAATGGAGAAGTGTTCCTCTTTCTCCACATCTTCTCCAGCATCTGCCTTCCTCTGAGTTTTTCATCTTAGCCATTCTGACTGGTGTCAGGTAGAATCTCAGGGTTGTTTTGACTTGCATTTCCCTGATAACTAAGGATGCTGAACATTTCTTTAGGTGCTTCAGAGCCATTCCAGTTTCTGGAATTGAGAATTCCCTGTTTAGCACTGTAGCCCATTTTTAATAGGGTTATTTGACTCTCGAGTCTAACTTCTTGAGTTCTTTGTATACAATGGATATTATCCCTCTAGCTGATGTAGGATTGGTAAAGATCTTTTCCCAATCTGTTGGTTGCAGTTTTGGTCTTTTTGACAGTGTCCTTTGCCTTACAGGAACTTTGCAGTTTTATGAGGTCCCTTTTGTCGATACTTGTTCTTAGAGCAGAAGCCATTGGTGTTCTATTCAGGAAATGTCCCTCTGTGCCCACGTGTTCAAGGTTCTTCCCCACATTCTCTTCTATAAACTTCAGTTTATCTGGTTTTATGCGGAGGTCCTTGATCCACTTGGACTTGAGTTTTGTACAGGAAGAGAGGAAAGGATCGATTTGCATTTTTCTGCATGCTGACCTCCCCTTGATCCAGCACCATTTGTTTAAAATGCTGTCTTTTATCCATTGGAAATTTTTACTTCCTTTGTCAAATATCAAGTGACCATAGATGGTCAATTCTGGGTCTTTATTTCTATTCCATTAATCTTTCTGCCTGTCTCTGTTCCAATACCATACAATTTTATCACTATTGCTCTGTAGTAGAGCTTAAGGTCAGGGATGGTGATTCCCCCAGAAGATTTTTTTTTTTTTGAGGAGAATAGTTTTCACTATCCTGGGTTTTTTGTTACTCCAAATGAATTTGCAGATTGTTATTTCTAGCTCTATGAAGAACTGATTTGGAATTTTGATGGGGATTACATTGAATCTGTAGATTGCTTTTGGCAAGATGGCCATTATTACTATATAAATCCTGCCAATCCATGAGCATGGGAAACCTTTCCATCTTCTGAGATCTTTAATTTCTTTCTTCAGAGGCTAGAAGTTCTTATCATGCAGATCTTTCACTTGCTTGGTTAGAGTCACACCAAGGTATGCAATATTATTTGTGACTAATGTGAAGGGTGTCATTTCACTAATTTCTTTCTTAGCTTGTTTATCCTTTGAGGAGAGGAAGGCTACTGATTTGTTTCAGTTAATTGTATATCCACCCACTTTGCTGAAGTTGTTTATCAGCTGTAGGAGTTCTCTGGTGGAAGTTTTGGGGTCACTTAAATATACAATCACATAAACTATAAATAGTGATATTTTTACTTCCTTTCCAATTGGTATCCCTTCACCTCCTTTTGTTGTCTAATTGCTCTGGATAGGATTTCAAGTTCTATATTGTATAGATAGTGAGAGAGTGGGCACCCTTGTCTGGTCCCCGATTTTAGTGGGATTGCTTCAAGGTTCTCTCCATTTAGTTTAATGTTGGCTACTGCATTACAGTATATTGATTTCACTATGTTTAGGTACGAGCCTTGAATTCCTGATCTCTCCAAGACTTTTATCTTGAAGGGATGCTGAATTTTGTCTGAAGCTTTTTCTGCATCTAATGAAATAACCATGTGGTTTTTTTTCTTTGAGTTTGTTTATGTAGTGGATTACATTGATGGATTTCCATATATTGAACCATCCCTGCATCCCTGAGATGAAGCCTACTTGATTGTGATGAATTATCATTTTGATGCATTCTTGGATTCAGTTGGCCAGAATTTTTTTTTTCATTTTTTTATTTGATATTTTTTCTTTCTTTCTTTTTTTTTAATATTTTTATTTTCTATATTCTTTGTTTACATTCCAAATGATTTCCCCTTTCCCGGATCCCCCCTCCCCATATATCCCATAAACCTTCTTCTCTCCATCCATTCTCCAATCACCTCCCTCCTTTTTTTCTCTGTCCTTATATTCCTCTCCAATACTAGATCAATCCTTTCCAGGGTCAGGACCTTTTGTGGAGTATATTTGCATCAATATTCATAAGGGCAATTGGTCTGTAGTTCTCTTTCCTTGTTTGATCTTTTTTTGGTTTAGGTCTAAGTCTTATTGTGGCTTCACAGAATGAACTGGGTAGTGTTCCTTGAGTTTCTATTTTGTGGAATAGTTTGAAGAGTATCAGTATTAGCTCTTCTTTGAAGTTCTGATAGAATTCCCCACTAAACCCATTTGGCCTGGGCATTTTTTTTTTTTTTTGGTTGGGAGACTACTAACAACTGCTTCTATTTCCTCAGGATTTATGAGACTATTTATATAGTTTATCTGATCCTGTTTTAACATTGGCACCTGGTTTGTATCTAGAAAATTATCCATTTCATCCAGATTTTCAAATTTTGTTGAGTATCACCTCTTGTAGTAAAATCTGATGATTCTTTGAATTTCCACAGTTTCTGTTGTTATGTCTCCCTTTTCATTTCTGATTTTTTTTACTTTGAGTAGTGCCTCTGTGCCTACTGGTTAGTCTGGATAAGGGTTTATCTCTCTTGTTGATTTTCCCAAAGAACCAGCTCCTGGTTTTGTTGATTCATTGTATAGTTCTTTTTGTTTCTTTTTGGTTGGTTTTGGCCCTGAGTTTGATTATTTCCTGTCATCTACTCCTCTTGGGTGTATTTGCTTCTTTTAGTTCTAGAGCTTTCAGGTGCACTGTCAAGCTGCTAATGTAAGCTCTGTCCATTTTCTTTTTGGAGACACTTAGAGTTATAAGCTTTCCTCTTTGGGCTGCTTTCATTGTGTCCCATAAGTTTTGGTATGATGTGTAGGCCTCTCACAGCTACATGCAAACAGTTTACTGGGTCACCTGGATGGAAAGCTGGGGATGGGAACAGGGTGAAGGGAGAAACCTGGAGTCAAGACAAGGTTTCCTGATCAAGAGTCAAAATTTAATGGAGGTCTCAAAAAATATATATGCTGAATTCCAGGGTGTGTTCATGGGAACTGGTCTGGCTGTTTCCTTGGTGTTGGTTCCACTTCTCAGGCAGCTGGGTAGATCACCTGCTTAATTCAGGAATTCTTAGACCTGGAGGAACAATGAACTTCACCTTGGTCAATATAAATGTCCTACCAGTTGGCATGATACCCCAGTAGGGCTCTCTACAACGATGTGTCCTCATTTTCATTAAATTCTAAAAAGTCTTTAATTTCTTTATTTCTTCCTTGACCAAGCTATCATTGAGTATTTTTCATTGTCCATGTGTATGTTTGTTTTTCTGGGTTTTTTTGTTTGTTTGAAATTAAGACCAGTCTTAGGCCATGGTGATATGAAAGGGTACATGGGATTATTTCAATATTCCTGTATCTGTTGAGGCCTGTTTTGTGACCAATTATATGGTCAGTTTTGGAGAAGGTACCATGAGATGCTGAGAAGAAGGTATATTCTTTTGCTTTAGGATGGAATGTTCTATAAATATGTGTTAGATCCATTTGGTCCATAACTTCAGTTAGTTTCACTGTGTCTTGTGCAGTTTCTGTTTCCATGATTTGTCCCTGTTGAGAGTGGGATGTTAAAAACTCCCACTATTAATGTGTGGGATGCAATGTGTGCCTTGAGCTTTAGGACAGTTTCTTTTATGAATGTGGGTGCCCTTGCATTTGGAGCATAGATGCTCAGAATTGAGAGTTCATCTTGGTAGATTTTTCATTTGACCAGTGTGAAGTTTCTCCTTATCTTTTTTGACAACTTTTGGTTGAAAGTCAATTTTATCTGATATAAGAATGGCCACTCCGGTTTGTTCCTTGGCACCATTTGCTTGGAAAATTGTTTTCCAACCTTTGACTCTGAGGTAGCATCTGTCTTTGTCACTGAGGTGGGTTTCTTGTATGCAGCAAATTGTTGGGTCCTGTTTATGTATCCAGTCTGTTAGTCTATGTCTTTTTGGAGGAATGGAGACCATTAATGTTAAGAGTTATTAAGGAAAAGTGATTGTTGTTTCCTGTTATGTTCGTCGTTAAAGGTGCAATTCTGTTTGTGTGGCTATCTTCTTTGGTGTTTGTTGAACGATTACTTTATTTCTTTTTCTCTGAGGTGTATTTTCCTGCCTTGTGTTGGTATTTTCCACACATTATCCTTTTAGAGATGGATTTGTGAAATGATATTGTATAAATTTAGTTTTGTGATGGAATGTCTTGTTTTCTCTGTCTGTGGTAATTGACAGTTTTGCTGGGTACAGTAGTTTGGGCTGACATTTATATTCTCCTAGGGTGTGTATGACATCTGCCAAGAATCTTCTTGCTTTCATAATTTTTGGTGAGAAAACTGGTGTAATTTTGATAGGTCTGCCATTACATGTTACTTGACTGTTTTCCCTAACTGCTTTTAATATTCTTTCTTTGTTTAGTGCATTTGGTGTTTTGATTATTATATGTCAGGATAAGCTTCTGTTCTGGTCCAGTCTGTTTGGAGTTCTATAGGCTTCTTGTATGTTCAGGGACATCTCTTTATTTAGATTAGGGAAATTTTCTTCTATAATTTTGTTGAAGATATTTGCTGACCCTTTAAGTTGTAAATCCTTGCTGCCTTTTATACCTATAACCCTTAGGTTTGGTCTTCTTATTGTGTCCTGGATTTCCTGGATGTTTTAGGGTACAAGCTTTTTGCATTTTATCTTTTCTTTGACTGTTGAGTCAATGTTTTCTATGGTGTCTTCAGCACCTGAGATTCTTTCTTCTATTTCTTGTATTATGTGGTTGATATTAGCATCTAGGTCTTCTGAATTCTTTTCAAGGTTTTCTATCTCCAGAGATGTTTCACTTTGTGATTTCTCCTTGTATCTACTTCCATTTTTTCTCATTAAGTAGCCTCTTTCACCTGTCTGTGCTCAGGAGAGTTAAAACTATTCTACCTCTGACTCATTCTGTCAATGTTTTTCTGATTTATCACTTTGTCTCTCCTTCAGTTAGACTTCATTGTTTTGGAATTAAGGTGTTCAAATGAAGGCCTGGTTTTTATTCTAGCCAGAAGGATTAAAAATATGTATTCCAGCCAGAATGATTGAAGGTGTATAAGTCTGAGGATATAAGAGAAGGAGAGATGACCCTCTTCTTTACCAGCTTCTGCACTGTGTGAGTAGCCAGGACAACACTGGAGAGTTTGCCCTGGTGGTACAGATATGAGAGAGATGGCAGGCAGACCAAGTCAGGTACCTTCCTGGCCCAGATCCATGGATTTGAGTAAGCCCACCACAACATCTACCTCATCTATGATTTGCTGGACTTCCTGAAACAGCCAATCCTGCTGATCCAATGCTACAGGATCTCTATAACACATGGTAACAAGAGGATATCTAAGGAGTTCCTGTGAGGACTCACTATTGATACTGTCCCAGAAGCTAATGCCTCAGAATAGACTATTGACTATCTCATTGCAATGGACATTTGAAAGTGAAGATGTATAGACAGTAGGGTATATTGTTTGGCAGAGTGTGACACACTATAACTTGTACTACAATGTGTCCTTTTTATTATTCTGTCTTATTTATTTTCTTTTATTAGGAATGGTTGTAAGATCAGAGGGTAGATAAAATCGGATGGAGAATGGATAGATGTGGGGTGCATAAAGGGAAATTCACAAAGAATCAATACAAAGTAAAAATAAAAATATCTTAGTCTGGGCTGTAGTGATGACTCAGTGGTTAGAAGAACTCTCTGTTCTTCTACAGGTCCTGAGTTCAATTCCTAGCAATGACAGGGTGGCTCACAACCATCAGCAATGGAGTCTAATGCCCAGAACAACCTCTATACACCACATTGACGATGGAGAAGTCAAGCTGTTGTCAAATGAAACCTTCATCTTAGTGTTTTATGGGGATGAAGGTTTTATCCCCCTAGCTGATTTATGGGGATTGTTGATTAAAGCAGCTCCCCTATGATAAGATATCTGTTAAGGGTTATATGTCTGAGGAATATGAACAGATCTTGAGAGAGATATGATATGGAAGATTGGATATTCTAGCTAAACATAATATAAAATATTCTACTTTGTGCTAGAATGAGATCTGCAGGCTACCAAAAGAAATGTATACACCAACCCAGTCACAAAACCTTTGACCTACAGTCTGTTCCACCTGTAAAATATGCCCGGGCATAGAAATTGTAGGATTATCCAACCAATGTCTGATTTTACTTAAGGCCTACTCCACTCACATCTGATACTGCTTATGTAACCCAGACCCAGAGATCAGATAGCTCAGACACTGATGGGAAAACCAAATTCAATCAATAAAACCTCAGAAGTAGGGAGGGAGGGAGGGAGAAGGAGAGGAGAAGGAGAGGGTGGGGTAAAGGGAGAGGGGAGAGAGCTCAGAGGAAGAAACTGATGTTATACAACATATACTGACTGCTTGCTGCCTGCATAGATTCCTAAGCTCTCTGCAACAGTAGTCATAGAAATAAAAGTGCAATTAATATCCTGAGTCAGTGTGCTTCTTAATCCAAATCAATGAAACTAATGCCCCAATAAGGGGGTTGGAGGGACTATAGTATCACACTGAACTCCTAATTTCCTAAATTCATGAAAGCAGACGTGCTCAGCCACAGATCAGTGTTTAATCAGGAATCACCAAGGTTGAATAATTCTTTGACTAGCTGATTTATGGGGATTGTTGATGAAGGCAGCCCCCCTCCCTGTGATCAGATATCACTTGATGGTTATATGTTGGGGGAATTTGAACAGATCTTGAGAGAGAGATGATATGGAAGATTGGATATTCTGGCTAAACATAATCTAAAATATTCTTGCTAAAATTCTGCTGATATGATACAGATAGAAAACGTCTTTTGAATATGAAACACAATAATTGGTTCTTCTGTAATTAAGATAATCAGAAGTGTTTTAATAAAGAATGACAAGGATTGTACTTTATCTATCTCGTGGGACTAGAATTCACATCATGTGATATTGTTATGTGAACAGATTAACCTATTGCCTGAAAGAAAATATACATCAAAGTTTTATCTGAATGTGTATGGTAAGTAAATAAACATTTGATTTTGAGTCCTAAATTAGTTCATAGTTAAGTCCATATTTAAATGTACAAAACTGGAAATTCGCATTTTATCATTTGTAAAAATTCATCAGGTAAATTCTTAACTATTTTAATATACTTACTGAATTTCTCTGGGAGGAAAAAATCTTCATGGAGATAAAAATAACTGGAATGGAACTTGCAGAAAGGACTTTCCTACCCACGCTATACTCTACTGCCTCCTCTCTGTGACACATCCATTTCATAGTTCACACAGAAGCGATGTGGTATATCTCAAGAGAATATTTCCTGGGGAGGATCAGGCTAGTAGAAGACAGCTTGAATTCTGCTGCCAGCTCTTGAGCATGACTGGGAAAAGGATGGAATATTCCAATTTAGGTGAAAATAAATATATACACATATAATCATGTTGTAGCAAAGAGTGTTCTAACAATCCATGGAAAATAAGACATGACATTTCAGATCTCAGTAGCCCCCATCGTGTTCAATTAGAAGTGTTGTGATGTTAAAGGGAGCAAAAAGTAAAACAACAAACACTGAATAAAGCAAAACAAAAACTCTATACCTCTTAAGATGGATAATTGTTATTTTGGAATTTTATTGCTGTCATGACACAGTCTTATCAGAATTGATTTGCAAAATATGTTCCATAAATATTAATTTACTTTTTTTCATACTTTAATCTTCAGTGATCTGCTTTGGGAATTTTCTACCCACTATTCTTATGCTAAGCTAAGCTGTGTCACATTATCTAAAGATGTGCTTTTTATAATAAGTAGAAAACTGAGGTATGATGTATAAAAATATTGATCACAGTTTCCTATGCTTTGTTTGTACTTTTTCTTTATTACCTTTTTCTTTCTTTACTCTTTCTTTCTATGTTTCTTTCTTTTTGTCTTTTTTCTTTCCTTCCTTCCTTCCTTCCTTTCCTTCATTCTTTTCTTTTCTTTTCTTTTCCTTACTTATTTTTAGTGCAACTCCAAATTCTCCAAGGTTTTGGTTTACTAAACACTTTCATCCTGCAAGATATCCATCCTGGCACAGAGAACTCTATTCTCTATAAAAAACAAAACAAAACAAAACAAAACAAAACAAAACAAAAATAGCCTCTGAAAAAATTCAACTTGCCACTGGGCAGGCTGGAATTCTAGCACTGTGGAGACTAAGAAGGAAAAATTGCATTCTCACAGTTAGCCTGAGCTACATAGTGCATTCTAAGACAGATTGGACTATGCAGAAGACCTTTTCTTTTAGGAAAAAAAGTATACATAAGTAACTAAATAGTAAACACTTACTATGAGAGTCACACAAACATAAATAAGAAATAATAGCTAAACTAAAGCCTAAATAATATGAAACTTTTAACCCAGGTGTTCCCATGTATGAGATTCTTAAAATAGAAGAAAAACCTAATTAAATTCTTTTCATATAAAAGAAAAAATAAATTTACTACCATCTTTCACTAAAAGAAATACTTAAGATTCTTTTAAACTAATGGAAAAATGAGCAGGAAATGATGAATATAGGGATAATATAAAACCATATTGCTGAATAATAAGAATGACGTTTTTGCAGGTTTTTTAAAACTAGCTGGGATTCTAGTGTATGATGACTTATTCAGCTGTGCTTGGTTAACATGACATCTTGGCAAGTCATCTGTCTCTCACTGACACTTAATTTAACCTGACAGAAAGGAATATTTTTAATTTCCTTTCTGGTTTCTTGAATGTCTCATATATTCTGCTACATAGCTTGGATTTACTTTTTAAACTTTTCCCATCATTCATTTTCTAATAATGTTACAAATCATAATGTGTACAAATTAACTTGTACTAAAACATTAAAGGGTATACATTTTGGAAGCATATGGATGCATATATACATTTATAGAAGTGAGCACTGACAATTTCTTCCCAGGATGTCATGAAGAATCTGTCTACTTTAACTGTGTTATTTTATTTACCAAACATATGCACAACTGACTCTTGCTATATTGTTTCCTCATATTCTTTTTCAGTTACATTGTTCTCTTTAATCAGTGCATTGTATCCCAAACAGAAGCCAAAATACAGTTTCTTATTATGACCAGTATACTATATAGAATATAGTTCTTTTATTGTTGGCCCTTTTTGGAACTTCAATTTTATCTACCTTTCTACTGCAAATTCAGGTTCGAATTCCATAAAAAATAGGAAAACGAACAGCTCTAATCACCAAATAGGTAACCACAATTCACCAGTCTTTATCAACAGTTAACACCTGCTTCACAGATTAAAATGTATCTGTGAATAACACAGGAGGCACAGAAATCTCTACTTTATGACATGTTTTGAAGGCTATCTGATATTATTCAGTACTCATTGGTGTAACCCAGAATACTGACACAATTCAGTAATGTGAATATTATCACGTATTGATGCCATGAGAACTATCTAATTCCAGAAAATTTAACAGAAAGAAACGGGACAATGATGTGTGATTGACAGTTAATAGCTACTTTGTCTAATTTTATTTAACCTGAATTAAAATGTCAGTGTGTCTTTTCTTTCTTTGGATGTGTTTGCTCATCAAGGAAGCAGCAGTACACCAATTGTAGCCTCTGCAGATGAATGACCTTCGTATGATCCTGTTGTCTTTACCAGCCGAGGTGAAATAAAAGAAAATAAACAAGACAAATGATAATGCATAAAAGCAACCCTCTCAGGTTAAGTTTGGTTTCATTTCCCCGTTTTGTCTTTTATAAGCATTTGCAATATTTTAAGAAGAATAAAACTAAAAGCATTTATTGCAGATTGCAGCAGTAATACAACATTTGAAAATTATCATTTGGCTTAGGACATGAAAGAATTACTATTATTTTATGAACAATCAGCTGACACAATGGCTACATTTCTATTTGTATTCTATTATAGTAGTAGACAAAATTAAAATACAACAAATTGTCTTATTCTTATTCCCTGTCCACAAAAATTAAAATTATAGTCAGTACTATTCCCAATTTAGAGAGAAAACAAATATTATACACATATATGAATGAATGTGCAATACAAATAGTAAATAACAACTGTAACAATGTACATTTTAGGAAAAATTGACACCATGACAATCTTATCAGTGTATGCATTAAAATAAACTATATGTTTGGGTAGAAATGACTGCATGAAGAATTGTAGCAAGCATGCTCTGCGCTAATAAACATTTTTTCTGTGACCTGTGCACAATCACTACATGGTTTTTACTTCATAACTTTGTGATAGAGAAAATATAGTCCTTGCATGTAATGAATAGAAAATATTTTCAGAGAGTTATAGAAGGGCATCTGGTATCTAAAAATGAGAAGTCTCTTTTTCATATTTCATATGAGTTTATTTTGACAGCCACAGTAACAAATTCAAAGTTCCCATCAAGAAGGTGTGGGATGCATCCTCAACACATCCACAGTTTCTACTTCCCAGAGGATTTAATGTCATTTCAATCAGAACAGTGCCTCTAGACAAAGGCAATAATAAATTGGAGACATCATCTTCACCTTGAGAAACCAAGAAAATAAGAATATAGAAATCATATCAAAGCAAGTGACATTAAATCATCTACCTAGTGAAGAGCTTATACTGTACTTGATCTGAAAAATGTAATGAATGAATGTAGCACTTTTAAAATGATAACTAATTCATGTACATTAATATATTGTATATTTAAAGACAGCTGGAAGAACAGTTTGCTACCAAGAAATGACTTTCATTTGAGTAGAAGGATGTGGCTAATTACCCTTGTTTGGCCATTATGTGATGTTAATATAAATCAAAACATCAGAGCATACTACCTAGATCAGTGCAACTACTATGTAAATCAAGACTAAATAAAGCCTACATAATGAACAAATAACAAATAATCTACCCCCTTTCTGCCTCTAATTAGAAAACAAACAGGCTTCTAAGGGACAATAATAAAAAAATAACAAGGTAAAACAAGAATCAACACTTCTAAATAGGAAAAATAAACAAACAAAAGGAAATTAACTGAAGAAAGGGCGAAAGAAACAGTAGCACAGTGATCCACTTGTTCATACAATCTGGAATCACATTAAAACACACAACTAGAAGCCAGGAAGCAAAAAATATATTTGCAAAGAACCTGTAGGGAGAAGAAAAAAGAAAAAGAAGAAGAAAAAGAAGAAGAGGAAGAACAAAATTAAAATTGAGAAAATTTGTAGATAAAAACTGGTCTTGGGATATTAAGTTGCAGAAGGACTAGGTGAGTCCTCTCCTATTGAGGCTAGACAAGGCAGTGCATTTATGGGAAAGGGATCCAAGCGCAGGCAACAGAGTTAGATACAGCCCCTGCTCCTGCTATTATGAGTCCCACATGAAGACCAAGCTGCATATTTGTAACATATGTGCGGAAAGCCTAAGTCCTGCACGTGCCTGCTATCTGGTTGGAATTTAATTTCTGAGAGCTCCCATAGGCCCAGGTTAGTTGATTCTGTGGGTTTTCTTGTGGTTTCCATGACCTTTCTGGCTCCTTCAATCTTTCTTCCCCCTTTTTCACAGGATTCCCAGAGTTCTGTCTAAAGTTTGGCTGGGGATCTCTACATCTGTTTCCATCAGTTGCTGGGAGAAGCCTGTCAGATGACTCTTGCACTAGGCTCCTGTTTGTAAGTATATGAGTGTGGCACTGGCCTGGAGCTAAGAAGGTGTCCCTAAACTTCCAGATTTTCTTATGCTGAGAGTGGCAGGAGTTTGGCTGCTCCCTGCCTTTCCCAGCATGTCATTCTCCCTAAGGTATAAACAAGCTGTCCTCTGACACAGTCTTCTATGTGTTCTTTCCTGTCATATTCACTACTCCTCATTATCTTCTTCTGGCCAAGGCAGCCCTTGGCTGTTGCTGCCTGCAGCTACTGAGAACTGGTTCCTGGAAGAGAAGCGAAGGGATGGATGGGGAAGTGGCCAAGAGAAACAAGGGCCTGGGCTACAGTTGCCGGTGGAGGCTGAAACTTTAATGGAGGTCAGACCATTTAACAGTTTGTGAGAGCCCCTCCTCCCAGACTCCAGACTGAGTTCGGGGGAAGTTATCTGGCGGTTCTTAACTCCACTGCTCAACAAAGGCTGGGAGAGGAAGTTCACCTTGATCAATGTCGTGTTCCTACCAAGTAGCATGACACCCGGCTATGGCTCTGTACACTTGGCTCTACATTTTCCCTGGTATCAGGCTAGTGTACAATAGCTGATCATACCTGGACAAAGCACGATTCAAGCAATGCATAGTAGAGTATCCTTAATAGTATCAGGATTGGACTTTCTCAGATTTGGTCTTGAGTTAGGCCAGTCATTGGTTTGCATTTCGCGCAATTTCTGATTCATCTTTATCCCTGTACATATTGTAGTCAAGACAAATCAGGACAGAGGGGAAGTCATAATAAAGCAGCTAATTAATTAATTAATTGGTTGATTAATTAATGAAAAAGTATAAAATTTAAATGAGAGAATAAAGGAAAAGCTCTGACATGATTTTAAGAGGCAGTGAACTGTCAAAGATGCCATTTGTGGTCTATTAATCATCTGCTGATGGGCATGCAGCTTACTGCTGAGTAGTTAATTTATCCAGTGAGATGCCCTTGAAGGAAACTAAGTTTTTGTTTTCAGGTGGTTAGGAATTGTAGATAGCTTCTGGGTTAAATAAGGAGGCATATTTCCATTTCTCCTTTTACATCTTGGCCCCATGTGGTTCAGACCCATTCAGACCCTGTGTATTCTGTGTCCGTGTCTGGGTCATATATTCATCAGTCCTGATTTTCTTGGTTCTTTTCTTGTTGTCTTCATTCTATCTGCTACTTGCATTCTTTCTGCATCTCCTGCAGGGTTCTCTGATGCTTGAATGGAGGGATGTGATGGTGAGATTCCTGTTAGCCCTCAATATTCCAATGCCTCTCACTCTCTTCATAATATCTGGCTATGGGTATCTGCATTTGTTCCCCATTTTCTGCAGGAGGAATCTTCTCTGGTGATGTCTAAGGTAGGCACACATCTATGAGTTTAATAGAATGGTATTAGGAATCATTTAACCACTATATTCCTTTTTAAATCAGCACTATTGATATCTGATTATGTAGATTAATTGCTGTGTAGCCTGTTGGGTTTTGTGAAAAGATTTTGTCTAAGAAATGCTATTCAAAGTTGGCAGTTATGAATTAAAATTTCACCAAACTGTAATTTATTATTTGCTTTGCAATCATTTATAACTATGTGCCAAAAGTGCTGATATTCTGTGTACTAACTGGTTCAGAATTAATAGACATCTCAGAAAGAGAAAACATAATCCATGTGAATAACTTTAGACTTCAAATATATTTACACATTACAACTAAATGCACAGCCTTGATCACAACATATTCCCTATTTTCCTTTTTTCCTTTGGTGCAAGGGTTCATGTGCATATGTGTGTATGTGTGTAATGATGACCAGGCCTCATTATATTCATTAGACACAGCAAGAATTTGAAAGTAGTTCCCTCTCATCCCCAAATATCTAAGAGGCAACAATTGAATATACAATGTGAATATCTGATTGTGTCTTTTTCTGATGTTCTGAGAGTAAGACTTGAAAAATATTTTTTATGAGGTTCCTGTAAGTGATCAGTTGAGATGAAAGTTCATCACTACCTGTTTTGATCATTTCCTCTTGTCCTCTTTCCCTGGAAAGACTAATAGTTAACCTTATATTCCATTTCCCCATGAATATGTCACACTATCCTGCCATTTAATAGCAGTAGTAGATTATCATACATATAAACATATACATGTATGTGTATATTTGAAAACTAGTTTATTTAAATGCTGTATATTACAATTTAAGTACTTATTTTGAATTGGGTATCAATTATTATGATGAAGACATGATATTAAAAAAAGGTTGTTTCATTTTATATTTTCTTCAGTACTGTGGCAATTTGCATTTGTTATGAGTACAATATTTTATGTAAAGTACTTAAGAGAAATTAAAAGGCTCTTTGAAGTGAAAATTAATATTAAAATGGAAATTTTTCCTTTTATTATCTAAATGAAAATAATATTTGGTTTTCCAAATGTTCTATTAAGTTTTTGAAAGTATCTTTTTCAAGTAAAGTATGCACTACTAGCATTATAAGCCAGTCTAGTGTATGATGTATCTTAAAATGGGTGATAGTTGGATTAATCAAACATTATTCAATTATATGTCCCATAAGGCTTATATATTTTCTATGATGAAGGGGGCATTGGAGATTAGTCCACATTAGGTTCTTGATGAAATGGTGTTGTGTAGATATAGCCATGATATTTACTTTATAAGAGAAGTGAAAAGAAAAGGCAGAAGCAGCGAAATAAAGAAAAGGTCCATGCTTCTAGCTATGAAGATGTAGAACCATGAACCAAGGAGTCAGTAAGGAAATAGATCTATTTGTTTTCTCTCAGAGGATCTTTGTTCTACTACAGAAATGTCATCTAGGCTTCATCAGAAATTCAACGTTCTATTAAGGGATCTGGGGAGATGGTTCAGCAATTCATAATAGTTCTTGCTCTTACAGAGTACCCAGTTTCAATTTGGAGCAAACACGTGGTGGTTCACAACCATCCCTATCTCTAGTTATAACAAACCCAATACCTATCATTACTCTGCAAGCACTAGGAACATATATTGTGGACATACAATGCTCACATGTAAAATAACATGAATCAGTCTATTTAAAAGTTAAAAGGCAATATTAATAAACTTTGTGTTATTGCAAAACACTATAAGAAATGAATATTTCTTGTTTCTCATAAATAAAATAGCAAAGTGAAAGACTGCAGGCATGGCTTAGCAGTTAATGTAGCATTCCAGGCTTAGCAGTTAAAGTGACACCCAGGGAAGAGCAGACCAATTGGTTGTCCAGTGTCAAACAATCAGCCCCTAAAATAAACACTGTATGGACTGAACAGGTATATCCAGAAAAAAAAATATATATATATATACAAATGCATACATAAGTAAGTGAAATAATAATAATTAGTAAACAAAAAGGCCAACAATTTGAGGTAGATTCAGGCGGGGATATGGCAGGACTTAGAGCTAGGGAAATAGAAAAATGATGTGATTAAGTTGTAGTATAAATAAATGAACAATACCAACAAAAGTAGGTATACTATCCTTTAGGAGATCACAGTATATTCCTAGCACCCATATCAAAGAGGTCACAGTCCAGTACTACATTTAATTACAGGGTCAGGCATTCTGTGGCCTCTAGAGTCTATGAGTAACTGCCCTGATGAGCATTTATACACATACTTTATTAAAAATAATAAACATTTAAAAATCTTTTAAAAATCAGTTTAAACCTTTAGACTTTAAAAATACATCAGTTAAAAATGAACAAGGATGGGGTTGGAGATTTAGCTCAGTGGTAGAGCGGTTGCCTAGCAAGTGTAAGGCCCTGGGTTTGGTCCTCATCTCTGTTTTAAAAAAAAAAGACAAAAATGAACAAGTATGGTGGCATATTTTTCTTATGGCTATTAAAAGTTTAATGACTATCACATGTTTTCTGACATGCCATCTTGTACTT
This sequence comes from Apodemus sylvaticus, assembly GCF_947179515.1. Classification (NCBI taxonomy): domain Eukaryota; kingdom Metazoa; phylum Chordata; class Mammalia; order Rodentia; family Muridae; genus Apodemus; species Apodemus sylvaticus. Next base: position 29,383,223 of record NC_067479.1, on the reverse strand, counting down.
TATTCATTTAATATTGTCGTCTTGGCCACTTAGTACAACATACTGAAACTAGTTCCTTTCGTTTTTTTATTCTTTATGCAGAAATGTATTTATGTTATATTATAGATTAAGAAAATACATAATTTGAAATTAGTTCAAAGAAAAAGAAGGAATTATATCTTACATCTTTTCATTGTAGGCAATGAAGATGAGAAAAGAGAGGACAATTAAATATATCCAAGTATATTTTTTTCTTTAGAAAATCATGAGAGGGTTGTCTCTCAAAAACACATGAAATGCAAGTGTCAAAAATACCACAAGGACCATGTTAAATACTTGCAGAGGAAATAGCATTATCAGGTGACTGTCTTTCTTCAAGTTTCTAAGAATTTAAAAAGTAAGCATCATCTATATACATGAATAATTGTTTTATTTCACAACATTCTTCGAGGCATCTCTCTAGGTTTGTATTTTATCCATAGCAAATCTGTATCAAGAACTAAGAGAACAGATTTATACCATCCTGTCACTTTGAAACACTGCTGGTCTGTTTCACTGGTCCTCACCTTTTAAATTGCAATGAGTTTCTAGTCTGTTAGCTTCACTTCTCTCTTGGGTCATATGAATCCATTGACCTCTGAACAGCTGCTGAATGTATAAGATGAAAGTACTACAGAATTTTCAGCTGATAAGACATTTTAGATTGTTGTAATAATTCTGGATAGTTTTTTGAAAGGATTAATTTTCAACTTAGAAAATGAATGGAGATTTTGGGTTATTATGCATATATGTGAATATATTTTATTTTCTCTTAACTGTTAGAATATATATAAATCTGTGATTCTCAAACTTCCTAATACTAACACATTTCAATACAGTTTCTTATGTTGCAGTGAGCCCCAAAGTTAAAATTATTTTGTTGCTACTTCGTAACTGTAATTTTGCTACTGTTCTGAATTGTAATGTAAATTAATATCTGATATGCAGAATATTGGATATGTGACTTCCAACAGGGTGGTGGCCTACAGGTTGAGAATCATTATTCTAAGTCCTATAGGCAAATACTAGGTGGAGTCTGGCAGAGGTGAGGGAGGAAGGATTGGATGAGCCAGAGGGGATCAAAGATTCAACAAGAGCACCCCCCCACAGAATCAACTGACGTGGACTCAAATGGGCTCAGGGACCCTAGTCTGTCCTAGGACGTATGTGTATATGTTATAGTTGTGAGGTCCAGTGGTTTTGTGGGATCTGTAAGAGTGGGAGCCTTTGGGACCTTTTCTTTCTACTGGGTTGCCTCAAGCCTTGATGTGAAAACATGTGCCAGGTCTTATTGTATCATAAACTGTATTTGGTTGATGTTTTCCAAGGGGAGGTGAATGAAGAAAGTAAAGAAAGGGGAGGAGGGTGTGGAGCAGTGAGTGGGTGAGGAAGAGACTGGAGTAGGGGAGGGAGGGGAGATTGTTGTCAGGACTTAATATATGAAAGAGTAAATAAAAAGAAAAAATACCTAAAAAAAAAAAAGAAGAAGAAAGAGAAAGAGAGAGAGCTGGGCAGTGCTGGCACATGCCTTTAATCCGAGCACTTGGGAGGCAAAGGCAGGCAGATTTCTGAGTTCGAGGCTAGCCTAGTCAACAGAGTGAGTTACAGGACAACCAGCAGTCAGGAGTACACAGAGAAGCCCTGTCTCAAAAAAAAACCAAACCAAAACAAAACAAAACAAAAAACCCACAGAGAGAGAGAGAGAGAGAGAGAGAGAGAGAGAGAGAGAGAGAGAGAGAGAGAGACAGGCTGCTCTAAATATTTTGTATTTCTTAGAAGTGTTTTAGATTTTTTTTATTTGTCTTTAATATATTTTATTTGGTAATTAATTTGGAAATTAATTTTGGAAAAATAATTGTTAGGTATTTTTCAATTAATAAATTATTAACAATTTTGCAATTATATAGCTGTATATGAAAATTATTTGATTTTACTGAAAACTTTGGTTTAATATGAAAACTTTAGAGCCCATTGTGTAAGTTTCTTTCCTTTCCTACACTGTGTATCATTTGAATAATCTGATTATATCAGGTGATAATATTTAAAAAATATTATTTATTCACTTTACATCCCAATACTGGACCCCTCTCCTCCCAGTACCACCTCATGCTAAGTCTCCCCATGATCCTTCTTCCTCTGCTCCTCTGAGAAGGAGAATCCCCAAGTGGGCATTCTGTTCCCACCCACCCTCCCCGCACACTTATCAAGTCACTGGAGAACCAGCACATGCTCTCCCACAGAGGCCAAACAAGATGGCCCAATTATGGGAAAGGGATGCAGAGGCAGGCACAACAGTAAAAAACTGCCCACAGTTCAGTTGATGGGAGACCGGAGTGAAAACCAAGGTATACATTTACTATGTATGTGCAGTGGCTTAAGCCCAGTCTGTGGTCACTATTTTCTTGGTGGTTCAGTCTCTTGAAGGTTTTGAGGAGCTCTTGGTCTTCCTGTAAAATCCCTGTCTTCTTCGGTTTCCTCAATCCTGAGTTTCACTTAAGTTTTGTCTGTGGGTTTATACATCTCTAAATTATAAATGATAATTTAACAGATTATCATTAATAACATGGATTGATCCTTGCCCATGGAATGGGTCTAAATTTGTGCAAGTCATTGGTTGGCCATTCCGTCAGCCTCTACTCTGTTTTTGTCTACATCTTGTAGGTAGGACACATTTGGGGTCAAAGGTTTTATGGGTGGGTTGCTGTTCTTGGGGCTCCACTGGGCATCCTGCTTGGCTATGCAGGCTCCATATTTCCCACTGCTAGGAGTCTCAGTTACAGTTACTCACATAGACACACTGGGGCCTCCTGCATCTCAGATTTCTGGGACATCCTAAAAATTGACCCTTCCCACTGTCAATTTCTGTTGACCCTCTACTAATTACCCTACCTTGCTGTCCTCCCTATCCCCTCTCCCACCTATTTCTTCCCTCCATCCACCTCAGATATCTATTTATTTCCCTGAGAAAGATTCAGCCATCCTCCCTTGAACTCTTCTTGTTATTTGGCTTCTTTGGGTCTGGATATTTAGCATGGCTCTCCTGTTCTGTATGGCTAATATCCACTGATGAGTAAGTATACACCATGCATGTCCTTTTGGGGTTGGGTTACCTCACTCCAGGATGATATTTTTAGTTCTATCCATTTACCTGTAAATTTCAAGATGTCCTTGTTTTTAATAGTTGAGTAGTCCTTTTTGGAAATGAACCTTAATTCTTTATTCATTCTTTTTTTGTTTTTAAATATTTTTATTTTCTATTTTCTTTGTTTACATTCCAAATGATTTCCCCTTTCCCAAATCCCCCTCCCCCATATGTCCCATAAACCTTCGTCTCTCCATCCATTCTCTAATCACCTTCCACCTTTTTCTTTGTCCTTATATTCCCCTCCAATGCTAGATCAATCCTTTCCAGGATCAGGACCCTCTCCATACTTCTTCATGGGAGTCATTTGTTATGCGATTTGTGCTTTGGGTATTCAGAGCTTCTCAGTCTTTATTCATTCTTTAGTTGAGGGACATCTGGGTTGTTTTCAGTTTCTGGCTATTACGAATTAAGACACTATGAAAACAGTCGAACAATTGTTCTTGTGCAATAATATAACATCTTTTGGATATATTCCTAGGAATGGTATATCTGGGCCTTGATGGAGAACTCTTCCCAGTTTTCTGAGAAACTACCAAATTGATTTCCAAAGTGGTTGTGTAAGTTTGCACTCCCACCAGCAATGGAGTAATTATGTGGCTGCATATGAAGCTCCATATCCTTGCCAGCATGTGCTGTAACTTGAGTTTTTTATCATAGCCATACTGATGAGTGTAAGCTAGACAGAATCTCAGAGCCATTTTTTATTTCCTTAATGACCAAGGATCATGACATTATTTTAAGTGCTTCTTGGCCATTAAAGATTACTTAGTTGAGAATTCTCTGATTAGCTCTGTACCCCATATTTAAATGCTTTACTTGGGTTATTGGTGTCTAACTTCTTGAATTCTTCATATATTTTGGATATTATCCCTCTGTAGGCTTGGTGAGGATGTTTTTTCCAGTCTGTAGGCTGCCATTTTGTCCTATTAAACATGTCCTTTGACTTATAAAATCTTTTTATCTTCAAAAGTTCTCACTTATTAATTTTTGATCTTAGTGCCTTATTCATTGGTGTTGTGTTCAAAAAGTTATCTCCTGTACCAATGAGTTCAAGGTTATTGACCACCTTAAGTTCTATAAGATTAAGTTTTGTCTAGTTTGAGGTTTTCGTCTTTGGTTCACATAGACTTGAGTGTTGTGCAGGGATATAAATATGAATCTATTTGTATTCTTATATATGCAGACATCCAGTTGGACCAGCACCATTTGGTGAAGATAACCATGCTTTTTAACTTGAATAATTTCTTTTGGAAATATGTATTCAGAAATCTGTGCTTGTTTACATGCCACATTTTCTGCTCATTTTTTTCCCTCACAAACATTTTCATGATTACAAATGTCCTCCAATTATCAAGAGATATTTTCAGTTTGCCATCCAGGTCTCATAAAATCTCTATCCTGCTATGTAAAACATAATAATCCTCTCTGTAAGCAGATTTGTTGCTGGTATTCTTATTGTTATTTTGTCATTAATCATAATTTAAAATTTGAGGGGGGAAAAACACAAAGACAAAGATTGCCAAACTTGGATCAGTGATGTGTAAATGAAAAGGTTTTCTAAATTATTAAAATCAACCAAACATACAGCTGGGGAGATTTTTAAAAGCTTCAAGTTATTTTTCCACTCCATGCTTGCTCTGACACTTCACATTCAATCCATCAACAAAACCCGTGGGTTTTGAAATATATCCAGAGGCGGTTGAAATTGCTCTAGATATCTACAGCTCCACAACTCAACTCTGAGAATGTGTCTGTTTCAATATGGCTTTCTTCATGATGTTTACCTGACAAATGGACATAAAAGCAACTTGTGTCACATCCCTGAGGGCTCAACAGAAAGAACGTATAATAAGGACTCTTCAATGTGAATGATAGTTTATAGTACAAGGAGTGTAAATTAAGATTTAAATGAGTCAGCAGGAAGATTCTTTGATATTGCCGCTCTTCTCTGAATAGGAAAATGAAGAGAAGCCATATGGTGAAAAGACAGCAATCCCTTCTACCTGATGAGAGGCAGTATAGCTGTTGCTAATGAGAATTTATATGTAGATGTATCTAAAGAGAAGAGTCCTTGGAGATAATAGCACAAATGCATTGCACCTGCTCGAAATCATTATATAATTCAACACTAACATTTTTGCAAGATCTATTCAAATTTGAAGATGGTTATTGTTGTTGTTGGGTTTTTTTTGAGTATAGGCTTTTTTTTATTCGATATATTTTTTATTTACATTTCAAATTATTTCCCATTTTCTAACCCCCCACTCCCCGAAAGTCCCGCAAGCCCCCTTCTCTCCCCCTGTCCTCCCACCCACCCCTTCCCACTTCCCCGTTCTGGTTTTGCTGAATACTGCTTCACTGAGTCTTTATAATTTTCCACAAGTTATGTACTTGGACCTTCTTACCCATGTTCACCCTAAGAGATGTGTTAAACCTTTCTAACTATTTTTAGAGAGGAAACCACATATGCACATGCACGCACACACACACACACACACACACACACACAAAATATATACACTTTACTCATGGATGAAAATTACAAAGTAGCATTTTTGAGGTCAAACAGATCTGTCATTGCAAAAAATGTACACAACGCCTTTATATTTTTGCATGCTTTAGTAATTCAAAATATAATCATGGAAATTGTCTCATTATAGACTGTTGTATAAGTGAGATGACCATTGATCTGGCTAATGTGATCCAAGTAGACGAATCCAGAGTTATAAACATTGATCATACAATTACTATTCCTGTTGAGAAAGTAAAGGCAGCATGAATAGTGAGTGGTACTCTCAATGTAATACACCTTCCTGAATAAGGAAAATCAAACCGTACCAGTGAATTGGAGTACTATCAAACCAAAACCACTTCTTTTTATTTTATTTTATTTTTTAAATTATTTTATTTATTAACATTCCAAATGTTGCTTCCCCCTTTACAGTCCCGAATTTCAGAGTTCGTCACCCCATCCCAGGCAACTGAAAAAAGAAAAAAGAAAGAAAGAAAGAAAGAAAGAAAGAAAGAAAGAAAGAAAGAAAGAAAGAAAGAAAGAAAGAAAGAAAGAAAAAGGCAGTGGCTCTTTGTGGGACTTGACTGTTAGACATTTACTTGTTTTTCTGGTGTAGGCTTACTGTTAAGTTTGGATAAAAAAAGCTGATAGGAAACATCATAGTAAAATTATTCAACATAGAAGCTTGCTAAGGCATGACCCTGGTTGTTCTTGTCACTAGTAAGAACTAACAGTTTCTTTCATTTCTCTAGTTAGTTATTGATAGGATAACATCATTTTCTGATTCTTGAATTCATGCTTTTATACAGCCTGTCTGCTCAGCTACTTTAAGGAAGACTCAAAACAGATTCAATGAACTGTTTTAGGTTCACAGCCTGCCTTGAAAAAATGAAGCTGTGGGGTAGATAGTCTTACCTATTCTGTAGATGCACAGAGGCTATCTCTCTGAGGACACTCAAAAAATGGAGGGTCTTCACTGTCACCCATGAAATATGGAGACATACTCATCAACACAAATGTTGTGTGAACTTTTCAGCCAGGCCATATGACTGCATTTTTCCCAGACTATATAACAAATCACCTCAGCGGAAAAATTGTTGCTCATTCCCCATTCATCTTTTATGGTTGTATAGGTCATGAGCCAAGTTTGACATTAGACAGTTATCTTTCAGAATAGCACAATGTCAAAGTAAGTGGTTGCATAAGGTGAGTTAGTTCCTTTTTATACTCTAATCACATATTTCTTCACAAACCTCTTTGGTTTACTCTCAGCTGCTATAAGAGAGTAATATTATTTGATTCATGAACCCCTCCATATTGAAGCTACCTAGAGTTTGTGTTCTCTTTCTTTTCTGCTTTGGAGTTACAAAATCATGTTTTGTTTCTATTCAAAGAAAACTCTCTAATTCAGTTCCAGTTGGCAATATATGATGTAAAATATCATAATATTAAAAAAAAAAGTCATTGGTTGATAATGGCCCTTCTTCCTGTCAGCCATGTTTTCATAACTTTTTGTAAATAGGTTACTGTTGCAAGATATTTCCTATCCAATCACATTGAGGCAGTGAGAGGTCAATGATTGGAGGGGAGAGAGGAGAGGAGCAAAAATAAGTGAGGGGCAGAGAGATGGAAGCCGGTGGATGAGACCACCAGAGGGAAAAAAGAGAGATGCTGATATCCCCATGGCTTCAGACTATTTCTGGTGTTTTGGAGAGATTAGCAATATTGGGATAAGACTTTATCATTGTAAATTGTCATTATGTAATCGGGAGTTTCATATACACGAATATATTTTGTTATCTATGTATATTTAAGAGTCATGCTTTTTTTAATTAGATAAATTCTTTGTTTACAATTCAGATGTTGTCCCCTTTCCTGGCATTCCCCTATACTGAGACATTTAGCCTTCTCAGGTCCAGGTGTGTCTCTTCCCTTTGATGTCCAACAAGAGTCATGCTTGAGAATAGCAGGACAGGGAAGCAGGAGGGGGGTTGATTGGGGAACAGGGGAAGGGGAGAAGGCTTATGGGATTTTTGAGTAGGGGGAAACCAGGAAAGGGGAAATCATTTGAAATGTAAATAAAGAATATATCTAAATTTTTAAAAAGTCATGGTTTACCATGGGTAATTGGGTACAGAGCAGGAGCACGGGCCTCCCACTGTTTACAGAGTCTATGGCAGCGAAGAAACACAGCTAGGATGCTGTGAGAGCTAGCTTGGTAAGATTGGCTCTGCAACACTGAGAGAGCTTCCCTGAGCTAGAGCCACAGGGACTTGGTGAAGAGGCCTCCGCAGGGCAGTACTTTTAAAAATATTTTCCACTACGGGTTACCCTTACCAATCAGACTTAAAAATACATTGGCATTCTATGCCCCAGGTGTGATTCTAACAATCCATAGGTTAACATGAATCCTAGGGGTTCTGATATCCTCTGTTAGGTTTTGTGGATACCAGGAACCCTTGTGATGCAAAAGCATACATGTGGGCAAAACACTCATACACATAAAACAAACATTTGTATAAGAATCAATTGATTTTATAACCAGCCACTTATCTGAAGTTTTATCTTTTCAATATAGTACTTGAGGTACAAGCTAGGGCAATTAAACAACATAAGGAGTTCAAAGGGATACAAATTATAAAGGAAGAAGTCAAACTATCAGTATTTAAAGATAATATGGTACTATATTTAAGTGACCCAAAAAACTCCACCAGAGAACTCCTACAGCTGATCAACAACTTCAGCAAAGTGACAGGTTATAAAATCAACTCAAGCAAATCAGTAGCCTTCCTATACTCAAAGGATAAGCAGGATGAGAAAGAAAATAGAGAAATGACACCCTTCACAATAGCCACAAACAATATACAGTACCTTGGTGTGACTCTGACCAAACAAGTGAAAGATCTGTATGACAAGAATTTCAAGTCTCTGAAGAAGGAAATGGAAGAAGACCTCAGAAAATGGAAAAATGTGCCATGCTCGTGGATTGGCAGGATTAATATAGTTTAAATGGCCATCTTGCCAGAAGCAATATACAGATTCAATGCAATACCCATCAAAATCCCAACTCAGTTCGTCATAGAGTTAGAAAGAGCAATTCTCAAATTCATCTGGAATAACAAAAAACCCAGGATACCTAAAACTATTCTCATGAACAAAAGAAATTCTGGGGGAATCATTATCCCTGACCTCAAGCAATTCTACAGAGCAATAGTGTTAAAAACTGCATGGTATTGGTACAGTGACAGGCAGGCAGATCAATGGAAAAGGATTGAAGACCCAGAAATGAACCCACACACCTATGGCCACTTGATCTTCGACAAAGGAGCTGAAAACATCCAATGGGAAAAAGATAGCCTTTTCAGCAATTGGTGCTGGTTCAACTGGAGGTCAGCATGCAGAAGAATATGAATTGATCGATCTTTATCTCCTGGTATTAAGCTCAACTCCAAGTGGATCAAGGACCTCCACATAAAACCAGACACACTGAAACTAATAGAAAAGAAACTGGGAAAGACCCTTGAGGACATGGGCACAGGGGAAAAGGTCCTGAACAGAACACCAATAGCTTATGCTCTAAAATCATGAATTGACAAAGGAGACCTCATAAAATTACAAAGTTTCTGTAAGGCAAAGGACACCATCAAAAGGACAAAGCAACAACCAAAAAAGTGGGAAAAGATCTTCACCAACACTACATCTAACAGAGGGCTAACATCCAATATATACAAAGAATTAAAGAACTTAGACCGTAGAAAACCAAATAACCCTATTAAAAAATGGGGTACAGAGCTAAACAAAGAATTTTCACCTGAAGAACTTTGGATGGCTGAGAAGCATCTTAAAAAATGTTCAACCTCATTAGTCATTAGGGATATGCAAATCAAAACAACCCTGAGATTTCACCTCACACCAGTCAGAATGGCCAAGATCAAAAACTCAGGAGAAAACAGGTGCTGGCAAGGGTGTGGAGAAAGAGGAACACTCCTCCACTGTTGGTAGGGTTGCAAATTGGTACAACCACTCTGGAAATCAGTCTGAGGGTTCCTCAGAAAACTGGGCATGTCACTTCCTGAGGACCCTGCTATACCACTCCTGGGCATATACCCAGAGGATTCTCCAGCATGTAATAAGGATATGTGCTTCACTATGTTCATAGCAGCCCTACTTATAATAGCCAGAAGATGGAAAGAACCCATGTGTCCCTCAACGGAGGAATGGATACAGAAAATGTGGTATATATACCCAATGGAGTACTATTCAGCCATGGGACATATGGGGAGGGAGGAACTGGGAAAGGGGAAAGCATTTGGAATGTAAATAAAGAATGTAGAAGATAAAAAAATACCTACAAAAAAAGAAACAATGAATTCATGAAATTCTTAGACAAATGGATGAAGCTGGAGAACATCATACTAAGTGTGGTAATCCAGTCTCAAAAGATCAATCATGGTATGCACTCACTGAAAAGCAGATATTAGCCTAGAAACTTTGAATACCCAAGTCATTCATAATCCACATATCAAATGATGTCCAAGAAGAACGGAGGACTGACCCCTGTTTCTGGAAAGACTCAGTGAAGCAGTATAGGGTAATTCCAGAACAGGGAAGTGGGAAGGGGTGGATGGGGGGGGGCAGAGGGAGGGAAGAGGGCTTATGGACTTTCAGGAAGTGGAGAGCCAGGAAAGGGGAAATCATTTGAAATATAAATAAAAAATATTGAATAAAAAAAGAATCAATTGGAATGCCTTCATGTCCAAATTTATCAAAAGTATAAATTAAAAATTAAAACATAAAAAAATCATTGAAAGCTAGAGTAATTATTTACTTTAAATCTGAAAAGAATACATAAAGATTTGTTCATGGCATAAGTACAATAGCATAGTATATGCTTAAGATCATAAATGATTACCTTATCACATCATCATTATCATATTAATATTATATCATATTATCTCTGATTATTGATATATATATAGAAATCATAAAAAATCAATGTTTAAATTAAGATGGCTATTTTCATGTTCTGAAAAAGAAATGAGAGTTTAAGGCCATTTCTCAGCTTGAGCATTTCAAATCTTTTCCCAAATCTGTATTTATCACAGAAGCAATTTCAATAGTTAACTTATTGTCATGTCAACTTTGGAAACTTGGTCTTTAACTTGTAACCTTTTAATACTCTTGCATTTATGTACTGTGGTAAAAAGAACAGTCTTCACATCACAGTTAATAGTTTTAAGTGCACAACTTTAGAATTTGTTTGCATCATATAAACTTCTCATTTACTTTTATATACACTAAAATTCTAATTAGTCCTATCTAGATATAGTTCATTCTCATGTTATATATGTTTACAAATCATTCTGTTATGGTCTATGAAGTAGAGCTACATTGTTAATTTTTATGTCACTGTGACCAAGTTACTTTCTGGTATATTGGAGCAACTTCTACCAACATGGGACAGGCTCGAGAGAAATAGCAAATCTTTCCTTGAGAGTCAGAGTATGAATGTTCAGTGTGTGGGAAGAGTAGTAACTGTAGCTTCTTCTTCCCAGATGATGTTGCAAAAGGTTGTTAGCATTCAGTGGTCTACCAAGACTTAGCCTTTCCTCTGTTTTATAACTAAAGAATACTTTGAGGTTCCAAGATGCTGTGAGAGCAGAAGAGAACCTTACATGATGTCATATCTACCACTGTACATATATATTTGCTTCATTTTCTTGTTTCCCCTTGCCAGGGTTCCAAAACATAATTTGTGCAGCATGGCACAATGGAAAAAATAATGGGCCTGGCATTTTATTTAAAAAATTCAGTTTATCATGATAGATGAAGCAGAGCAAAAAAGAATAGTTTCTGTGATGGTGAACGAAGGGGACTCTGGTACTGGAATAGCTGTCACATATTTCTGCCTTTACAGTATCTAGCTCCAGCCCAGTGTGTAGTGCCCCACACATCCATGGAGGGTAACCATTCATTCATCTTTGGATACATTTTCAAAAATACATTCCCAAGGTTATGCTTTCTCAGACATTGTAGCATGGGCAGATTCCTGCTCACTTATTAAAGCCACAAGACTATCATGGCAGTACATTTGGTATGACTATGAACTCCACTAGGCTATGTCTCATTAATGACCTTTGTCATTCTAAGACACAGATCTTGTATATATTCTTTTATGATAGTTTATATTTAGCTGTAGTAAAAACTTTGTATTGGGTTGTTTTTAGCTTTTATTTAACTTTGTTGCAATATAAATGTGGAACTGAATATTACATTCACTTTCGATAATGTATTAAATGCACTTATGAGACAGGTGCACATAAGTGAAATATGATGCTCTCTTGAGGGGTGTTCATTTGTCTAAGTTTTGTCAGAATCCAGAAGAAAAACTTTGATAATATCCTTTATTTCTTAGATCTTGCTTGTATCTCCCCCTTACTCTACTTTCCTTGTAATTTATGAATGTCCTTAAAATCATTTACTCATGAAGTTGAGAGTTTTCTACTTTATTTTATATGATAGGACTGCTTGTAATTATGAATTATTTGTGTAGTTGAAAAAGTCAACTTTCTTGTCCTTTAGAACCTATAGACTCAGAAATGTCATTAGTTTCCAAAGTTGAATATTTATTCTTTGTATTTGTTTGTTTTAAAGGTTCTTAATGATAAAAATCTCCTTTTGGGGACATTAAAGGAAATCTTCACCTCAAAAGACATGATAACAAGCTCCAGTTAAAAAAGAAAAGCCTGACTACATTTTAGGAACAAAGAGGATAACAATTATGGGAGGGCATTCAAATTTATTGGCTTTATTTAATTAATGTGTTTGCTCTAGACTGATTTAGAATGCATTGTAATTGAAACAGAATATCTGGGAAAGAAATATATATTTGGGTCTGATTTTCGTGTCCACAAAAGAATATTCATAGGCTAGTGAAAATAAGGCTGATACTCAGAAGCTATAAAGCCTCTGACAATATATCACTTTTAAAAATTCAAGTCAAATATTTATAACAATCTTTATATAACAAAGAAGCATGTTTTTTTCTTCTTAACTTTTATTTTCAAAGCTAAAAATCACCTATACACTTTTAAAATTAAACAAGATTCTAGAACTGAAAATTTACTTTTAGATTTTTCTGTTAATTTATTTCACAATGATCAGAATGTCCTTAAGTAATAACTCCTTCTGATATATAATACTCTATTTTAGAAGATACTGAGGTTATTTCTAATAAACCAAGATAAATAAGCACAACACATTAAAAAATATTCCAATTCTTCCTATAGCTCTCATACCATACAGAAAAGTCCATTTCTCACCTGAAGAGAGAGAAATGTCCTTTCCCTTTAGATGACTGAGCCTGCTAATCAAATCAGTTTTTCTCATGAATGTACTGATTTTATCATACTGATTCTTATAGTAACATATTTTTGTCTCAACTTTTTTTTCTCAAAAATGCTCAATTTCTAGAGTATAGGAAGAGGTAGTACTGGATAAGGATGTTTCTTGGAAAGCACAGGAAGCTAAATCTGAAGATCCAGGATTATTTTTAAAAGCCCAGCTTGTCTGGGTGCTAGTGATCCCAGTAATCTCCACTCCAGTGGAGTTGAGACAGGCAGATCTCAGGAGTTCACTAGCTAGACAGCTTAACCGATAATGAGATCTTTTAGTTCAGTGAGAGGCACAGTCTCAAGAGAATAAAGCCTAGATAACTGGAGGAAGTTATATATTAGACATCTTGCTCTGACCTGTGCATATGCACTTGGGTGTGCACACTTGGATAATCAGGTGTGCTTGTCTAAAATATACACAAGCCCTACACTTATGTAATACAGACCACACACTGCACACAAAAAGAAAATTTGTGCAGTATTAATATTATACTATCTCTAAGTAAACTTTTTATTCCCCATTTAAATTGTCTGATAGATCAACTTATGCTTCATGCATGCAAGATAATGCTTAAAAGTGAAGCAGTGTAGGCTATTCGGTTCACCATAACTTAAACATCATTCTTAAAATTTCTATTCCAAGTTTGTTCTCCCAGTCATCATTGTACTCTGAAAAAAAAGATAAGACCACTATGTTTATTTATCAAATAATGTTAATGGATGAAAGATATTTTCCAACTCCATTTTGATTGTTTTCTCACTGTGTTAGCTCCATTTACAGCTTACCCCATGTCTATTTGTCTTTCCAATGAATATTTTCTGACAATTCAAAATCATTTACATACAGAATGGAATTATGTCTACTCTTTCTAGTTTGAACATTCAACTATATTGTACAATAATTTTATGGTAGACTGTATTGGTCTTTAGACACACAGTTTAGCTATTTATCTATGCTGTACACTCTATTTCTGGAAAATTACATCAGAAAAAAATATAAAAGTGGTTGAGACTTTTATTGATTTTTCATTGGCTTTTGACTCTGTGGGCAGAAACTAGTTACGACCTAATCTATACTAACTCAGTGTAAAATGCCAGCTAATAAACCATGCCAGGGCTAGAATTTTAATGATGCATTGAAATTCATGGAAGACAGAATAAGTGTTCTTCAACTTTGATCTCTCTAAATCCTCAGATATTTCAATGGTGTGACAAAGAGGGCATTCACCATTACTGTTTACCTACATCTATGTGACATTTAAAAATCATATGGGGGCGGCGGCGGCGGCGGCGGCAGCGGCAGCAGTGGCTGCTCCAGCTGAAGGGCCATCAGCAGTGGAACCAAGGCGTCACAGGGACCAGTTAGGCCCTGCGCCCACGACCACTGACCTTCGCTGACCAGCCGGGCAGCAAGCAGCTGCAGTTGTGCGGCGCCTTTCCTGCACGGAGGCCACTTCAGAACTCGGCCTCCCACCAGTCAGGAGAGGAGCATCCATCTTGGTTCCGTACTCCAGGAATCAGACAGACAGACAGACTGAGGTACACAAACATAATCGGAGGCCAACACCGCGGTGGTCTGAGCCCGACGGGCGTTGGCCTGCACCCAGGCCCTGGGCGGGTCGGGGGGCCATCGGGGTGCCAACCCAACCAGGAGGTTTTTTGCCCAGGCCTGCGAGCGCGCCGCCGCCATTTTGCCTGCAGGACGACAGAGAGCTCAGGCGGGCAGACCTGTAACAGGCATAGCCTAAGGCTAACAAAGCGGGGGTCCAGGCCCCAAAAGGCACAGGACTGACCCCAAGAACTGGGCGGCTTGGTGGGCCATCTGTGAGTCAACCCGCCCAGGTGATTGTTAGCAAAGCAGACTCTCCCGGAGCTTTCAGGGAGCGCGGGCGCGCACGCCCGCCATCCTAGTCACCTGGCAAACCCAATTAACAGTCAAAGCCCTAGGGGAACTTTGTTCGGACCTTGGCCTCCCAGGCTTTTGCCTGGACTCAGGGACTGGGCGGCCAGGCTAACCTTGTGTGCTACAGCCTGGTTGGCAGATCGGCTGCCCAGCGGAGTGAGCGGAACACAGGGGAGGTCACAGTAGCATACACCGTCGGCACTCCCTGGGAGTGCACACGGGCTCCATCTGCTCCACAGACACAATCTGGGGCAAGGCCTCAGGCAGAAGCCCTTAGCTCTACTCTCTCCGCTTCCGGATTCAGATCAGTCTGGGCCGGCAGCATTACATCTCCAAGTCCTGCAAGTGGCTAGCTGGGCTTCCGGGCGGCCAGCTGGGAGAAGTCAGTGTGCTCCAGTGAATCCAGCGGGCCCCAGCGGGAGCCTTCGGGTGCCTGCTTTGGAATCGGAACAGCCTGGGCAGCAGCACACTGTCTACAAGCAGTGCAGGAGGTAAGCTGTGCACCAAAGGCCAACTGGGAAGGGGCAGCTTGCACTGGTGAGTCCAGCACTGACAAGATAAACTAACACCAGTGAGATCTAGATGGCAAAAGGCAAACGCAGGAACATCACTAACAGAAATCAAGGCAATATGGCAACATCTGAACCCAATTCTCCTCTACCAACATGTCCTGGATACCCCATCACACCAGTAAAACAAGATTTGGATTTAAAATCACTGGTCATGATGCTGGTACAGGAACACATGAAGGTCATACATAAAGAAATTCAGGAGAAAATGGATCAAAAGTTAGAAGCCCTTGCAAGGGAAACACAAAAATCATTGAAAGAAATCCAGGAGAATACAAAAGCCAACAAAGAGGAAATGCAAAAAACACTTAAAGAAATACAGGAGAACTTTGCTCAACAGGCTGAGGTCATGAAAGACGAAACACAAAAATCTCTTAAAGAAATACAGGAGAACTTTGGTCAACAGGCTGAGCTCATGAAAGAGGAAACACAAAAATCTCTTAAAGAATTACAGGAAAACACAAACATGCAAGTGAAGGAGCTAAGCAAAACCATCCAGGATCTAAAATCAGAAGTAGAAACAACTAAGAAAACTCAAAGGGAGACAACTTTGGAGATAGAAAGCCTTGGGAAGAAATCAGGGGACAGAGATACAAATATCAACAACAGAATACAAGAGATAGAAGAAAGAATCTCAGATGCTGAAGATTCCATAGAAACCATGGACTCAACAGTTAAAGAAAATGCAAAATGCAAAAAGCTTGTAACCCAAAATATCCAGGAAATCCAGGACACAATGAGAAGACCAAACCTAAGGATTATAGGCATAGAGGAGAGTGAAGATTTACAACTTAAACGGCCAGCAAATATCATCAATAAAATTATGGAAGAAAACTTCCCTAACCTAAAGAGAGAGATGCCCATGAATATACAAGAAGCCTACAGAACTCCAAACAGACTGGACCAGAACAGAAATACTTCCCGTCACATAATAATCAAAACACCAAATGTTCTAAACAAAGAAAGAATACTAAAGGCAGTAAGAGAAAAAGGCCAGTAACATATAAAGGAAGACCTATCAGAATCACAGCAGACTTTTCACCTGAGACTATGAAGGCTAGAAGGTCCTGGGCAGATCTCATGCAGACTCTAAGAGAACACAAATGCCAACCAAAACTAATATATCCAGCAAAACTCTCAATCACCATAGATGGAGAAACTAAGATATTCCATGACAAAACCAAGTTTACCCAATATCTATCCATAAACCCGGCCCTAAAAAGGATAATAGGAGGACAACACCAATACAAAGAGGGAAACTTCACCCTGGAAAAAGCAAGATAGTAACCTTTCATCAAACCCCAAAGAAGTTAAGCATTCAAATTTAAAAAATAACGTCAAAAATGATAGGAAGTAACAATCACTATTCCTTAATATCTCTTAACATCAATGGACTTAATGCCCCAATAAAAAGACACAGACTAACTGAATGGATACGTAAACAGGACCCTACATTTTGCTGCTTACAGGAAACACACCTCAGGGTCAAAGACAAACACTACCTTAGAGTAAAAGGCTGGAAGACAATTTTACAAGCAAATGGTCTCAGGAAACAAGCTGGAGTAGCCATTTTAATATCAGATAAAATTGACTTTCAACCCAAAGTCATCAAAAGAGACCCTGAGGGACACTTCTTGCTGGTCAAAGGAAAAATACAAAAAGAAGAACTGTCAATCCTGAACATCTATGCCCCAAATGCAAGGGCACCCTCTTTCGTAAAAGAAACTTTATTAAAACTAAAAGCACACATTGCACCTAACACAATAATTGTGGGTGACTTCAACACTGCACTTTCTGGACCGATCAGGAAAACAGAAACTAAACAGGGACACAATGAAACTAATTGAAGCTTTGGACCAATTAGATTTAACAGATATATATAGAACATTCTATCCTAAAACAAAAGAATATACCTTTTTCTCAGCACCTCATGGTACCTTCTCCAAAATCGACCATATAATTGGTCACAAGACAGACCTCAACAAATATAAGAAGATCGAACTAATCCCATGCCTCCTATCTGATCACTATGGAGTAAAAGTGGTCTTCAATAGCAACAGAAACAACAGAAAGCCCACATACACGTGGAAACTGAACAATACTCTACTCAATGATACCTTGGTCAAGGAAGAAATAAAGAAAGAAATTAAAGACTTTTTAGAACACAATGAAAATGAAAACACAACATACCCAAATCTATGGGACACAATGAAAGCAGTGCTAAGAGGAAAACTCATAGCCCTGAGTGCCTCCAAAAAGAAAATGGAGAGAGCATACATTACCAGCTTAATGACACACCTGAAAGCCCTGGAACAAAAAGAAGCTATTTCGCCCAGGAGGAGTAGAAGGCAGGAAATCATCAAACTCAGGGCCGAAATCAATCAAGTAGAAACAAAGAGAACCATACAAAAAATCAACAATACCAGGAGCTGGTTCTTTGAGAAAATCAACAAGATAGATAAACCCTTAGCCAGAATGACCAAAGGGCACAGAGAAAGTATCCAAATTAACAAACTTAGAAATGAAAAGGGAGATATAACAACGGAAACTGAGGAAATCCAAAAAATCATCAGATCCTACTACAAGAGCCTATACTCAACACAACTGGAGAATCTGGAGGAAATGGACAATTTCCTTGACAGATACCAAATACCAAAATTAAATCAGGACCAACTAGACCATCTAAACAGTCCCATAATGCCTAAAGAAATAGAAGGAGTCATAGACAGTCTTCCAACCAAAAAAAGCACAGGACCAGATGGCTTCAGTGCAGAATTCTACCAGACCTTCAAAGAAGAGTTAACACCAATACTCTTCAAACTATTCCACAAAATAGAAACAGAAGGAACACTACCCAATTCCTTCTACGAAGCCACAATTACGCTGATACCAAAGCCACACAAAGATCCAACAAAGAAAGAGAACTTCAGACCAATTTCCCTTATGAACATCGATGCAAAAATACTCAATAAAATTCTTGCCAACCGAATCCAAGAACACATCAAAAGGATCATCCACCAGGATCAAGTAGGCTTTATCCCGGGAATGCAGGGTTGGTTCAATATACGGAAATCCATCAATACAATCCACTACATAAACAAACTCAAAGAACAAAACCACATGGTCATTTCATTGGATGCTGAAAAAGCATTTGACAAAATTCAGCATCCCTTCATGCTTAAAGTCTTGGAGAGAACAGGAATTCAAGGCCCATACCTAAACATAGTAAAAACAATATACAGCAAACCGGTAGCCAGCATCAAACTAAATGGAGAGAAACTTGAAGCAATCCCACTGAAATCAGGGACCAGACAAGGCTGCCCCCTTTCTCCTTATCTTTTCAATATTGTACTTGAGGTACTAGCTCGGGCAATTCGACAACATAAGGAGGTCAAAGGGATACAAATTGGAAAGGAAGAAGTCAAACTATCATTATTTGCAGACGACATGATCGTCTACCTAAGTGACCCAAAGAACTCCACTAGAGAGCTCCTACAGCTGATAAACAACTTCAGCAAAGTGGCAGGTTATAAAGTCAACTCAAGCAAATCAGTGGCCTTCCTATACTCAAAGGATAAGCAGGCTGAGAAAGAAATTAGGGAAATGACCCCCTTCACAATAGCCACAAACAGTATAAAGTATCTTGGGGTGACTCTTACCAAACATGTGAAAGATCTGTATGACAAGAACTTCAAGACTCTGAAGAAGGAAATGGAAGAAGACCTCAAAAAATGGGAAAACCTCCCATGCTCATGGATCGGTAGAATCAATATAGTTAAAATGGCAATTTTGCCTAAAGCACTATACAGATTCAATGCAATACCCATCAAAATCCCAACTCAATTCTTCACAGAGTTAGAAAGAGCAATTATCAAATTCATCTGGAGCAACAAAAAACCCAGGATAGCTAAAACTATTCTCAGCAACAAAAGGAAATCTGGGGGAATCAGTATCCCTGACCTCAAGCAATACTACAGAGCAATAGTGTTAAAAACTGCATGGTATTGGTACAGTGACAGGCAGGAGGATCAGTGGAACAGGATTGAAGATCCAGAAATGAACCCACACACCTATGGCCACTTGATCCTCGACAAAGAGGCTGAAAACATCCAATGGAAAAAAGATAGCCTTTTCAACAAATGGTGCTGGTTCAACTGGAGGTCAGCATGCAGAAGAATGCGAATTGATCCATCCTTGTCTCCTTGTACTAAGCTCAAATCCAAATGGATCAAGGACCTCCACATAAAGCCAGACACTCTGAAGCTAATAGAAAAAAAACTGGGGAAGACCCTTGAGGACATCGGTACAGGGAGAAAGTTTCTGAACAGAACACCAATAGCGTATGCTCTAAGAGCAAGAATTGACAAATGGGACCTCATAAAATTACAAAGTTTCTGTAAGGCAAAGGACACCATCAAGAGGACAAATCGGCAACCAACAAATTGGGAAAAGATCTTCACCAATCCTACATCAGATAGAGGGCTAATATCCAATATATATAAAGAACTCAAGAAGTTAGACTCCAGAAAACCAAACAACCCTATTAAAAAATGGGGTACAGAGTTAAACAAAGAATTCTCACCTGAAGAACTTCGGATGGCGGAGAAGCATCTTAAAAAATGCTCAACTTCATTAGTCATTAGGGAAATGCAAATCAAAACAACCCTAAGATTTCATCTTACACCAGTCAGAATGGCTAAGATTAAAAATTCAGGAGACAGCAGGTGTTGGAGAGGGTGTGGAGAAAGAGGAACACTCCTCCACTGCTGGTGGGGTTGCAAATTGGTACAACCACTCTGGAAATCAGTCTGGCGGTTCCTCCGAAAACTGGGCACCTTACTTCCAGAAGATCCTGCTATACCACTCCTGGGCATATACCCAGAAGACTCCCCACCATGTAATAAGGATACATGTTCTACTATGTTCATAGCAGCCCTATTTGTAATTGCCAGATGCTGGAAAGAACCCAGGTATCCCTCAACAGAAGAGTGGATGCAAAAAATGTGGTATATCTACACAATGGAGTACTATTCAGCCATTAGAAACAATGAATTCATGAAATTCTTAGGCAAATGGATGGAGCTAGAGAATATCATACTAAGTGAGGTAACCCAGACTCAAAAGGTGAATCATGGTATGCACTCACTAATAAGTGGATATTAACCTAGAAAACTGGAATACCCAAAACATAATCCACACATCAAATGAGGTACAAGAAGAAAGGAGGAGTGGCCCCTGGTTCTGGAAAGACTCAGTGAAACAGTATTCAGCAAAACCAGAACGGGGAAGTGGGAAGGGGTGGGTGGGAGGACAGGGGAAGAGAAGGGGGCTTGCGGGACTTTCGGGGAGTGGGGGGGCTAGAAGAGGGGAAATCATTTGAAATGTAAATAAATTATATCGAATAATAAAAAAAAAAAAGAAAAAAAAAGGAAGTGGGATACTGGAGGGTGTCTTAAAAAAAAAATCATATGATTCTATATGTAATTATGAATTGAATCATCAAAACTTAAAATGGATGAGTTACTATACTATTGCAAATAGAATTATAGGATCATTCTCTGTAATAAAATAAAATCAAAAATTCCCATACAATTGCAACATATAGCAATACTTCCATTGATGTGCATTGTATTTAACACTAAATTTTACAGGTACAATGTCCCTTTTCTCCCTCTATTTCTTTCCCATGTTCATTCCTTCATTTTGTTTTGTGAGCCACTGGTTTTAACTAGTATTGTCTGTGTGATTATGGATATAGTATTGTCCATTGGAGCCTTACAGATTCACCAATAGGTATACATTTTAAGATACTGATCGTCAGTCTTGCAGAATACATCAATATCTAACAGTTCCACAGAGAGAGGTAAAGATCCATGTACCCATTTCCCATCCATGACTAATTGTTGACACTTAAAAGTCTTGTACACTCCCAGTGCATGTAATTGAATTGTTGTTTTGGTAAAATCATAATTGAACTGCTTTGTCATGACCAGAAGATAGTATTTTGCAGAACTGTAGTTTTGGCTTACATTCTTTCTGCCCCATTTTCCATGAAAATCACAAAGTCTAGATGGGGTAATATATGTGATCTAGTTAGGCAATCTATTGTCTCTAGTTCTCAGTAAAACTTTTGAAGAGGTACAGAATTTGAAGGAAATAAAAGCAGAGGGTTTTCAAAAGAATCATCAGAGAGAACTCTAGCAAGTTGAAATCAGTTTAATTGTAAAATTAAGAGACTCATTCTGACAGACATTAGGAGAGTTAAAAGTAGTAAGTAATTATAGATTATGGAATTTTCTCTTAAAGAAGGCTTAGTTATCTCTTTGCCTTAGTTATTTAGATTGTAAGCTCTGAGTTAGTTTAATGTTCTTCATAATCCTGGATCAAGAATCAACAGATAAGTAGCTAAGCAATTTTTTTTTATTCGTTAATCTTTTTTTTTTTTTTTTTTTACAGTCCAGATTTTACTGCCCTCCTGGGCCACCCTCTGTCTGTTCTGCATCTAATACTTTCTCTCCCCATCTCCAAGAGGATGTCCACCCCCCCACCCCTACACCTAACCTCCCCTGGGGCCCCAAGTTTCTCCAGGGTTAGGTGCATCTTCTCTGAGTTCAGACCAGGAAGTCCTGCCCAGTTGGTGACTCAGGATCTAAGAGAGCTCAGGGATCCCAGTTAGCTGAGACTGCTTGGCTTTCTGTAGGGTGACCCCCTTGAGCTTCTTTGAGCTTTTCTTTAATTCAACCACACAGGTCACCAGCTTCTGTGCATTGATTGGGTATACAATATTTGTATCTAATTACTTCAGCTTCTTAATTCTTCTTAATTACTTCAGGACATAAGTGTCCTTTAGAGGCCACTTATGGTAGGTTGTTGTTTGTAAGCACACTATAGCATCAGTAATAGTGTCAGACCTTGGGGCCTATACTTGAGCTGGATCCCAAAGCATTTCTCACCTCCATTCACACAATCTACTTTTCCCTTAGAATTATCTTCCCCCCTCCAAAGTAGTTTTTTTGAGCACATGTTCTTAAAGATAATAATGTGATGAAATGAGTTTTGAGATGTACAATGGCTTAGAATTTAGAAATCAGTGAATTAATAGCATCTGGCAAGGACATCAAAACAGTGCTCTAATCCTGACACCCCCAATCTTCTCCCCATCACCATTCCTGCTAAGTTCCCTCTCTCCATCTGCCTTCCTGTAACTATTTTATTCCCTGTTCTAAGTGAGATTTAAGCATCTTTACCTGCACCTTCCTTCTTGTTTACCTTCTTCTGGTCTATGAGATATATCAAGGATATCCTGTACTTTATCCTGTCCAGGTTGGGTATAAATGCTTTATAGCTAGTATTTATTTATCAGTGAAGATATACAATGGATGTCCTTTGGGGTCTGGGTTATTTCACACAGGATATTTTCTACTTCCATCCTACCATAACAGACCCTGAGAATACAACATAGCTGAAGTAGAAGAAAAGTTTTAAAGAGGAAGTGAATATATACCTATAAAAACATGTAAATTGGAAGAAATGAATAACAAAAATTAAGACCAGAAAGAGGACATAGAATTAAAAATGAATAAAATCAAACAATAACCTTTGAGAAAAATCTTGCCAACAAAACATGAAAGATGGAAAAAAGAATCTTAGTCATTAAAGACACAATAGAAGAAATGTGTTCATTGGACAAAGAAATTGTTAATTTAAATAATAAAAAACCCACCACCATCAAAAACAGAAAAATCTTCTGGCATAAACTTGAAGAAAATATGGTACACTCTGAAAAGACCAAATCTAAAAATAATAGAAATGAAGAAAGAAGAAATAATCCAAAGATACAGTCACAGAAAATATTTTCAAAAAAAATCATAATATAAAATTTCCATAAAGAAGGAATAGCCTGTCAAGGGAAAAGATACACATACAATACCAAATAGACTAGAACAAAACAGGAAGTTACATTTTCCCAGAGCAATGAGGGCAGTAAACATACAGAAAAATAGAAAAAGAATATTAAAAACTGTAATGAAATCAAACCAAATAACATATAAAAGCAGAGCTATTAAAATGATACCTAGTTTTTCAATGGAAACTCTGTAAGCCAGAAGGGCCTGAACAGATATGGAACAGACTCTAAGATAGTGTAAATGTAAAACCTGAACTACTATACTAAGCAAAACTTTCAATCAGTTTAGATGAAGAAAATAAGACATTATCTGATAAAATCAAATTTATGCAGTACCTATCTAGAAACCCAGACCTATACAAGATGCTAGACTGTAGATTCCAACTAAAAAATTCCAACATCCAAGAAAGCCTGGATATAAATAATCACAAACAAGTAAATCTAAGGACAGTAAACACACACACACACACACACACACACACACACATACACACACACACACACACACCTCTCCTTTCACAATGGCATCAGATAATATAAACTGTTTCCCTGGTAACTAAACAAACAAGTTAAAACTTGTATGATAAAAACTTTATGACATTGAAAAAGAAGTTGAAGATATCAGAAGACAGATTATGGATTGGTAGGACTAATATAATAAACTGGCCATCATACCCAAAGCAATGTATTCTTTCAATGAAATTCCAATCAAAATTCTTGTACAATTCTTTAAAGGATTAAAAGGAAAAAATTACCTTCATAAGGAAAATCAACAATAACAAATAAATTATAAAACTGTATGAAATAATAAGTGAACTGTTGAAGGTATCACGGAGAGGGCCCAAGCCCTGACAGTATTACTGATGCTATGGTGTGCTTACAAACAGGGGCCTACCATGACTGTTCTCTGAATGGCCAAATAAGCAGCTGAAAGAGCCAGATGCAGATATTTAACACCCAACCAATAGACAGAAGCTCATGATCCTTGTGGTTGAATAGGGAAAAGCTGGAAGAAGCTAAAGAGGAGGGCGACCCTAGAGGAAGACCAGCAGTCTCAACTAACCTGGATCACCAAGATCTCTCAGACACTGAGCCACCAACCAGGCAGCATACACTAGCTGATACAAGGCTGCCAACACATATACAGCAGACGAGTGCCTGGTTTGAACTCAGTCAGAGAAAATTCACCTAACCCTGGAGAGACTTGGAGCTCCAGGGTGTGTGGAGGTCTGGTGGAGTGGGGGATGGGTGGTGACATCCTCTTGAAGATGGGGAGAGGAGGTATGAGATGTAGAACAGTACAAGGGTGGACCAGCAGGGGGATAAAGTCTGGTCTGTAAAAAAAAAATTAAAAAACAAAAATAAAGAAAACAAAAACAAATAAAACAAAAATGACTCTGAGAGTCCATCTTACACCAATCAGAATGGCTAAGAATATGTCAAGTGACAGCACATGCTGGCAAGGATAAAGAGGACCATTCCTCCATTGTTCCTACGAATGCAAACTTGAGCAACCACTTTGGAAATCAATTTGGTGTTTTGTCAGGAAATTGAAAATAGTTCTACATGAAGATCTAGCTATACCACTTCTGGGCATATAGACAAAATATGCTCCACCATCTCTCAAGGACAATGGCTCCACTATGTTCATACCAACTTTATTAGTAATACCCAGAAACTGGAAACAACCCAGATGTTCCTCAAGTGAAGAATAAAGAAGTTATGCTTCATTTAAAAATAAAAACATCATGAAATTTGAGACCAAATGGGTAGAACTAGAAAGTATCATATTGAGTGAGAAAGTCCAGACCCAGAGAGACAAACATGGTATATATTCACTTATAAGTATGTATTTGCCATGAAGTACAAGGTACCCATGCTGCAATTCACAGACCCCATGCTAGCTAGGTAACAAGGACAGCTCAAGGGAGTATGTTTAAATCACACTTAGAAGAGAAAATAAAAGAAATATTGGAGGTGGATGGAGGGAGGGAACTGGGTGGGAGAAGGGATGAGGAGAGGTGTAGAGATGGGGTCGGGAGTAGGGAGAACTGGGGAGAAAGGGGGTGATTAGTTCTGCAGTGATTTGATGTTCCTGAGTTGGTTGCTATGGGGTGGGCTCTAATTCTCAGAAGAGAAAGTGAGTAGGGAGTAGAGGTATGGACTGTGTGAGGGAGAAGAGGAGACCGTGATTGGGATGTAAAATGGATTAATAAATAAATTAATGAAAATCAAAAAGAAAAATATTTAGGGAATCTTGACCTAGAAAGACAAATATGGTATCTTTTTGCTTGTATGTGGATATTACATGATAAGTCAATGATAAAAAAAAGCTACATTTCCTAGAACCATCTTGATTAGGTATTGATAGTGGACTGGGGGAAAGAACAGATAGGTCTTGTTAGGAAACAGAATCAAATTAGACAGTTATAGATAAAATGGTCATGGGTGGGGTTGGAGCAAGATGACCAAATGGGAATGGGGTGTGGAGAGGGAAGCAGGGACAAATATGAGGACAGACAATTAAAATTAAGGGCCATTTGAGGGATACCGTGGAAACAAGAATGAGAGAAAATAAAATCAGTTTTCAGTGAAAAATTATCGTTTTCTGTTCTATGGGAATTCATATTTAAACTTTAAAAATATGATTCTAAATTTTTTATTCTACTGACACATCATTTTTCTTGACCTACAAACCAGAATGTTTACATTTAAATCTACCTCACTTAGATTGGGAAAAATTAAACCAATGCTTTATCTATGTAATCACAGATTGCAGAGTAATTTACATTCATTATATTTATGAGTTTTGAATTTAAATAAAGTCTTATGCCAAATCATGAGCTCAGAGTTGTTTAAAATAACTGATTTTCTGTTACTAACATTTACTTCCTAGACATTTTATGACACTACTCATCCAAGAAGTCATATACCTTAAAATTTATTCATGCAACTCTACAACTCCACAGTTTACTGAAGCGGGATGCTGAATTATGCTATTTCCATCTTAAGTGTTGCTCTATGAAATGAATATGGTGCATAATTATGGAAATGACATTGGTAATTAGTTCACTCTACTGGTGTAGCCTACATAAGTTAATTTTTAATACATAATTCAATTCACTATTTTTTTAACCAAATGATATTTATTTTCTTATTTTTGGTATTTAAGCAGATAAAATGTACTTCCTAATCAATGAATGATCAATACAGTCAATTTTCATCCTGAGAGCTTATTGAAAATGTCAAGGGATTTAAGTACTTTTACATTCATCATATTCTGAAATGATGCATCTTTCAGACAATTATTCAAAGCACACTTGTATTCTTAATTGGCTTTATTAAGTAGTACATGTTAAGTAGTGGTTAACATAAATCAGATAAAATTTAATGCAAGCAAATGTTATCAAAATATCATAATCTAATAATTCGTTCTTTTCTCTGAGGGCATTTATTTTCTAACAAGCATTTAATGTTCTTTTGTTCTTTCCTATTGAAATTCCTATCACACTAGAATTTATTTGATAATTAGAACAAACATAGTATAATTAGTGTTATCATATATATCTTTCCAAAGGACACTATTTTATCATGAGCTTCTCATTTCTCTAAGAATAATTCATTAAAAAGGCATTTCAAGTTTATTCACTGTATTAGAACATTTATATTCCTTTGTATACTACATCTATCACATTAAACTAAAAAGACTATGATTATGAATGTCCACATTATGTCAGCAAATTATTATATTATATATTATACAATATAATATATATAATCAAATATAAGTATATTTTAGTATAAATATAAAAACAACAGAGCATTAATAATTAGCTCTAGCTAGATCTGTTGGAGCCAAGGATTAGTTGTAAAATTATGGTGTTCAATGCCCAAATAGAACTTTTAGAACAAGTTTGTGTTAGAGTGATTATCAGAGAAGCTTATTTTCAGTAAAGGTGAGGGAATAAATAAACTATACTTATTTTATGCTATATTATGTGTTTATGTGTATGTGTATGCATGAGTATGCCAAATCACATTGCAGAATTCACAGAGAAACTTACAGAAGTTATTTGTCATTGTTCACTATTTAGGTCATGGGGATAGAATTCAGAATATCTGACTTCAGAACAGGTGGCTTTACCCTGTATTACTGTATAAATAATCTGTGTATAGAAAGTTATATCTAAATCTAAATGAAATACAGAAAACTGCTTTATTTACACATCTTTTGGGCTTCAACTTTTACTCCACATTATAGCAAAATTAAAATAAATAGACATAATCTTGATTTTAAATGTAACTGAAGAAATTATTAACAGACCTTTTTGTCTTTTCATATCATAATATTTTTGTATCATTGTAATTTTTCATCCTGTTGGAAGAAAGTAAAACAGAGATGATTAACAGCAGTGATTTCTCATGCTATTTCTTATGAACATTATAACATGTTGATATAGTTTTATCCCTATTATTTGGATAAAAGAACCTGACAAATGCAACTTAGCCGAGGAGGTGACTTATTTCAACTGAGAGTTCCAGGTTACCATTTATGATTGTGGGGAAGTCAAAGGAAGAGCTTCAACAGCTACTCAGTCTCTCCCACAGTTAAGAACATTGAGACTTGAATGCACATGTACAGACACTTGTTGGCTTGGCCTTAGCTCAATATCTCTTTGCTACAAAGTTCAGAATTCCTGACTGGGGACTAGTTCCAATCAAGTGGCAGTGTCGTTATACAACAATTTACTTAATTAAGACAAACCCTGCCCCTACATATTTACACAGGCTAGACAATATAGAAAAATCTTCAGTGAGGCTTTCTTCCCAAAAGTCTATAAGCTATATAGAGTTGACAATGAAGCTATCACTCTCTGCCCCTTTTCCAAATGACACATAGTGCATTGATTTTTAACCATAACCTTGCACCCTTGATCCCACTGGACTCACATTTTAAACATAAATGATATAACATTAAAATGTTTAAGTCTTTCTTAAAGTCCAGGGTTTATTTTAGAACTCAATAGTCTCTTAACCTTGCCCTCCTATAAAATAAATCCATTTTTGCAACTTATTTGAGCAGAGCACAGTATTCTTCCAAAGGTGAAGGATCAGGGCATTCAAAAATTTTTGGATCAAAACAAAACCAAATGTGAAGTGCTACAGCTCAAAGCCCAGCATCTGGTGCTCATCAGGTATTCAAGGAGCTTGTGCAGCTCCAGATCCCGGTCTGCCACATGCAACACACAGAGATTCTACACCTGCAGCTTGCCTTGGCAGAAATCCCACAGTCTAGCTATTTCAAGTGTCCCAGGGTATCTGTTGCAACTGAAGTTTCACCTTTACAGTTCCATGCGATTGTCCTGAAGCCTCTCCACATGGTCTCTGAACATCCCAAATGATGACAATCATCCCCTACCTATGATATCCCCAATCCAGTACTTTTTCATGACTTCAAAACAAGCACCATGTAGACAGAATTTACATGCTGAGGTCCTGCTGCCATCTCAATAGGTAGCCTAGACTTCGGATTTCAGCAGTATTGGCATCTTTATGCTGCCTCCCAATACTTTTCTACTGTCCTAAGGAATCACATTAGCTGTCACTTTAGAGGCATTGTAGTTTTAAGAGTCTGGATCAACACAGACTCTTAGCCAAAGCATCATTAAATAGCCCTATGCCTGCTATTCAGAGACTTTGGTCATCTATAAAATCCTATGATCTGCACTATAACCATCTGAATATATTTTTAATCAAATATTTGAATGTCATTCACAAAAATAATTCAAAAACCACAAGGCCCCATGTGTTTCCGTCCTGGATATTGGTATTTTAATCTAGAAATGGAAAACACTGTTCATCATATCAGTGGCCCTAAACAACTGGACTGGTCAAAAGATATTATTTATTCATCAAATTATGATAGCATCATTATACTGTGAAATTCTTTAAGTGGACCTATTATGCTATGTTTCAACTTAAATATTTTAGTAAGTTTACACCATGAATGACAAGATAAGGAAGAACTGTTCAACACAGATACTGATATTTACTCATTAATAAATGTGACAGATTTTGTTGTGTAGTTCCTCAGTTTATATTTAAACTATTAAAACAATTAACAGCATATAGACTAACAATTTAAATGCAACAAAATGGTGTCACAGATAATATTTTTAGTAAACCTGAAGCTCTCCTTTAAAAGTGTGATTTTTTCTAACTTTTTACTTTAGCCATTTTTTAACACAAACTTAGCGATTGCCTAGATCATGCAAAAGGTTTGTATCAGTTGTTTAATACATGAGTTCAAATTTGCAAAGCCATTTCAGAAATATGAGGTTAGTGTAGAGCATAGGGACCTACAGTTTGTAGTTGTGGACAGAGATGTGATATAGCATGGCCCTTAAAACTCATTGCCCTCTCCCAAAGTGTAATTAAACATATCTTCGTAATGTGTAGTCTAATGTCCTCCATCACACCTTGACTAGCCCTGTGACTTGTTTTTGCCATTAGTACTAGGCAAAAGATCCTTTTAAAAAGTTCTTAAGACAGGCTTTAAAAAATTCGCAAATGTCTTTGTTACTACACTTGAACCCATTTGCTCTGTGTCAGTGCTTGAAGCTGTCTGCTTCATAATGAACAGCATGTGGAAATTATTACTGTAGTCTGAGACAATGACCACACTTGGTAACTCTTTCATGGTCTATCACTCTCAGCAGTCACCTGAACAAACCAAGTCCTGTGATCTGAAGTTGGACAAGTCCAAAATGTGACACAGAGTCACAGAATTATTGTATTGAGCTATTATTATTTAAGAGCTGGAACACAAAACTCCCAGTGGCCAGTCCCTTAAAGAAAATTGAGAAATACATCATTCAGATTTGCAAGTGAACCTGCACCCCAAGTAGAAGCCATAAATTAAGGAGAACAAACCTTTATTATTTTTATTAAAACTCCTGCATCAAATGCTCAAATATTCTTGTAAAGGAGGGATGTGAAGATAGTTAAAATTCAGAAGTTTGCTGTGAGATTGGGCCTCATAGAAATGTCATAGGCTACACACATAATGTCTCACCAGTATCACTTCCCAAACACAAGCTGAACAAAGACAATAACAAGAGAATTTAACTCAGCCACATCTTTTTACTAGTATGCATGGATATTATTTTCTTCATCACTATTTGTGTTACACAGATGAGAATACACATTTCCTGAAAATCTAAGTAATTGGTGATATTAGGAGAGCAAAAAAGCTTGTGCATTCATTATACATGTGTGTATACATGTTATAATGAAACTCACTCATGTATAAAGTTAGTATATGCTAGTATTTTAAAAGGGTTATCCAAGACTTTCCCAATTCCCAGAAGAATGGGCATCTTATAGGAAAAAGATGTGACTACCAGCAACATGATAGTGATTATACAAAGTTGCACGAATTAAGCAGAGGGTACACTGTATTTTAGTTTTAGAAATAGTTTGCAGTAGGGAATTTATCTCAGTGTCTCTAAGACCTGTATAGAAGAAAATTATGTCACATATTCTTATTGGTACATACTGAGGTATGTCCCACACTAACATCTAGAATGAAAGCCACTCTAAACACACATATTTCTGAAAGAATAATAATTAAACATTACAAATGATTAAGTAGAATTACATTTTAAAGACTTAAAGAAGTTAATGAAACTAAAGTTGAAAAGTATGCAATCACTAATAGCTTATTGTAGGGCCTTAAGATACAAAAAATTTCTCTAAGCACTGATGAGAAGTAATCAATACAGAAGCATCTATGTATTATACTCAAACTAAAATTATAGACTACAATATTTTAAAGCATTGTAAAACTTAAATAATAGTTGTTTTATAACTGGAGTGAATATTGTGTAAAAACTGAAGATTCACATATTCTAATGTATTACCTAAGATATCACTCAATTGTACACTTCAGAAGAATATAAGCTACAAATTAATATCTATAGGTAAGACTAGAGTCTGATGTATGTCTGTAACTTAAGGCTGAGGAAGGAGCATGACAAACTCATGATGTTCTCAAGCAAAACTGAAAAGAATCCTAAAAGAAAAATCCTAAAACAAATTATTGAATTTGTATATTATATGACATACAAACATTAAAGCTAAAAATATATATAAACAAGATTAAAGTTATACCCAAATGTTTCTCTATAATGAAAAGTCTAGGAGCAGGAGTTACTCCTGAATTATCTGAAGCCTGAAAGATCATTCTAATATCTGACTTTCTTAATTTGTCCCACAAACTACAATGTAAAGGTTCAGTAGAAAATTCATCCTCTAATGCTAATATTACACAACTGGATAAAGACAGAATAAGAGAATACAGCTGACAACTTTCAATGAAGAACATAGATGCAAGAATTCTAAACAAAGATACTTGTTTGGTCTTTGAAAACTAAATAGAAAAGACATTAAGGTGATTGTATATCATGTTCAAGTAGGTTTCAAAATGGAGCCTCAAGGTTGGTTTATTATCAGTATGTCAATATTCACTACTGGTAGGCTTGTAAATTCCTGTAGCTATTTTCAAATTAATCTGGAAGTTCCTTAAAAAGTTAAAAATGAAACTACCATATGACCCATATAGACAGCTCCTTGACATAAATCCAAAATATCACATGTATTTCCATGGAAATATTTGTACATTTATATTCATTGCTGCTTTATTTACCAGAAAAAAAGGAAATGGAATCAATATAGATGTCCATCAAAAGATGAATAGATAACAAAATTGTGGTAGATATGCAACTTATAATGCTATTCAGTTATAAGGACAAATTATGCTGTGACTTTAGCAATGCCTCTGAATGTAAGAGCAGACACTGACCTTCTGAAAGACACTAGTTTGATTCCCCTGAACTCACCTGGCAGCTCAAAACCACCAGTAACTACAGGAATTCAGTTTCCCTGATTAAACAAAGAAAAATAACAGAAGGGATTTGAAAAAGTAGGATACATCCTTGTGCTGAATGCAAGAAAAACATCTTAACATCAAGGACAAATATTATCTCAGGATAAAACGATGAAGGATGAAAAAAGATAATCTAAGCAAACAAACTTAAGAATCAAGCTAGTGTAGGCATTTTAAAATCTGATAAAATAATCTGATAAATTAAATTGAATACCATTTAATGAATAATGGTATTCAAACCAAAATACCCAAGAGATAGAGAAGAATACTATATACTAACTAAAAGATTTGACACTATATTCTGGCCAGGGATCCTCCTGCTTGTGTGCATGCAAGTGAAATACCAATCCATGAAAATAACAAAATTTTTAAAAAGAAAAAGAAAAATGATTTAATAAAATTTTCAGAAAATAGTTGTAACTAGAAAGTATATTAAATAAAATTATTCAAACTGAGAAAGATAACTAATCTTTCTCATATGATTTCCCTCAAACAAACTACATATGTTTTCCCTCATATGTAACCGTAATGTATATTATTTTCATGTTTATAGATAAAAAGGTAGAAGTGCAAATATTGTCTAAAAGTTAGAATTGAGAACAATATTAGAATGGAGAGAGAAATATTAGGTCACAAGAAGTATGCAGTACAAGCCAAAAGAGAAGAGTCCTGAAAGAAGATACAAAGACATTCTCTTCTTGTTTATAAAACAGTGACAAATGTTCTGCTATTTTGTTTTGCTTTTTTCTTTTTTCATGGTTGATAAGTGAGTTCAATTTTCTGAGTCATCAGAGCAATGTAAAAATGCCCATTGCATTATTTAGTAATTTTGTGTTCATAGGTATGTTTTATTGGCAGTGAATACAGTTTTACTGACATACTCAGAAAAGGAGATGCTCTTTTATTTTCCATTTAAAGGTCACACTATTTTTCTTTGTTCTTTGTTTTCTTTTTTCTTTTAATTTATTTACATTTCAAGTATTATCCCCTTACCAGGTTTCCCCCTCTACCGGAAACTCCCTCTCCACCCACCCACCCACCTATCCACTCCCATGTCCCAGCCCTTGATTCCCCTAAAATGGTGCATCAATCAGATCTTCATAGGACCAAGACCTCTTCTCCCATTGATGTCTGACATGGCAATTCACTGCTACATATAGAGCCAAAGCCATGTGTACTTCTTGGTTGGTGGCTTAGTCCCTGGGAGCTCTGTTAGGTATAATTGGTTGATATTGTTCTTCCTATGGGGTTGAAAACCCCATTAGCTCCTACAATCCTTTCTCTAACTCCTTCATTGCTTACCCCACACTTAATGCAGTGGTTGGCAGCAAGCATTGGCCTTTGTATTTGTAAGGCTCTGGCAGGACCTCTCAGGAGACAGTCATATAAGGCTCTTGTCAACAATCCTGAAAAATAAGGACTGTGACTTCATCTCGGTCACACTTGCCTCTTTTTATCAATTCCTTCTTTGTCTTGCTGACCCAGACACTTGTCTCACTTATAAGATTTTTTTTTATTGTAGATATACTAAGTTCTTGTTGATACAGTTCATTAAGTCAACGTCATACTTTATAATATATTAAGTATTGGTTTTAAGAATATTTCTTTTATTAAATACTGATGAATATTGAAAAGGAAGATGAATTGGGATTTTAA
The DNA here is from genome assembly GCF_947179515.1 of Apodemus sylvaticus. Lineage (NCBI taxonomy): Eukaryota > Metazoa > Chordata > Mammalia > Rodentia > Muridae > Apodemus > Apodemus sylvaticus. Next base: position 29,349,173 of record NC_067479.1, on the reverse strand, counting down.
AATATTCCTGAAGGAAATAAAACCTGTCTTAGAGAAAACCTGTCTATAATATGTCTGCATCTTTTCTTGACAATCATCTGCAGTCCTGACATATCCAACATCCTAGAACCTTCACTGAAATTTTCACTTCAGTTTCACAGAGCCTCATTAAATGATTTCTCTGGGCCTTCTTGAAGGAAATCAGACCTTGACCTGAATTGACTGACCTCTGCAAATTTCTAGAAGCTTCATAGAGTCTTTGTGACCTTATAAAGTTTGCATTTCTCAAACCTGAAGACAATGTGAATGATGATGTTGAGTCATGCTGCCTCCTTGGGATGAAGTCTCCTCTGATTCTGCCACTTCTGTAGTACTCTCTGCACACCTTCCTACCTGAACTTGGGAAAGTCTTCTAAAAGTCGCTGTCCTGGGCTAGGGAGCTCTCCAGTGCCATTTGTCATTAGACTTTCTCCTGGATGCAAGTCTGTGGTTTTATAAACTGGAACATCTGGTTGGGCAAGGACTCACCTTTAGTGTACCTTTTCTAATATTCCTTTGCAGAATATTACATCCTTAGTAATTGTGTTACTATTTAAGAAATGGCTGATAGCTTATTTGCGACCCCTTTGCCTGCAATTTTGAACTCATGATTATGACACACTCAATGTTTTTCATCTCTTTCTGCCTCAGTTACACTGTTACACTGAATAAGACGAGTGGTGGATATCTATGCTATAGCCTGAATGCTGGGTTGTCTCAAAATTTCCTCAGCTAAACTAATTACTTACTATTTTTATAATTTTCTTCATTCAGACTTTTATACAGAAAGCCAGTGGTTGTGTGTGTATGTGTGTGTGTGCACACGCGTGCTTTATTTTTTGTTGTTCTGTTCTTTTTTTAGGTCAGAATGTAGTATGAGTGAGCTTCTGGTTTAGCTGCCAGTCTCTATGTTTCCCTTACCATTCTGTATTACACAGTGTCCTCCATAATGACCCATTCACTCTATTGAAACCATTTGTTACAGGACCTCTATAACCTGCACCTTTACCCTCTTGTGTAAACAACTTCCAAAAGGCTAAGGAGAGCCTAACTGAGTTAATCACAGCACTGTTCCTACGATTTCCAGACAACATGGTTGGTTGGCTTGACCACAGAAACAATTACTAAAGCTTACAGACAACATGGTTGACTCAACCACAGCATAATTCCATAAAACCATATAGTTTGCTTAATCATAGCACTATTCATAAGACCTACAGACAACACAGTTGGCTTAAAAAACAGCACTATTTCTACTCCTTGTTGAAAATTTTCTATATTTGTTAACGGACAACAACTTCTTCAGGAAGGTAGAGTTTATATGGGCTTACAGTTTTAGAGCATAGTCTTTCACTGTGGAAAAAGATTGCAGAGAACTTCTAGAGCCATGGCTGTGGGAAAGATCATGAAACAACTGATCACATCACATCTTTAGTCAGGTAGCAAGAAGAGATGAATACTAAAGCTCAGGTCATGTTTTGCACTTAGCTTAACATTTTAATCCCTGTATTGGACTCCAGCCCTGGAAATGGTGTTGTACCCACTAAGGGTGGTCTTTCTTCAGAGGCTAATCCTCTCTGGAAAATACAATGTAAAACATTCTAGAAGTTGTCTCCTTGATGATTTCAAACCAGTCAAAATTATAATGTAGATTCACTTACAGGCTACTTGCATAGAGAGAAAAGTGTTGCAGTTAGAGAAAACAAAAGAACAATTTACAGAATAACTAAACATGTGTATAAATGAGTACTTCAAGTTCCAGGACAGGCTACAAAGGCAAACCCTGTCTTGAAAAATATAATAAACCTTAACTTTGTTGACATCCATACTCTAGTTATGATAAGGCTTCCACTCCCAAAAAAAGAATGTTCTAGGATACATCATTAATAAGAGGCAATGTGGGCAGAGATCATATCTCACCACAGAACAGACTTGTGGTTTGTGTTCTATGGTTGAAGAAACATTTGATTCCATAGGATATTCTATGGTTGGATCTTCAATAAATGGGACAGGCATTAAACCATGCTTTCTACATCCAAATCTTCTTCAGATTGGTTCTTGTTGTAAGTCTCCAGGACAAAAGTGAGTATGGATGGCAAGAAAGTTGAGGCTTATTTGAGACTTCAGAGGCATTCATATTCTAAATAAGAATGTTATATTCCCAACATATCTCGTGAGGCCAAAATAAAACTGGGTCCCAAGAAACCCAAGACAGTCTTCAGAAGAATCAGGCCTCCAAGCAGCCTCCAGAGTAGGAAGCAGGAGAGTGGTGTCCTGGAGTGTTCGCATTTTACCTAAGGGGTCCACATTTGCGGCCTGGGGAAAGACTGCCAGGATAGCTGGCCAGCCCGTGTCTGTGAATTGGTGTCCTCTTCCTTCTTCTTCAGAGGCCTTTCTGCCACACACCACTGGATTCAGATGGTGTGTTGTCCATAGCAGGCAGCTCCCTTCAGATAAGAAAGGCTGGGTTAGCCTCCAATTTCATGCTGGTCAGACCTGGGTTCCAGATACTCCCCAAACGATGAATTTTCTCTTCCTGTGTTATCCCAGAACCAGAAGTATAAGGTAATTTGCTATGTCCTGAATGTGTCCAGCAACAAGAAGATCATGAGAAACTTTAAAACTAGAAGTCATACAAAGAAAAATGCCCTAACCCCACAAAATGCCACCTTAGACAAGGTCATGGTTTTACTTTGATATAAAGGGAATGGAAGAAAGAAGCAAAGAAAAATATTCTGTGATCCATATAATGTATAAAAAAATGGACATCAAGTCTTCAGAAGCCCCTCCTTCTGTCTCCCAGCATAGTTGAAATTCTGCAGACAAACCAGCATCCATCATTCTAAAAACACACTGCTAAATCTTAACATCTTTGACATCTAACAGAAAAGAAAATATAATAATGCAAGGTTATCGATGAAATTATATACAGGATAGAATTTATATTTGCATATATTAAATCAAAAAACTAAAAAATATCATTTGAAATTATTCAACTTATAATACTATTTAAAACAATAAATTTAAAAATCTGTACCAAAATCAGAATCTAAAAAATCATTGTTAAGAGAGATGATTTTTAGAGATGACATTTAGCTATAGTTCATGGAATAGAACAAAAATATTTTTCAAAGGTAAAACTGAGATGTTGATACTAAAATGCATATGGGAATTTATAATAACTAAAATGATTCTGAGTACAAGTCATGGAACATTAGTTCCATTTTCTCTACATTGCTAGCAATATTTTATATTTTTGGCTTTATTATCTTTTAATGTGTAACCATCCTAATGGGTGTAATATTGTATCTCATTATAGTTTTTAAATAACTGTTATTTTGTTCCTTTGCAATGTCATACATGTATACTCTGATTATTGTAACCCCCACCAGTCTAATGTCCCCTCTATCTACATAACACTCCAGAATGACCTTAAAATCAAGGATTCCCATGTCTCTACTAATGACCCTCAGGGCCATCCTGAGACCCCTCCACTTCAGTCTGAGTGAAAAACCTGGGTGTAGCAATGTGAGAAATGTTTGTGAAGGGTGTCCTAGAAGTGATGGTGTTACTGTGTCTACAACCATGAAAAAGCTCAGGTATGTAACATTGACCACAATACAGTAGGGCTCAGGAGGGTAGGGAAAGTGTGAATTATGAAATGCATAACCATCTCCATTCATGACACTGCACTAAGGTGAGTGTCTCTACACTCACCACACACATACACAGGTTCTCTTTGTATGGACTCAGTGACACTTGTTGAGGTGGGACTCTTAGAGATATCTTTTCCATATTCACCACATTCTCAACAGTTTGCCACTGAAGCATTCACTGAAGCCAGCTTTGCATTCGGAATATGATTAAAAATATTGACTTAGGGCACTATATATGACACATTATTTCAGTGGATTTGGTTTATTACTTATATTATGTTAATTGGGTCCTCAAAACAATTACAAGAGAATCCTACATGTAAGACCTTGCAGGTTCCTGCTTCAGATGGTTCTAATTACTAGATAAAGTTGCCTGTAGCCAATGGATGAGTAGGGAAACTGAAGCCCAACTTTAGTTTTCTTCTGCCAAAAGAACCTAGAGAAGAAGGATTGAGGACCATCATGCCAGGGAAGCAGAATAGAGACAGAAAATGTGGTTCCTTCATACAATGGAATACTACTCAGCTATTAAGACTGAGGACATCCTGAGTCTTGCAGGCAAATGGATGGAACAAGAAACTATCATCCTGAGTGAAGTATCTCAGACACAAAAGGACATGCATGGTATGTACTCACTAATAAGTGGATATTAGAAAAAAAAGTGACGAACACCCAAGATACAGTCCACAAAACTCAGAAAGATCAACAAGATTAAGGGTTCAAGGGTTCAAGTGAGGATGCCTCAGTCCCATGCAGGAGGAAGTGAAAGAGAACAGGGGGGTAGGGATGACCTGGTATTTGGGTAAAGGAAAAGGACTGAAGACCTGAGGGCTAGCAGAAAGAATGGAAACAAGCAACCATGGGAAGTAGGAAGTTTGGGGAACCCTCCAGAATACAGCAGAGATCTAGGAGGTGAGAGAATCTCAGGACTCAAACAGAGGGACGTAGATGAAATGCCTTGCAGTGGGAAGAGGGAAGTTGTAGAGTCCACCTCCAGCAGAAAGATGGGCATGAAGTGAGGGACGGAGTTGCCATCCCACAGTCAAAATTCTGATCGGTAATTGTTCCCATCTGAAAGAACTGCAGGGCTGGAAATGGAGAGGGTCCTGAGGAAAAGAAGGTTCAGTGACAGGCCCAAAGTGGGATCCAGCTCAAGGGGAGGTCCCAAGGTCTGACCCAGTTCCTGAGGCTATGGAGTGCTCACAAAAAGGGATCTATCATGACTGCCCTCTGAAAGACCAACAAGCAGCTGAAAAAGTCAGATGCAGATATTTATACCCAACCAATGGACAGAAGCTGCTGTCTCCTGTACTTAAACTAGGGAAAAGCTGGAAAAAGCTGAGGAGGAGGGCGACCCTCTAAGAGGACCATCAGTCTTAAGGTCCCTGAGACCTCTCAGACACTGGACCACCAACTAGGCAGCATACTCCAGCTGATATGAGGTCCCCAACTCGTATACTGTGGAGGCCTGCTGGATCTGGTTTCAGTCAGAGAATATGCACCTAACCCTCAAAAGACTGGAGGCCCCAGGGTGTTTAGTGCTCTGATGGGTTGGGGTGAGGGAAAATTTTTGTGGAGATAAGGGGGCAGGGTAGAGGTATGGGATATGGAACAGTTGCAGAGTCGACAGGGAGAGGAATAAAATCTTGAGTGTTAAAGAAAAGAAAAAGAAAAAAAGAAACTATATGAACAAATAATGCAGAAGTAGCTTTTATCATTAGGAAGAGGAAAAATTATATTTGAATAAATATGTTGGTATGTGATTATAATTAAATGAAGTAACTGCTTTAAAAATAAAAGAAAAAGAAAAAACATGTGTATGTTAGTTATTTTTTCTGAGTTATTGCACTATAAACAGTGGTTCCATAGATAGTCTGGGTCATTCTAATAAGAGAACAAATAGACATAATATCTATGTAGCTGCTATTCCTGGTTGTCAACTTGACTATATCTGGAATCAACAACAATCCAGAATTGGAAGGCTCACCTGCGTTTTTGATCTTGAGGCTGGGTGATAAAAGTTTCTGACCTGGATCTTGGCATGGAGATCTTGAGGCATAGTGACTATGAATCCCAGGAGACTAAGGCAAGATCTCTGAGTTCAAGGTCATTCGGAACAAAGCAAATACCAGACCCAGGCGTGATGACCCAGACGTGATTGCACACACTTAATCTGGGCCCTATTTTCTGCTGGATACCTGCATAAAGACATTGGAAGAAAGAAGATAATTAATACTTTGCCTGATTATACTGTGGTACTGAGCAACTGCTAGATCCTTGGACTTACATTCACAGATGCTCACCATTGTTGGGAGTTGGACTACAGACTGTGAGTCATCAACAAATTCCCTTACTATATAGAGACTACCCACAATTTCTGTGACTCTAGAGAACCTTGATTAATACAATCTTGACACATATAGATGTACTAAGATTTGGACACCAATTTTTTAAATGTATAACTGAATGAATGCAATAATCAAAATAGCTGATTAACATAGAAATATGTTTGTTTTACTGTTTTTAAAGGTGAAGAAAACATTAGACAGATGAGATGGTGTGTTTTGTTGTAAGTAAGTGCACGTTGCCACTGAAGCCCTATACAAGGACAAAAGCTAATGATGTGTCCTGGATACAGGTTCTTCACACTGCCACAGAAAAGCAAAATACATCAAACAAAATTGTGTCCACTGACAAATATAATTGGATGCTGTAAGGGCATTTGAGGAAATGCGACATGTTTGGGAAAGATAATTGAGGCCATGTTTATAATAATTTGAGAAGCTGAGAGAAAAACTACAAATTTTATGAAAATGCATTTAAAAGGCTAATTACAGTCTAAGCCACATCTTGCTAGAAAAAAAGGAACCTCTACCAGTCTCATCAGAAATCTGAAAGCTAGTAAGGAGAAGGGACACACAGGATCAGTGTGCAGTGTATGTATCTATGAAAATGTCATACAAAAATTACTCCTGGGATATATAGACTTTATACTACTAAGAATTCAAAGGGTGAAGTAATTGTGAGCGAGGAAAAGCAAAAAAGGACTGAGGGTCATGTTTTGGGCCCATTTTCTAAGCATTTATAAAAAAAAAATATCTAGCATTCAAAAGCCACTCACGCAGTTGCCACCTTTCTATTGTTCACATTGTGACATGCATACAGAATGTTCAGGTAGCAGTGGTCTGAATCACAACCAAGCAAACGCAAACCTATTGTATACTAAATAATGTACCTAAATAAATAATTTGGGATCATTCATATCTTTTCAATTTCATGTCTTAAAAATGGCAAACTACAATCTAGAGAAGTCAGATACAGAAGAGTTAAGGGAGGATTTTGTACTGTGTGTATAATTGTTGAGAGACAGGCTGTAAAGCTCTCGCATAAGCATTAAGGTTTAGTTAATCTTTCCACATTGCCATTTAAGTCCTCATTTATGGAGATCAACCTTGATAAATGTGCAGATTAGTTTCAAAATAATTACAAAAGTCCTATAATACTTTGAGTAAGTTTGCCTTTTGATTTTGGTCAAATTTATACTATTGTGGGGAGTGTCATATATGTGCCATTGATTAAAGATTGGACAAGCCTACTAGGATAATGGTTCTCATTAGTTATCAGGACTTGCAAGCATTGAAAATCTGGAAATTTATTTCCCAAACTACTGCCAAAGTGAACCAAAGCTGCTGGAAAAAGGAGACCACATCACAGGCAATGAACCATATGCATGCAGTTACACACCATGGAACCAATCATTACTTTCTGTTTAAATAGTTTTAAGTAAGATGACCTGATATAATGTTAATTATTACATAATAAATCCTTCAATTATTCTTACATTGAAAATTCCCTAAATTCCCTAAATTAATATAGAGATAATTACTTGGACTCCTGAAGATATTTACTAAAAACTATATGTTACTAACAACAGTAAAATAAAAATCACAAAGCCAGATGATTTTCTATAGTTGAAATGTCCGTTGCATTTGTATCATAAAAGGAGAAATGGATGAGACTGATGAAGTCTTTTATTGTCTTTATGTAAAATACATTTAACAAGACTTTTAAGTAAATATATTATTAATTATAGATCACTCATAAACTAAGCTATGATCAATAAACTATGAAAATCAGTTTAACGTAGTGAGCATGATTAATTTTGTTCAATATAGTTCTTTTTTAATTTAATGCATGTGTGCCTCGTGTGTTCACCACCTACTCCATTCATGGCAACTGTCTCCATGTCCCTTTGGATCATCCTGACATCTTTAAAAAATAACTCCCTCAGTTATTCAGGTGTGTGCATTAATATAATCCTCCTCAAGGAGCTTGGGCATCCTACCAGGGGCCAATTTTCTGAATAAAATTGATTGTTCTTCACCCAGCAGCCAACAACTGTTAGCAATTCCACAGGCAGCAGGTTATTTCATGGATCCTTACCCTATCTGTTGTAAATGCCTCTTGGGTTCAACATTCTGTCTAGTCTATAGCAATGCAGACATTTGATAATTTCTCTTGCATAGCACCCCGAAGCTGACAGCAAAGTCTGCTGTTGAAGTCAACACACAAGTTTGTAAGAGAATCATCACAGGACAAAGTCCTCATGGTACTAGAGAGTGCTACATAGGATTCTGGTAGAGAAAAGTCACCAACTCTTTTCCAGTCATGAACCCTGGTGTTATTACGATGATTAGCTTTGCCAGATTGGTGAAATAGTGATCTGGATATTATGGGTAGCCATATAATTTCCCTGTGAATTTAAGGTGTACTACATGGGAATTAACTCATACCTGGTACTGTAATTTGGGTCAAGAACCTTTAGTCTCCTAAAGAAGAAACTACACCTTTTATTTTTCTAGATGGACATGGTATCAAACTACCTTCTAAAATGTATCTTTATACCAATTAGATTAGTTGGGCACCCAGATTTCATCTGAGCATGGCATTCCTATTTCTTCTGAATTTTATCTTTAAATAGTATCACATAATAAATACTGTAGCATTACCTATTAGTTGTAAAATTATGGGACAATATCTGTATAATCAAATACTGGCAATAATAATAATGAATCCTAGTTTTCAGTGTTGAATGACTATTTAAAATAATAGTCATTTTTAAATTTTAATGATATTTAGGCATGACTAAATGAATACAGATTATGTGTTTTTATGTGCAGAATTTATGTGCAGAATTACATGTCCATGTTCAAATATTTTAATAAACAAAAATTATTTTGTAATAGATATGACATACTGTAAGAAACCAAGACATAAATATTATGAATTTCTAAATAAATGATTTAATGCTTAGAAAGATGTTAGGGTTAAGAATATCAAGCAGGAAAATGTAATTCTGAATGCTAAGTATATGTACTAAAGTTCTTCTGCTGTAAATGTCAGGGCTGCTCGCCTGTATCAAGCCTGGATAGATGAAGGCAGTTCAGGAGACAGAAAGCAGAAATGAAATCAAACATGACATATAGAACAGCCCAACAGAATGCTGTGAGAAAACATTTCTTTCTTCAGAAAAGAAACTGCTGGAGCTCAATTTCTAAAAATAGATCAACTCGTTTGTAAATTTATATTCATAAACTCACAAAATGGAAATAATAAAATGTATTCCTGTATGGACATATTTTCAAACTATAAAGCTGAATAATACATTTTCTCAATGTATATTTAGAAGCAACAGCTCTCTCTAGTCAAGAAGAAACCATGGAATAAAATAATTTTAGTCTTAAATTGAAATTTAATTTCTCCTCTTTTTCTTCCTTGGATATAAAATAATTAGTTTGATGTCAAGGTATGAAAAGAACCCTTGTCCCCATTGTAATGAGCCACACATTGCTTATATCCAATATACTTACAAATTCCAATAGCATATACTTTTGTTATGTATCATCTATTCAAGTGGGTACCAGTATAAAGCAATATAAAAATATTTTGATTCAGATGCCTTTTACGTATTGTTTTAGTTAGGGTCTCTATTATTGCAATGGAACATCATGACCCAAAATAAATTGTGTAGAAAAGGGTTTGTTTAAGCTTCCACTTTCATAATTGCTGTTCTTCATTGACTAGCAGAAGTAAAAACAGGAAGTCAGGCATGGCAGGACCCTGGAAGCAGGAGCTGATACATAGGCCCTGGAGAAGTGCTGGTTACTGGCTTGCTCCATCACTGCTTTCTCAGCCTAGTTTCCTCTAGCACCTAGGGCCAGCAGCGCAGGTGGAATCACTCGCAATAGGTTGGGCCTCCCCCATCAATCACTAATCAAGAAAATGCCTTACAGATAAGTGATGGGGAGGTATTTTTATCAATTAAGGGTCCTTCTTTTTCAGAAAACTCTAGTTGTGTGTGTGTGTGTGTGTGTGTGTGTGTGTGTGTGTGTGTGTGTGTGTGTGATTGACATGACTAGTCAGCAAACTTATAAATTTTATTTTGAGTGTTAATTGCAATATGTGATTTATATTAAATATTCTATTTTGGTTGCTATGAATAGACAATAGAAAGAAAACCTAAGTAAAAAAATGATAACAGGTCTAGAGACATGGCTCAGCAGTTAAAAGTGAGTAACTCTTTGCAGAGGAACCTGAGTTTGGATCCCAGCTCCCTTCGGGGAGCTCAGAACTGTTCAACCTTCAGCTCTCAGAAACATATATCCTCTTCTGGATTTAGAATGCACTTACCCACATCTGTGTTCATAGTCACACATTCATATATTATCAAAATAAATGTACAAGGAAAGAAATTATATAGAAAATGCATTATTATGGTCTACAATGAGAGCACATGCACCCCCCCTAATCTGCCTCCCATGATTATTTTCTCTTCTTTCTAAGTGGTACTGAAGAATCCTTACTTTGGCCTTCCTTCCTCTGAATCTTCTATGGTCTATATGTACTCTGTACTTTTTGGATAATATCCACTTATCAGTGAGTGCAAACTATGCACGTCCTATTGGGATTGGTTTACCTCAGTTAGGGCGATACTTACTAGTTCCATCCTTTTGCTTACAAAATTCGTGATGTTCTCATTTTTAATAGCTGAGTAGTATTTCATTATGTAAATAAACCACATTTTCTGTATTGATTCTTCTGTTAAGGGACATCTGGGCTCTTTCCAGATTCTGGCTATTAAGAACAAGGCTGCAATAAACATAGTGGAGCATTTGCCTTTGTGGTATGGTAGAGCATCTTTTATGTATAAAGCAAATACATATATATTTGTGTCTTCAGGTAGAACTATTTCCAATTTTCTGAAGAAAATACAGATTTATTTCCAGCATAGTTGTACCAGTTTACAATCACATCAGCAATGGAGGAGTGATCCTCTTTTTCCAAATCCTTGCCAGCATGTGCTGTCACTTGAGTTTTTGATCTAAGCCATTCTGATTGGTGTAAGATAGACTCTCAGGGTCATTTTGGTTTTATATTGCTCTGATCACTAAGGATGTTGAAGATTTCTTTAACTGCTTCTTGGACATTTGAGATTCCTCTGGAAGCAAGAGGAAGGGGAAAAGGGGGAAGATAAAGTATGGGAGGACAGACAGAATGAGGAGGACAGACAAAATGAGGAATGACCACAGCACTGAGTCATGAGTGGAGGGAAGTTCAGCAAACGCAGTTGAGCTGAAGCCAGTTCAGTGCAGTTCAGTTAAACGCAGTGGAAAACATTGCAGTCAGTATAGTTCAGCTCCTGGAATGGAGAGGCAGGTTTGTCTCCCCACAAACCCCCAACAGAAAGCAATTGCAAGAGAAGCAAGGTTAATCTGTGTGCTTGGAGAGGAGTTTTGAGCCAGAACAGCTGAGTTGAACTAGCCAGCCAGAGTTCAAAAAGGACTAGAAAGGGTGAGCTTATTCAGCACAAGCTTCTGACATGACAATCAAAACTGTCAAAAAAAAAAGATAGTTTTACACATATTTATCTATACAGTGGTACATATTGCTCAAAGGAAATTAATAAAGAAGTCTTATAAATTAAGACATAATTTCCTTGTCTTTCTTTGTCTCTTCACTCATAAATTTTTCTTTTGGTGCTGTTTCTGTAGGCAACTGCTAGTAAATGCTTTTCAGTTGCAATTATCACCATTAAACTACATATTATTCTGATAAGTATATTCATGCTCTATAGCTATTCGTTAACTTCTTCAATCGATACAATTATGAGTGACCAATGTCTATTGTCTGTTCCTTTTATGTTTTCATTAAGCAGAGGTATAGTAAATGCTGAAATTACTCATTTGTTATTTTATCATTCATGATATATTAACTTAGATATCAGTGATTTTTGACTTGAGATTTATTTTATATCTCCTAGCTATGCAAAGTAATACTTTTAGTTCTGGAAAATTAAGACCTATTAATAAATTGTGGTCAAATGTCTCAATTATTTGACAAGAAGATGCAACAGTAGCATATTGCATGAACACCCTGTTTGTTATAAAAAGGGCTTTCATCTTATATATGTGCAACTCATTTTTAATAGCATCCCAATACAGTAACCAACACAAATCTCTGAAGAAATCTGTGCACATATCATTTTATTAAGAATTATTGTAAACAACTTTCAATCAAGAACACATCAAACACAAGTGTATGTGTCCTTGAGTCAAACAAGATTCTTTTTAGATGATTTTCAGAACTCTAATTATAAAATAATTCTGCAATAACTGTGTTGTATTGCTTAATATTTTCATGAAAATATCTATCTAGTATGAAATGATACAACCAGCCTCTAGTGCTTTATGGGATAGGGGGGTTCTAGAGGGAAAACCGGGAAAGGTTATAACATTCTTTTTTATTGAATATTTTATGTACTTACATTTCAAATATATATATATACATATATGTATATATATATATGAAAATCTGTGATAAATTTATAAAATGTGGCCTGAGATAGAAATTATTCTGCAAATTAGAGTATTTTTCCTACTGTGTACTAGAGAAATATCTCCCTGTCATCGGAATAAGAGGTATGTTATTTTCCTGGATATCTTAGCAAACTGTCACAATTTACTCTATTTCTAGCAATAATATCAAGAATTTTGTTGTTTTCTGTGTGCTTTCTTATTTGTTTATTATGTTTTGTAAGAATTTAAAACCAATTATTTTTAAGTGATTATTTTTTCTTAAAGTATAATCCTTGGGTCAGCAACCATATGATTAGCTGCCAGGTGACTGAAGCATACTACTGTGGCATTTTAAACACTGAGGTTCTTGACTTTTGTCTCAGCTCTGTTAAATAAGTTCACAAAAAAAAAACCTCAGCTAATACGGCTACATGGTCTTTTCTAAGAAATCCAATATAAATACATATCGATAACGCTAACAAAGAAACATGAATTTGCAGTGTAAAGAGAAAATGTGACAACTCAACTTGTAAAGTGGATTTCTCAGAATTTGTCATTTTGTTAAATGAATGGTGTTGAATATACACATAGACACATGCATGAATATATACAGAACTGCTCTTACATCATACAGCTCTATATTGTCTCACAGAAAATTTCCCCTGTATGTCTAAAGGATAAATATGTTTTCTAAACACACACACACACACACACACACACACACATGAGAGAGAGAGAGAGAGTTCTCTCTCTCTCTCTCTCTCTATATATATATATATATATATATATATATATATATATATATACACACACACACACATATGTTCTACATATATATGTTCTACATATATGTTGTCAGAATATATTTTCTTTTTTCTTTTTTTTGGTTTTTGGTTTTTGGTTTTTGGTTTTTGGTTTTTGGTTTTTGGTTTTTGGTTTTTGGTTTTTGGTTTTTGGTTTTTGGTTTTTGGTTTTTGGTTTTTCGAGACAGGGTTTCTTTGTGTAGCCCTGGCTGTCCTGGAACTCGCTCTGTAGACCAGGCTGGCCTCAAACTCAGAAATCCACCTGCCTCTGCCTCCCAGAGTGCTGGGATTACAGGCGTGTGCCACCACTGCCCAGCCAGAATATATTTTCTAAATAAAATGAATTCTGTGTCTTGCATTTTATTTGTGAATCATTTTCCCTGTATAGGTCAACAGCAACATGTATCCTTTCCTAAAGTGAGCCATTCTGTCATTAACTGCTACTTAGTGTCAGGTATGTTAGAATTCTTAATGCACACCTAAACCAGTTCAAGAAAACAATGATCATTGTTTGGAAGTAATTGACAGAGTAATACGCCTTTTATTATTTTTATTACTCTATTTTACAGGATGTCAAGGCACATCAATATTTTTGTCATTTCCCTTACAGTCCTCCTGAAATTTTTATAGTATTCAGTAAGCGGATATGTGCTTTATTGCATCCACTGATAATAAAACAAAACATGTTTTAAAAGAAAATGCAAATTAGCTATTTATTATCAAAGTATATTTAACAGTTTATTCAAGTTATTTATTCTTTCAATTCAACAGATTAAATATTTACATATATCACTTCATGTAATGTTCTAGTTCAGTTTTTTGTCAACTTAACACAGCTAGAGTCTTCAAGTAAGAGGGAACCTCAAGTAAGAAAATATTCTATTCAGATTGCCTATTGGCAAGTTTATAGTGCATTTGCTTGATTAGCAGTGGATGGTGCAGAGCCCAGGCCACAAAGGGCGGTGCCCCATCAGGTCATGCTGTCATAGTAAGTGGGATAATGTAGACAGTGTAAGCCTTAGAGCACATCTCAGTTTCTTTGTGGTCTTTGCTTCAGTTTCTGACTCAGTTTTACTCCCTTGAGTTCCTACCCTGATTTCCTTAACATACAGTGATTGGGAGGAGTAAGCCATACAAATCGCTTTTCCATAACATCATTTTGATCAGTGTCTTACTACAGTAATAGGAAGCAAACTAACACATGTAAGGTGGCATGTAAAGTTATATACAGTTCTTTTCTTGGGAAGACAGAAGCAGGCTGCTTAAAATGATATACAAAAAGGAGAAAGTTCTGTGTAATGTAAGGAAAGGTAAATGTTAAAAATGTGGGTGGGTGTTTAGAAGTATGAGCATTCAAATAGATTGAAATCTAATAAAAATTCATGAATTAAAAACAGAATATGTCAGATGATGATTCCTCATAAAGGGTAAAACATTAGGAAAGATTTGATGGCAGGAAACTTCTGGATATCCCTTGTGTGGTCACACATGAGCCATTGTCAAGAAGGTACTTTTAACTTGGGTAGAGACATGTAGGATAAATGAAAATTTATGCACAGTGTAGTTGCAATTTTTATTACTAAGTGAATGAATCAGCAAAATTACTTATAAGCTATAGCACTGCATGATATAGGGAAAATAAGTTAACTCAAAATACATGTGCACTAGTTTTTGCAAGAGAGTTATAGGAATGGAAAGTAGGTAAAATATATGAGAACTGTAGGAGAGAGAGGCCCCTCTAATTTGAAAAAACATTCAGAGAAGAAAATCCACAAGATCTGAAATATTTCCCAAAGGAATATGTCAAGGTTTTATAGCAGATTAGTACCCTTTCTACTGTATTAAAGAGAAGGAATTCATAACATTGAAAATGAGATGAAGTACAGAGTGAATTCATCAGTCTAGTAAAACTGCAAGAGAATATGTGGAGAAAGCCAATGAAATGCATCTCAGGATTACCATTGAAAACTGGAAGTGCATCGATTTAATTTGCCTTCTATTAAGATTGTTATATGCATAGTAATTAGGTGATGTAATAAAAGTACAAAGTTTGATGGAAACAAAGAAATAGTATGGGTTTGATGGAGAAAAAGTATATTAAAGATCAGGTTTCAGGAAATAAGACTATAATATAAAGTATTTAAAATGTAAATGTGTTTTTACAGGAAAAAGAACAATGAAAATAAAAATGGAAAATGGTCCATGCAGTATTTATCAAATTCCATTATTTAAAACAGATAAAATTCAAATAAAGGAAGTTATTATAAAATAGAGACTGAGTAGTACTTTTCTGTAGGCTTCAAAGAAATTGTGTGGGCAAGTTAAAGTAGTAGACCTCTTTTTAGTAACCTGATCTATTTCATAAATGTAGTTCTATGCATTGTATATTCTAGGCAATATAAATACGGTTATATTTGATTAAAAAAATAAAGGAATTAGAATTTAGAGCATAGCTTTCCTGGTTGGGTCATAATAATTCTTTTTACAGAAACTAGGCACCTATGTCACGTCTATGTAACCATTTGTGAATAATTTTGGTGTTACATTCCATGTTAAACATTAGGCAGTCAGTGTTTTGATTCTCCTTATCTCAAGTTCATGTTTTCTCCTTGTCTTCATTTGGTGTTTCTGTTGTTGTAAAGAGAGAGTACAATCAAGATATGTCTTATAATGAAAAATATTTAATTGGACTTGTATTACAGTTTAGTGATTTAGTACATTACCATCATGATGGAAAGCATACAGGATGTAATTTGCTGGATTGGTAGCTGAGACTTCCACATCTGAATCCACAGTCAGCAAGAAGAGAGAGTGACCCTTGCCTGACTTGAGCATCTGAAACCTCAAATCTCATCCCCAGTAATGCACTTCTTCCAAAATGGACAGAGCTACCCCAACATGGTCACACCTCCAATAATGCCTTTACCTATGGGTCTATGAGGATCATTTTCATTCGAACCACCACATTCATAATCCTCTGCTATTAGCTCAACTAAAACCATAATTTCATTTCAATAACTTTACAAAAAGTTTTATGCATTAACGATATGTTTCAGAATGAAACTCAGTATGAGATACAATATTGAATTTTTCCTCTAATCTTTGGCCTTTTGATATATATGTATCACTTGATACTGGAATACCTTTAGGTAGAAAACTATTTCATTACCTTCAAAGGGCTAATGTGAAACACACACACACACACACATACACACACACACACACAAATATATGTAATTTCATCGCTTGTGCCATTCTATGAAAAAGGCATCACCCATTGAATAATCCCTGTTTTATTTTTTCAAACATTAATGTCTTCTAAACATAAACTGAAGATAAGTTGGATAATGATTTATATACTCTTCCATATAAAGCAAGAACTATAATACTAAAAGTATCTCCATGATTAAAGTACAGAGCCAAGGGGGAGCACATGTTCTAATCGCACAAAAAGGTCACTACGTGTGATAACTATTCTCAGTTGTCAATGTGACTCTCTGGTATGATTCATAGTTCAGAATTAGAGGGCACACCTGTGATCGTGATTTTGAGGGAATAAGAAAACACACCTTTGATCTGGATCTTGAGGCTGGAAGACACAGGGATTTGCTATCCAGATTTTGAGGTGGAATAACACACTCTTTAGATCATGATCAACACATGTCTTTAATCCAGATCTTGATGCATACCTTTAGTCTGGGCCATAGATTGTGCTGAAGGCCTATATAAGGACAATAGAAGAGGAGAGATGCTGTTCATTCTTTATCCCCTTGTACTCACATTGTCAGCACGTTCATGGGAGCCTACTGATACAGAAGACCAGCTAAAACAACCAAGTTCATAGGACTGAGCAACTATAGATTATTGGACTTTCCATTCACAGCTGGCCATTGTTAGATTAGTTAGACTACAGCCTATAAATTATTTCAATACACTACATTCACACACTCACACACATGCATACTCACTCAAACACACACACACACTCACACACACATATGTATCTAATTGATTATGTATTTATACTATATATAGTAAATTTAATAGATAGATATATATAACTATATAAATATATAGTATATAATATTAGAGAGATGGGGGGAGTCATTCCATAAGTTCTGTGACTCTATAGAACCCTGAGCAATAAACATAATAATGTTATATTATATATGGTGTGCTTTTGCACATTTAATGTAAAGGGCATCCAGTGGCTCATGAATATTTGTGATTGATTTAAAGTTGCAAGAATTACGATTTAAATTATACTGCTAAGAAAAGAGTAAGAATTGGGGGAATGGTATTAGACCTACAAGTTAAAGTATATGCCTTGTGGTAGGAGAATATCTAGAGTCTTAGAACATCTCAATACTCCAGTATTGAGAAATTTCTAGTTATCACTGGAGAGAAGAAAAAGCAGTACAAATTAGCATCTCCGTCTAGTCTCCAGCTCTTCTTTATTTATCTAGCATGTTTTTCAGTACACTACGCCGCTCACATCAGTTCTTTCTTTCAGCAATGTGAATTTCTGGAACAAACTTAAGATTTCAGTCTTGTACACAAGTGACTTTATTCACTGAGACATCTCTTTATTAGATTAAATGGTAAAGATTTTAAATGTATAAGTACCATTCAGAGGAATGAACCAAGTAACTGAACAACACATCCTAAAAGTGGTACTAATAAGTTCCTTACTCAAACAAGGATCATGTAAAACTTCCTCAGTATTAGTTAGTAATTGTTCTGGTACTCAGGAGTTTTAAAATCTAACATGAAGGTATTTTACCTACCTCTTAGAACAATTACAGTTACCTGACAATGTCACACTTTGAAAATAAGTGAAGTAATGTCATTTCTGCTTTATTAATTCCATATTCGCAGTTAATGATTTTCAGGAAACCAGTGGATTAAAGGAAACGCAAAGGATAAAAGAAAAGAATTGTTTTAAAAGTTTTTATCTGTTATTTCTAGGTTATAAAAGGGGGAAACATAAGATATACCTGTACAGTATGTTTTATAATTAAATGGATATTCTAGTACTCATCCTATCCAGACAGTGTAGTAAGTACTTAGATCAAATAAAAGCATTCTTCTGAATGCGCACCTTAGAAGCTACTTGAGTAATAAAATAAACTTATGAAAAAGTAAGGAAAGGACAAATAAAGTAGAAAATAGTTCATAAGTAAAATCAAGAACATTGTGAGGATACACTGTCACTCTTTTCAGACACAACAGAAGAAGGCATTGGATCCCAGTACAAATAGTTGTGATCCACCATGTGGTTGCTGGGAATTGAGCTCAGAACTTCTAGAAGAACAGTCAGCAGTCTTAACCACTGAGCAAAAGTCTGTATGATAAGAACTGCAAGTCTCTGAAGAAAAAAATGGAAAAAGATCTCAGAATATGGAAAGATCTCCGATGCTCATGGACTGGCAGGATTAATATAGAAAAGTGGCCATCAGACTGAAAGCAATCTACAGATTCAATGCAATCCCAATCAAAATCCCAACTCAATTCTTCATAGACGTAGAAAGAGTAATTTGGAATAACATAAAAAACCCAGGATAGCAAAAACTATTCTCAAAAATAAAAGAACTTCTTGGGGAATCACCATCCCAGACCTCAAGCTATATTACAGAGCAATATTGATAAAGACTGCATGGTATTGGTACAGAGACAGGAAGAAACTTCAGTGGAATAGAATTGAAGATCCTGAAATGAACCAATACCTATGGTAACTTGATCTTTGATAAAGGAGCTAAAACCATCCAGTGGAAAAAAGACAGCCTTTTCAACAAATGGTGCTGTTTCAACTGGTGGTCAGCAGGTAGAAGAATGCTCTTGTTTCCTTGTACAAAGCTCAAATCCATTTGGATCAAGGACCTCCACATAAAACCAGATACACTGAAACTTACAGAGGAGAAAGTGGGGAAGAGCCTTGAACATATAGGCACAGGGAAAATTTTTATGAGCAGAAAACCAATAGCTTATGCTGTAAGATCAAGAATCAACAAATGGTACCTTATAAAATTGCAAAGTTTCTGTAAGGCAAAGGACACTGTCAATAGGACAAAACAGCAATCAACAGATTGGGAAAAGATCTTTACAAATCCTACATCAGATAGAGGGCTAATATCCAATATATGCAAATAACTCAAGAAGTTAGACTCCAGAGAATCAAATAACCCTATTAAAAATTGGGTACAGAGCTAAACAAAAAATTCTCAACTGAGGAGCACCGAATGGCTAAGCCCCTAAAGAAATGCTCAATATCCTTAGTTATCAGGAAAATGCAAATCCAAACAACCCTAATACCAGTCAGAATGGCTAAGATAAAAAACTCAAGGGACAGCAGATGATGGTGAGGATTTGGAGAAAGAGGAACACTCCTCCATTTCTGGTGGGATTGCAAACTGGTACAATGATTCTGGAAATCAGTTTGGCAGTTCCTCAGAAAATTGGACATAGTATCACCTGAGGACACAACTATATGACTCCTGGGTATATACTCTAAAGCTTCTCTAATATATAACAGGTACACATGCTCCACTATGTTCGTAGCAGCCTTATTTATAGTAACCAGAAGCTGGAAATAACCAAGTTGTCCTTCAACAGAGGAGTGGATACAGAAAATGTGGTACATTTACATAATGGAGTACTACTCAGCTATTAAAAGCAATGAATTTATGAAATTCTTAGCCAAATGGATGGAACTAGAACATATCATCCTGAGTGAGCTAACACAATCACAAAAGAACGCACATGGTATGCACTCAGTGATAAGTGGATAGTAGCCCAAAAGCTCAGAATACCCAAGATACAATTCATAAACCACATGAAACTCAAAGAGGAAGAAAAACAAAAGTGTGATGCTTAGGTCCTTCTTAGGAAGGGGAACAAAATACAAAATACTCATGGTAGCAAATGCAGAGACAAAGTGCAGAGCAGAGACTGAAGGAAAGGTGGTCCAGAGACTACCCAACTTGGGGATCCATCCCATATACAGTCACCAAACCCAGACACTTTTGTGGATGTCAGGAAGTGCTTGCTGACAGGAGCCTGATACAGCTGTCTCCTGAGAGGCTCTGCCAGAGCCTGACACATGTAGAGGTGGATGCTCTCAGCCAACCATTGGACAGAACACAGGGTCCAGAATGGAGGAGTTAAAGAAAGGAGTGAGGGAGCTAAAGGGGTTTGCAACCCCATAGGAAGAACAACAATATCAACCAGCCAGACCAACCAGAGCTCCCAGGGACTAAGCCACCAGTCAAGTAGAACACATGGAGAACACATGGCTACATCCACACATGTAGCAGAGGATGGCCTTGTCAGGCATCAGTGGGAGGAAAGGCCCTTGGTCCAGTGAAAGCTTGATGGAAGCCCTGGCATTGGAGAATTTGAGGGCAGGGAGGCAGGACTGGGTGGGTAGGTAGGGGAACAACCTCAGTGAAGCAGGGGAGGGGGATTAAGTAAGGGGAAGGGGAAGGAATAGGGGATCTGGGGGATTCAGAAAGGGGATAACATTGGAAATGTAATGTAAATAAAAAAAGAATGTTGTGAGGAATTCCAAGACAAATAACTGTAAGTTTTCTAAAACTGAACCATCGAGGGGTCCAGCTGAGTTGCCAACATACATTCTGGTATCCTTGCTTCTGAGAAACTTTGTACAGCTGTGAAAGTCAAAAAAAAAAAAAAAACAAAAAACAAAAAAACAACAACAACAAAAAAAAAAACAGTTGTAGTGGCTATTCCTGGTTGTCAACTTGACTATATCTGGAATGAACTACAATCTAGAATTGGAAGGCTCACCTATGATCCTAATCTGGAGGCTCAGAGATACAAGTTTCTGACCTGGATCTCAGCATGGAGATCTTGAAGCATAGTGGCTAATAATTCCCGAAGATTCAGCTAAGGAGATCTCCAAGTTCAAGATCATCTGTGATTAAAGGCATGGAGGCACATGCCTTTAATCTGGGCCCACACCCTCTGCTGGAGATCTATATAAGGACAATGGAAGAAAGAAGATTTACTCACTCTTCCTTGACTGCTTGCCTCGTGGGACTGAGCAATGGCTATATCCTTGAATTTCCATCCACAGCTGCTGCTGACCATTGTTAGAGAGTTGGACTATAGACTGTAAATCATCGACAAATTTCTTAACTATATAGAGACTACCCATATGTTCTGTGACTCTAGAGAACACAAACTAATACACCAGATATAGGAAACAGTAAAAACATCTATTAGACAATGCAGAGAATGAAACTGACATGCTCAAATGAAAGCTAATACATGTATTAATCTTCCAAAAACTCTTTCAATTTCCTTTCATTTCCAAATACTGATACATTTTCAATAATAATAATAATAAAACCCAACTAGTCTGTTTTGAAAAAAAATATAAATGTAAAATTACATCCAGAGAATGTTTTAAAGGTATCACTTATGGTAAAACTTAAATGAAGCTAAATTGGCAAACTTGGAAAGAGTGTTAATTATACATTAAGCAAAGCAGCACTGACAACACTCTGGCACAGCGCTTGCAGGATTGGTCTTGATGATTGATGTAATTTTATTCATCATATAGTTATGATTCATAGCCAGCATCCTTTAAAAATTATCAGATGCAACTGATTGATGTAATTAGATCATGAAAACGAATGGATTATTCTGACATATTAGTCAGTAACTCATTTAAACGAGGTGACTAATTTGTAAGCTTCCAGAGTGAGATCAATTTTAGATAAGTAATTTATATTACTGAATTATATTCCAATTTATGAGGACAAAATATTAAGTACTATACAGTCTGCTGAGGTGCTGCCACAGAGTCATAGATTTTAGTGGTGAGAAAGTTAAGTGTGTAAATGTTTAATGACCTAAACCAACAAGCCAATTTTTTGATGCAATAAAAATAAATGATAGAGCTCAAAGCAATGACACTTGCTAATTTATGAACTATTAAACTTTAACAGCAGGGCTAGGAATTGCAGGAAATACTCTTGTCATGAACAAAGTGTCTTTAAAACCAGCTAGAATACAGTTAGAATTTACTTCTATAATACAGCTAGAATTTACTTCTAATGGAATTTGAACCAGGAATTTGAAATTTCATTTTCACTTTTCATTAATAGAGTGGGGTTTATAGCTAAACTAGAAAAGCACATTTACAACTATTTACATACATGTTAAAGCATAAATAGTAATATTGAGTGTGTATATATTAGTGTGAAAATATACATATTAAATATAGTTCAAGAGAGGCTGATATATTATTTAATGAAGAGAGTGTCTTAAGTTGTGCTCTTATTATTAGTGAAGAAAGAAGTCAGGATCTATTTTGGTATCCAAGTACATTTCTCATTTAAATAAGTACTGTGCATCTTTGGAAGCAATCTAGCAATCGCATAGCTGTTAACTATAGCACCAGAGATTGTGGATAATATATAAGCTAAATTATAACCTTTGAGTTGGCAAGAACTTCTCACCACAAAATTGCCTCTTCTACACATGGAAGTAAACACTTATATGTAGAAATGAAAAGCTTCCATCTTCTTATGAATGAATAGAGATGAATGAGCAAAATATTTTATATGTGTAAATTTGCTTCCCTTTTATGTATCTAAATTTAATTATAACTACGTTTATTACTATTTATTTTTTCAAATAATTAAGTGAAACATAAAACTTTAAATTATTAATAAGTCCCATATAATTCAATAGTATTTTGCAATCTGAAAATTTTAGTAGAATATTACCCAAATACTGTCACAGTACTTTGTATCTAAAAAGGAAATATACATTTATAAGTTAGTAGTGTTTATTTTCATATATATTTTAGTTATCATTGTGCATACAAGGATATATAACAACTAATTAAGATACATGCAAATAAATAAATATATGTTGAAATTTATCTCAGTGTTTATCACATGGAAATTAATTTGATCACTTGATTTGATCACAGAAAGTGAGTCTATTTGGAAATTATTTTATAAATTTACTATTCTTGAATCTTTAACAATTGTTTTTACCCCTATCCAAATAGATATTCTCATATTATCTGGAATCAATTCAATAGAATAATAGTTTCACATTTATACTTTTATTCTTTTAGGGGGATGAGATTTTCTACAGTTATTCTAGAACATGAATGTCAAATCCTTCCTATGAAGGTAGGAAACAAATCCCCTTACAACAGCTGTGTCTACCCAAAAGCAATATACTATCAAATAATTTAGAGCTATTCTGGGTTACTTGTCATCCATGGAACTTGTGCACGATATCAATTTATATTTTTTAGGTAATTTACTTATATTTAGTTTATGTATATTTGTTGTCTGCTTACATGTAGGTCTAATGACAGATAATTATGATATGCTATGTGGTTGCTGGGAATTGAACCTAGGTCCTCTGGAAATAGAGCAAGTGATCTTAACCACTGAGCTATTTAGCCAGCCTACAGTCACTTTACTTTTTTTTTAAATTTATTGATATATTTATTTACATTTCAAATGATTTCCCCTTTTTTGGACCCCCACTCCCCGAAAGTCCCATCAGTCCCCTTCCCTCCCCCTGTTTTCCCACCCAACCCTTCCCACTTCCCTGTTCTGATTTTGCTCTATACTGCTTCACTGAGTCTTTCCAGAACCAGGGGCCACTCCTCCATTCTTCTTGTACCTCATTTGATGTGTGGATTATGTTTTGGATATTCCAGTTTTCTAGTTTAATATGCACTTATTAGTGAGTGCATACCATGATTCACCTTTTGAGTCTGGGTTACGTCACTTAGTATGATGTTCTCTAGCTCCATCCATTTGCTTAGGATTTTCATGAATTCATTGTTTCTAATGGCTGAATAGTACTCCATTGTGTAGATATACCACATTTTTTGCATCTACTCTTCTGTTGAGGGATACCTGGGTTCTTTCCAGCATCTGGCAATTATAAATAGGGCTGCTTTGAACATAGTAGAGCATGTATCCTTATTACATGGTGGGGAATCCTCTGGGTATATGCCCAGGAGTGGTATAGCAGGATCTTCTGGAAGTAAGGTGCCCAGTTTTCGGAGGAACCACCAGACAAAAATGGGGTACAGAGTTAAACAAAGATTAACTCTGAGTTCTTCACCTGAAGAACTTTGGATGGCAGAGAAACACCTTAAAAAATGCTCAACTTCATTAGTCATTAGGGAAATGCAAATCAAAACAACCCTGAGATTTCACCTTACACCAGTCAGAATGGCTAAGATTAAAAATTCAGAAGACAGCAGGTGTTGGCAAGGATGTGGAGAAAGAGGAACACTCCTCCACTGCTGGTGGGGTTGCAAATTGGTACAGTCACTTTACTTTTTGATACCTTGGCTTGTTTAAGATTTGGAAGACTCAGGGTTGTTTTGATTTGCATTTCCCTGATGACTAAGGATGTTGAACATTTCTTTAGGTGCTTTTCAGCCAGTCGATATTCCTCAGGTGAAAATTCTTTGTTTAGCTCTGTACCCCATTTTTAAGGGGGATATTTGGCTCTCTAGAGTCTACCTTCTTGAGGGTTTTTTTTTTTTTTGTTGTTGTTGTTGTTTTTTTTTTTTTTTTTTTTTTTTTGTATATCTTGGATATAAGCCCTCTGTTGGATGTAGTGTTGGTAAAGATCTTGTCCCAAATTTTTGGTTGCCATTTTGTCCTTTGGACAATGTCCTTTGTCTTAGAGAAACTTTGCAGTTTTATGAAGTCCCACTTGTCAATTCTTGATCTTAAAGCATAAGCTATTGATGTTCTGTTGAAAAAATTGTCCCCTGTGCCCATGTCCTCAAGGGTCTTCCCCAGTTTCTTTTCTATTAGTTTCAGTGTGTCTGGTTTTAAGTGGAGGTTCTTGATCCACTTGGACTGAAGCTTAGTGCAAGGAGATAAAAATGGATCAATTTGCATTCTTCTGCATGTTGACCTCCAGTTGAACCAGCACCATTTGTTGAAAAGGCTATCATTTTATCCACTGGATGGTTGTAACTCCTTTATCAAAGACCAAGTGACCATAATTCTGTGGGTTCATTTCTGGGTCTTCAATTTTATTCCATTGATCTACTTGCCTGTCACTGTACCAATACCATGCATTTTTTTTTAACACAATTGCTTTGTGATACTGCTTGAGGATGGGAATACTGATTCCCCTAGAACTTCTTTTACTGTTGAGAATAGTTTTACCTATCCTGGGTTTTTGTTATTCCAGATGAATTTGAGAATTGCTCTTTCTATGTCTATGAAGAATTGAGTTGGGATTTAGATGGGAATTGCATTGAATCTGTAGATTTCTTTTGGCAAGATGGCCATTTTTACTATATTAATCCTGCCAAACCCTGAGATTTCACCTCACACCAGTAAGAATGGCTAAGATCAATACTCAGGAGAAAGCAGGTACTAGTGAGGATGTGGAGAAAGACGAACACTCCTCCACTGCTGGTGGGGTTGCAAGCTGGTACTACCACTATGCAAATCAGTCTGGCAATTCCTCAGAAAACTAGGAATGATACTTCCGAGGACCCTGCTATACCACTCCTGGGCATATATCCAGAGGATTCCCAAGGATACATGCTCCACTATGTTCATAGCAGCTTTATTCATAATAGCCAGAAGCTGGAAAGAACTCAGA
This sequence comes from Apodemus sylvaticus, assembly GCF_947179515.1. Lineage (NCBI taxonomy): Eukaryota > Metazoa > Chordata > Mammalia > Rodentia > Muridae > Apodemus > Apodemus sylvaticus. Next base: position 29,323,202 of record NC_067479.1, on the reverse strand, counting down.
TGTCCCTCAACCGAGGAATGGATACAGAAAATGTGGTATATATACACAATGGAGTACTATTCAGCCATTAGAAACCATGAATTCTTAGACAAATGGGTGGAACTGGAGAACATCATCCTAAGTGAGGTAACCCAGTCTCAAAAGAACACTCATGGCGTGCACTCACTGATAAACAGATATTAGCCTAGAAGCTTGGAATACCCAAGACACAATTCACACATCAAATGATGCCCAAGAAGAAGGAAGGAGTGGCCCCTGGTTCTAGAAAGGCTCCGTGCAGCTGTGTAGGGGAATACCAGGACAGGGAATTGGGAAGGGGTGGATTGGAGAACAAGGGAAGGGAAGAGGGCTTATGGGACTTTCGGGGAGGGGAGATCCATGAAAGGGAAAAATCACTTGAAATGTAAATAAGGATTTTATCAAATAAAAAATTAAAAAAAGATTTGGAAAACTCACAGTAATGCAAATCAATTATTTGTGGTGGATTTATAAGTATATTCAAATATTTTTAAAAGGGATGTGTATTTTGGCTAGGATTAATCTGGTAACATTAAATTATGTGGTAGAAAAACTTGATAGTAATCTAGAAAATTATCATACAACATTGCTATTTATTTTTAAGCTGTACAATATGTTTAAGTCATCGGGTTTGCTGTAAGGAAACTCATTAGGATCTGGTCCAAGTGGCAAGATGTTTTTGAACTTTGAGAGATCTTTACAGATACATTGATTTGTCTCTGTAATATTTTTTCAGATGTGTAAGTGTAACATTTATTTACTAGATGTAATTGTCATCTCACTTACTACTGAATATTCTCATGCTTTCTAGTACTTTCGGGAACCCTGGATGGCTTGTTCTACTCAGCTGTTCTAGTTCAAATGCCTCTGCAAGCTGATTGATTCAAATTGGCTTCTCTTGGTTTCTCACTGAATTGATCTGCTTGGCCTCAAACTAACTGTGGCAATTTGTTTTTATTTATTTATTTATTTATTTATTTATTTATTTATTTATTTATCTATCTATTTATTTTGGTTTCTTCTCATTCTCTGGGTCACACATTCTTTACCTATGTCTGCCTTGTAGTTTTTCTGTTTGTTTTGTTTTCTTTATCTGTTTGATAGTTTGGTGGTTGTTTTGTTTGTTTTCAAACTGTCACTATAAAACTGTGCTAGTAAAAATTGTCATGACACTTTTCTCTGCTTATGCTACTTGTATGTAGCTTCTCTTTCCTGTCCTTCTAAGAGTTTTATGTCCAAGCTCTGACTTATTATTTTAAAACTTTCTCTAATTCATCACTTTGTTTATTCCTCAATTACACATCACTTTGAAGCATGCCTACTTTTTTTGACAAATAAACCTTACCTTCATGTTTAATGATTAAATGTGTATACTAAGGGAGTTTCTGAATCTCACTTAGACTATAATCTTTGCCATGTCTGCATTCTGGCTTGATCATAGAGATCTAGAAGGTCTGGATGTTATCCTTTGCCAGAGCAGCCAAATTGGTAGAATAAAATTCCTCTATACAGAGACCATGAAGCATAAACGCATCCACAGAAAGAAATGCCAAACATGTTTGAGCGATGTAAAATGAGTAGTAAAATCAGACAAAAGTTTAATAATATGCACACCACATTTTTGAACAATACTAAACAAGGTTGTACCAATATCAATATAAAATTTAATTTTATTTGAATACTTTTATTTACATATCTTTAGAATGCTTTCCGGAAAATTGTATACTGCATTTCTCTTTTCCCCTATTTTATTCATTTCAAATCTGATGTCGCTAAATTCAGTAGTGTATGATAAGAAGGTAGTTATATTTGATTACTCACTTTTCAAATGTTACTCTTCAAAGTCAAATTAAAATAAGAAATAATACATTGAAAACCATGATTTCTGTAGGAGAGATCATCTATAATAATGTAATGGCATTGCATATGAATTTAAATTTTGGCAGTAGCAGCCACCTTTTGCTGGAAATTTAAAAACTTGACCTCCCGAAAATTAGACCTGCAAATTCTCCACAGGTTTGACCACACTCCCTTTCTTTCTTTCTTTCTTTTTTTTTGTTTTTTTTTTTGTTTGTTTGTTTTTTCCGAAACGGGGTTTCTCTGTGTAGCCCTGGCTGTCCTGGAACTCACTATGTAGACCAGGCAGGCCTCGAACTCAGAAATCCGCCTGCCTCTGCCTCCCAAGTGCTGGGATTAAAGGGGTGCGCCACCACCGCCCGGCTGCACACTTCCTTTCAACAAGGAAACCTGTTACAGCCACGAGATAGAGAGCTTTTATGGATTTAATGACCTCTTTAGCAATGTACTAATCTTGAAAGCTCCAAACACTGTACTATTATACAAACATTAGAGAAATTTTTTTATGAGCACAAAATATTTAAACAGAAATAAGGTTTAAAATCTGAAAACTTGTAGCATGGGATCTAAGAATTGTTGGATGTTATTCTTCAACTATCACAGGACAATAGATATGAATATAAACTTATCAGAATATTTTACACCTGTACAACCATGTTTCCAGACATCTGAATGTCACCATAAAACACCTTCTCTAAGAGAGTATAAATGATAGAAAATATTTCAAGAAAATGAGTAAATGGTATTTTAGCATGGGAAGGCATCATTTTCATATACCTAATTCTTATTATTTCATTTTGAAAGGTAACAATGTCAACTTGACAGATTTTAGAGTCACTTAGGGCACAAGCTTTGTAAATACTAGTGGAAGATTATTTAGTAAAAACAAAAGTTACTAATATGTCAACAGCTGAATTTCTTGTCAGCCTCTTTCATGATATTAGAGTGTGCTCATTTGTTAGACAACTTTTTAAATGGAAACTCAAGTGACAGGAACTTATTAAAAATAAGATTAGTGGTGACTGTTGAAAACTGTAGAAGACATTTTTCTCCATTTTCTAGAAGTTATTCTGTCTAGTCATGTAAAGTTGGAAAATAGTGTAATTTTCACAGCCGTGGAATGAGTCCTCTAGGTGAAGCACTAATGACAGATCAAGCCTTCTTTGAAATCTCAGTGAGCAAACAAGTTTTTGGATGTTACATGCAGGAGCATATGTGATTGAAGATCAGCTTCATCACAGAAAAAGGGTTACTCTAGGATAGATGTTGACTTATGAAATGCTGGAGTTTTCCTGTGAAACTTGCAGGCAACTTAATTCATTGAAGAGTTTACTGTTCCCAACAATTGTTCATAGGGTTTTAAAATGTAAAAAAGAGACTTTAACTTTCAGGACCTTCCTGATATTTCTTTTACTTTCTAAGTCTGTTAACTTCATTATTATTTAAAACAAACAAACAAACAAACAAACAAACAGTGTCTCCCTTAACCTTCAAGAAGAAATTTTTTAAGTGTGGAAGAAATAATTGTGCAGTGTATACATATACACAGATATATCAGACCCAAAGCTGAAAGAAGAAATCTAGTTAGAAAGTTCTGTCAGTAAAATGTCTATAGCACAAATTTGTGAGTTTGAGTTCAGTCTCCAGAATCAAATACAAGAGGTAGGCATGCAGCATGCACTTGGATTTCCTGTGTTGAAGAGGTGGGGAAAGGTAAATCTCTGGGGCTTCCAGACTAGTCGATACAGCTTGTAGGAAAATTTCCATACTAATAAGATACCCTGTTTCAAAAATGTTTAAGATGAATGGTTGCTGAAAAAGAACCCAAGTTTCACCTTTGATCTCTATAAACTAGTATACATAAATGCACATGTGCCTTCAGACATAGTACCAATCCAAACAGTCACTTGCACCTTCACACACATCACTTACAGAACAATGTAGATGAAGCAATCATGATAATAAACATCCAGATTGTATAACAATAAATAGTCACATTTGAATAATATGTGTAAAATGAGTGCTAATTTACAAAGTCCATCTTTATATATACTATTAGTCATTTAGTTTGGCTGTTTTAGCTTCATATTATTTTATTTTTAGAATGGAACCAGCTTACTCCCTAGCGAGTAACAATAAAATAACCTAGTATATGAAGAAATGACATTTCAGACAAAGTAAAACTACAAAGAAAATAACAGATTATTTAATAAAACTACTTTTAAGCAATAGTAATTGGGAATGTTAAATTAATAAACACATTTTCAGAGTTCATTTTAAAGGAATCATAGATTAAATTAAACTGTATATCTGGAATTCAGTAAATATAAAACAGATGTTCAATGTTCTGCAAGTTCTAAATAAGATTTACAATATAATAGGTTGTTGTAGATAGCAACAGTGCTGTTTCTATTTCCATACTTATTCCACTTCTCCAAGAGGGGCACTGGGAGGTGGTGAATCACTCGAGTGACTTCATGTGAACCTTCCCCTGATGAATAAAGAATTCAAGGAACCAATCACTGGGCAAGTAGGCAGAACTTCTGGGTCAGAGAAACGGGCCATGGAGACAGAGAGGAGATATTAGGATGTTAGTTGCTACACCCACTGATTATGTTGCCTTTTGATTTTAAACTAAAAGTGTGTGGTGAGTTTCTTCACCCAGCAGTTGAGTTCCACAGAAACGGTATGGTGGTAAGGCACCCCAGCCAGCCACAGGAAATTGGAAGTGTGGAGCTAGCAAGGCAGATGCTACAGGAACTTAGCAAGCTGGGTGGAGAGATTTTGGAGCTCTGAGTCGGAGAGTCTGCCAGGCTGAGAAAAAGCTGGCCAGTCTGCCATTGCTTTGCCAATGCTAGTGTGGGCACTTTTTTAGTATTTCACACTACACAGAGGACAGCCTTGTTGGACATCAATGGGAGAAGAGGCCCTTGGTCCTGGGAAGGCTAGATGCCCCAGTGTTGGGGAATGCCAGGGTGGGGAGGCAGGAGTGGGTGGATGGGTGGGTGGGGGAGCATTCTCATAGAAGCAGGGAGAGGAAGGATGGAATAGGGGGTTTCCAGAGGGGAAACCAGAAAAGGGGATAACATTTGAAATGCAAATAAATGAAGTAACTACTATAAAGTATTTCATGCTACAGTAGGTTTACATGAAGAGAGAGGCTTGTAAGCCTATAATTTTAAGCAAGTACTGATGGACTAGAAGTTTATTATAACAGTGATGCTAAGGAAGCTATAGTCAGGGTAAAGAAATTGTGCTAGGTATATAATAGGCTATTTCAATGAATCAAGTATGACCTGAAGCAAAATAATGTTTGCTTGGTTTCACATATGCAGTGTTTTTTGCTTGCCCTCATTTCAAAGAAAATACTTCAGAACAGTGCAAAGTAATTAGAAATGTGGCATTCCTACAATATATCATAGTGCCTCATTTTTCCAGAGTTACATATAGTAGAATTACTTTACATGTAAAAAACCTTACAGTAGAATATTTTTCTGTCAGGGCAGCAGCAACAGCAGCAGCAGCAGCAGCAGCTGGTCCAGCAGAAGGGCCATCAGCAGTGGAACCAAGGTGACAGGCCCTGTGCCCACAACCACTGACCTTCGCTGGCCAGCCAGGCTGCAAGTGGTGGCAGATTTACAGTACCTTTCACCCCACAGAAGCTACATCAGAACTCTGCCTCCCGCCAGTCAGTTACAAGAGACTCTCCACCATCTTGGATCTCAGGCACCAGAGAAATCAGACAGACTGAAGTATGCAAACATAATCCGAGGCCAACATCATGGGGGTCTAAGCCCGACGGGCATTGGCCTGCACCCAGGCCGTGGGCTCTTCAGGGGGCCATCGGTGTGCCAATCTGGCCAGGAGGTTGTTTGCCTGGCCCAGCGGCTCAGTGCGTGTGCTGCCATTTTGACTACAGGCCTCCAGAGAGTTCTAGCAGGCAAAGCTGGCTAACAGTCATAGCCCAAGGCTAACATAGCAGGGGTTTAGGCCCGACAGGCCATGGACTGCCCCCAGGCCCTGGACTGCTCAGTGGGCCATCTGTGTGCCAACCCGGCCGGCCAGGATGTTGTTAGCCCAGGAGACGCTCCCAGCACTTTCAGGGAATGCGCACATACTCTGCCATCCTGGCCACCTGATAGAAACAATTAACAGTCATAGCCCGAGGGGAACTTTGCTCAGGCCTTAGCCTGACAGGCTTTTGCCTAGACTCAGGGCCTCAGCAGCTAGGCTAGACTTGTGGAAACCAACCTGGTTGGGAGATCAGCTGCCCAGCAGAGTGACCAGCACTCGGAAAAGGTCCCGCAGCAGCATAGACCATCATCACTCCCTGAAGGAGCAAACGGGCACCGCCTGGTTCACACACGCCTGGTTCACAGATACAATCTGGGGCAAGGCACATCAGGGTTCCAAGGGCATCCAAGAGGAGGACAGCACATCAGCAATCTGTAACAGGGGAAACCCAGCTATCCAGTGTTGCTGAAATAGCCCTACAGCCTCACAGGAGGCACAAACACTAGACAGAGACAAGACTAACACCAGAAATAACAAGATGGCAAAGGGCAAACACAAGAACACTACTAACAGAAATCTAGACAATATGGCAGCATCTGAACCAAACTCTCCAACATCGGCAAGTCCTGGTTACACAAACACACCAGAAAAACAAGATTTGAATTTAAAATCACTGGTCATGATGCTGCTAGAAGAACACAAAAAGGACATAAATGGATCTCTTAAAGAACAACAGGGGAACATGAATAAGCTAGAAACCTGTATAATGGAAACACAAAAATCACTTAAAGAAATCCAGGAGAATAAGGCTCAAGAGATAGAAGCCAATAGAGAAAAAAAAAAAAAAAACCTAAAGAAATGCAGGAGAAAGTGAGTCAAACAGCAGAAGTCATAAAAGAGGAAACAAAAAAAATCTCTTAAAGAATTACAGGAAAATGCAAACAAGTAAGTGAAGGAGCTAAGCAAAACCATCCAGGATCTAAAATCTGAAGTAGAAACAACTAAGAAATCACAAAGGGAGACAACTTTGGAGATAGAAAACCTTGGGAAGAAATCAGGGGCCATAGATGCAAATATCAACAACAGAATACAAGAGATGGAAGAAAGAATCTCAGATGCCAAAGATACCATAGAAACCATTGACTCAACAGTCAAAGAAATTCAAAATGCAAAAAGCTTGTATCCCAGAACATCCAGGAAATCCAGGACACAATGAGAAGACCAAACCTAAGGATTATAGGTATAGATTAGAGTGAAGATTTACAGCTGAAAGGGCCAGCAAATATCTTCAACAAAATTATGGAAGAAAACTTTCCCAACTTAAAGAGAGAGCTGCCCATGAATATACAAGAAGCCTACAGAACTCCAAACAGACTGGACCTGAGCAGAAATACCTCTCTTGTCACATAGTAATTAAAACCCCAAATGTACTAAACAAAGAAAGAATATTAAAGGCAGCAAGAGAAAAAGGTCAAGTAACATATAAAGGAAGACCTATCAGAATCACACCAGATTTCTAACCAGAGACTATAAAGCTAGAAGATCCTGGGCAGATCTCATGCAGACTCTAAGAGAACACAAATGTCAGCCAAGACTACTATACCCAGCAAAACTCTCAATTACAATAGATGGAGAAACCAAGGTATTTCATGACAAACCAAATTTAGACAATATCTTTCTACAAACCCAGCTCAACAAAGAATAATAAGAGGAAAACTCCAATAAAGGAGGGAAACACACCCTGGAAAAAGCAAGATAGTTACCTTCTTTCATCAAACCAAAAGAAGACAACTACTCAAATATAAAAATAACATCAAAAGTGACAAGAACTAATAATCACTATTCCTTAATATCTCTTAACATCAATGGACTAGACTCCCCAATAAAAAGACATAGACTAACAGACTGGATAAGGAAACAGGACCCTACATTTTGCTGCATACAGGAAACACACCTAAATGTCAAAGACAAAAACTACCTTAGAGTAAAAGGCTGGAAGACGATTTTACAAGACAATGGTCTTAGGAAACGAGCCAGAGTAGCCATTCTAATATCAGATAAAATTGACTTTCAACCTAAAGTCATCAAAAGAGACAAGGAAGGACACTTCTTGCTGGTCAAAGGAAAAATCCACCAAGAAGAACTATCAATTCTGAACATCTATGTGCCAAATGCAAGGGCACCCTCATTTGTAAAAGAAACTTTACTAAAGCTCAAAGCACACATTACACCTAACACAATAATTGTGGGTGACTCAACACTCCACTCTCCTCAATGGACCCATCAGGAAAACAGAAACTAAACAGAGACACAATAAAACTAACTGAAGCTTTGGACCAATTGGACTTGACTGATATTTATAGAACATTTCACCCTAAAACAAAAGAATATACGTTTTTCTCAGCACCTCATGGTACCTTCTCCAAAATTGACCATATAATTGTCACAAGACAGACCTCAACAAATATAAAAAGATCAAACTAATCCCATGCCTCCTCTTGGGTCACTATGGAGTAAGAGTGGTCTTCAATAGCAACAAAAACAACAGAAAGTCCACATACACATGGAGGCTGAACAATACTCTACTCAATGACACCTTGGCCAAAGTAGAAATAAAGAAAGAAATCAGAGAAATTAGAAGATAAACGAACGAAGATTTGATCTCAGAGTCCATGTGGGAGAAGATGACAGACTGCTCATCCTAGTGGTACTATGTGAGCTCACAAATAGGTATGTGAATAAGTATATACTTATGTACATAAGGAAGTAAGTTAGAAGATGAATAAATCTATGAATAAAATAAAAGAGGCAGAAAATTGTAGGTGCATACTTAGAACATGGGACTAATAAAGATGATCAAGTGAATTGTTGTAACACAACTAAATATACAACAAAAGAGAAATAACTTCATTTTACTTTGGTCTCTTTACTTCAGAAAACAATGGTCAAGAAAAACTCTTTAACTAGAATCGAGTTAACTCACATCATTTCTGTCCAGCCAAATTTCAAGAAAGTCAAGATATCTAGCTCCTGATATTATATTGCCATTAATAAAAGTGGCTCAATACACACATAAGGTAAATTGTATACATTCAGGATATAATGACCTCTAGATAGAGAATCTTTGAGCACATTGCCTAGTGAGAACATAAAACATGTCTTGTAACATGTCCTGAAATTTAAGCAGTACAGTAAAATTCGAAGAAAATTAGGCTGGATATATTTAGCTGGAATGTAGTGGAAACCCCACCAAACTGGGGAGAGGGGTAAAGTTTTGTCAAAGAAGGCAAATGAGAAGCTAAACTTTCTGCAAGGATACAATTTATACTTTTCCAAGTATGGTATTAGATATTAGAAATAATGAGATAAGAAATAAGATTCCCCCCCCCTATTGTTAGGCCACCTATGTAAAAACTGTGATCACAATAATGGTTACCTCTGAGTCATGCATCAGTAGTAAAGGAGCCTTCTCCCTTGTTTTATATCATGAGCAGAATTAGAAGAATCAGGACTATCTCTGTTACCTAAGATGAACAGAAGCAGCCACACAGTGAATCTTTTATGGACACTATCTGGGTTACCATCCATGCCAGCAAGTAAAAGAAGTTACATCACCTCATGTGATATTAGAAGGAAAATGGAGAATCTAAAGGGATTTTTTAAGCTTTCATTTTATTTTTTGGTATTAGCTTTTTATTTATAAGTATGTGTATATGTTTTCTTTGTGTTTCCATGTGAGAGAGACTGTCTGTGTGTCTGTGTGCCATATATATGCAGATCCCCACTAAGAAAACAGTAGCTTGTAGGATCATCTGGAAGTGGGGCTACAGATGGTTGTGAGTCACCTTATGTGGGTACTAGAACTGAACTCCAGTGTTATGGAAGACCAGAAATTCTTAACTTCTGAGCTATCTCTTCAACCTCCAATTAAAGTATTTTGGATGTTACTGAAGTTATAAACCATCCTATTTTTTTCCACAATGGAGCTAAAGGAAGTCTTTATGAATGCAAAAATAAAGTTTAGAATCTAATAAGATATAAGCCACAATGGAAAAAGTTCAATACAATATACCTGTTGTACAATGAATGAAAATGTTACAAAATTAAAGCAAAACCAATTAGCACGTGGCAGCACTGAAGTGCTGGAGCTGTGGTATTCATCTGGTAAAAATTTCACCTCATCCCTGAGAGAAATGCTTCAGGGCTTAGAAATGTGCTTTAAAGAAATGTAAAGTTTTAAGTAAAGCTAATGATATAGAATATAAAGAAGACCAAAATGAAAGCATGAACTAAATAACTGAATGTAAAATTATAGATGAGTTCAACAATAGAAACAAGCAAGAATACAGACTCTAAATATCAACCGTAATGACAAATTAGAAATTATTCACATGAATTACAGAGGGCAAATAAACAGAAATATGTATATCAAATTCTCTTGAGCTTGTGTACATATTCAATACATAATAGAGGAGAAAAAGTGCAACAACTGATATGAAAACATCACAAAATAATGCCTCTCCTCTGAAATATTGCTAAATCAAATAGTTAACATATGCATGTAAGAAAAGAAGAAAATGGAATAGCAAAAAATATCAATGCCAACACATGTTCAAACTCTTAAGACCAAAAAACAATTCAAGGATTTTAAAATATGCTAGATGGAAACATTACAATCAGAATGGTAGATAATTTTTTATCACAAATTAGATAGATGAAGAAATATTTTTATTTTCTGACAACAAAACAAAATCAAACCTGCTAATCCAGGAGTTCCCAACCTTGTACAAATGTCTTTCATGAATAGTGGAGGTTAAAAATCTTTACATTAAACATGGCAAGACAGAGAATTTATCACTGTGACACATTCAATTGCTCAAAATTTGTCAAGAAAATTTCATCAGTAAGAAAATGAAACAATAAGCTGAACTTATTATTATAAAGGGTAAAGATCATAGTAAACAACAAATAGGAATGAGTATAGTGGATTTTATTTTCCTTTTGATTTTTCTAAAGACATTAAAGGGAATTCTAATATCATAATACAGTTGTTCATGTCACAGTATGAGCTCTCCACATGCTCATATAGGAAATATTTTAACAACTTATATAAAATTTTGGTATTAAATATCACTGTTGTACAAAGACCATGAATAGATCACAATCAATTATAAATATATTGAAATATTACAGAAATAGATAAAATAATAAAAGGGAAATTAAAAACAAATATGAACCTAGAGTGCATCTGTTAATGCCCAATTATGATTTAGGAATAAAATATATGATCACAGTTAAGGAAAGACAAAATAATGTCAATTCTGAGAAAGCAGAGTCTTCCTGAATTTCTCTATATCTGAAGGTTTGCAATTACAACTAATATATCATAAATAAAAACGACTCGACCCCAAAGTTTGTGTTACAAGTTTTAACTCTCTTCCTTATGGAAATAATAGGTGAATGGTTAGAAGAATTCACTTTATCTAACAGAACAGAGTGATTAACTTTTATTGCTTACACCCCCCCCCCAAAAAAAAAAAAACAGAAAAAACACACATCCATGCAATATATTTACAGGATGGAAAACAAATACTAAGTTTAAATTAAAGTGTTCATAAGCCAATAAATCATTTCATTTCTTTTATTTTTTGAGATTAAAATATATCATCTCTTTTCTCCTTTGAAATCCTTCACTACATTCTTTCTTGTATTCTGTCAAATTCAAGTCCTCTTTTTTATTGAGTTGTTATTGCATGCATGTATGTATATGCATTTACACACAAACACACACACAAACACACATACACACACACACTCAAGTGCTCAGCTATAGATGGAACATCTATTGTCACTGCTTGGCATCAGCAATAATGTGTGGGTTTTATGGCTGCATATGGGATGGATCCTAGAGTTTTTTATAAAAGCAGAAAACAGTGCATTTTCTTTGAAATTTAAACATAAATCTTGTAAAATTGCTTCCATAGTCCTATGGCAGGTGGCATCTATTGGGGACCAATGTCCCAGCCCCATGTTACCACTAAAGGCCATGCAGATGTCCTTAGTCTGGCCTGCTGTCCGAGGTCCTATGCTGAGCTCACACTGCCCCTAGCCTGGGCAATAGAGAAAACACTGATGGGGAGGTAGAGCAGGAGAGCTGTGAAGTGAGGTGGCCTAGGGGGAGATGCCCATCCCAACTGCCATCCCTCACTATCCATACCCGGCCACAAGAAGGAGGCTTGGCCCCAAGGACATGAAATCAGAAGAGCTGTCCCTGCCCCTCACCAGTTGTCACCCTCCTCTTCTAGGCAGTACAATAGAGACTGTAAATGCCCAGGTAAGCTGGCCCTGGAGCTGACCCCACTCTTGTTTAGCTGCTGCAATATGTGAGCTAGCCAGGGCAGTGCTAGAGTGCATGCCTGGGTAGTGTGGGCACAGGACAGCTGACAGGCTGACCAACTCAGCTACCTGCCTGGTCTAGATTTATGGCTATGAGTTGGTGCACCCCAATGTCTACCCATCTATGAACTGCTGCAGTGTGTGGAAGAACTGGTTTTGCAAATTCAGTGTTGTATGATCTCTATGATCCAGAGCAATAATACGATTTCTGAGGGAAGTCCAGTGAGAATCCACTATTGATAGTACAGGAGAAGCCAAAGGCTTTAAGCCACACCAATGACTCGATGCAATGAATATTTGCAGCAGTGATCAGAGGACCAATGTGTATACTGTATACATACTGTGGCCCCCTATAGCTCCCACAACAAGATGTTTTTAAAATTATTTTCTGTTCCATTCTATCTCACTTTATTTTCTTTGGAAAAGATGGAGGGAAGATATGAGGGGATAGGGAGATGTGTGAGATTGGGTGCATAAGGTGAAATTTATAAAGAATAAATAAAAGTTAAAACATAAAGTTCTATAATATGTAAAGTAATCATAAAGCAGTGTCTGAAGAGGTGAGGTAAGAAGTGACAATACAAAATTTATGAAAAAGTTAGCTCTTGGGTGTGAAGGAAATTCCCCTTGCTTGATCCTAATTATTTCTCTGATGCCTGAACTGTTCATATTTATGTAAGATGATATAGAAATTTTGCAAACAACCCCCAAGTGCACACTCGGCAACACTGACAGATTCTCTTGAATAACAAAATATTTAAGTTATCACTATGAAATAGAAAATTTGAATTACTAATACTATGAAGGAATTAGAGTTTATTTTTGTAAAATCAAAACCCATAAATGCACAAATCAAAGTTGTCTCAGGAGAGAGCTCCATATTTCTTTAAAAAAATAAACCTATATTATATCTTCTATATGATAAAATGAAGAAACAACTTCTAACTTCCTGCATAAAGACACAATTATTTTGCCAGGAAAAGATAGCAACAATGGTATAAAAAGTTGTATTGTAATATTATTCTCCATGGATCTAGAAACAAAGTTCCTTAATAAAGTATTAACTTAGTCTAAAATGATAAATCTTCTATGGCAAATTTTATCTTTACTTGTTTGACAAATTATTGAGAAGGATATCAAAATCTTTTTGTGAGTACACATTTTCTTGTCTTTACTTCAGTTACATTGTGCTTCATTACCTAACTGTTTAACTATGTGATAACAGTCCTATGAGTCTTGTGGACAGCCTTGCAGTCCTTCTGAGCAACACCAGTGATTCGTGGCTCTATGGCTTTCCCTTTCGGCTAATGGCAAGGGAGATATTTCTAATCTTCCCTGAGTTCAGAACAATTTTTTTTTGTTCTCTGCAGCAGATCTCTTCCTTTAGAACATGGTATCTTCAGACACACGAGTATATCAATGACTAGATGAATTATCCAAAAGTTCCTTGAAACTCTGTAGTTCATGCTCTTATCTCACATTCTTTATCAAGGAAATTCTAGCCATATTGAAATCCTACATTCCCATTCTTGGATGCATCTGTGTCTTAGGACTATAATTGTTTTATTTTTATTTTTAATTCAAATGTACAGGTTTCTTGCTTTCATGTGTATTCATGTACCACTTGTGTGTCTGTGGCCAGCAGATGATAGGCAAGAGCATAGAATCCTTGGGAAGAGGAGCTACACGTAGCTGTGGTCCACCATGAGTGTGGTAGAGAAGAAACCTGTGTACTTTGGAAGAGAACCCAGTGCTCAGAACTGCTGAGTTTCAGCCGTTTTTAATTTTGATTTGAAATTTTTTAAAATCAAAACAACCCTGAGATTCTACCTTACACCAGTCAGAATGGCTAAGATAAAAACCTCAGGGGACAGCAGGTTCTGGCAAGGATGTGGAGAAAGTGAAACATTCCTCCACTGCTGGTGGGATTGCAAGCTGATACAACCAGTCTGGAAATCAGTTTGGCGGTTCCTCAGAAAATTGGACATAGCACTATCTGAGGAAAGAGCTGTTCTTCTCCTGAGCATATACCCAGAGGATTCCCCAACATGCAATAAGGACACATGCTCCACTATGTTAATAGCAGCCTTATTTATAATAGCCAGAAGCTGGAAAAAACCCAGATATCCCTCAACAGAGGAATGGATACAGAAAGTGTGATACATTTACATAATGGAATACTACTCAGCTTTCAAAAACAATGAATTCATGAAATTCTTAGGCAAATGGATGGAATTAGAAAATATCATCCTGAGTGAGGTAACTCAATCACAAAAGAACACACATGGTATGCACTCAGTAATAACTGGATAGTAGCCCAAAAGCTCAGAATACCCAAGATACAATTCACAGACCAAACAAAGCTTAAGAAGAAGGAAACCAAAGTATAGATACTCTGATCCTTCTTCGAAGGAGGAACAAAATACCCACAAGAAGAGATACAGAGACCAAGTGTGGACAAGAGACTGAAGGAAAGACAATCCAGAGACTGCCCCACCTGAGGATCTTCCCATCAACAGTTAACAAAGCCAGACACTATTGTAGATGCAAACAAATGCTTGCTTACAGGAGCATGATATAGCTGCCTCCTGAGATGCTCTAGTGCCTGACAAATACAAAAGGAGACTCTCTCAGCCACCCATTGAACTGAGAATAGAGTCCCCAAGGGAAGAGCTAGAGAAAGGATACAAGGAGATGAAATGGTTTGCAGCCCCATAGGAGGAAAATCAATATGAACCAACAAGTACCCCCAGAGCTCTCAGGAACTAATCCACCAACCAAAGAGTACACATGACAGGACCCATGACTCCAACTGCATATGTAGCAGAGAATGGCTTTGTTGTACATCAAAGGGAGGAAAGGCCCTGGGTCCTGCGAAGGCTCCATGCCGCAATATAGTGGAATCCCAGGACAGGGAAGTGGGAGTGGGTGGGTTGGTGAGCAGGGGGATGGGGTGAGTTAGGGGCTTTTTGTAGGGGAAACCAGGAAAGGGGATAACACTTGGAACATAAATAAAGAAAATATGTATTAAAAAGGAATAAATTTTGCAATAAAAATTGAAACAAAAACATTTTTTCTATTCTTATTTATGTGTGCATATGTGCTTGTCTTTGTTAGTGTACAACACGTACATGCAAGAATACTTGAAGACTAAAAGAGGACACGAGATCCCCTAGAGGCAGAGTTAGAGCACTCACTAGGCATGGATGCTAAAACATCTCAACATTGATGTTGAGAACCAAACTCTGATCCTTTCAAAGTGATGTTAACTATATGGACATCATTCCAGCCCAGGGCACTAGAATGTTCAACAGTGAATTGTAGTCAACCTTGTTTGTTTTCTTAAGTACTGCTCTTCTATGTACCTATATGCAGAGAGTGAAAATATTAATATATATGTATATATAGTTGAATGCTTTATTAATTTGTTTTTACTTATAGAATGCCAATACATCTTGACTCTGCTAAAAGATGTGGGCATATTTGATTTAATGATGTGTATGATCCTTTAAGAAAGGATGAGGATACAATATTTATGGTAGCATGAAACATACAGATATAGGTACAGATTGAAATAATATGCAGGGTCTATATTTTATATTATAACACCAAATTTTATATAAACAATAATTATACATGTGAAATTGCATGTGGCTACATATTACTTTGACTCAAGATATCCAGGTTGAAAAATCTTAAGTTACTGTGGTTTTAGAGAGTAGGCATATTTATTGTGCTGTTTAAATCTCTGATATTGACTCTACTATTTTAATATTAATGAAGTGTAAATGAGGTTTCCACACTGGATATATATGCATATTTACCCAGACTAAAGGAGCTTTGGTTTAGTGGTAAGTTATTTAATTGAGGAAACCTATTAGGTACTCTTTCATATTAAAATTCTCATTTTTTACCGTAATAGAAGGAGACATATTATTACATTTCATAGGACTTAATATTACACAGAAAATAACACTCTGCATCTGTGCGCAATGAAGTCTTTGCCTTCATCACCCATCCCCAGAAAATTAAGATTTTTTAGCTAAGTCTGAGATCTCCTGAACAGTACATAATCATGCACCCTCAATAACTAAAGATGACAAAACTGAGTCTTAGAAAAGAATGGGCATGTTATCATCCAGTCAGAATGGAGGAGGAACTCTCTCCTCCCTGCTGTACTCTTTCCTATAGACAGGATAAAGAAAAGGGGAGTTGTTGTCTTCAGATGTGCAATGAACAGTGATCCACCAGATTCCAAAATACAGCTGTTTTTAATTGTCATACAGATAGTTATGAATAAACTAAATGGGTGGCAGGGCTAAACCAACTAAGTGAGAGAGTGAGGTAGGAAGGATGAACTATTGAAAGGTATGAGGGAGAAGAAAGGGTAGAGAGAGATCAGATTAAGTATATACAGGTCTGAAATTGTCAATGCTAATTTAATATAAAATTGAAATAAAAAGTAATAATAAAAAGTAATAATAAAAAGCAGATTACTTTCATATATTTGAGAAGTCTAGTGTACTATGGAGAACTTAGAGGAGAAATGCAATGGTTGGAAATGATATAAATACAGTACTTAATTATTTAAATCCTGAAAAATAAAAGAAAGAAAAGAATGTTATCCAATTCCCATCAGCTCTATGACCAAATATTTTTACTTAGTTGCCTATGTGAATTATGTATTTAATTATAATTAAACATCACCCTCCTATGAAAGCTAAGACTTTGATAGATCCTTTTAATATTTATTATAATAGTAAAACTGACAGTCACCTTAAGAAATTTACCTTGAGATCATATAGTTTAAAAAGAGGGACAGCTAGTGATAATAGCAAAACATTGTTGTTCTTCCCCATGCATCGCAATTCAGGAGTTGAATCTTGATCCTGTTGACTAATTGTCTAAAGACTAAATGGCTAAGTGACAAACAGACAGAAGATAGATTTAAATTTATTGTAATAAAAGCTCTGTAAGACATTTTCCCAACATGAACTCCTTTTCTAGATTATTTGAGAACACATTTTCTTAAGGGTTGCTAGGCAAGAGGAAGTGCATGCATCTATTTTCCTGTCACTATTTTAAACATGAATATGAGCATGGCATCTTATCTAATAAAAATGGCTCGATCAGTGATACTATTCTAGGCAAGGATTTAAACCAAAATCAGAAGTCAGTTTCTAGTTGTACAAAAGATAATCTCCAATCTTCTCAGAACCCATTTTCAGGAAACATCCTCCATCAAGAGATTAAAACTAGATCAAAATAGGTTTGGGCCTTTTTATGAGTCCTAAAGACCCATAAACTTCTTATAACTAATTGTAAAGTTAAAGAAGAATTAATGAAATGAACTTCAACTAGGTCTTCAGGTAAAACCATTTCCAATTTTCTGAGGAACCACCAGCTCCATATCTAAGGAATAAACCAATGACAGTAATTAAAACAGTCTTTCCTTTAGCTAACAAAAGCTAAACTGTGACCAAAGAAGTGGAGCTTGTCAATTTTTCCCTATGTGCCCCAAACTTAACAGGACTAGAGCATAAATAACAAGTATGAATATAATGCATTATTCCACACCACTATGAGTTTATGCTGAAATCCAGGCTACACAGAGCCCTCTTAGTTGACCACAAGGTTAAACAAAACATAATAATTAAATACTGTTTTCTTGAATGGCTAGAAAGGATGTACTCTGACTTCCACACAAAATGTGCAGTCCTCACTAGGAGCACACCTGATTCTTCCACCCTTTTGAAATGCCCCCATTTTGCCTTCAGGGTGCTTGGGAATTGTAGTCTTTTAAAAGTATAAACACTATTTTATTTAAACTTCCTCATCCATGCAGTTTCTACAGTCTTTAGCTAGCCTGCCTTGATGTTTTCTCTTTCTGACTTCAATATATTGTAGTCAAATCCCCATCTGTATTGGTTTATATTTTTTCCCTTTAAATCAGGAACATGAAAATGGACAATACTCATTACTTAATTAGCTCTAAATAACAACCCATATTATTTGGAATTATTAGAATAGCTCCTTAAGGAAAAAATGAAATATTTTCTCTGTATTTAACTTTCAAGGATTTCTTTTTAGCATGATCATTTTCAACAAGTTTGCATTCTTGTGTGTATATTCCTTAGGCAATTAGATTAGGAATAAACTACTCTGCTTTATTTATTATTCAATTTTTGGGTCCCAGTTTTACCATGCCTATACTGTGAGTTCTCGTCAGCTCATAGGTTATAATCCCCATTTCAGAGAAACTTAATATATTATATAATATAGAATATAGACAGAATTCATTACGTAGTCAAATGGATGCCATTAATAAAGAGGGGGTTTCATGGACAAAGTGACCGTGGTAGAGGACATACATGGGGCAAAATTAAGTCATAGGCAAGAAAATGAATATATTGGCCTATATGTTTAAGTAGACTTTCCAATACTTTCTAAAATGTTTAGAACAGATACTTTTCATGAAGAATCTATTAATGTTCAGAAGACTAATACCTATTTAGATGATCTTTTATGGGAAGAAAAATCATAATTTGGTCTCTCAGAAAATATCCTTGGAGATAAACTGTTATTTTTTCCTGGTAGGTTGGAAGCCCAGTGGTATAGTAGTCATGAGTAAAAGACTCATGAGTCTCTTGTTCAATAGAGTAGAGAGGACCGTAAGATGCTAATAGAAATGTTCTAGTTATTATAACAAATTAAAAGCACCACAAGTGACAAAGCACAGTGGTGGAGATGAAATTTGGTGTGTTGCCAAACAGAAAAATAGACTTTCTATGCTTGCAAATTATTGTACCATTGTAACTATCTACACTTAAGTTCATATGCAAGAATTAAAATAAATATTTTTAAATATTAATGGATTTTCAATTTCATATATGTGAATCTTCAGCTCATAAAAAAGTAAATACGAAAAACAAATCTAGAAAACATTTGACAGAGTAGACTTAAATTGAGCCTTACAATTCTCACTGAAAAATATTTCATGTTGTCTTCCAGACTTGAATAAATTCAGATTAAATAATATAAGTCATGAGTGAATAAAAGGACCTATAAATCCTAGTTATGTAACCTTTATTTAAAGGGGTCAATGCATAGATGTAAAAGTATTATGTCTTGACCTTAATTATATTTATTTTCACTAAATATGACACTTTAAACACAGAACTGAAAAGGACAACACGAAACTGAGATTCTTAGCATCTTTCTACAAGATTAGGTCATGAAGAAAGAAGAAGAAGGAGGAGGAGGAGGAGGAGGAGAAGGCAAAGGCTAAGAAGGAGGAGAATGAGAATGAGAACGAGAAGAAGAAGAAGAAGAGGAAGAAGAGGAAGAAGAAGAAGAAAAGAAGAAAGAAGAAAGATGAAAAGGGAATAAATTTTTAAAGAGATTGGGAACACTAGGTATTTAAAATCAATGACACTGTCTTCAGGCCAAATGTGGAGCTGTTGTCTGGCACAGTATTTAATGACCCAGACTGACAGTCTAGAGTCTGATGGAATATCATGTTGTCAGCATTCTCCTCTTCTGCTTGTACATTAAAACAAAGTAATTCCCAAAAGCAAGGGAAAATGAATGTGCTGTTTCCTTAGTCAGATACACTTTGATCAGGGCTCTCCAGTAACAGAGATAACTGAAGAAGAATGTAAAGACAAAGACATTTTCTTTTTCTTCCCATTAATTTATTCATCTCTTTACATACCTATTCCTGCTCCCCCCTCCTCCCAGTCTGTAATACAAGTGATTGATAGAGATAAAAAACAAAATTTGAGTTTAGATAACATATTTTATAGATATAGATATAGATATAGATATAGATATAGATATAGATATAGATATAGATATAGATATAGATATAGATATAGATATAGATATAGATATAGATATAGATATAGATATAGATAGGTATAGGTATAGGTATAGATACAGATATAGATATAGATAGATACATGGCTTAAGAGATAATCAGTTTTCACAGAAAGAACATAAACATTACTTTATCTTCATTATCTTTAAAAATATTTTTTTTGCTTTTGCTATGTAGAAAAATTAAAATAGACACATATTTGTCATCTTGCAGATAGATCAAGTCCAAGTGGATCTAGGACCTTAACATAAAATCAGGAATACTAACTCTAATAGAAGAGAAAGTGCTTGAACTCATTGACACAGGGGGAAATTTTCTAAACAGAACTCCAATGATGCATGCTCTAAGATCAATTTATAAATGTGAGCTCATGGAAAGCTTCTGGGAGGCAAAAGACATAGTCAATAAGACAAATTGGCAACCTACAGATTGGGAGAAATTCTTCACTAACCCCACATCCATTAGAAGGCTAATATTCAAAATATATAAAGAACTCAAGAAGCTAACTACCAAAAAAGCAAACAACCCAATCAAAAAATAGAATATTGAACTAAACTGAGAATTCACAAAAAAAAAAAGGGAATCTCAAAAGGCTGAGAAGCACCTAAAGTCATGTTTAAAGTACTTAGTGGTCAGAGAAATGCAAATCAAACTGACCCTGAGATTCTGTCTGACACCAGTCAGAATGGCTAAGATCAAAACCTCAAGTGACAGCACATTAGAGGAACACTACTCAATTGGTGTTGGGATTGCAAACTGGTATATCCACTGTAGAAATAAATCTGTAGTGTACTCAGAAAATTGGAAATAGAATCACCTGAAGACCCAGCAATACCACTCTTGTGAATATACCTAAAAGATGCTCCACAATGCCACAGGAGCACATGTTCCACTATGTTCATAGCAGCCTTGTTTGTAATAGCCAGATGCTGGAAATAACCCAGATGTTGCATGAGAGAAGAATGGATACAGAAAATGTGCTTCATTTACACAATGAAATACTACTCAGCAATTAAGAAAGAAGACCTCCTGAGTTTTGCAGGCAAATGGGTAGAACTAGAAAATTTCATCCGGAGTGAAGTAACTCAGACCTATGATATGTACTCACTAATAAGTGGATATTAGAAAAAAAGAGAAAGAATGAAAGGAAAGAAAAAGAAAAGAAAAAATACAGAATACCCAAGATACAGTCCACAGAACTCAAAAAGGTATCCTCGCTTGGGCCCTTCTGCGTGTTGACCTTTTTGAGTTCTGTGGACTGGTATCTTGAGCAGGAAAGGAGATGGGGGAGGGGAACAGGACTGAAATCCCTGATGGCCAGCAGAAAGAATGAAAACAGGCCACCTCTGGAGGTAGGAGGTTGGGGGTGGGTGGACTCTCCAGAATGTACCAGAGACCTGGGAGAGGAGATATTCTCAGAACTCAAAGAGAGGGACATTAGTTTAAATGCCCTACACTGTGGGAGGGAACTTGTAGAAATCACCTCCAGTAGAAAACAGGGCATCAAGTAAAGGGTTGATTAAGGATGGGCTTGCCATCCGACAGTCAAAACTATGACCCATAATTGTTCCTGTCTGAAAGAACTTCAGGGATGGAAATGGAGAGGAGCCTGAGGAAAAGAGGGTCCAGAAATGGGCCTAAAGTGGGATCCAGCGCAAGGGGAGGCCTGAAGACATGACAGTATTACAGAGGCTATATAGGCCTAACAAAAAGGGAACGAGCATGACTGTCCTTTGAAAGACACAACAAATAGTCAGATGCAAACATTTACACCCAACCAATGGACAGAAGCTGCTGATCCCTGTGATTGAATTAGGAGAAAGCTGAAGAGGAGGTCAGCTCTGTAGGAGGCCCAGCAGTCGCAATTAACCTGGACCCCATAGATCCCACAGACACTGGTCCACCAACCAGGCAGCATACCCCAGCTGATATGAGGCCCCCAACACATAAACAGCAAAGGACTGCTGGGTCTGGGTTCGGTAAGAGGAAATGCACCTAACCCTCATGAGACTGGAAGCCCCAGGGAGTTTAGAGTTCTGGTGGGGTGGGAGTTGGGGTGGGAGTTGGGGTGGGGACATCCTCATGGATACAGAGGACGAGGAGGAGATATTGATGTGAAAAAGTTGGAGGGTAGACCAGGAGGGGATAAAATCTGAAGTTTAAAATAAATAAATAAATAAATAAATAAATAAATAAATAAATAAATAAACAAATCATTAAAAATGTAATAATAACTTTTTCTTATAGGTAAGTCATTTGAAATGTAAATAAAGCAAATATCTAATAAAAATAAATCTTCAATGCATAAATTAAAAAAATAAAAATTTAAGGAACTGAGAATACCTTTTATATATTTTTGAAGACATAGTTAATATACCTTTACATGAGTATTCAAGAAAATATAGCTTACATAATTCCTTCTATTACCTGTGCCTTGGACAACTCTCTGCCCAACCCTACCTACTCTTGGGGGTTATGGCTGAGTTTGTGCAGAGTCAAGGACACAGACTCCAGGAGCAGATGAGAAATACTGCAGCAGGGCATTATGTCTCTACAGAATTAGACTCATCTCTCCCATTGAGGCCAGACAAGGCAGCCCTCTGCTCCATATAATGTTTAACATATGAAATCTTTGTGTCTTTAGTTTATCACACATAATTGTAGTAGGCTTAAACTCTAATACAACGTTGAACTGATATGTTAAGGAGGCCGTTACTATCATGTCAGTAAAGTAATAGAGAATGCTTTCAATTTTTATCATTAAATATTATATTAACTACATTCCTATTTTGAACTTTCTAAGTTTTAACTAGTAATACATGCTAAACTTAAATCATTTATGAAATATTTGAAAACATTTTTCTCATTTAGACTATTAATAAAATTAACTACAAAACATATTTTAAGTAAACTGAGTCAGTTTTTCTTTGAATCACATGTATTCCTTATTTCCCATTTCTTAGGATAAATATGCTAATAACTTGGAATATTTATTCTTTCAATCAAAGGACCATGTTTTAAATGTCTACTTATGTAGGGATTATTTGCATCCAAACTATTTAATATTACTAGTGTTTGTTATGTTGATGAAAATTCTAAGTATCTTCTTCATATTTTCATCATGTTACAAAGAATATTATAGTGTTTTCAAACTGTGACATATCAGGTAGTTAATGTAGAATTTATGTGTAGATTTGATTTTGAGGAAATATCCTTACTAAGACTTTTATCATTTAACATTTTAAAATTTCCTGAGAGTATTATTTATAATAATCTGTTTTTGAGGTTAAGTGCTTCTAAAACGTGTGATATAATCAACCTTGCAATAAAGGTATTTATACTATTTTATTTAATTTTTATATTGATACAGCTGATTAAGTTCAGTTTTCCAACTTTTTTGTGGTCTAAGAATTTTTATCTCTGTAGATATTTGTGAGATGTTCTTGATTGACTGAATTTATTTACAAGGGTGGAGAACAATATTTCTGGCACTATTTTATGGCAAGGTAGTTCTGGATTGTAAATAAAAGCTAAGCATTAGCTATGGAGCCAGAGAGCAGACTGATCAAGTAAAATCTCTTTGTAATTTCTCCATTCATATTACTTGCCTTGAGGTACTTTTCTGTCCTTCTTCAATCGTAGACTGTGACCTGGATACGCGTGTCTCTATAATGCCACACTGTAAATAGTTTTTCTTCAGTGTTTCTTGGCAACAGAATGAAACTACAACAGAAATTGCCCTTTCTTTTTTATACAATATTATTTTATGTTATACAGCATAAAGATATATGTATAGGCTTCAATTGAGATCAACTGCTAGATACTTTCCAGTTATTTATATATTTTTATTTATCTTAACACATCACTGGAAAGATGAAAATTGTGTTTGTGTGTGTGTGTGTGTGTGTGTGTGTGTGAATCAGTGAAACAACTTTACAGGAAGCTGAAACACCTGGAAACTCATGAACACAGTTTTGGATATTTTCTTGATCTCCTGAACAAAATTGTTGAAGTCCAAGCCTACACAATTTGTCACCAGCTGGTTACACTTCTTGAGAACAAGAAAAGACCCTGACCCCAGATTCAAGTATGTTTTTCTGCACTGTCTTCTATACCTTTCTGTAGGGCAGGGTGGACCCTTGCCTCTGTGATAAATAGCTATAAGATAAAAGTAATTTAAAAGATCACTCCTTTGAGAATAAACAGAAGGTGAACTACTTCATACTAATAGTTACTATTAGGACATAAAAAAATGATTAGTACACTATGTTTTAAAAGGCCTGTAGTGGTAATGAGAAAGTGGACGTTTGAGATGAAGGAAGTTCATCCATGAAGAGAATGCTCTGCCTGGTGATCCCCAGTCAGGATCCTCATCATGACCATTATATCTGGGTTTCTCTTATCATTTATCTCACATGAGGTAAGTACCTGGCTTATGTTGTTTTATTATCCATCCTCTGTTTTTATCTCTCTGCTCCTTGGTATTTGTTTCTGTACTTCTTCATACTATATACTTCATAAACCCACCCATTTTATGACATAGTGCAACATAGTAGAACATATTAGAAAATTAGCCCTGATGAAAACAATTTCCTAAGGATGGGTATTTCAGTGACTAAAATTTATATAAATTTTAATCTCGATTATATAGTTTCTTTCCTAGATTCTTCTTTGTTTCAATTCACATCCTATCCATACAGATCCACTGTTTTCTGTCTCTTATTAGAAAACAAGTATGTGACCATCAAGGGAGGAGAGATGGCTCAGTGGTTAAAGAGCACTGACTACTCTTCCAAAAGTCCTGAGTTCAAATCTCAGCAGCAATATGGTGGCTTAAAACCATCTGCAATGAGAACTGATGCCCTCTTCTAGTGTATCTAAAGGCAGCTACAGTGTACTTATATTTAATAATAAATGTTTTTCAAGAAAGAGAACAAATAGGTTCAATGAGGTAAAAATAAAATATAAGATGAAACAAATAAACACATTTAAATTGAACAAAACAATCAGAAGGAAAAGTCTAAGAAAATTCAAAAGAAACAGATTTATACCCAGGAAATCACCCTTTTGCATAATTAGAAATCCTATAAAAATATAATACTAGAAACTACAATAAATAAGCAAAGGACATGTATGGTAAATAAGAGAGGAAGCAGAAAACACAGTGTTAAAAGCAAAACCTGAAAAACTGAAAAGCCCTGACAGGACACTATGAGAGAAGGAAATTCAGTAGATGCAGTTGAGTATATTTTCTGTTGACCATGTATGGCTAGGCAAGAGGTTTACTCTTAAGGATACCTTCTTTCCTCTATAAGACTAAGGTTTTATTTGTAAGTACTATTTAAAGCTAGCTTCTAGGTTAAAGGTAGAGGCATGTTTTTTTCAACCCTAGCACCCCATCTGGCTCAGACCTGTGTAGGCCATGGGTATGATATTTCAGTTTCTATAGTTCACATGTTTCCAGAAATTATTGTGTTTAGAAGGCCTTTTTCCTTTGGTGTCTTCCATTCCCTCGGAATATTACATTTTTTTTTTTGCCTCCACTTCCACAGGGTGCTCTGCATCTTGTGGAGAGTGATTTGATGGTGATATCCTTTATGATATAAGTATTCCGAGTTCTCTGTGGATCTCTATTTCAATATGCTGCTGGAGGAAGCTTCTCTGATGAAGGCTGATCAAGCCTATGACTATCTGACTATGTGACCTATGACTATAGATGAATGTCCTTATGAGTCATTTTATTGTGCTTCTTTAGTAGAACAATATTCTTTGGGTTAGGCTAGGTTACTAGGTGCCTCTTTTATGCTGGCTCAGGCTCTTGGTCGATGAAGAGACTTGAAGTATGGCACAGTATAGTGTGCCTTAAGTCAAACCATATATTGGTTGATTACTCCTACACAAATTGTACTGAAATTGTACCAGTGTGCCTTACAGTCAGTGCACAATTGTAGATTTAATGGCTTGAAATTAGTTGGTGCTAGCATTTCTACTTTGATAAATTACAGAGTACCTTCCTGTACTAATGATGCTAGACTCTATGTAGGGTGAAGACTCTATGTAGGCACCAGTTTTGTTTTTCATGTTTAATGAATTTTCTTCAGCAGAAGGGTCTTGCTGTCATTTTGTAGCAAGCAAACTATAGCCTTTGCAAAAGACTGGAATTATATGTGTTCTCCATTTTTCCTTTGTCTAATAACTTAATCAGATATATAACAAGAGCAACATTGACAACATGGGCCCATAGACCTGAAGACACAGATTAATCCACATACTATGGCATCAAATTGTTGATAAAGAAGCCGCAAATCCACACTGAAAAACAGAAACCATCTTTAACAAATAATGCTGGTCAAACTGGATTGCTATAAGTATAAAGTATATGAATAAAGTATATAATATATATATAATATATATATATATGTATATATATATATATATATATAAAACCATGAACAAACATTAACATAAGACAAAATACACTGAATCTGATAGAAGAAAAAGTGGGAAATAATATAATACTCATTGGCATACTAAAAGACTTTATGTACAGAATACCCTAAGTACAGTAAATACAAAAAATAAGATAAAAAATTAATAAACATGACCTCATAAGCTGAAAAAAGTTTCACAAGCAAGGACATTATTAGAACAAAGTATAAGCTTACAGACTGTCTTAGTCAGGGTTTCTATTCCTGCACAAACATCATGACCAAGAAGCAAGTTGGAGAGGAAAGGGTTTATTGAGCTTACACTTCCACGCTGCAGTTCATCACTAAAGGAAGTCAGGACTGGAACTCAAGCAGGTCAGGAAGCAGGAGCTGATGCAGAGGCCATGGAGGGATGTTTCTTACTGGCTTGCTTCCCCTGACTTGCTCAACTCGCTCTCTTATAGAACCCAAGAGCACTAGCCCAAAGGTAGTACCACCCACAAGGGGCCCTCCCCCCTTGATCACTAATTGAGAAAAAGCCCCACAGCTGGATCTCATGGAGGCACTTCCCCAACTGAAGCTCCTTTCTCTGTGATAACTCCAGCCTGTGTCAAGTTGACACACAAAACTAGCCAGTACAATTGACCTCTTGTCAACTTGAAACACAAACACATCACTATTAAGCCTCAACCCTTACTTTCTTATTCATCCCCAAGATCAAGCAAACCAGTAAGAAACATCCCTCCATGGCCTCTGCATCAGCTCCTGCTTCCTGACCTGCTTGAGTTCCAGTCCTGACTTCCTTTTGTGATGAACTGCAATGTGAAAGTGTAAGCTCAATAAACCCTTTCCTCCCCAACTTGCTTCTTGGTCATGATGTTTGTTCAGGAATAGAAACCCTGACTAAGTCACAGACAGAAAATGTTTTTAACAACTACTCACCATTAGAGGGCTAATATCCAAAATATATAAAGAACTAAAAAGAAAATGACATCAATATGTACCACAAGAACATTGACTCCACCATGTACATAGCAGCCTTATTCATAATACCCAGAAACTGGAAGCAAACTACATGCCCCTCAGTCAAAGAATGAATACAGAAAAGTGGTTCATTTACACAATGGGATACTATTCAGATATGAAAAATTTGGGCATCATGAATTTTGTAGAAATATGGATGGAACTAGAAAAACTCATCCTGAGTGAAGTAACTATTACCCAAAATGACATGCATGGTATGTACTCACTGATAAGTGAACATTAGCCCAAAATTAAAGAATACCCTTGATATAATCCGCAGACCTTAAGTTTGGAAAAAAGGAAGGCCCCAGTGAGTAGTATTCAATCCCATTTAGAAAGGGAAACAAAATAATTATGGGGAGAAAGAGGAATAGAGAGACCTGCAAGGGAGAGGGGAGTAAGAGTGGAAAGTGGGGGGTGGGGCAGGATCAGGTATGGGTAGAAACAGGAGAGAAGTCCAGAAAGTCAGGAGACTGAGTGGTAATACGCAGCTGCCAGGGGTGGAGAGTGGGGGAGAGCTGCTAAAAAGTCCCAGAGACCTGGGATGTGGGAGACTCCCAGGACTCAATAAGTGTGACTTTAGTGGAAATGCCCAACAGTGGGGAGATGGAACTTGAAGAATCCACTTCTAGTAGGTAGACAGGACCCACAGTGGAGAAATGGGGTCACCAACCCATCCTCAAAAGTTTTGACCCATAATTGTTCCTGTATACATAAAATGCAGAAACAACAATGGAACAGAGCCTGAAGGAAAGCTAGACAAGTGACCTGCCCATCTTGGGATCCATTCTATGCGTGGGCACCAAACCCTGTCTCTATTACTGATGCTATTTGACAGGAGCCTAGTATGGCTGCCCTCTGAGAAGCTCTGTCACCAGCTGATTACAATAGGTGCAGATACTTGCAGCCAAACATTGGACTGAGGTCAGGGATCTTTATGCAAGTGTTAGAGGAAGGACTGAAGGAGGTGACTAGGATTGCAACCCCATAGGAAGAACAACAGTATAAACTAACCTGGACCCCTGAGAGCTTGCAGAGACAAAGCAACCAACCATGAGCCTGGACTGAGACCCCTGCCACATAGGTAGCAGAGGACTACCTTGTCTGTCCTCAATGGGAGAGAACCCACCTAATCATGGAGACATTCAACATGGAAGGAGAATGTGCTGGGGAGCACCATTTTCAAAGTTGAAGGGGAGGAGTATGGGGTGAAGAACTCTGGGAGGAAGGACTGGTTGGGGAGCAATATTTGAGATGTAAATCAACACCCCTTCATGGTAAAAGTCTTGGAAAGATCAGAAATCCAAGGCCGATACCAAAACATAGTAAAAGCAATATACAACAAACCAGTTGCCAACATCAAAGTAAATGTAGAGAAACTTGAAGCCATCCCACTGAAATCAGGAATTAGACAAGATTGCCCACTCTGTCCCTACCTACTCAATATAGTTTTCAAAGTCCTACCCGGAGCAATTAGACAACAAAAGGAAGTCAAAGGGATACAAATTAGAAAGGAAGAAGTCAAAATGTCACTATTTGCAGATGATATGATAGTATACATAAGTGACCCCAAAAATTCCACCAGAGAACACTTAAATCTTATAAACCACTTCAACATAGTGGCTAGATATAAATTTAACTCAAGTAAATCAGTAGCCTTCCTCTATTCAAAGGATAAACAGGCTGTGAAAGGAATTAGGGAAAAGATACCCTTCACAATAGTCACAAATAACATAAAACATTTTGTTATGACTCTAACCAAGCAAGTGAAAAATCTGCATGGCAAGAACTTCAAGTCTCTGAAGAAAAAAAAAATTGAAGATATCAGAAGATGGAAAGATCTCCCATGCTCAGGGATTGGCAGGATTTATATAGTAAAAATAGCCATCTTGCTGATAGCAATCTACAGATTCAATGCACTCTTCATCAAAATTCCAACTCAATTCTTCATAGAGTTAGAAAAAGCAATTTGCAAATTCATTTGGAGTAACAAAAAACCCAGGATAGAGAAAATTATTCTCAACACTAAAAGAATTACTGGTGGAACCACCATCCCTGACCTCAAGGTGTATTACAAAGCAATAGTGATAATGTAAATAAATAAAATATCCAGAAAAGAATGTGCAGCTTTCAACAGAATTCTCAAAAAAAGGATCCTCAAATAAATGAGAAAAACTTAAAGCAAAATTAAGCACCCTCTGTCTTCAGGGAAATACACATGATATCTACTTTGAGACTTCATGTTACACCTGTCAGAATGGCTAAAACCAATAAAAAAACAAACAAAACAAACAAAAATAGCACCATGTCATTCTGGGAACATGTGACATGTGAAGATTGGGGACAATCTTTTGCTGGTGTGAGTGCAAACTTGAAAAGCCACTATGGAAATCATAGTGCTGGTTTCACCAGAAGATTAGAATTGTTTTTTTTTTCTTTCTATACACTAAATTGGGGTTTTATTGAAGAAATTGTATATAGAAGATGACATATATGCATAGGTCTCAGAAGAACCATTTTTCCCAAGGAAAAAGGTCTGTTTCTTCTTGATAAATCATTTCTTTTTGATAAGTCAATTTTCGTTCGGATAAAATTGGTTCTTATTTTCCTCTTCCTCCCTTCATTCCTTCGTTTTTTTCTTACTTTTTACTTTTTGTTCTTCTTTTCTTTCAGATTTGTATTGGGAGATTTAGCTGCCCATACATGACTATCATGCATGTAGCATGTACTGCCCTTGTAGACTAGAACTGAGCACTGGAACGTCTATAACTGGCTTATAAACAGTTGTGAGTCATCTTGTGAGTACTCTCAAACATTCTATTTTTTCACCTTTTTAAATAGATTATTTTATTTATTTAAGTTTCAAATATTATCTCCTTCCCAGATTCCCCTCCACAACCCCCATCCCATCTCCTTCACCCCTCCTTGGTTGAGGGTGCTCTCCCACCCACCCACCCACCAACTCCCAACACACCTCCCTAGCATTGCCCTACTCTGGGGCATCAAGCCTTCACAGAGCCAAGGGCCTCCACTCTCACTGGTGACTGATGCCAGGTCATCCTCAGGTACATACGCAACTAGAGCCCAGGGATCCTCCATGTGTACTCTGGTTGGTGGTTAGTCCTTGGGAGCCGGAGTGGGGGAGGGTCTGGTTAGTTGGCATTGTTGTTCTTCCTATGGGGTTGCAAACTCCTTCAGATCCTGTAGTCCTTCCCTTGGATTCTAGTGTTTGGTCTGATGTTAGGCTGCTAGTATCTTCATCTGTATTGGTCAGGATCTGCCAGAGCCTTTCTGAGAGAACTATATCAGGCTCCTGTCAGCAGGCACTTCTTGGCTTCAGAAATAGTGCCTGAGTTTGTTGGTTGCATGGATGGATCCCAAGGTGTGGCAGTCTCTAGATTGCTTTTCCTTCAGTCTCTACTGCACTCTTTGTACCTGAGTTTCCTTTAGACAGGAGAAATTCTGGTGTAATATTTTTGAGATAGGTGGGTGACCCCATCCTTCTACAGGGGGCATGCCTACCCTCTGGATATGGTCTCTACCTGTTCTTTCCCCCAGTTTGTTGGGTATTTCAGCTAAGGTGATCCCTGTTGGGGCCTGGGAGCCTCTTGCTTTCCTAGAATCTGGGACTTTCTGGTGTTTATCCCCAGTTCCCCATCTCCCACTGCAACCCACCTTCATTCAATTTCCTGGCCCTCCGTACTTCTTCCCCTCCCCCAGCACTTCTTTTCCCATACCTAATCCTCTTCCCACATTTTCCTCTCTCTCCTTCTCCCTCTCAGGTCTCTCCCTCCTTCTAGATCCCATTGAAGGGACTCTAAACAAAATTACCAAATAGTGAGAGAGACTGAGCCTCTAGTGAACAATTTTATTTGTGTTGGCAACAATATTCTTCAATATAAAGCTGTATTTTACTTAGTGCCTTCTCCTTACTGAGTAGCACTGTTTCTCACAAAAGTATTTATTTTAATTGTGGCAGCATAAAAAAGAAAGATAAGTGGGAAGAAAAGAGGAAAGATGGAGGGAAGGAAGAACAGAAGCAAACAAGTAAAGGAGGAAAAGATGAAGGGATGGTTATCGACAAGTTTTGTATAAACATTTTTTGTGATATTAGGGATTAACCATCAACACATTAAAACAAAGACTTATCAAGTACAAATGGCAGGTCAATTTTCTAAAAGAGGAAGGATATTAATACTAGTATTTTCTTTAGACATATTTTTAAAAGATGAAAGAAATAATCTACATCAGACAATATCCAGTAAAACTTCATTTCACAAACAAAATTTTAGTTTTAGAACTTAAGTAGAATAACATATAACGAAAAGTTCCTAAATGCACAGCACCTAACACTCATTTCTGCAACTGTGTATTCATTCAGGAAATCTTTTCATTATGAGTTGTCAGATCCTGGGTGTAGGAGAAGATAATCATTCAACTCCTTCATATTTGTCTGCATATCACTTCCCAAATCCCAGAACACCTTTATTAGTAATTTTCAGGTGTCACCACACTTCTTACAAACAGGGTTCTAGTAAGGTAAAGAAAAAGCTTTGACATTTAGTTACCCTGACATTTACCATTGAAATTAATGATGCTATAAAATTGTCATGCCGCATGCCATTTACTGAGAGTGATGCTTATTAATCACAAATACTATGTAATCTGTTTTAGATGTAAAAGGTTATGTATTCCTTTTATTTCACATTCTGATTAAAGCTAAGGCAGCATGCTTGCAGAATCATTATAAACTCAAATGTGAACTTTAAATGGAATTTTAACCTTAGGGATTTACATGTCATACAAAATTTATGAACATTGAGAAAATAAGAAAAAATAATTTTCTGAAAGCAGGAACATTTTTTGAAATATTGATATGCCTACTTACACCAAAAGAAGAGTAGAGAACTATTTGTTCAGATTACTATTTAAGGGTTTTACTCAATAAGGCAATGAAATTCAATGTAAATGAGAAAAAGGAATATTTTCTGTCATGCTAGTATTCAAATTTTAATGAGCCCCCCCTCTCAAAATAAAATGACTTGACCTGGTATATTTAAAAGAGACTCCCAGTAGAGACTTTATTTTAAAAATAGTTTGAACAAGTAGACAAAATATCTTCATCTTGGAAATAATGCTCTATAAACCTAATAATATTACAGATTATAGAAGTGACTTTCCATGTTTTCATTTTTTTTAATTTTCTACTATGCCTAAGCATAAACACTACATATTTGCACTCACTGATGTCTTTATATTAATATTTGAATTTATTTTAGATACATAGACTCAAATGTGGGCATGATATCAGTTTTACACTTAATGTTGATAAATATAGCCACATTATTTATAAACTACAAATTAGGAGTGGATTTTTGAATGAACATGGTGACTACTTTTAAATTAGAAGCTTTAAATTATTAAAACTGAAATATTATGCATAGAAAAATATATAAATAATAATAAATGAACTCATCCAGTTGTATTCATAACACACATATGCAAAAAAATGAAAAAAATATGAAAAAGAGGCCTTAATTTGAGAGGACATAGAAAGAATTAGAGGGGACAGATGAATGGAAATGATACAAACGCAGCACTGATACATGAAATTTACAAAAAACTAATACTTAACCAAACAAACAAACCAAAAAATTGTATAGCATTGACTTGTAAAGGCAAGCTAGAAATCACACTGAATTAATATCTTAGAGAACTGTTTTTTAATGGCTTGGATAAAAATGGCCTCCAAAGGCTTATATATTTGAATGCTTGATCATTGGTTAGAGGAGCTGTTTGGGGAAAGTTTAAAAGGTACATCCTTGTTGGAGAAGGTATTTGACTAGGTAGCCTTTGAAGTAGCAAAAGATTCATGACATGTCTCGTACTTCCTTTGGTATTTTGTCATAGCAATGGAAAAGTAACTAGTGCAGGGTCCAAGACATTAAGTAAAATTTATAAAAATATTAGTGGTAAAATGGATGATTATGATGCTCCAGGGATTTTTTTTTCTCCCAGATACATCACTTTGATACAGAATCCATGTACCAAACCAACTTCACAAACATTAAGGAAAACAGAGGAAAGACTACTGTTTACTTTCAGTTTGATATCATGAAATTCTTATTAAAGAGGATAGGGAGGAAGGTTAATTTTCATATCACTCTTTCTCTGACACTAATCAGCCCATATGGGAACATGGAGAAAAATGCTCTGCAAAGCCTAATGCTTTGCAGGATCCCCACAGGCAATTCTTTCAGAACAGACTTTAGCCAATCCACCGAATTCACCATGTTTCCCCTAAGCCTTGCTCAATAGGGCCATGGATCAATATCTTCCTTCTAGACAGAGGAACTGAGAAGTGTGCATGGCTTTGATCAAGAGTTTAGTGACCAGACTTCTTTGGTGAATCCCAGAAGCAGATAGGGAACAGTTTCCTTGTTTACCGACCTTTGCTCCCAGATGGAACCCCCAGATGTTCCAGATGTTCCACTTTACCATGGAGAGACCTATGACCTCATGAGCACCAACTTCCTGAAGCTCTCCCCATGACATGTGCCCTGATGCACTCACTGATAAGTGGATATTAGCCTAGAAACTTTGAATAACCAAGACATAATCCACATACTAAATGATGTCCAAAAAGAATGGAGTAGTGGCCTCTGGTTCTGGAAAGACTCAATGCAACAATATAGGGGAATACCAGAACAGGGAAGTGGGAAGGGATGGATGGAGGAATAGGGGTAGGGAAGAAGGCTTATGGGACTTGCAGGGAGTGGGGACCCAGAAAAGGGGAAATCATTTGAAATGTAAATAAAAAATATAAATCAATAAAGAAAAAAATGAAAAAAAAAGATAAATCTTATTCTGGTCTGTACCACCATCACCTATAAGGTTGGTTGACATGTGCCTCTAAGGCTGCATGGACCCCTTTAGCTTTCAGGTTTGAAATACAAGTACAAACTAGCATATCAGAATCTGGATGGTAAATAATGTATCCAACAACTCTACCCCAAGTTTTGGTAAAACAAGAATCCCACAAAAGAATAGAAGGGAAAAATGATAATTGAACTCTGTATTGAGTTGCTAAAGCCAAACACTGGGAGGAGCTTGATGTGCCCTATCCCTTGGCGAGCTCTCATGTACAGACATTGTGAACTAGCCATTTCACCTACAAAAGTCTTTTCAGTTTCTGTGCATCCCATTGTTTATATAATCAGCATCACAGTACTTGAATGGAGTTACTCAGGCCATAAATATCGCCAAGGACCCTAGTGAACTCAACCTTGATCCTGGCCCTATTTTAAATTGTTTTCTGTGGTCTTGGGACTTCAGATAGAATCCTGCCTTGCAACACTTGTGGATATAGATTCTGAGCCCATTCCTCCCCCCCCCAACCCAAAATAGCACCATAGAAATCTTGTAATTGAACACAAAAAGTAAAGAGAGGTGATAGATGCAACAAGTCCTTCTATTGGAGGTTTGGAAGAGGATTTTCACAGAGGTGTCTGGTGGTCGGCAAAAACCCAAGGTACCTAGTCATAGACCAGTTTCTATAGAAAATACATCTAGGTCTATTTAGCCAAAATAGGGAAAATAAAATTTCCCTTCTATGGAAGCTTTTGTAGACACACTCTCCTTTGATTCACTTCTCTAGTTTTCCCTTAACAACAACACTAGAGAAGATTTGCAAAAAATTAATGTCTGAGTTGTTAACTACTGATAGCATGCATAAAATACACCAACTTGGATTAGCCTGAACTAAGCCTGCAATCAATGCCTGAGCACAGTTCTATATAGATAAGTAAGCAGACTTCTCAGAATATCTGGTAGAACAGGCAAACACAAAGGAGATCGCAAACAAAAAATCAATTTCCTTTAAAGACAAGATGTTATGCATCAAAAATCACAAAGAATTTCAGAGGATTCTGGTTACATCTAATGCTCAATATAACTTGCTTGAAACTGAGCACAGTCAATTGAAAATTGAAACAATTGACTCATGGTACCTGCACATTTTTGGATAGATTATTCAAAATACTCGTTTTAAGGAAAATCAATTATCTGCAAGACACTAGAGAGAAATAATTTTTCTGAAAAGAAAACTTAATATAGGAAAAATGAATACTAAAAAGTAAAAAAGAAATTTAAGACCTGAAATTATAAGTGATAGAAACTAAAACCATAATGAAAGGGATTGAGACATGGCTGAGGAAGTAAGAGTAATAGAAGTTTCTGCTAACCCCTGCATTGGGGCTCACCATCGTTGATAACTTTATTTCCCCGGGATTTGAGATTTCTCCTGATCCTCATTGCAATGCATAAGCATGTAGAATACTTGTATACATTCATACATATGCAAATATAATATATTACATTATGATATTGCTTATATAATAATAAATAATATTTTCACATAATATAGTATTATATATATATATAATATATATAATGTGGGAAGGGAAAAAAGAGCAAAAAGAAAATTACATCAAATATTAGAAAAATGATTACTGAGTCAATTTTTTAATTATCTTATCTCCTTGACAAGATACTAGAGGAAAAAAAAAGTATAAAAATGAAGAATAGCAATGGAAACAGATTATCAGTAAAATAATAATTTTTTTATATTTTAAGTGATGAAAACATAAAAATACCAGAAGTTTTTATATATTATTAAAAGGAAGATCAAATCCAGACTGTTGATACAAGATTATCCAGCTACATAAAACTCATAAACCAGTGCTAAAACTCATGTCAATTTAGTTTACCATAAACAAACTATAAGCAGGCAGAATTAATAAGAGGGTTCTCAGGGCAGGGGAGCAGATGCGCATAGGGGTATGAGGAATGTCTGTGAAATGGGCCTATTGCAGGAATGGGAGAGTAAGGAAAGAGCTTTTTTCACAGTATTAGAAAAAATAATTGTCATCAGTGTACATAACTAAACAACGTTAGCTTGATAATAAAGGGCTATATAGACAAACAGAACCAGAATTTGTCACTACTCTGCTGGCTCTGCAAGAAATGTCAAAGACAGATCTTCAAACTTAACACAAAAGTGGGTAAAGAGAAAAATGTTGTAATATATTAGGTAGACAAGTGGCATCACTTCAATTTTTATGCAAAGGGTAACAGACTCCAAAACTTGCTGGATATTTTTTTCACTAGGATACAAATTTTATTTTATTTTTTTATTCAATATATTCTTTATATACATTTCAAATGATTTTCACTTTCCTTGACTCCCTTCCCCGAAAGTCCCATAAGCCCCCTTCCCTCCCCCTGTTCCCCCATCCACCCCTTCCCACTTCCCTGTTCTGGTATTCCCTTACACTGCTGCACTGAGCCTTTTCAGATATTTTAGAAAGTAGCAGATATTAAAATGTAAATTTGAATAAATGGGGCAGAATGAAATATAATTACTGATAGTTTTCTCTTTTTCATGAGTTTTCTCTTATTTTTGCTATTCATGTCATTTTATTTTCAGTAGATTATTTTAATGAATACATTCCTTGATGGCCTCATAGTAATTCCACTCAAAATTGTGTATGATGCATAAAATTATGGCCAGAGAGTCAAAACACAGTACTAGACACTATTAAGCACAAAGGAAGACTTGAAGAGAGCAGTAAAATTAAGAAAATATAAGTGCAGCAAACTTAGAAAAAGTATACTTAAGTAAAAAAAAAAGAAAAAAAATCTAAGCTAGCAAGCAGCTAAATATTGGAGGAAGTAAGTGTATAAATTTTTAACATTACACAATATCTACGCACATGTATCAAAACATCAAGTGGTACCTAATTAATACAGTAATCAGTTTAAATAAATGTTATTAACTTTAAAAGAACAATTTTCATCAGAAGCATGGCTGCATTATTGATATCTATGCATCAATATAAGAAACTGCAGAACGAGTTATGAGAGGCTGAGTCACTTGCTTTATGTTTCTTCTAATAATAACTTATAAAATATATAATCAAGTCAAGTTTAATGCCACAGTGAATTTTCCATTGAATCAAATTAGATGATTAAATTAATTTTCTGTTCATGAAAATGCTCTGCACATTTAGATTACTAGAAAATAAATACCTGTATTATTTTCCTTTATTTATCACATACAGAAATGCCTAACCAAATAACAATTAAAAATGAAAAATATGAGTAATTATTCAATCATAATATCCTTTTAGTTTGCACATTATCCTCTGTTTAGGAAGATGGTAATTAATTCCTACCTATTTTTATTACATTGACAATGATTTTTTTCAAGCTGAATGTTTCCACCAAGCTGTTGATAGCATTCTGTGCTGTCTTACACATGGGGATGTGCTATTGTCTACAATTTAATTACCGAGTTATCACACATTTTTCACGCATATGTTTGTAAATTGAATATGTTGTCAATCATTCATTTTCTTCTTGCTGCCAAAAATATATCTATTTCTACCATATGTTGGTGAAATAATTTTTCTTCTTCATTGGTTCTAGGGTTTTTGGAAGTTGTCTTTATTGTTTCTCATTATTTGCAAACACATTGAAAATGCCATTTGTCATTTGTATAAAACATCACAACAGCTTTCTGGTGACAAGCTCCTTTTTCCAAGGAAACAATAATTTAAAATGATGGAGGGAAACAAATATTAACATTTGCTTGGTTTCCTTCTTTTTAATGATTTTCATTCACACTTTTATTAAAAACATATACAATATTGATTTTAAGGCACCGGTAACTTGCTCAGAAATGTTTAAGCTCAGTATTCTACAAAATATAACAATTTGTATTAATAATGACTTTCTTCCACATTATAGTATGAGGGATATTTTGACATAGTTAAGCTACACAAAAATTTAAGAGATCAACTTTAGGAAATAATATATAAAATTAGAGTGGGGATATTATTCAACATCTGATTTTAGGAGAGTATATATGTCCTTCTAGATAGCATGCTTCTCACCAATAAGGAAGAGTTATTATCTGTTTCTTCTGCATGACAAAAGCACAAAGAATGCTTCTATACTTTTTAAATATTTGTGTGAGATCATTTGCCTGTGAACCCTGATACAGATACCAAATAGCCTTTTGAGTCAATTGATTCATTGTTTTTTCAGACATTATGAAATATTGTCTACTGAATTTATTCTTTAGTCAGGGTTTCTCAAGTTATTTAATAGAATTTTAGCAGGCTTGAAATTGACTCTGTCTATAAGTACTAGTGTGTATTATAAGGCTCTAAAAGCTCCCAGTACCCAACACAGATGATATTAGCTGAAATACCCAACAAAGGGGAGATAGAACCTTTAGAGACCATATCCAGAGGTAAGGTAAGACCCCTATTTGAGCTACCCACTCTCCTCAAAATTTTAACCCAGAATTGCTCCTGTCTATAGGAAATACAGAGACAAAGAATGGAACACAGACTGAAGGAAAGGTCATCCAAAGACTGGCTCACCTGGGGATCCATCTCATATGTAGTCACCAAACCCAGACACTATTGTGGATGCCAAGAAATGCTTGCTGACAGAAGGTAATATAGCTGTCTCCTGAGAGGTTCTGCTGGAGCCTGACAAACAGAGATGCGGATGCTTGAAGCCAGCCATTGGACTGCGCACAGGGACTCAAATGGAGGGGTTAGGGGAAGGACTGAAGGAGTTAAAGGGGTTTGCAACCCCATAGGAAGAACAACAATAGGAACTAACCAGAACCCCCAGTGTTCCCAGGGACTAAAGCACCAACCAAAGACTATACAAGGAGAATGGTCTTACCTGGCATCAATGGGAGGGAAGTTCCTTGGTCATGTGAGTGTTTAATAATCCAGGGTAGGGGGATGCTATGGAGGTGAGGTGGAAGTGGGTGGGAGAGTTGGGGAGCACCCTCATAGAAGCAGGGTGAAGGGGGATAGGATAGGGAGTTTTCAGAGGGGAAACTGGGAACAGGAAAAACATTGGAAATGTAAATAAATAAAATAAGTAATAAAAATATTTACAAAAAAACATTTTCTCATAACCTTTTTCTACCAACAACATAGGCCCTCTCCAACAACATGCACATTTACTTTTATGATCTATAGGTTAGATTCATGTAAACCATATATATATATATATATATATATATATATATATATATATATATATATATATGGTATGGAGTGTGGGGAAAGTTCCAGCAGTCACACTCTCAATCTGATTCTTCCTGTTATCAGATAATAGCTGCACAGTGAAGGACAGAGAACGGAGAATGTCTGTCTACACTAGAATTTTCTGGCTTTATCTTGTGTATTGTCCAACAGTGTACACAGAGTATACCTTAGTGTAATAACCAGAGACATTGTCATTCAAAACCAGACTATTTGAATGTTACTTATTTCTTAGTAATTTAGTTTATATCACTGTACTAATTAATCTGTCCGTGTGTGTGTGTGTGTGTGTGTGTGTGTGTGTGTGTGTGTGTGTGCGTGTACATGGAATAACAATTGACATAAAAGAAGTCATGACTTGAAGGACTGTGGGAAGAGTTTTGTGGAAGGGTTCAGAAAGAAGAAAGGTTTGGAGAAATATTGTAATTGAAATACAATTCCAAAAACAAAACAAACAAACAAAAACTTGATTATATTCCTCTATCATGTGGGTCCTGGATGTTGCTTGGAGGTCTCAGATAAACAGGTTTGGCAGGAGGCACTTTACACAATATTCTATCTCTGTGGCCACAGACTCACCTTTTTATTAAAAAATATTGCAATATTCATAAAATCCCAATCATGTACTACATGGATTTCCTATTTTCTTCCAATAATTAAAAAAGGATATAGTCAGAAACTACCAGATTTAATAAGAAATAGTATTTATATGTTTTACCTTCTATATTTTTATTAATCTCAAATTTACCTTGTTCCTCAAAACTGTTTTACAATTAGTTTTCTTAATAACTATTTGTTAATAATGGCTGCTGCCAGCAGTAGTTTCCACAGTACAGATTATTTAGTACAGTGGTGTAAACTAAATTGAGTAAGAAATAATGATACAGTAATATTTAAACTGTTGAATGACAGTTTCACAGTTCATTACACTAAGGCATATTCAGTACACATTGTTGGACAAATAAGATTAACTCCTCTGCTGGGCCTATGGGGATAGTAAATGATGACTAGTCGTTTCTCTAAATATTTATAGGTTTGGATAAAGCAAATAATTGAAAGAGTTATTGTGTATTCCACAGTGGAAATATGCCTCTCTAAGAAAAAATAAAATTGATAAGAATGACTGATTCATAGAAAGGGGAAAGAATTGATAATTTTTATGCTAAGTGGATTTCAAAAAGAAGACACACATTTATTGAGGAGTTTGTGAAATGACCAAAAAAATAAAGGCACACAGTGGCACAAATTATGCATAGAGATAGTGATGTCCTATTCTAGCTAATTAGATGTGGGTTGTAAATTTAGGATACACATCTACAGAGATTAACATCACCAAGGTGTTGGTATGACCTTGGCATCATCAAGTTTGGCTACTAGGAGAGAATGATTTGAGTACTATCCATGTGCAACCAGGAAAACAACCAAAGTGTATTGCAATTACCCAGATGAAAGTGTAGCATTTTTCAGTAGGTTGATGATATTGCAATAGCATTAGGTGTCAATTTTTTTAATAGGCTGATGTTAAAATCAACCGTTCATATTGAAGATTAAAGAAAATACATTACCAAAAGTCTTTTAACATTATTGTCTTCACTATTTCACACACTGTAAGAGACTGCAGCGATACAAAATTTAAAATTAAAAACTGTGTTATTCAAAATGGTAACATTTCACAAGATTTTTCAGCCTCGCTTATGACCTAAATTTTCTACAGAGAGTTTTAATTCTGGATCAATTACATATAGATTTTCAACACCTTGAAATATTTTGTTCTACTCAAAGTGTTAGAGAAAACAAAATAGAAAGAAAAGTGTTGAATAATAAAAGCAGGTCTCAATTTGCAGAAGGAACAAGGGAATGACCTTTTCCACGTTGCCTTAGAACATGTATACATTTTCAAGCGACATAAAAAAAAACAAAAAAAACCCAATTCACACAATAGTGCTCAAAAAACTGTCTAAACTAGCCTAAATCATGTTTTAACATAAAAACAATAAGAAGTAAGACGTTATTAAAAATGATTCATTTACAAATTAAAATACAGAGAAAGAGAAAGATGAAAAAGAAAAATGTTACTTAACATAAGATATATTGATTTGTGAGCACAGCATCTGCAAAAATAATAAACTACATCTCACTAGCTAACATAATTAAGGACAACACAGAACAATAAAATGAAACCTATAAAATAAGAGTAATGTTTAAAACAGTAATCTTAAAACTCTTTATATTTTAAACCTGCACATTTCCTTATACCTTATTGAAGAAACTTGTCTCTAAGGAAATATCATTCACAAACATTTACAGTGGAGACAATCAAAGACTAAATTTAATGGAACACAAGAGAATATGCAATCAAACAATTCCTTAAAATGATCTGCCTTAGAAAATATTAGATTTAAGTGCCAAGAATGCAAATGCACTGAAACTTGAGAAAAATTAAGTAGATTGTGATTACTATCTCTGATAAAGACAGCATATGTAAAAAACACTTTAAGTCTTCTTCCAACTATGTAAGTTAAGTTAAAAGATGTAAGGCCCATTCTAGTCCCTAAAAGACAAGAGCAGATTAATAGCATGCATCACTACCATTCGAGAGTCAATCTTGGAATAGGCCCAATTATCCAAATTTAATGACTATGAGTTTTATGAATTTCTTTCAAAAGCAGTCATTTGCAAATTATGGAAGTTGCCCTTATTAATTGTGTAAAATATCAACACAAATGAAATAACTATGTCTGCTGATAAAAAACTAACATTACTTCTTTTCCATAGTAGAAACATGGACATGTATGTAATACAAATTTGGGATATATATATATATATATATATATATATATATATATATATATATGAAGAAACTTGAATGAAATTGCAGTATATCTTAAATTAAAATAATAAGAACCTTACTATTAATTAATAAAAGTAAGAGGTTGTAAAATGAACCTATGTTAGTCTATGATTTTTCTAAATTTTCTGCTTTTCTGATATTTAAAAAGAAGAGTCATGTGCATTAATGAGTATGTTATGAATAATTTATTTCAGAAACTTTTTTAATTTTTGAGTAGGGGTAACTTGGTAGATAAACTCCATTGGTATTTTTTCCTAAGATGAGATATTCCTTATTCATTGTAACAATTCTAGTAACGTGTTAATTAAATTACAGCCAAGAACTGACCTTATAACCTGTATGAATTTCTGTATTGTTTTGAAAAACCTCACTTTTTGGAATCACTGATTTTACTTTTATTTATATCTAATGAATTGACATACTATTTCTAAAGCTTTTTTCATTACTTATGTGTAGGTGTGTGCATCTTTCTGTATGTACATGCTGATAGAGATTCTATTGTAGACCAGTAGATGTCATCATGTCCACCAGAGCCAGAGTCAGAGGCAGTTGTCAGAAAGGAGATATGGATGCTGAAAAATGAAATTAGGTACTAAGTTCTACTCTATAAGAAAAGCAAACATTTAACTGGAAAGAAATCTCTCCAGATCCAAATTC
Source organism: Apodemus sylvaticus (assembly GCF_947179515.1). Lineage (NCBI taxonomy): Eukaryota > Metazoa > Chordata > Mammalia > Rodentia > Muridae > Apodemus > Apodemus sylvaticus. Next base: position 29,279,945 of record NC_067479.1, on the reverse strand, counting down.
ACATTTTAAAATGCATGCTACCTCATTAGAACATATGGAATCATTATAAATATAGGAATATGTGTAGTACATTAGTACATTATGAGAAAAATCCTTTCAAAATTATTTTTATAGAAAGAAGCATTGAATAGAGAAGCTGACATCCAATATGACTCATATTCTGACTGTATGGTGTAGTGGAGAGAATTGCCTTGGCAGCTACTTGAATTTGGAACCTTCACAAACCAACTTCATGAAGTAAGACACCTTTAGAGTTTCACAATCTGGAAGGTTCCTACAAAGTGACACATGTTTATTGTTAACAAAGCATCTATAATTGTCATGGGAAATAGAATTGTTAAGGAGAATGATGTACTTGAAGTTATCTATTAGAACAATTACTTCCTCTTGTTTATTGGCCTCTCTTCTTTCTTTCATTTGAGTGTGAAGTTATATTTGATGCTAAACAATAAACAAAATAGCCTTTGTGATATCTTAAAAATTTGTTGTTTTCAAAATTGATAATTGACTATGCTATAAAACTAATTGTAGCATTGTGTCAACTGTGTGTTACTATAACAATGTTCATGAGATGTTAAGCTTATAAAAAAAAAATGTTTGCTTGGATTAGGGTTTCAAAGGTGTCAAGGTATGGATGCCTGGGCCTTTGGTCCACATAAAATGGCAGTGCATCATGGTAGGACCTAGGAGCAGAAAGTAGAATTGCTTGAAGAACTCTACTTCCTTTGACCCAAAGTTTTCACACTAGATTCTACCTATTAAATTGTAAGTACTAGTTCATAGCTACAGGTGCCTATTTTACTGATCATCTGTCAGAAAGGAAAATGGAAGCAATGTAAATTTTATAGGATTCTACAAATATGCTTTATTCAATAGTACCCTGGCATTTACAAATCTCTGTTGACAGCGTGATACTTATGGAGTTTTCAGTAGCTTGCTCTAAATCCATTCTCTACCCAAGGTGTTAATAGTCTGTCTTGTAAATTTGGCCATAATAATAAATTCTTTTTTTAGACCAACAGATAGTTCTAATGCAAACATTACCACATTATGAAAACATGACTAACAACCACAACAACATAACAAAAAATCACAATCATGATACTACTATTCATAAAATGCATTTTGGGATGAGGAAGAAAGCAATCAAGGGCGAGGGAGGAAGGGACCTTGGTGAGAAAGCAGACAGGAAGGGAAAGAGTGGAACATGACTGTAGACTTAACGACTGGCAGAAAGAATGGAAACAGGCAGCCTTGGGAGGTAGAAAGTATGGGAAACCCTCTAGAATGTACAAGAGGCTTGGGAGGTGAGAGTCACTCAGGCCTAAGAGGGAAGGACTTTAGACCAAATGCCCTACTGTGGGGAGAGGGAACTTGTAGAGTCCACAGCCAGTAGAAAAGGAGCAGAAAGTGGAGGGATGGGGTTGCCATGCACAGTCAAAAACTGTGACCCAGAATTGTTCCTGTCTGAAAGAACTGCAGAAGTAAAAAATGGAGAAGTGAATAAGGAAAAGGAGGTCCAGTGACCAGCCCAAATTGGGATCCATCTCAGGGGGAGGTCCCAAGGCCTGACACCATGACTGATGCTATGTTGTGCTTACAAACAGAGGCCTAACATGACTGCCCTGTGAAAGGCTCAACAAGCAGCTGAAAAAGTCAGATGCAGATATTTGTACCCAACCAATGGACAGGGGCTTGTGACCTCTGGGGTTGAATTAGGGAAAAGCTAGAAGAAGCTGAGGAGGAGGGTGAACCTAGATGAAGACTAACAGACTCAACCAACTGGGACCTCTAGGATCTCTCAGACACTGAACCACCAACCAGGCAGTGCACACCTGAATATATGAGTTCCCAATACATATACAGCAGAGGACTGCAGGGTCTGGACTCAAAGAAGGTACACCTAAGCCTTGAGAGACTTAAGGCCCCGAGGAGTGGTAAAGTCTGATGGGGTAGGGGAGTGGGTACATCCTTTTGGAGATGGGGGAGGAAGTGTGAGATGTGGAAAGGCCGGAGGGTGCAATGGGAAAGGGATAGAGTCTGGAGTGTACAAAAAGATTAAAGAATAAATAAAAAAATGGCAGCCAAAAAATGAAGAAAAACAGCAATAATAATAACTTTTATACCTGAATTCTACTGTACTTTACACATAATATTAATTCATTTGCTATACTTAAAGAAACTTTTAGGACAGAATGATACACACACACATACATACACACACACACACACACACACACACACCACATACATGTAGACATATATAATCTTTGTTAAAAAACAAAGCCATGGCTGGGCAGTGGTGGCACACACCTGTAATCCCAGCACTCTGGGAGGCAGAGGCAGGTGAATTTCTGAGTTCGAGGCCAGCCTGGTCTACAGAGTGAGTTCCAGGACAGCCAGAGCTATACAGAGAAACCCTATCTCCAAAAACCAAATCCAAAAATCCAAAAAAAAAACCAAACCAAACCAAAACAAAACAACAACAAAAAAAAAAACAACAAAGCCATGAACAAGGCAGATATCCAGATTCTTGAGAAATCTAGGTGAATATGAAGCTCTACACTAAACTTCAAACTATAAATATTAACAACTGATTTGCAATATGATCCCTAGAGAGAATGTACTGTAAAGAATAGCGAAGAATTTATTCTACCACAGGGGATAGGAGATCATTTTATACATAAACATCAAGATATGACTCCCACTTATAAGGAAGTGCTGGTAAGCACTTTCAGTGTCTGTAAATACAGGATTTTACCATTTGAAAAAGGAAGGTAAACGGTAGTATGTGAAAGTCAATTCATGATGCATATTCAAAAAGGTCAGAAAATGTGAGATATAAAGTCTTTCACATTTTTTCATACATATTTATATCAACATAGGAAAATGTAAGCAAAGTCCTTTGGATTAGAAATTGCCATTGGACAGAGAATAGGTCAAAATAGATTTATCATATTTTATCAACATTTCAAATATACTCTCAGGTTTAAATCTCAAATTTTTACCTTTAAAAATTTTTATTTTTGCAAAATAAATTTTAAAAGAATTATAAAATGAATTGTTACAGAATAATTCCCTTGCTTTTATTGACTTTGGCAAAATTTAAAATTATAACCATTGAGAATTATGTGCACCTCAGAATTTATTACTTGGAGATGTAAGTGTGCACTGGATTCTGTGAGCACAGAACAGGATATTTTGAGACTTCACACACCTGGGCATGCAATGTTAATCAGTCTTGAAAATCACACGTTTATTTAATTTTCTTTTAAATAATTCCTCAAATTTTCATGGTATCTATTACACTTCTTACACTAGGAATTAAAAAATTCACCATTTCATTTCATAAGTGAAAGATAATATTTACAAAGTGTGTGTGTGTGTGTGTGTGTGTGTGTGTGTGTGTGTGTGTGTGTGTGTTCTTAAAAATCATTTAAATCATTTAAGGGGCTTGGTACATAGTTCAGTGGATGAAGGTACTTGTCATCATATCTGATATTCTTTTTGTTTATTTCTGTTTGGTTTTGTGGTTTGTTTTGTCTCCTCAGATTGAAAATTGTGAAGTGATAGAATGACTCAAAAAAATAAAACAAATTAACCTCTCACTTCCACAGCTATCTCTTGATACATGCAATCTTGTGTTCATATGTACATCCATAGTTAGTAAATAACTATAACTTCAAAATTATTCATGAATTTATGTGGAAGTGAGTGGGGCTTCTTAGAGAGCGGAAGGTAGGATAAGAATGAGAGTTTCTGGCGTCAAACTTCACCAAATTATACTTGGCACTCTTTGAACTCTCTAAATTTCCAGAATTTATCTTTTAGCTGTCTCTTTATAGGGACCATCCAGAATCATGGACATGTAAATATGCATATTTGCTACAATCTTCCAACAACTTATCTCCCACTTCAGAGAACCATTGTTAAGCTTCAAGAAGAAACCAACATGGAAACATATTAACTCTAGTAAGCTCCAAGGGAATTCACAGAAACTCATCTGAGTAAATAAAAATCTCCATAATTTTAGATAAAGCACATTTTCTATATATTAACTTAAATATCAACTTTATTTTAGGAATGAAAGTATAACAGGTTACCAAAAAAAATTCAGTCATGTATGTGTTTTTGACGTCTAAATCTATTTATTGAGACAGAAAAATAATCCTGATGAGATAAAAAGATGTTTTCACTATAAAAGATTTTCATCTTTCCTGAAAAAAATCTCCCTCTAACTTTTTTATAAATGTAATGTCCAGAATTAAAGGAAATCACATTTCTTATTCTCATGACATGATGGTATTTGAGTGTGAGAATATACTTGAATATTCAAAAATTAAATGACATACCAATATTATTATTTTATAAACTTAATTCAAGTATTTATGGCTAACACATATAAATGTGTCTATGAAAATAATATAGGTTTATAGTTAATCATACTGTATTTTTAACAGGCTCTTATTTTGCCCCATTTTCAATGTGACTAAGATAACCTTTTGTTAGTGTTGGAAAGTACTCAGCAATAATCTCCAAAAGCAATATATTTGTCTTAACTCAGTTGTAATTATTCATTTAGCTAAAAAGAGCAGACAACATACTTGTTTGCATATTACAACCTGCTAGAAAAGATAAGCTCTTAAATGTCAGAGTATAAACTTTATCATGCCCAACAGGTAGTGGCAGGAAGTGGGCTGTATCTCATTAAACATAATTCTTCCAGCATCAGTGTGTGCTTGCACCCTGTTTGGGAAACATACAGATAGGAGAGAGGGATAAAAGTGTCCAAGATCAAAGTTTAATAATTGGTCTAGTTTAGCTGGTGGAATTCTACCTGAGGAAGAAAAACCATATAGAAGGATGGAAGGGAGGCACAAAGGAACTTGGGAGGAAGAGAGGAAGGGGAGGGTGAAACAAGGGGGGGGGGACAGTATCAGAGATGGGAGGAGAGGAATCATATGCAGAAGGTCTAGAATTTGAACAGAGGTGTATAGCAATGGGGGATGTAGAACAAAGGGTAGCCACCAGGAAGTCCCAGATGCCAGGAAAGCAAGAGGCCCCCAGGACTCAACAGGAATGAAATTAGCTGCAAAGCACAACAAAGGGGAGGGAGAACCTGTAGAGACCATATACAGAGGTTAGGCATGACTCTTGGTTGGGGTACTGGGCTATCCACTCATCTCCAAAATTTTAACCCAGAATGGCTCCTGTCTAAAGAAAATACAGGGACAAAGCATTGAGTAGAGACTGAAGGAAAGGCTGTCCAGAGACTGTCCCACTTGAGGATCCATCTCATGTAAGGATACCAAACTCAGACACTATTGCTGATGCCAAGAAGTACTTGCTGAGAGGAGCCTGATATAGCTGCCTCCTGAGAGGCTCTACCAGAGCCTGACAAATATAGAGGCAGATGCTCATAGACAACCATTGAACTGAGCACCGGGTCCCCAATGGAGAAGACAGAGAAAGGACTGATGGAGCTGAAGGGGTTTGCAACACCACAAAAACAAAAATATCAACCAATAAGACGCCCCCTCCCCTCGAGCTCCCAGGAACTAAGTCAGCAAACAGAGAATACACATAGAGTGACCCACAGCTCCAGCTGCATATGTGGCAGCCGATGGCCTTATCTGGCATCAATAGGAGGGGAGACCTTTGGTCCTGTGGCGGATCAATGCCCCAGCATAGGGGGATGCCAGGGAGGTAGGTGGGAGTGGATGAGTGGGTGGGGAAGCCCCCTCCTAGAAGAGGTAGGGGAATGGGATAGGAGGGTTGTGGAGGGGAAACCTGGAAAGAGGATGACATTTGAAATGTAAATAAAGAAAATATCCAATTTAAAAACAAAAGAAAGGAAGTAAAGCAACTCCTTTTCTTATGCTGTGAGCAACTCTTTAACTGCTTGAAACAAATGATTGAAACCTAGTGACTAATGAAGTTGAGCATTTTTTAAGATGCTTCTCAGCCATCCGAAGTTCTTCAGGTGAAAATTCTTTGTTTAGCTCTGTACCCCATTTTTTAATAGGGTTGTTTGGTTTTCTGGAGTCTAACTTCTTGAGTTCTTTATATCTATTGGATATTAGCCCTCTATCTGATGTAGGGTTGGTGAAGATCTTTTCCCAATTTGTTGGTTGCTGATTTGTCCTTTTGATAGTGTCCTTTGCCTTACAGAAACTTTGTAATTTTATGAGGTCCCATTTGTCATTAGTCATTAGGGAAATGCAAATCAAAACAACCCTGAGATTTCACCTTACA